>NC_050443.1:53604356-54338522 GCF_903995425.1 Onychomys torridus | reverse complement strand
GTCTGAAGCAGAAGGTCTGTCAACAGTGGATGCAAAGCGACTGGGTCATAGACGTGTGTGTTTTCATAGCAAACCGTTTCCAAGCATAGCCTCCAATGACGGGACCACACTTTATCTGCTCAGAGTGGTGCAGGTAGGAAGGCTGACTTGAATATTTTCCTGAATCTCTGCTCCGCTATCCCAGTACTGTTTGTGGAATAACCTTTGCTTCCTCTGAATTCGCTGGCACACCTGTGACTGCACACTCAGTCCTTGCCTGCAGCCAATAAATGGGAGGTACAAGACACCTTTTCACAGATACATGACATCTGGCCTCACATGAGTGACATCCTGAAACCTCATGCTCTGTGGTTATTCACTGGGTGATCCTGGGCAAATCCTGAAGGCTTTTTGAGCCTTGGACAGCCTAAGTCTTAAAACAGTGAGAAATAAGAAACTGAATGTACCATATTTCCAGTACTGTGTCTGGCATACAGTAAGACTCCACACATGAAGTCATGACTATTTTTAATGGCTCTTGGAATCTTCATATCCCCCTAGGCAGCATTTTGTCTACATGGCTAAGTGGGACAAGAACTGTCACCTGGGATAATGAAGACATGGCTCTTGGGGAGTGAACTTTGGTAGTGGGAAGGAGACCACTTATTCTGGAGGGGAGAATTGTATACCTATACACTCTTTGGACAATGTTTTGTATTTGGAAATGTTGAAGATCTAAATTTTGTAGAAAAAAAAATGATAGGTAATTCTAAGCAAAATCTGCTTGGGTGTGAATATAAAGGAAAACTGAAATTTTAAGAATTTGGACACCATCTTCCTGGCACTAAAAAGTATCAAGGAGGGATTTTACACCATTGGGGGTAGAACCTTAAGGCGTTGAAAGGAAACAATCTAAAATACTACATCTCTGAACCAGAAGGACTGATGAAGACGTCCCATGAACTCAAAAGCACCCCTTTACTTGCAATAATCTCTTCCTGATAGCAAGCTTCCTCCAGGGTGTGCCCATGGATGACATTTTTCATTTGTCTTCTAAGGGAGAGAAGGTCTGTTCAGAGCTACCCAGACAGAGGGTTAGGACTACACCCAAGAAACCCACAGTATTCTATCCTGGAAGAGAGAAGAAGCTACACTGGCAAGTACCGCTGGAGGCTGAGTAAGATGGCATTCTGGTCAGTTTTTGTCAACTTGACACAAGCTAGAGTCACCTGGGAAAAGGAAGCTCAACTGAGATGTCTCCATCAGCTTCTATGGGGCATTTTCTTGATTAATGATTGATGTGTAAGAGCCCTGCCCACTGTAGGTGGTGCCACCTCTGGGTAGGTGGTCCTGGGTTGTATATCAGAGCAGGTACAGCAAGCCACAGGGAGCAAGCCAGTAAGCAGCACTCCTCCATGGCTTCTGCTTCCGTTCCTGCCTCCAGGTTCCTGCCTTGAGTTCCTGCCCTGACTTCCTTCATGGTGGACAAGTAACTCCGAGCCAAGTAATTGCTTTCCTCCCCAAGTTGTCTTTGATCATGGTGTTTATCACTGCAATAAAATGCACACTAAGACAGATAATGACTGAGAAATGCTGTTGCAAGGTGGTCCTACAAGAATTCTTTAATAGCAGATTAGAGTGGGACAAAGAGAGAACAGGTGGAGAGGGAGAGGAGGGGACTGAGAACATTTGCAAAGTGATGGGAAGAAATATAGAATTGGCTGAGGGGAGCATGGAATTAAGAGCTACTTAAGATTAAGGCAAGGTTAAGTGAATAGATACCTAAATGACAGTAGGTGGGTATGAGCGAGCTTGAACTATGGATGGTAATTCAGGGCTGGGCTCTTCTACCAGTTTTCTAAGTTCAGATCCCGATCCTGAGGTCATCACTTACTATGTGGCTCTGATCACATTTTCACCTTCTCTGTACCTCCACTTCCTCTTCTGTTGGATGTTTGTTCCTCCCTCAAGGGCTCTAGTGAGGCAACAATGAATTAAGAGAAGATTTGTGGAACCGAGCCTGACTTACAACAGCTCTATGATACAGATCAAATTATGCAGCTCGTGGGAATTGTTGAGTTCATGGAAGAGGGAAGACACAGTGGATAGAGAGCCTCAAGGCAGAAGGGATTTGACCCAGAGCACAGGTAGAGGCACTGGCTTTGGATAAGGAGACAGCTGGTTCCTCTGTTGTAACACAAGAAAGGTGAGAGGTTGAGTCCTTCTATTAACGAATATTAATTGAACCCTGGAGGCAATGTACCCCACACCACTGAGGTTGGCAATATTAAGGCTAGCATGCTTCCATCATGGAGCTAATGCTGTAGTGAAAAGACAGTACCTTTAATAAGTGAGTGTGGTGATTAAAAGATTAAAGTAATGGAGAGTGAGGAGAACTGCAATGAGAATACAGGGGAAAGTAGATGCTATTTTAAATGATGGTCAGGAAAGGCCTTTCTACACAGATGGCATTTGCACAAAGATTTGAGAAGGGGGAAGTGTTCCATGGGGATCTCCCTGGAGCAAACATCGCAGGGTACAGCTAACAAAGCCCTAGCCCCAGAGCATGCCTGGTGGATGCAGGTGGAAGAACATGGGAGTATGTCTGAGTTCTCCATCCTTCCTCCCCAAGCCCTGCTCCAGGAAGCTGAGACTTCTCTGGAGAAGAAGGACACCTGCAACTGTTTTGACTCATTTCTTCATTCCCCAGTCCCTCCGAGAACACACTGGATAAGCAGGAAGTATACTTTCTATGTAAATACTGGCATGAGCAGGACCCCAGACTTATGTTTGGCCATGGTCTATGGTGGGGGCACTGGGAACTGAGTGTAGACAGCACCTTGCTGCAAATAGGCTAGAACGTGAAGGCAGGGCGGAAGACCCTGACCTGTAGAGAATAGGAGGAATGTATGAACTCAGAAAAGGCCTTGTAGCCATGAACACTGTGTTGGTTGCTCTTGTTGCTGTGACTAAATATACAACCAAAGAAACTTGAGGAAGGTATGGTTTGTTTTGGCTCACAGTTAGAGGGCTATGACCCTTTGTGGTGGGAAATGCTTGGGAGCAGGAGCAGGGGGCAGCTGGTCACATTACCTTCCAAACAGTAAGCAGAGTGTAAAACTTCAAGGCCTTCCTCCCAGTGACCCACTTCCTCCCATAGCGCTCCACCTCCCAAAGGTTTCACACCTTCCATAACAGTGTCACCATTTAGGGGCCACACGATAGAACACATGAACCCATGAAAGAGACTTCATAGTCAAACCATCATATCTGACATTTAAAAGCCACTGGGGCTAGAGAGAGGGTCCACTGGTTAAGGACATTTATATAGAGGACCAGAGGACAAGGGTTTGGTTCCCAGCACCCATAGTAGGTGACTCAGAGCCTGTCACTCCAGCTCCTGGGGATCCAATGCCCTCTTCTGGCCTGAGTAGACACCCACATGTTCATGTGCATGCTAGTACACATACACGTAAGTTAAAATAAAATGTTGTTTTATAAGCCTTTTCTACTCACTTTTCACCAGATCCAGCTCATTTATTAACATAGATGCATACACTTTTGGATGCCTTGTTATCTGCGTCTTTGAACTGGAAGAACTTAGGATGCAGCATTATTTTAGTTAGTTGTGTAAAAAGTATGTATCATTTAATGATTTGGAGGTCAAGTCCCACACGAATTGGTAACCCCAGTTCATGCATCTTCTCAGGTCTGCATCTCCGTTCACTCTGAGAGCTTTCTGGCTGGAGTGATAAATCACACTGTCTCCCCCTGGTTAGAGGTAAGAAAGAGGAAGGATCCAGAATAAGCCTGGTGTGACATGCTGGCATCCAAGAGGCTTGTTTACTTGCATTTTGATGTGCAGATGCCTATAAGTACTTTTATATAAAGTCTAGGGAAATAGGCTGGAACGTAATCAAAGCTCTAGCTTCTCAGGGATGTTTTCTTAACTTAGGCAGAAGGGAGAGCCAAGAGAGAGATAGTACCTTTTTGTACAGCAAGGGAAACTGACAAGAAAGAGGTTGGCTGAAATCAAAGCAAATGTATAAATCAGATCAAGCCAGTATTTAAAATAGAAGACGGGATGCCAAGGGAAGTGCTGAGAAATGGAGGAGAGCTCAAGGGCACAGAAGACAGCCATCCTCCTTAGCGGAGGTAACCTTTGGCTTCAGCCACACCCTCAGAAGCCCAGTGCTAGAGACCTCAACTGTTACCGACTCAACACCGTCAAGGTTGACACCTACGCACATCTCCAACTTGTCTGTGTCCTGTGGAGCCTCCATATATACGGGGTTTAAGCACTCCACTACAAGAATAAGGCTTGCTCTATTGAAAAGGAGGGTCAAATCCTGGGGAGCACATTGTGCAGCTGTTAGGCCTGGCCTGAAAACCAGTAAGGAAAGAAACTGCCCCATCCGCATGGACAACACCAAGAACAAACTGTGTCGCTTCCTGTGAAATTCAAGCTGTTAAGAGGAACGTCTCATGATGTCACTCCACATCCTGAAGTAACCACCAGCCAACTCTAGTGTGATCGTGATGGCTCCACACTGGTGATGAGCTGGCCTTGCTGGAGTTCAGAGCCCATGTTAGACCTGTGACTGCCACTTATAAGCAGAAGGAAGTCCTCAAGGAGAAATATGGCAATGATGTCTCCTAGAACATGAGGAGCATCTTGCATCCTACTTTAGGAGTAAGCAGCTCAAATCTGGCCAGCTCCCTGGTACCAATTTCTGTCTTAGTCAGTGTTCCGTTGCTGTGATAAACAAGGCAACTCTTATAAAAGAAATCGTTTAATTGAGGCTTGCTTACAGTTTCAGAGGTTTAGTCTGTTAGCATTGTGGCAGCACATAGGCAGACTTGGTGCTGGAGACACAGCTGAGAGTTCTACGTCTGGATCTTCAGGTGGTAGGAAAAGAGAGCCACTGGGCCTGGCTTCGGCTTTTGAAACCTCAAAGCCCATCCTCACTGTCACACTCTTCTAACAAGGTCACACCTACTCCAACAAGGCCACATTTCCTAACCCTTCCAAAGCAGTGCCACCCCCTGATGACTACGTATTCAAATAGACAAGGCTATGGAGCCATCCTTATTCAAACCACCACGTGGTCCTTAGGTTAAGAATGGAAAGCAGTCAGAAGAACGACATGCATGTTCAGTGGTTTGCAGCGTGCTCTGTGTTTTTTGGATCTTTGCCTTAGATCATGTAACCTTTTCAACAACCACACCAACCAGATACTATTACTCAAACTACAGCCACGGAAGCACATAGAAGCTTCTAGATAGGCCAAGTGATAATCTAAAATCAAACAGCTACTGACTAGTTCATGGAGAAATCAGACACTTGAAATTGTATCTCAGAGCTTGCTCTCTTAGCCTGCTTCCCCATAGGAAAAGTTCCCCACTACTGTAAGGGCAGAGCCTAAGTTCCAAAAGAAAGATTAAGGTGGCACATGAGTTCACAGGGAGAAAAAAAAGGATCTCAGAGAATCAGGGAAAGAGTGTAGGAAAATGTGGCATACATTCATAATATTCATACATACCCATAATAATGGCAGGAACAGTAACTTCTAATTAAGAAAAACCTTAGCCATCCTGCCCCCCCATTAAATTCTTCTCATTAACAGACTGATGAATCTTTTGAGTAAAAAAAAAAAATCTACTGAATTATTATATTTTCTAATGTCATCAATAAAACATTTGTGGAAAATTTTTCTCCCTTATTTCTGAAGGGTATGCATATCTTTAATTTTTCCTCTTGGCTCATAAAGTCTAAAATACTTTCTGTCTGGCTCTTTAAAGGAAAACTTAACTGACTCATACCCTAGAGGATATAAAGTCACCTTGGAAGTGACTTGGAATGTGCTTGGAAAAGCCAACTACAGCATGGGTCAAGTCACTCCTGTACCAAGGCACACCTGTGAAGGTCAAAGGACCATCTCAGGTGCTGGTCCTTGCCTTCCATCTTGTTTGAGACAGAGTGCCTTGTTCACTGCTCTCTATGCTGGGCTAGTTGGCCTGGAAGCTCTGGGAATCCTCCAGTCTCTACCTCCTGTCTCTCAGCAGGAACCCTGGGATTACAGACATGCAGTACTTACTGCACCTAGCTCTAGGAGTGTTCTGGGGATCTGAACTCAGATCCTTATGGCTGTGTGCCAAAAGCTTTACCCACTGACCTATCTCCCCAGTCCCACTTTTAAGGTGGTCAAGAGTAAAGATACAAGAGCTTCCACATCTTGAAGTTTGGGACGGATGACCTTGAACTTCTTGTCTCCTGATGATCCCAGCAGTTACATCACTGTAGTCTAGCTTGCAGACAGATGCAAGTCCTTCATAAAGGTTTCTTCAGTGGTGATCACTGAAGATGCCTTGGACTGGGATTACTGGGATGGGATGCTTAGAGCAAAGTCTCCCCTTGTGCAAGCCATATCCAAATGGAAACATTCTTCTTGATGTGACCATCGGTGGTGGTTTGAAAGAAAATGCCCCCCAAAGGGAGTGGCACTATTAGGAGTTGTGGCCTTGTTGGAGTAGGCGTGGTCTCATTAAGGAAGTGTGTTACTGTGGAGATGGGTTTTAGGTCTCATATATGTTCAAACCGTGCCCAGTAAGACAGTCTACTTCCTGTTGCCTGTGCAGCTCCTCCAGCACCGTGTCTGCCTGCATGCCTGCATGCTTCCCGTCATGATGACAATGAACTGAACCTCTGAAAGTGTAAGCCACCCCTTCAGTTAAATGTTTTCCTTTTGTAAGAGTTGTCATGTCATGGTGTCTCTTCACAGCAATAGAAACCCTAGCTAAGACACCATCCCAAATCAAACTACAAAAACTCCAAGCAAGCACACATGAACCACCTCCGACTCAGAGTAAACAATGGAATTATGGTTGCTAACTTTATGTTTAGGACCTGTACTGAATCACTCTGGGGTCCCTTGCTCAGATGAGCAAGGATATCTAGCCTTTCAGAAGACAGAGACAGGCAGCTAATTTTTGGCAACCATCACACACAGGTCATTGGGTGGGACCTCTGCTCCCATGGAAACCACAGGTGCTTAACTATGGACGCCAACATGGAGGGTGGGGCCGTCCCCTACAAAGAGCATCTTTGTGATGTTCTGCCTCTCAGAACTCAATCATCAAATATCAGGCCTCCATGGCACACTGGTAGGTGGACAAGCTTTGAAAACACGACCTGAAGTCAACAAAGCCACATGTTGTGTGGTTCTATCCACCTGAAATATCTAGAATAGGCAGGTCCATAAAGATGTGAAAGACGACCATGGAATCAAAGTTAGGAGAATGGTGAGGAGGATCGCTTATGAAATGTAGTTTCTCTATGGGAGGAGATGTTGTGAGGATCGTGACGGGTGATACCATCATTAGGGCTTTAATGTCCCCATGCTGTTGCTGAAATTTTTCAGTATGGCAAGTTTTAGGTATTCAGAGGAAAGGGCATCTTTAAATCAAAACCCTTGCTTGACCCTCAGTAGGAACCCCAGGTCTGCTCATGTGACTAATTCCAAATTGTCCCTTCCCTCACCTCTTTCTTTATCATATGCTCATAGGACCACATCTTAGTGTACCCCCAGGAGTCAGCAGGTAGGAGCTCAGTAGGTTTAGCAAAAGGCATTCAGTATCCTCCCAACAATGTGAAGCAGCTACAAATTCATGAATCACTCTTCGGTTTAATCTTCTACTCTCAAGATTAATCAACTGTTTAAGTTAGGTCCAGACGCTTAATTAAAGCTGTCAGAGCCTGAAAGTTCATTTTCCAAGCCCAGCTCTCTGGTGAGAAACTGCAAATGTGGGAAATTCTAACACAGACAGACACTGGGCATGACCTTGAGGATAAACAACGGAGCCTGTTGGTCACATATCAGAATACCACATTGTACCTCACTAACGCATACATTTGTGATTTGTCCATTGGGGGGAAAACAGTTAACACGAAATTTAGTAAATTGCAGGCTGGGGTTGCAGCTTAGTAGGCAGAGTATTTGCAGACATGCATGAAGCCCTGGGTTCCATCACTAGTACTACAGAAATGGGGCGGGCACACCTATAATCCCAGCACTCTAGAGGTAGAAGTGGGAAGGTAAAGAGTTCAAGATAACCTGGGCTACATAGTGAGTTCAAGGCTAGCCTAAACTGTGTGAGACCCTGTCTCAAAAGTAAATAAATATTTTAAAAATAATTGGGTTCTGATGCAGAAGCTGAGCAGAAACTCCTTTTTGTGTGCTTACTAGTTGTAAACACTAATAAATGGATCCAACTGCATGGAGTTTTGCTGTGTTTGGTCAACAGGCCATCTCTTTCTTGTCTTAGTTACTGTGTACTCTGCTCGGGGAGAACATCACAGCTGTTGCAGGACACACTTTCTAAACTGTAAAACTTTTAAATGGCCAAACTTTGTCAACATTCTAGCTGAGACTATTGTAGAAAGATCAAACAGACACTTGTTATTGCTGATATTAGGGCTTGGTTATGAGGCTTTATGGTATGCAAAGTGCTTTCGAGGGGGGGGGGTGTTGTTGTGAACGATGAAGATGATAATGACTTTGGTAGTCTAAGCATCTGTGGTTTTCTAATTCACTTTTGTGATTGATTTTTAGCCAATTTTTCACCCGATCATCATGTTCTCTCCCTTCACTAAGCAAGTATTAGTTTATTTTAATAACGTTTGAGGCCAAATGTAATCATAAAACAAACCCTCATCACTCTGCTTCTTCCTAAAGCCAAATACCTTCAGACTCCCTGAGAGTGATGCCTTGCCTTAGAGATTATGGCAATGCAGTGTCTTGAATGGGTGTAATGAAGGTGTAGGATCAGGTGTGCAGAATTGAAGTCTAACTTAGATCGCTAAGCTCCAGGGCAAGGCACTCTATGAGCTACAGACCTGAACAGGGACAGGGCCTCACCCTGGTTAGCTTGTCATGTTAATAGTCCCCCAGAGAGAGGGCACACATGTCATACCATGATGGGCACACAAAAGACTAGGGCAGGGCAGGAGACAGAGTGAGAGAAATAGATTGGCAAGAGCCTTTAGTGTGGTTTCTGTAAGAAGGCGGTGGGTAAGGATGGTGATCAGGCTAGTTTGAATAATTTCTGTAGGCTGTGGAGTATAGAATATGGCCCTGGTTTTCTCATATCTGGTCTTAGGGCTATTGTGCAAAGGAATAATGACCTCTAGTGGGAGCTCCATCAATGAGGTGGTGGCTTGTGGGCAATGTCATGATTACATGCCCATGCAAGCCTTGATTATTTGTAGGTTTAGTTACCCCTAGGAGGGATGACTAACCTGAAACAATAGTCAAAACACAGGTTCTAAACCAGCAGCAAGCCTCTGCACCACATTCCAGGGGATGCTGGTAATTGGCAGAGACATTTTTGATTGTCACACCTTTGAGATGAGGAAGAAGTCTACTGTTAGAACGCAGTAGACAGAAGTCAGGGGTGCAGCTGGGTTTGGTGGTGCATGCCTTTAATCCCAGAAGAGATGGGGGCAGACACAGGCAGATATCTGTGGTCTACATAATGAGTCCCAGGACAGCCAGGGCTACATTGTGAAACTCTGTCTCAAAAAAGAAAAGTCCAGGATACTATAACATAGAGCTAGCAGCCCACTCCTCGCCTCACTAACAAAGAGCTGTCCTGACTGAATGCCGAGTGTCAGCAATAGAGCCCTGAGTTAGAGGAAGGATTGATAGGGGAAAGTGCATGGAGATGATGGTAATGTCTGAAGGATTCCATGTTCTCTGGGACCTGGCCAGAGGCAGAAAAGGAGAAAGGCTTGGAGCTGGTGTTGGTAAAGTACTGATCCCTTCAAACCTGTCAGTCGGGGGCTGGGGACAGAGGAAGGAGATGTTGGTCTAAGGGCACAAAGATCAGTTAGGCAGTTTTAAAGTTCTATTTTGTAGCACAGTAGCTACAGCTAATACTGTATTTAGTCAAGCACAATGTCTCACACCTATAGTCCCAGCTATTCAGGAGGCTGATGCAGAAGGATCACAAATCCAAGCCCACCTGGGGAACACGGCAAGACTTTGCTCGAATAATTATAGTAACAACAACAATAATGTATACTTGGAAACTGCTATTAGGTTGATCTTCTATGTTCTTACAACAAAAAAGACAACTAAAGAGGTAATAAGTATACAAATTATCTTAGTCATTTCATAATATATACATATATTAAGGCATCACAATGGACATGATGTATACACTCAGTCTTCAGTAATTGTGGGTAATTGACTGTAGGACTCTCCCACAGATACCAAATTCCACATGTGCTCCAATCCTTTATATAAAGTGGTGCAATATTTGCCTATGACCTATGTACATCCTTCCCAAATACTCTGGACTCATTACTGCTAATTTCCTAATACAATATAAGTGCTTTGGTGTACTGTTTGGCTACCAAAAAGAAAAATGTCTGTTCAGCTTCAGTAAACACAAAAAACAATTTTTTGGTTTTTTGAGACAAGGTTTCTCTGGGTAGCCCTGGCTATCCTGGAACTCACCATGTATACCAGGATGGTCTTGAACACAGATCCACTTGTTTCTGCCTCCCAAGTGCTGGAATTAAAGATGTGTGCCACCATCACCCAACTAACATAAAAATTTTAAGGTATCTTTTTATCCTAAATTGGTTGAACCCACAGACGTAGGACCCATTAACACAAAGAATCATTTCTGGTTTTATGTGTATATATATATATGTACTGGAAACTTAAGACAAAAGGGAGAAAAAGAAGAAGACGCCTTGTGGTGTCTCTGAAACTGTTCTTCATGAGGACAGGAACTATGTGTGTTCAACTTTGCCAGCAACCTAGCTACGGTGTTATTCAAAAATTGTGTTGAATGAATAATTTTTCAAAGTTAAATTAGATGCAGCATTCTCCTCACCTGGAGCCCTTGTAAGTTTGATGAAAGCCCCCATGAGCTGGGCTTGCCTTTTGAATAAGCAGCATTTTAGATTCTGATGAAGGCAGAGCATTCTCCAGAATCTCTTATCTCTTCTTACCCTTCACATACACTCCCAGGCCCTCGTCAAGCACTTTATAAATATGCTGCCATTTTTTAAACCCATTTCTTGTATTTCTTTAACTTTTTATTTACAAGCTGACATTTTTATATATGGATACAATATATTCAGATCTTGTCCACCAGCCGTCTGCTCCCAATCCTGGTGGACTCCACGTGCCATACACTCTCCCAACTTCATGCCAGCATTTTCTTCTAAGCATTTTCCTTTTTTATCTGGTCTTTCCCAGAGGGAGATGCAAGTATCCCTACTATTCCCCATGGTGATGTGGGATGATTTGAGGGATTCCTCTGATAAATACTTTCCTTGTGATGGTTTTGTGGTTTTTGTACATGAGTGCGTGGCTCTGACATCATATCTCTGTTTCTTGGATGGTTTTGCTTAGGACAAAGGTACATTTTTAAAAATGAGTCTATTTTAAAGTTTAAATAAATGATAGTATTCATAGATGATAAAGGAAATTGGTTATAGAGATTTAAGAATTGCTGGTTTGGGGAATATTAGCATGCTGGTTAGTGGTTTTGCCAACTTAATACAAACTAGAGTCACCAGGAAAGAGGGAACATCATTGAGAAGACCCTCCATCAGATTGACCCGTGGGCAAAGTTGTGGTACATCTCTTGATTAACAATTGATAGGCAAGCCCACTTCATTGTGCATAGTGCTACCCCTGGACAGGTAGGTGGTCCTGGGTTATATAAGAAATCAGGCTGAGTAAGCTACAGAAAGCAAGCCAGTAGGCAGAGTTCCTCCATGGCCTCTGCTTCAGTTCCTGCCTTGACTTTCCTCAACTTACCTGGGAGCTGTGAGAAGAAATAAATCCCTTTTCCCACCTTAGTTGGTTTGGGTCAATGTTTTAACACAGCAACACCATGTAAATTAGGACAACCAGTCAAACTCACTTGAAGTTCATTTTGCTATCCACAGTAAGGTCCTCAAATTATTTCTTCCAAGATTGTTAGCCAACTATTCCAAACCATTTACTTAATTTCCCTTTGATAATGCTTTTAAAAATCATGTATCAATTCTTATACATGCAGTATTTCTAGACAATCTCTTTTGCTTCATTAACCTTTTTTTAGTCTTGAACTATTACTGCTCTTTTAAATGCCATGTTTGACTTACTATCTGGCCCAACAGCTCTTCCCTCCCAAGAGGAGAGCTGCTTTGATGGCTGGGGTCTGAGTGAGGGGTATGAATGGACACCACACCAAATGAAGCCCCTGGGGTCAACTGGGCCATGGTTCAGAACCGGGACCTGTGAAATATTACCAGAATCCCAGTCAGAAGGTCAGGAGCTCTGCCTTCCAAGGAATGTGGAAAGACTATAAAACCAAATTAATTAATTAATTACTAGACATTAAATGAGAGTAAATATGATGTTACTCTGTGTCATAAAGAACTGGGCTTGGAGGGGTAAACTTGATGGTGGGGAAATCCTAAAGGTCCTCTTACCACCTCCAATTATCTGCCTATGAAGTAGGAGACTATTGACTGCCAGTAAATAAGGTTGAAACTGCATTTCAACAGATCAGAAAAATACATACATACACATGCATGTGTGTATGTACATGCAGATGAACATATGGTGATATCTGTATAAATCCAGTGTGCTGTTTTACCATAACTGCTTCCCAAAGAATTCTTCCCTGGGGATGCTAATTGTTTCTTTGCTGTATACTAACCCTTTCTCTGAAGGGCTCAGCAGAACTTTAAAATATAAGTAAAATTCAAAATACCTTCTTAGTCACATAGCCTATAAATGGTGGGGGAGGGAGGTTTTAGTGAATAAAAATAGTTAAGTCTTATGTATGATTTACCTACGGCACAGGTACAAAGCAGGGAGCTGAGGGCACATATTCATGCTTTACCCAGTCAATACAATAGCAAAACAGGATGATGCTGTGTTGCCAAACAACCGAATCTGACAACTGAATAGGAAAGGGACTGAAGTCTTGAGCTTTGCAAGAGCCTATTCTCCAGAACAAAGGATCTCATTCATTGCCCACATGCCTCCTGTCCCCTCCACTCTACACTATCAATAGTATGCATCCTGACACTAGAAAGTAAGTTGTTGCCACATTTGGTCAGGGGCACTGCTGGGTGGATTTTCTTGCCTCTCTTGAATTTCTGGTGTCTTCAGTTCAGAGTGAATGTGAGGAACAACCTCTCACTACCCATGAACGAAAGCAAGAGATGAGAGCGAGCGACCTGAGTTATGCTGGTGCCAACGCCATGTTGTACTGAATCACGGCATCTTGTGGATTAGCCAAGGGAGACATTTCCAAGGCAGTCTATTACCAATCTCAAATGGGTGTCTCAGTTTGAAGTATTCAGTTGGGAGATGGGAGGATCTGAGAGACCCAAATCTCGGTAAAATTCCTGGGCTGTGCTTGAGACCAGGGCATGGCCCATTATTGAAAGTCCAGAGTCAGATGTTGTCATCTTTCTGTGGTCCCCCAGGTGAGCTCTGGGGTCTCCTGGTGATTGAAGAGGGCTTTGCAAGGAAGAGCTGCACTGATAAATAATGCATTTCCTTTGTCTTGCAGGAATTCTGGAGGCAGAGGTACAATCAGATCAGCTGTGAACAGCTTACATAGCAAATCTAATAGGTTTGTAAATTAGATTTTGTGTTCATTTGTTTTTGCTGTAAGGCACCTATTAATCTGCCTCTCCTCTTTGCTGGGTGGTGCTCTTCCTACTTAGCAAATAGATATGTTTCATTTCTCTTTGGTTGTGCATTTCCTTAATCACTTTTGAGGGGGAGCTGTCAATGGGAGATCACATGAAATGGTCCATGGGGCTAGAGAGGCTATAGAGCTGGGGAACACAAGTGGGTAAAAGTTACCTTCTGGAAAAGAGCACACCCACTTTGTAGAGCTTGGGCTAGCACCAACTTTCCTGTAACCTGCATTTTTGCTGAGTAGTGGAGCCCCTGGAGCAAGCTAGGGCTTTAATCCAATTTCGTTGTAGTTGATGGCTTGTCTGGGAGGGTGAGATGAGGAGAAAGCATTCAAGAACTTTGCTGAGACATCTTAAAATACGTAGGAAGTCAACTGAGTAATGTTAACTCTAATTAGTGGATGTGCACTAAATTCTAAATTCTGAAAGAGCACTCTTACATTGTGTGACTGGAGCCTTTGGGACAGTCCTGGGCTAATGCAGAGAACTGAGCAGATGCTTTTTGCAAGGCAACAAAGCCAGACTCACTGCAGACACCTCTTGCTTCTAATTCTCCGTCTCCACAAAACGATGAGTGCACCATAGCTCTGACCTCTGTCTCAAAGCCCAAGCTTAAGGAGCAGGGAGACAGAAGAAAACCCCTTGACATGAACAAAGGCTACTGTTCAAGCTGAAGTTCTTGTTTTACTTCTTCAATGTCCCGTTTTGATGCTGCTGAGAGTGAGAGATCCACAACATCCAGACGCCACAACCTTCAGTTTTGATATTTACTCTCCACATTTTTTAGGTCTTTTGACTATACCAAACCTGTAAAGTATGTCCAACCTTGACCTTGCATAACTGGTTTGAGAAACTGTTCCCTCTATCCTTGACATCATCGCTTCTACAGCTCTAATGGCCTCAACCATATGGCACTTCAAATGGAGGTTGTCTTTTGACTAAAATGCAAATACGGCAGAAATAAAGCAAGTTGCATGTCCTAGACTTCTCCCTGTTCTACTATGGAAAGATGTCCCCTTTTGGAGAAAGGTGGACCTGCCCCCAAGGCCCAGGTCTCCATGGTAACTTGAGGAGGCACTGTCAGATTGAGTCTGAGAACTGAGCAGAGTCTTGGAAACCAGGCAGCCCTGGATTCATCCCTGAGTTTTCTAGGTAGGGCTTCGGGCAGGTACCGTCTGGGTCTTAGTAACCCATTCGATTACACTGATAAAGCAGCAACTTTGAACTACTAGATGTAAGGCTCTATATAGCCTAGCTTCTGAGATGATCGAGACGTTCAGTGGATGCTTGCTGCTATCACTGGACATATTGATAGCACCAGAGACTGGTGACTGAAAGCAAAGTTCAAAAGTTGAAAGATGAAGCAACTTAATCCAAAAATGTGTCTGTAGTGTTTGGGAGATGAGAGAAGAGTCCTAACACCTGAAGGACACATTCACAGAAGAGAACTAATCTCCCTCAGTAGCCCAGCTGGGTTTGCATAGCACAGAACATATGAAACATGTAAATAGAGGCTATCCGTGAGGATAGCTAAGCTGACCCCTTTATTGTACAGACATGAAGGCAAAGGCCAGAAGCCTAAAGGGTTGAAGCCTAGCACCAAGGATGTCTATGCAAGATCTCCCTGATAGCTAGGAACTAGGAGTAGAATAACATGTTACCATTATCAGTGCCTGGATTCTTCACTTCTTTTAACACCTTGTGCCCAAGAGGAGCCTACAGACTTCTCAGCAGGCCCCCACTGCAAGCTTCCATGAGTCCATAGCTTTGCAGATGCCTTCTTGCTGAGTGTGCCTGATGCCATGCAAAACACCCAGTTTCTGGGGAGCATCACCAGGGACCAAATCCACCTAAAACTATGAGATTCCAGCCATGATTCTTTTTAGGAAGAGCATACCCCACCCCAAAGAGTAAAATATTTCTGCCACTCACCCCTACTAATGTAAGTTAGTGAATATTGGAGGTCTTAGGATGTGACAACCGTACTCCAGTCCCGAGTTTATTGTTCTTGCCTCTAGCCACACATAAGTAGACAGTAAGTACCAGGGCTGGAAGATAACTCAGTAGGGAGAATGCTTACTGCACAAGCATGAGGAGATGTGTTCAATCTGAAGAGCCCACATTAAAGGACAATAAAATTAAAGCCAGTTATAGAGGTGTGCACCTGGAATCCTAGCACTTGGGAAGCAGAGACAGGTAGGTGTCTGGAGCAGCTGGCTAGACAGTCCAGATGAACTGGGGACCTCCAGGTTCAGGGAGAGACACTGTCTCAAAAAAATAAGATAGGCTAGGCAATGGTGGCACAGGCCTTTAATCCCAGCACTGGGGCCAGGAGCAGGCAGGCAGATTTTTGTGAGTTCGAGGCCAGCCTGATCTACAAAATGAGTTCTAGGACAGGCTCCAAAACTAGAGAAACCCTGTCTTGAAAAACTAAAATAATAATAATAATAATAATAATAATAATAATAATAATAATAATAAAATAAGATGGAGAATAATTGAGGAAGACATCTGGCATCCTCCTTTGGCCTACACACACACACTCAGAGAGAGAGAGAGAGAGAGAGAGCAGTACCAGAGGGGATGCAGCTATACCAGCTGGAACCCTGGGAGGTGGTAGGAAACACAGCTATCCTTTAAGAACTCTAGATCTTCAGAGCCTGGTGTGTCCTTGTAGCCCCCTTCTTTCCGTAAATAGCTAGACTGTGGCTTGGAGAGGTAAGGTCATTTTCCCACAGAATCCCAGTTTGTGAAATGCCTCCATAATACGTTCTGCTTCCTCTTCCTTCTATGAAACTATAAAAATTTCGAAGTTTGGGCTTTCTGTTTTCTTCCATAAGTTCCCTTAAGCCTGCATGCTAGATAAAGTACATTGGCCACACTCTGAATCCTTTCATGGTCTATCCTCGGCAAAGGGACAAGACAAGTGATTAGAGCAGAGGAGTAAGGAATGTGGAGGAATGGAGGTGAGCAGACGGGTGGGTGTGCCATACAGGGTAGACCCCTAAGAATTTCTTCTCTGCCCACGTAAAGCAAAACAGAGTATTGAGTTCAGGCTTCGCTAACAGGATTTCATCTTGCTGAACTTGGCTGTTCCAAGATAAATGTAGAAGACAGAGGTGTTTGGTTTGAATCCTCAAGAGCTCTGGAATTCAGCATTACAAACCCACTTATCATTCAAACTGGGAGAATGTGTTGCCAGCTAGACAAAGGAACTTGGGACGTGACCCACATGTATCTGTGTGCGTTGGCAGGAGGCGGGCTGGCTTCTAGACGGCCTTCAAAGCTATCAGTGTAGCCTGGTTTCTTAGAAACCTACTAGCATAGATTTCAAGTATATGAGTTCAAAAGTCCTCCTGTGCCTGGCGTCCCTGAGTGGGACAGGAAGATGTTTTATATCTAGCACAGTGATCTGCCTCAGGAATACAAACCAGCCAGCTCCTTCCTCCATGCCAGGCTTCTCAGGGCCAATTTCAATGTCAAATTCAACAGGTGGTTATTTATTGGACCCCTGCTATGTTAAACTGTTATGAAATGGAGACATGAGTGAGCAAAATCCCACAGTTGAAGTCTGGCAAGACAGGCAGATACAACACTAATAACTCAATCAGAGTTGGTATTTTTTCTATGAGCCAAAAAAAAGGGGGGGGTAGGGGATGGAAGGTCCAATGAGATGGCACAGTGATCAAAGGGACATTCCACAAAGGCTGACAATCTGGATTCAATCCCCAGAACACACATGGTGGAAAAAGAGAATGGACTCCTGAAAATTGTCCTCTGACCTAAACACACACACACACACACACACACCACATACACCACACACACACATCACATACACACACACACACCACACATCACATACACACACCACACCACACACACACACACACACACACACACATATCACCACACACACATACACACACACACACACACCACACCACACACACACATATCAACACACACACACACACACACACACACACACACCACACACACCACATACACCACACACACACATCACATACACACACACACCACACACCACACCACACACACACACACACAATCACACCACACACACACACCACACACACATATCAACACACACACACACACACACACCACACACACACACACATACACCACACATCACATACACACACCACACACACACACACATATCACCACACACACACACACACCACACATCACATACACACACCACACACACACACATACACCACACACACACACACACACACACACACCACACACACACACACACATATCAACACACACACACACACACACACACACACACACACACGTAATTTGAAAAGGTTTTAAGAGAGTAATAGGAATGAGGGAGGAGGGTGACACCACAGGCTACAAGGACATTGTCCTGCATGAGGTTTAGCTATCTCTTTAAGTTTGCTGGCCACCATGTTATAGTTTGCACTTTTTCCTTGTGGACTTTCTTCTCTGTAGCTGAGAAGAGATGCTGTACTGTCCAGGCAGAGACTGCGGGTTCCCCGGAAAGCTCAGAGATGGGAGGGGGGAAGAGCGGTTGTAGGCCCCCACTTCCTGCTTCTAAGAACCAATGTCTGCAGGCTATTCCTGAGGGAGAGAGTTTGTGCATTCTAGAAGATAAATAGACTTCCCTTCTCAGGTAATAACTGCAATTTTGCTCTTGTGAAGTTTACATCCCAGCCCGTGCAAAAACAAAACTATTAGACTTGTCATGGGCAGACTCACAGATCATGTCTACCTTCATGTTTTTTTCCCCTTCCAGAGCTGAAGTTGTAATAAATGGTTCTTCACTGCCAGCTGTTGTTGATAGAAGTAATGAAAGCATTAAGCACAGCATCCAGCCAGCTTCATCCAAATGGAGACACAACCAGACGCTCTCTCTGAGGATCAGGTATCGGCCATCACCTACAGGACAAGAGAGAGAGGCAGGCCAGGCTTTCTTTACCATGAGCCACCAACCTGCTGCTCTCTATTATCTAAAGAAGTCAGGAGAGAAATAAATGTTTCTCTTCTGAGGAAACTAGGCTTCATCTAGTAAATGATCCATTAAAAATCAAAACCTGGGGCAAGCCCAGCCACCTGAACCAACCCCTCTATGGTCCTCAGTTCAAGTCTGGAGCTCTGCTTCTGGGCAGAGCAGGCCACAGGCATCTTTCTCTGTTAAAAAGAGTTGCTTCTTGTTTGCCGTTACCTGGTACCTCTGTCCCCTTTCTGTGACAGTCCTTCACCTTGTCTGCCGCCTCCCATGCCCTTGTAGAATGAAAGGCTGTCTGTCTCCCTACCGCTACCCACACGAAAATGCAGAACCATAGCTGAGAGACACAGAACTGACCTGACATCTGGTCGACCACCAAAAGAGTCATCTGTCTAAGTCAGAGAAGTTTTTGTCCTGGCCTTGGCACCCTCAGACAGCAGTCATCCTTGGGTGGTAGACATGAAGAGAAATGATAACTTCCTCACTTCAGGCTCAGATGCAGTCATGACAGATAGATCAGACGCTCATTTCCAGGCATTTAGCTGTGGCCCAGGCTACTGGCATAAATAGACATGGTAGGCAGAAAGACACAAAAATAAGCAAAGACAGGGCAACACAGTAGGATGTTCACACGAGACATTACTATGTCTTGCAAATAGGTGAAGCTAAGGATTGTACTGAAGGGAGGCATTCATCTTCTAAGGGGTCCAAGAGGGCTACCAGACAAGGCTGGCTTATAACAATATGTTTTGAAGGATAAGTAGGAGTTTGTCAGGTGTGCCATGCCACATCCTGCATGCACACAGTCTGAATATGGTATCTGTGACCAGGGCAGAAAGGGCATTGAACAGAAGATAGGGAATGGGGGATGGGAATGAGGCAGGCAGGACCAGGTGAGGAAAGGCTTGATGATCTCCCCAGGCCATCAGTATGGTGAAGGAAAGGTGACGAGCCACATACAATATAGTGCAAAGCAGGGAGTTGCCCCTCCAGTGAGTGACTCTACCCCATAGTTCTAGATGCTTCATGGGGAGAGAAAAGGGGTGTAGGACTAAAAAGCATTGACATCTGGGAGCGCGTCGACTGAAAGGCCACCTGGAGGAACTGCCACCAGGCCCAGTCTTTCTCAGCACCTCTTTTGGGGCCACCTAAGTGAGACCAATCCTTGTTGCACTGTCCCGACAGCCATGCCCTTTCTCTGAGGCACCATGGAGCTGACGAGACTGCTAGACAGCAGCAGAGACCACCAACCAGAGGTTAAAGCCAAGCAGTTATTCTCCACAGATGGTTCTAGAAGCCAGTGCTAAGCGCTGTCACAGCAGCTCCAGGAGAACCCTCCTTACTGCTTCTGCTGGCTTCTGGGGGCCCCAGGTGCCCCTGCGGCTGTATCACCCTGACAGCTATCTATTCTGACCCCTCATCTGAGTCATTGTAACCTCATCCTCCATCTCTCACAGGACACTGTCACTGGACTTAGAGTCCACAAGGAATCCAAGATGATCTCATCTCAAGATCCTTAATTACATCTGACAAGATACTGTTTCGGAGTAAAATCACAGGGTCCGGGGATTCAGAGTTGACCGTATAGTTTGGGTGGCCACCATATTCCATGTTCCCCAGTATAGCACCTGAGGATAAAATTTTGCTGCCAGTACCCAACCACTTCAGCTCCTTCTGGCTCTCTTCTGTAGGATCTCTGAAAAGACGGTGGGAAATAGAGATACCACACATGCATGCGCACACACACAGGCACACTTACACACATGGGTGCATACACTCACATGGGTATGCGTGCGCGCACGTACACACACACACACACACACACACACACACACACACACACACCCCTACCTATTTGTGAAGAAGAGGACAGCATTGCTTCCATAAGGAGCCTTCAGACACCAGCTACTGTAGAAGGAACAATATGCCTCCACCCAGAGGGAAAGGGAATTTCCCTCCACTCAATTAGTTGCCGAAATTATTCACAATGAAAGATTCTGTGAGTGATTTGGAATGATATTTAATAATTGATTGTAATTTCTCATAATTAGTTAGAAATTAATTCCCTCGCAGAGGTATTTATTTATGAGCTTTCTGGGGGCTCTCTTTGCTTTTAAATACTTTGGGGTAAGTAATTGCAAGGGATATTAGCAATTTCCAAAGTATATTAGCGTATCAAGTTGTATAATCTTTAGTGAAGTGGAGTAAATAAAACGCTTTTGTTTCCTCCTAAGAAGTAAGAAGTGCTCAGCCAAGGTGGCTTCTCCTGCCCAGTAACTGGAGACTCCAGTCACTAATGTGTAGTAACTAGTGGATGGTGTGTGCCATGCCACGGGGTTCTGGCCACCCCTTGGCTATCTCAGAACATCCCAAACCTAGACGTACATTAATCATCTGACCCAGGCCCTGACAGAATCAGGTTTTCTCAGGTGTCAGCCACAGCTTCTAGAATCTCCCTAGTTTCCAAGTATGCAGACATGCAATCTCCTGGGACTTGCCTCGGAGTGTACACCTTTTAAGCTCGACAGGCTCAAGACACAACGTTGTCATGTGCACATCTGGGAAGGGTCACACATTTGCAAGCCATATGAGCATTCTGCAGATGGAAGACAAGCCTCCCTGGCTCTTTTCTCGGGGGGGGGGGGGGGGTGCTGCAGGAGATACAATCAGATCAGCTGACCCGAGCACCCAGTTCCCTTCTCTGTATGACTGCAATCACTGCCACATCTTTAAAATGATGGCTTAAGGTGGCTTAGCCATTTCATGTGTCTGTCTGTCAGTCCATCTGTCTGTCTGTCATCTGTGGGTGCATGTGCATATGTAGGCATGTGCTTGCAGAGGGCAGAGGTCAACCTCTGGCATTGTTCCTCACAAGCTGTCCACATTAGTTTTTGAGACAGCCTCTCATTAGCCTGGAACCTGCTGAGTAGGCTAGACTGTCTAGCCACTGAGCCCCAGGGATCCATGTGTCTTCACCTCCCCAGTACCCGAATAACAGGCACATGACACTGTGCCTGGCTTTTTAAAATGTGGGTTCCTGAGATGAGACTTATGCCCTTAAGCTTGTGTGACAAGCACTTTACCGACTCAGCTGGCTCTCTAGCTGGCGCCTTAAGCAGTTCTTTTTAAAATTCAATTAAAATATAATTACATCATTTCCCCTTCCCTCTTCTCCCTCTAACTTCCCTCATGTATCTGCCGCCATTTCAAACTCATGGCATTGTTGTTACATGTGTGTGTGTGTGTGTGTGTGTGTGTGTGTGTGTATACATATTATGTATGTATGTATATATGTGTGTGTGTGTGTCTATATATGTATGTATATATTCCTAAATCTATAAACACAGCCTGCTCAGTCTGTTACTTATGCGTGTTCAGGGCTGACCACTGGCATTGGATAACCAGTTGGAGGCGCATCTCTGGGGAGACTATTTACCCTGCTTCCAGCGCTCCTTAATTTGTAGTTCTTTATCCTGTGTTCTAGGCCTGTGAGAGCTCTCCCTTCCGTGTCAGTGTGCTGTGGGTCATCCTTGCTAAAGTCCTTAGGTCTTCATAAGTAGAGCTCCAAGCTGGTGCTTAGGCTTCTAGGGAGAGGCTGTGTTTGGGGTAAATTCTCCTGGCGATTTCACGAAGATACCTACTCCAGTGTCTCCCATCCTTTCCCTGTGCTGCTCTAGAACTTTCCCTCTAAATCTAACTTACCCTAGAGAACTGGATTTTGATCACTTGGTTCTGAACAGACACAGAGAAACACATCTCTGTAGGACTACGGAGATGTCACGATTCACAAACCCCACTAAACCACAACTAGAGGAATAAGAGGCAGGCCACAGAATGGGCCAGTGCACAGGCTGGGAGGCCATGCTCACAGGCTCTTACAGGTGAAAGTAGTAATTCCCCATTGTGGTTCCACAGACCCATCTACATCCCGCCACACCCACCACCCCACTCCACCCCCACCCCTGGGGTCACCATGCCTGAAGAAGCCTTCCTGGAAAAGCAGAGGCCAATGGGGAATGAGGGTTCATATTACTCGGACTCCATTTTTAGATCCCCGTTAGATGGTAGTACTCCTAAGACAGGCAGTTTGATGGGGGGGGGGGGGGGGCACTGCCATTCCATCTATAAATCCTAGAGAGCATCCCTGAGGTCATTCTAGCTCTGGGTGTGCTCACCCATTTGCTGGGTGGTAGCGTCCTTGCAGGGTGACATGGAGTAAAACATCTGAGCCAGCAAAGAGAATCTAGCCTCATGGAGACTTTATTCATTTGGTTTTTTTCACAGGAAGCAGATTTTAAAGTTCTTGGATGCAGAGAAGGATATTTCTGTCCTTAAGGGGACCCTGAAGCCCGGAGACATTATTCATTATATCTTTGATCGAGACAGCACAATGAATGTGTCCCAGAACCTCTATGAACTCCTCCCCAGAACCTCCCCCCTGAAGAACAAGCATTTCCAGACTTGTGCCATCGTGGGCAACTCGGGCGTCTTGCTGAACAGCGGCTGTGGGCAGGAAATTGACACGCACAGCTTTGTCATAAGGTAACCCACCACCTGAGTGGCAGGTCTGTTGAAGTCGGGTGACTGGATCAAGGCACATTAGTTGGGTGCATCCTGTTCTCCACCTTCATTGTTTGTCATAATTGCTTCGGGGAGCATTAGTGATTTGTCTCATTGCTGCGCCCAGACATCTGACAAAAGCCAGTTACAAGAGGAGTGGCTTGTTTACAGCCATGGTTTGAGGGTCCAGCATGATGGAGAAGGCACAGCAGCAAGAGGATGCTGGTGAGGATTGCATCTGTAGTTAAGAAACAGAGATAAAAATTTGTGCTCGGCACATTTCTCCCCTTCTTATTCAGCCTGGAAACCCAGCCCACAGGATGGCACAACAACACTTGGGGCTGAGTTTCCTTCTTCAATCAAACCTCTCTGGGAAGTTCCGAAAAGGCATATCAAAAGGTGTGTCCCCTAGGGGATTCCAAATCCAATCAGGTTAACAATGAAGATTAGTCATCACAGGGACCCTTACCTCCAATCAGAATGTACATCTAATCAGTTAAGTCACCTCAGGGACAGGGCAGGGGCATTGTGTGACCCAGAGAGCCCGGGTGATTCTAGATCATATCTAAAGTTGGGAACCAGAGAGAGAGAGTGCAGAAGTGGGCAGACTGTGACCTTTGGTATATTTTGTAAATAAAACTTTATTATAACACAGCTACTCAGACCCACCCTCACACTATTAATAGCTTTCTGGGCAAAGCTGGGATAGTTTTTGCTAAAGCAACACAGAGCACATACAGCCTGCAAAGATGGAAATATTTATTTCCTGGCCCCTTACAGAAAGAGCTTGTTCTCTGAACACTAGACAGAGCCTGGTACAAAGGGGATTAAGAAAATCTGGATGGCTAGTTCCTGTGCCCGGGCTGTAAAAGTCTTCCCATTATTCTGGATACCCTACCTGTAACTTTAGTATCCTGGAGTCAAAACCTAGGAATGGAGAGTGATTTAGAAACTCAACAGTCATTTTCTCTACGATATCACTCTTGTTTTGCCATCGCTGGGGACATTGTGACAGTTACCCAGGGCCCTGACACCTAACCCTCGAGCCATACAAACTCAGAAACAAGGCATTGCTGTCTCCTGGACAAAAGTAGGACACACAGTGCCTCAAGTTTCATCCCAAAGCACTCCCAGCCCTGGCAGAAATGTGTGTCACGTCTCACATTTCTGTTAGGGCTGCCCTTTTGTAAAGGGAATCTCATTCTGGGGCTTTGGGAGCATAGTGACCATGGAGTTCCCCAAACCTGAGGACATGGGAAGAGATGGGTATAATTACTCCTGCATCCCCTGAGACTGGAGGTGCTACAATAACCTGGGTACCAGTTACATCCTTTTTGTTCCTCTTGACCAGGTCTCTCTGCCTGGCAGAGTCAATAGCTCTGTCCCTATATTTTCGAGCCCGCCAGTCTAAAGAGAGGGTCCGGGGGAGGAAAAGAAAGGGAAATGTGTGGGAACTTGACTGATTGGAAGCCAGAGGAGTGATGGATAGGATCATGGCTGATAAAGTGGAGGGCACAGGGCAAAGCCTCCTCCCAGGCTCAGCTTCCCTCCAGGGTGAAGCCAGCAGTGAGGAAGTTTTTCTGACTTGGTATAACTCTTGCAGGATATGCAAGAGTTATGAGTAATGAATTCCACCAGTCAGCTTCCCATGCCACACTAAGCCCATCTCCCGACTGAGGAGCAAAGATTCACTCTGAATATGCTCATTAGCCTATGAACTGGGGTCCCAGGCTAAATGAAAAGCAAAATTTCTAGAAGCCATGGTCAGGGTCAGCCCACAGTTCCCAGTGTGGGTTCTGAAACTCAGTCTTGGTTCTAATGGTCATTTGTCATGTGACTTGGAGTAGATGGCTCCCCTTTCCTGTTTGGGTTGCGTTGGCTGATTCTGTCCTCATGATAAAGCCTTTCCAGACGCTAACCCAGCTTTCGCCACACTTTAATGTGGATACATATCTGCTGGCTTATTGAAATACAGAGGCATCAGCTATGAAGTGAGCCCAAGACTCTGGATTTCCCGCAAGACCTCAAGGGAGGCGTGCAAGATGCACTTAGAGAGGCAAGGCTATAGCATGCTCTGCTGACCCCCATGTCCACAAGCACACTTATACTCACACACACAATCAAAAGAACACGATGTTATGAATGCTAGGTATGTAGGCATGCCCTGTGTCCCCACATAATGGCACACTGAGTGTTCATTATAAACCCTATGTCTCCACTGCACTGCCTCACCCCCAGACAAAGAGCTCCTGAAATGACAGTAGTTTTTTGTGTCTGTGTCTTGATCTCCTGGCCAAGGTGTGCCTAGCACACAAGAGGGCCCCACAGGCCTGTGCTCCAATGCCAAACGCTAAGACAGTCTTAATGGCTGCCTGCCTCCATCTATCAAGATCTGAAAAATTAGTCTTCCTCATTTATGTTTCTGCCCCCACTCCATGTGAGGGACACACAGGACATTGCCACCTCCTCAGAAAACTACTGGAGAACAGGACCCCAGGAGACCGAGTAGGTCATAGCACACACGGCACACAATGAGCTTGTAATGTGCAGCACCTCCCACAAGGAAGAGCAGACCAGAGCAGGACAGATGGGGAAGCAAGAACCGGTCCAGGAGGCTATACTGAGCAGATGCTGGCTGCGCACTGGCTTCTGGGAACTAAGATGGCTGGAGCAGCTAGGCCCAAGAGGATGACACAAGACTACAATGCCAGGATGAGGAGAGAGGCCATCCTCAGCTTCATTCTCCTGAGCAACACACACACACACACACACACACACACACACACACACACACAAATTACCACCAGCATAGTCCCTTAAGATGTGCTGTGCCCTCAGCATGTTATTGATAGCATGCTCATGGCATTTGGTGTTACCCTATTGACATCTATGAATTGATTTCACTATCAGCACTGTTCTTCTCAGTGGGGAAACTGAGGAATGGATGGCCAAGATCCAGGTGACTAGCTACAGTCAGTGTTAGGCTGTGGAGCTAGCAGCCTGGCTTCAAAGCCACGACTGCCCCCTCTTCTTGAGGCTTACTCTACATGTACCTGTGGATACAGTTATTTCTGGAAGGGGCCAGCTCCCTTCCTGCCAGAAGCCAGGCCCATCTGCAATGCAGCTCCTTCACCTAGAATGCTCTTTGAACAAGAGTGCCTAGATCCACCAGAATCAAAGTCAGAAAGAACTGTTCCCCCTAAATGAAAAAATGCATGTATTCTGTGTCAGTGGGAAGGAACATTTCCAGAGTCCACCCATGGCTCAGCCGCCCCCCACCCACCCCCGCGCGCGTGCGCACACACACACACACACACACACACACACACACACACACTCACTCACACACGCCTAGCAGCAATGTCCTCTCTAAGATACACCATTGGACAAGCTTGAGCCCACAGACCCCCCACTCCCACCCCAACCCCATGTAGGTATGAAGCCCCTGCTGTGAATAGTCCTGCCCTCAGAGGACACAAATACCCTGATGTCCCTTCCAGTGGAGGCCTTTCAGAACCTCGTGATAGGAATCAATCAGTGTGATCCCCACCCCCTGATCAGCCCTCAAATCTGCTACAAGCCCACTAAACCTGTGCTTCCTTTGCCCTGTTACAGTTAGTGGTGGTCTCCAGTGAGCCTGGCAGGATTAAATCCCCTTGGCTCTGTTCCCAGGGCTAGGAAGTCAGTCCACAAACAGACCCAACACTCAGGGAAGTATCGGAAGCTTGGTTCAGCTAGCCTTGGCATAATCGGGAGATATGGTTGGCCCCAGACAGGCCACCTTGCTGCAAGTACCTCCCACTCTCTGTTGCCTGGTGCAGGGACATCTGGAAAGGTTCCTGGCATTTCTCTTCCCAATAGTATTTAGCCACAGTCGGAGATAGCAAGGCTGGGGCAAGGGATGGAAACAAGAGGTGTTTGGGGAGGCCATGAAGCTTCTGAATCCTAATGGTCTCTTTCTTGGCTCAGAGGATTTGAGCAAGTTAATTGGCAGCTAAGGACTTCCTTCTTCTGTCTGTAAAATGGGGTCATGAATATAGGTTCACAGTAAATACAGGTTCATAAGCTGACCTGTGGAAAAAAAAGTACTAGCCAAGTAGACAGTGTAGCCAACCCAGGGCTCAGAATGCCAGCGTGTTATCCATTAGCCATGGGTGGATAGTGTAGTAAGACAGTTGCTGCTTAAAGGCAGGGGCAGATGGTGTCTGTGGTACACAATGAAATGATGGCACCGGGCTCCTCACTTACACAGTCAGCCTTCATACTGAACATACCTGCTCCAAGTTCTCCATTTATTCCTACTGATGTGGAGATTTTCCTTACCACCCAGTTCTCCAGGGAAGACACTACTTCCTGGCTGCAGACTCAGTCCTAGGGGCCCTCAGACACCCTCAGACCCTTGAGGAAGGGACCCAAGGTAGTCCTTCAGTGAATAGGCAGGCTGATTTGTTCAGCAAGAGAATGCAGTGTACAGATCTGCCCATTTGCTCTTTCCCTCCAGACCCTTCCAGTGGCTCCCTGCTGCCTCCAGAGCCAAGGCCTTGCACAGCCAACCTCTGATATCGCATCCTGCTCCCTCTTGTTCCCTGTCTCATATATGTAATACCTGTTAGTCAAACCAATTCACACACCTCCTCTAAACATCTGTGCTGTTTCACAGTCACTGCCCTCGGGCCTAAAATTCCATGGCATGGTGGTTTTTTAAAGCTGCTTGGAACCCAAGGAGGAAGAGATTTTTAGAAAGTATATGTATGCACATGCATATACATATATACATATAAATTCTTAAGCTCTGAGGCCTGCTGAATCAGGACCTGGGGAAGCCTATTTTTAACTAGTCTCTGTGGGATTCTCCTGACTTTACAAGCTGGAGACAAGCTCTTTTTCTGTAGCTGTCCACCAGTGCTCTTTTGCTCCCCCATCCTTTCTGTTTCCCTCCCTGCTCGGATACCTGATGGTCCTCCACCCCGCAGAAAGATGACAGCAGTTAACATTGGCTATGCAATCTTTATGGTCCCAGGGCATTCTGAGTAACCATGTTCCTGTGGTCTCCACAACAACCAAACTAATGGGAGCTCTCAGGAACCCCAGAGAGGCTGAGAAAGCTGTCCAGGATCACACGGGTAGTGAGTATCGAACCTGGAAATCTGTTTTCTGAGCCTTCACTCTAATGGGCCAGGGCACACATGCTAAGGGCAACTCCATTGTGGGGCTGAGGAATAACACTGTTGTTCCTCTTTTAGATACTGACCTCCAGGAGAATGATGACATTTTGTGTTTAAGGATATAGAGGGGGTTCAGTAAACGTTTGAGACAGGAAGGAAATGCTTGTGATGCAAAGTACCCATGATGCATCTGAGCGGAGGAAGAGAAGGAAGCAAGAAGAGGCAGAGGACAGGGTAAAGTTCAACGTAAGAAGGACGTTGTTGCCTTTTATCTCCCAGGTGCAACCTGGCTCCAGTTCAGGAGTACGCCCGGGACGTGGGCCTCAAGACAGATCTAGTGACTATGAACCCGTCAGTCATCCAGCGTGCCTTTGAAGACCTGGTGAATGCCACATGGCGGGAGAAGCTGCTGCAGCGACTTCATGGCCTCAATGGGAGCATCCTGTGGATACCTGCCTTCATGGCCCGGGGTGGCAAAGAACGTGTGGAGTGGGTCAACGCCCTCATCCTGAAGCACCACGTCAATGTACGCACGGCTTACCCTTCCCTGCGCCTGCTGCACGCAGTCCGAGGGTGAGTGCGCCACCGTAGCTAAGGGTTGGGGACATGTGGTAAGCAAGGCTGCCTCTCAGAGGCACTTCCATCTCCACACCCATTAGCTGAAGGCTTTTGGCAAACTGTCTGGCTTTTTTGAACCTCCATCAGCAAGGAGGGTGGTTGGCAAACCGGGTTTCATCCAGGTGAGCTGCCTACTTCCTGTGCTCTTAAGAAAGTATTTGGAGGTTATATCGAGGCTCAGTGGGAATGGATGCAATGGACTTGGGAAGGGAAGGCGATGGCAACTGATACGTCACATATCCGCCACCTCAGGTAGGTGATTTCCACCAGAAACAAATGGCTTTGACTTCGAGATGTCACCTTCAGTTCTGTAGACTTTCACTTCTTCATCATTGAACAGGGGTGGGAAGGGTAACATTTCTGGGGTGTAAAGACTAAATGGAGTAATGTCAGCACAACCACTAATACAGACACACTGCCATTGTCAACACTGCCGTCCTTGACTCTTGCACTAAGCCCTGGGTCCAGTCTCCAGCATTGCACAACCAAGGCATGGTGGCTGAAAACTCAGGTGGTGGAGGCAAAAGGATCAGAAGTTCAAGGTCATCCTCAGCAACATAGTGAGTTCAAGGCCAGCATGGGCTACATGAGACCCTGTCTCAAAACAATAAAAATAAATAAAGAAAAAAGAAAAAAATAGTTGATTAAGTCCACATTGATCCAGTTGGGCTTTTCAACAGCCCAGCCAACCTGGTAATTCCTAACTTCCTGCTTATTTCTTCTCCACTGTGAGACCAGACACAGGCCCACCCCCAGGGATTTGGGCTAGGAATCTGCCTGGGGTCACACCCTGGGTCACAAGAGCCAGCAGAGCTGGATGTTAAGGTTCCCGTTATCTATTACAGGGTAAGAAATCACCCCAAAATTTAGGATTGCGAGAAAATGGTAACTGTATTCTTTGAGATTAATGTTCATCAAAACTCAGGAATAGCTTGACTGGATGGCTATGGGCAAAGGTGAACCACACAGTTACAGTCAGACAGTGGCTGGTGAGAGGATGTTGGGGACAGATGGTATTGAGTGCATCACTTTTCATATCCTTTTGGGATTAGAGCTTAGGCAAATGGGTGGATGGTGGTACTATATTCTGGCATATAAGAGGCTGCAGAAGCCTGGGTGGTGGGGTGGGAGCAACTACTGAGAAATTTAGTACTTCCTTAGACATAAATTTGATATGTCTGCTAAAAATACGCATCACCCACTGACCGACCCAACTGTCCACCCAACCAAGGGACCAATCACAGCCTTACTCCAAAGACAGTAGAAGCTCCCCGGTACTGACTCCTTGCTACTGAGGCACATGGGAATACTGTTTGGTGGAGCCTCAGTATAAAAACTGGGAAGCCATCTGAGTCACCCACACAGGACCAGTGCTCATGAAAAAAGGTGACCCTAAGACATTCATGCTTATGATCAAAGTTGGAAATATTTTGGTATTGTTATCACAGGGAATACACTGGCCCCAAGACAGATCTAAAGAAAGAAACGGGTTGGGGATTTAGCTCAGTGATAGAGCATTTGCCTAGGAAGCACAAGGCCCTGGGTTCGATCCTCAGCTCAAAAAAAAAGAAAGAAAGAAAGAAAGAAAGAAAGAAAGAAAGAAAGAAAGAAAGAAAGAAAGAAAGAAACTAACTACCAGGGCAACCACATTGAGTCACACCCTGGCTGGTGAGACAGAGTGGTCCCTGTTCCAGAGGGACACAAGAGAACCTCTGCAGCATCTTTTCCCTTCGTTCTGTCAGAGTGGGTCTGTCTGAGCAACCTTGCTCTCCAGGGCTTAGGCCCCATGCCTTGAAGGGCATGTATTCCTGGAAGGAGGCCCCTCCTGAGTTGATCTGGAGATTCAAGGAGACAGCCGAGGGCAGAGAACTGCCCTTTGACAATAAGAGCAAAAGTCCTTTGGATGGGGCACAGGCAGCCACCTGGAAGAAACCTCTGCAGCCAGAGCTATTTTTAGCCATAATTGACTCACTTTCATCTGTCAAAATAGCATTAAGCAGCCGTAATGAGCCCTTTAAACAAACAGGCTGTTGATCCTGGGAAGAAGGCAGCTCTCTTTGCAAGCACTCCAGGAGAGAATACATCAGGAGCAACAGGTGGGCTGCCCCACCTCAAGCTGTGAGCCAGGAGAGGAGGGAAAGAGAGAGGTGCCTTGGGATGGATTTTCTTCCACAGACCCCTCCGTCTTATGGAGCACTGAGCCAGTGAGAAGGTGGGCAGCCAGCCTGTGTCCTCGGGGAAGACCTCGCCTCCATCTCTGGCCTTACCTGGTGTTCACTGAAAATGAAGGGACAGGTTTGCAAGGGGTGCAGAGTGAAATAGTGAGAGAAATGTCCAAGGGGTGGTAGCAGAGATGGCAGAGGGCCCACTATGTGTAAAGGGTGAGCTATCAGAGAAGTGAAAAAGAACACCAGTAGCATAGGCAGGAACACTTCCAAGCAGCATGTTTGGTGAGGACCAACATCCAGGACCCGTAAAGAACGCCTACAGCTTAACAGCAGAAGCACAGACCACCCAATTTCAAAAAAATAGGAGAAGGATTTGAATAGACATCTCTCCAAAGAAGATACCCAAATGGATAATTAGCATATGACGAGCCATTCAGCATCACCGATGACTGCAGGAAACACAAAACAACAGCGGCCACCAGGTCACACCTAAAAGCATAACTGTCATTAAATAAACTAATAAAGTGACCAGAAGACTAGTGCCTGTGAAGACTTGGAGAATCTGGAACTCTTGCACTCCGCTGGTGAGGATCTCCAAGGAGAGGCAACTTTTGCAGCATACTAGTATCTCTGCTTATTAACGCTCAGCAAAGTCCAGTGGTCCATGCAAGGTGACTCGGCCATTAAGTGGCACAACCAAGAGTAAAGTCATGACATCTGACTCCCTGGGTAGCAGGTGCAGTGGGCACTTGTGCCTCTTCATATCCAGATCTACAGGGGCCGGAGAAGTTCAGTGGGCCTGGGAGCATCCCCCTGGTGTAGACTCTCTATTAGCACAGCAGTTATCCAGGCCCTGGGGCAGTTTTCCCAACAGGCAGGACAAGATGAACTGTCAGAACACTTCAGAACCTCAACACACATCAGTACCTAGTGGGATACGATCTTCTTAAAACTTTCTCATCCCTGGACCAGATGGGGTTGTCTTCCCTGATTTGCTTGGCTATTTCTTTGTATGCATGTGAAATATTCTTCTGAAGAAAAGCAGACATGCTTAGATGTCAACTATTAATCATACATTCTGAATGCTGTGTGGAGGAATAGAAATGAAAAATAGGAAAATAGGTATGGGGGCACATAATATCATAGCTATTGCTTATGGGCCAGACACCATGTTGAGCCTTATCCCATGTAATCACAAGGCTAGACTTAGTCCCATTATCCCCATTTTAAAGATAGAAAGACTGAGCCTCATAGAGCAACTCATTTTCAAAGGCCCCCTGGTAAGGGAGAGATTTGGGACTCTTCCATGGCTCCTCGTCAGCTTCTGTTTACTTCTAGTGCACATGGCCAGGAAATGGTGAAGGGACTCTAGAATAATGCCAAGACTACCAAAGCCAAAATGGGCTTGAGCTCGTAGAAGTAGTAGGAAAAACAATAACCACAACAAAAGCTGCATTATCTTTCAGGCAAATAACAAAACAAAACAAAACAAAACAAAACAAAAAATAGAGGCAGGTGGTACTGAGGCTACAAGAGACAAAGGTAGTCTGGGAGTGTAGTTCTCTTACTTTGCATACTTGAAACTCTGGGTTCGACCCCCATCACTACCAATAAATAAATAAATAAACAAACAAACAAACAAAATAGAGAGGTAAAGCAAGGTGGTAAAGCAAGTCCTCAACTCCTGTTTTCTCTGCAAAGAGGGTAGGGGTGGATCTGTAACCTGCACAAAAGTGAGATGATCTCTGGTACCTTACCTGCCATTCCATTTACTGCCCTAAGCCAGTGGCTCTCTACATGGACCCTGGGTGTGAGCAACATCAGCATCACCTGGGTGTGTGTTATAAATGCACATCCTCAGACCACCCCAGACAGACAGAACCACAAGGCTTAGGAAAATGTCCCACAATCTGTTTGAAGAGGTCTTCCGCCTGATTCCGGTGCACGGCACAGACTTGAGAGCCATTGCCCTCAACAAATGAGGACCGGTTGACACAGCAGTCTGGTTCTCTGAGCAGCTGGCCATGGCGTCTTCTAAACTGAGCTGCACTGGAGGACAGTGGAGGCAGTCACCTTGGCTCTGATTTTTTTTAAAAAAACATGGGAAACTACAGGTACCAGTGAGCCTGAGTTTAAGAAGGTTATCCACCCAAGGATTCATATCAGAGGGTGGGAAGAAATATTGCAAGTAGGAGTGTTCACAAGAAAATAGCAGGGCATGCTGTCCTGGGGTCCCTGATTGAAGGCAAGAGCAGGCAGGTTCACTGAGATCTGTATAGTCATTTTAATTTACACAGGGTGTATGTAAGTCAGCTATGGTGATGAGGCCATGCATGGCAACTCAAAGAGCTATGGCCTGATTGACAATCAGGAGAACGTTAGCTTTCTTCTGGAACAGCCTCGTAGGTAGAACAGAGTTTAGTTCCCCTTTTACCCATAAGGAAACTGAGATTCAGAGATGTTAAGTAAATTGTCCTGCTCTTCCAGATGAGGAGAGAGCAGCTTGAATTAGACTTTTCCTAAATAAGACTGAGATGTCTCTCTACATATCCTGCCACCACATCCTCATATCCACGACAGACTCACCAACCATTCTCTAATGACCACCACCCTTCAAGGATGCTAATTCAACACACATGTTTATGTGGACCTTATTGAGACCTCTGAGACCCTGCCACCAGGCTCAGACCCTGTCTCCAGTTTTGCCAGTGGCTGAAATGGGGTCGCTGTTGGTTCACTTAGCAAATTCATGAGTGAGATGATTTTAGTGGAAGTCTCAATATTCAGAGTCTCAGAGTAAAACCTAAGTCAATCTAAGGAGGAAAGTAGGAATTCGGATCAATTCAAAACTCTGCAGTTAGGCTGAGAACAATGGTGGCCGGAAACTGAGTGGATGGATGACTACCCCAAAGGTTTCCATGCTCTTAAGGCACAGCTGAGGATGTTTGGACACCTTTTAGGTGTTAGGGGGGTCAGGGATCACCTTGTTACTCTGCTTGGCCAGATCCCATTTTAAGAGTCACATCTGCTTTTGAGGTAACCAACTGTTTAAAAAAAAAAAAAACAGTACCAGAAAAACTGAGGACTTGAAACATTTGGGGAGAGAAGGCATTAGGAAGCATGAGAACATCTTCATTCAGTCAGCGGCTCTCATCAGACACTTAAAAGCTCCCAGGGTGCTTTAGGCTAGTGAAATAGAGCCCTTGAGGGACTACTAGATTGAGGCTGCTGGACAGGTGGAGGAAAGGGGTTTGGAGAGGAAGCTATCTGGCCAATGATAAGAACATCCCAGCACCTGAGAGCCTCAGTAACAAGGTGGCTCCTTTAGGAAGTGATGAATTCAGCATCTTTTGAAATGTCTGGGCAGAGCGAATTCCCTTACTGAGGCTGTAAAGAGGGGAATCCATATCATTCACACGGAGTTGGTTGGTCCACTGTCCAGTGAGAGCCACCTAAGTAAAGCACCAGCCTGATATGGTTAAACTGTAAAAAGGGATTGTCTCATAGCTCTAGGGGCTGGACACCCCAAAGTTAAAATGCAGGCAGGGATGGTCCCCTGTGAGGGCTATAAAACATCTATCTCAGTCTCTCTTCTTTGTCTGTGGATAGCTGTCTTCACACTCACGTGGCAAGAATGTTCTCATTTACAAGGATCTAAGATATCGTGGATTAAAACCCATCCTAATGACTAATTTTAATTTGGATACTTCTATGAGATCTTATCATCAAATAAGGTCACATACCAAGGTATTAAGAGTTAAATAGAGCAGACTTCAACCAGTGAACGTGAGGAATACAATTCAACCCCAATAGCTATACCCCACTCCAGAATTCTTCGATTCAGGGAGTTGGTGCATTCAGCAGCTTCCAGCCCAGCTGAGATAGTGACCTGAGCATTGCAAGGAGCAGAGAGCACTGTGCAAAGGCCGCAGTTGGCAGAGCTCAGCTTCGAGTGCCAACAAGGACTCACCATGAGCAGCTCTCCCAAAGGCTTTGCCAGCCAGCAGAGTGGCCCAGTGCCCTGGCTGGCTGTTGGCCAGGGAGGAGAGTAGCAAAGTGGATGGACAGCCAGGCAGTAAAGTGTGGCACAGTAAGTGGGAAGCTAGTCAACAGCTGGTAGTGAATGGTTCTAATTCAATTACAAGAACTGGAGAGGCTGTAACCCACAGAGAAGGCCACCCCTTGAGCAGGGCAGTGTCCTGCTGGCCCTGAGCAGACACCCTGTGAATTGGCGCCAAATTAAGTATCAGGAAGGCTGAGCCTGATCTTGGTATGGCACTGAGTCAGATCCCTTCCTGCCAGGGCTTAGAAAGGACAATCAGTGGAGGGGGCCCTGGCACCTGTCACCACGAACAGAAGCCTAAAGGCCAGAGAGCAGGCTGGGTGAGAGGACAGAAGGTTTGGAGAACAAAGGGACAGCTCAGCCCCAGCTGGGGAGCTTCCCCAGGCACAGCACTCCAGGACAGAGTGTGCGTCCCGGGTCCACACCCTTCTCTTTGCTGGCCCTAGTTTGTTCCAGTAGTAACTCTAGTCAAGGAACTAGAGTTACATTTCTGGAAGTATATTCTATAGAAAAGAAAGAGTATCTGTAGTATTGGGCATTTATTTATTTGTGTACATATATGTGCTTGTGTGGTGGTAGTGATGGTGGTGGTTGTATGCAAGAGTATGTGTGTGTGTGTGTGTGTGTGTGTGTGTGTGTGTGTGCCAGAAACATCATTCCTCAAGAGCCATTCACATTTTTCCCCAATACCCCATCTCTTGCTGGAATGTGAAGGTCACCAATTAAACTAGACTGGTTGACCAGCAAACCCCAGGGATCTCCATGCTAAGCACTTTGCCAACTGAGCTATCTCCCAGCTTATTTATGTTTAATGGTGTGTGTGTGTGTGTGTGTGTGTGTGTGTGTGTGTGTGTGTGTGTTAAATCCCAGTACATATAGTAAAAAGAAAAAGCCAAATTATATGAGAGAAGTTTAGGTGAAAGGGAAGTTAAACTCTTTCTCTCTCCTCCTCCAGGAGACAAACAATGATGCTGACTCTCTGTGTCTTTGTCTCTTTTTACACACGGGGAATTTGTGTTCCCTCATACCTTTCTAGGCTCCGAAGATTATTCCATATGGATGCACACCACCTCATGGTCTCTCAAAGCTGCCAGGCCATACGCGGTACATCTGGCTCATCACCTGTGTAGGCAGAGGCATTGTTCCCAGGCTTTGCTGCAGTGATCAGGGACCCATCCATCACTTAAGATGGTTTCTGTCTGCAAGCACATATGAATCTGTGGGCTCGCTCTTTAGAAGTGTCTTTGCTAAAAAGGGAGATGAATACATGCCTTGTTGATTTTTATGGATATTGCCAAATTGTCCTCCCTACAGGCAGGTGCCAATTTACTTTCACCTACAATTATTGAAAATACCTGCTTTCCCACAACCTCTCCAAAATATGTACTATCAACATTTGTCGTCTTTACTGATCCAGTGAAAACTGGCATCTGATTATTGTTTGAAACTGGATTCCTTTGATTATGGGCAAGGTTGGATAAAAATCTGTTTGTCTCTATGTGGCATCAATTTAAACTATGGAATCTGACCACACAGTTTAAGCTCCCAACAAATTGTCTGGAACCCTCCTGGCTGTTTAGAGTCATGAATGACACTTAACCCTGAAAAGCAAGTCTCTCTACACCCAAGGTGCCCACTCTGTAGCATGGGGAGCCCCTCAAATAACCAGCATTGTGTTTCTTACTCCTTTGTTGAGGCTAAGTCCTGTCTTCACTGGTGTTAGTCTGTCACATGCACAGTCCTGGTCTGCCTGGATGGGTTGGAATAAGCCGGGTGAGCCCACACATCTCTCCTGGCAGTGCCCCCACCGTGAGCTATGAGCTCAGCTTGCCAGTCACCACTGGAGATTTGTGAAGTATGCACTTCGTGCATGATTACACTGGGATCTAGGGTTACAAAAAAACAGGAAGTCAATCAACTTCCTTACAGAATTTAGAAGAGCAGGGAGGAAATAATAGGCAAACAAATAATTCAAGTGTAATGTAGTAGGTATTGTGATAGGGGAATCAGCACTTAGGACCAAAGCCATCCAGGGAGGCTCTAAAGGCTTCAACAGGAAACAGGAAACGATGTAGCAACTGAGAATGTTCAAGAGTGGCTGACCAAAAACAAAGGAAGGAGCTTTGGAGGAAACCAAGATCCTGCAGTGGCAGTTGGGTAGTCCAGAGCAATGATGAAGAAGGTCTGCAGGCCCAGATCTCTGGTATATCCAGCCTGGCTGGGGCTATTGCTTTTGTTTAGTGTACTCATCGGATCACTGAAACTTTTGGTAGCTTGGTCATAGATGAGGTATATTTGAGCTTAGGTAGAACATTGGTGTAGGTAAGCCTAGAGACCTAGACACCTAGAGACCAGAAGCCTCCCTCATTCCCATGGCTTCAGTAACATGTGTGTGTGTGTGTGTGTGTGTGTGTGTGTGTGTGTGTGTGTGTATTGTGTTGGTATGTGCATGTGTGTGTAACTGTGCATCCTTAAGTGTGTATGTGAAGGCTAGAAGTCAACCTTGGGTACCTTTCCTGGGGTACCAACCATCTTGTTTTTTTGAGAGTATTTCCACACAGAACTCAAGACTCGAAGATTAGGCTACCCCCACCCTCACCCTCACCCCCACCCCCACCCCCAGGTTTGGGAGGGTTAAGCTCAGGTCTTCATGTTTGCAAAGCAGGCACTTTACCAACTGAGCTCTTTACCAACTCTTGACAACAACAGCACCAGATTCTAAAATAAAAACCAGAATTTACCTGTCATGCAAAATGGGCAGATTAATCCTGAGATTAGTAGCAGAGACCTCAGTGTTCAGCCAAGGAAAGGACAGTGCCCTTTACATTTCTCTGTGAGACATCCTCCCCCACAAGGACATTATGAGCCCTGTCCCACAGTGTTCCTAGCTTCTTGGAGAAAGTCCTTTGTCCCATCTGGGGGACAGCCACTGTTCTCACAATATAGTGTAGCCAAGACTCCAGGGTGACGGAATGAAGCACTTTAAAGATTAAAGATTTTGGCAATCCTCATTGATTGCTGTCCATGCTCATAAAACACAGTGCTTAACTGTCACAGTCATTGGGGTGGCCAATTTGAAAAATAATTACTGCCGTCTTTGAGATTACTTTGCCTTCTAATTAAAATCTCAAGACTGGGATATTAAAGGTGCATTGTCAATACAACTCTCTGGATGCACCCAGCTAACCTCATTTGGGAAGGCAAAATTAATTAGTTTGTGTTTTAACACCCAGCTGTTATCCCAAGGAAAGGAATCATCCACGAGTCAGCCACGAACGCACACAGTCTCTAAATTGGCCAGAGCGACTGAAGAGACAGAGAGGAAATCTAGAATGATCTGTTCCTACATAACACAGTCAGCTTCTATTACAAGCTGCTCATTAAATGGAGGCCGTGTTCCTGTCAGACATGGCTCAGGAGTTCTTGTTTACCCTGGAGGCAGAGCTGGGAGCAAGCGGGTCCCTCCACCAAGAGCCTCACACTTCCGATTTAGTCTGGAACCTTGTGGGCTATTAACACCTTTCCCAATTAGCGATCATAGATGGAAAATCTGGCACTAGATCTGAAGAGCTGTGTGTTCTGTCCCTGTCCCCACTGTCCACGGTTGCAAAGCGCTGCACACTGCCAGCTTCCCCTTTTTTCTTCCCCACATCTTTCCACTTTTCAGTTTGAATAGTAGTTGTTTGGCACACAGCAGACCTCAGGACCACCATTCCCAGACCTGCTGCAGTGATAAAGCCTGGAGTCCCAGCGGTTTAACACAGTAGATGTTTGTGTCTCACTCTTATCAAATGTGACAGGAGTTGTTCGAGACTCTCTTCCAGTCAATGGTTTGAAGATCCATGGTGCATCCTGTTTTAGCCAACCCATCTCTAGATCAGGGGAAGAGAAAGTAGAAGAAGCCCCTCTTGTTGTAGACTGGGCACCAGAACTGGTGATATGATCCCTCTTAATCACAAGGATGCTGGGATGGGTCGGGAAACACACTGAGGCTTGGAGAATTACTATTGTCTCTGCCTAGGGCCTCAGGTACAGCATGCAGGGAGCTGGATGGCTGAATCCTACAAAGGAATGTAAGCCATGGCCCCAGTTGCTAAGCACTGAAAAGGAGTAAGGGGACAGCTCATGGTGATCAGGTAGTGTGATTAACAGGTTGAGCCTGGGAGGAGCTAGAGGAACAAAGGGGACAGAGAATGTTTCCAGGAAGGTGGGCTGTGTGTGCTTAATTTGGGGAAAGAGAAAGAGAGTTTAGCCAAGGAGGGGGTGAAGGAAGGTATGGGGTGGGGAGACCCCAGCATGTGTGTGTCACCCTCCCCTGCTAGCTGCTTGGCTATCCCATTGATTAAACTCAAACCTGACCCCCTTTCTGGGCATAGCACTACTGCCTAAAAAGAAATCCATTTCTGAAAGCCTTCCCCTGCTAAGGCTGTACTATCAGACGGTAAACAAAGGACACATCCCTAGGATGGCATCTGGCTGTGATAGCTCAGGGAGTGAACATCAGTAAAGACACACGCAGGACACCACCAGTGGCTCATGTGTCCCTGTATAATGTCCGGGGCCACTCGATGGTCTCTGGCTAACACTAGTTGTAGCTCCGGCCATGTCATCCTAACCCCGACCTCTACGAAATCACCACAGGGTGAAAAGTGCCCTAGAGGCCAAGATTTAAAAACACACATTCTTATATCCAAACTCTGTCTAATCATATGCATATGAATCTTGCTTCTGCTCAGGAAAATCTCCCACGTCCACTACATCTGCCTCTGTTCACTGAAAGAGGAAGATGAGTTCAATTGAAGAGGCTGGTACTCTAATCACAGACCAGTTCTGTCTGACCCACCCAACAAGGTCTCACATGATAATTTTAAAGAGATAAATTTTTGATAGTGTTGGGAATTAAACCCAGAACCTCGTGCATGCTGGGCAAGTGCTCTACCACTGAATACCCTTAATGTTGTAAAAACATTTTAATTAGTTACCAACATTTTAAAATTTGGAGAATTTATACAAAAAAAAAAATCCAATTTCTGGTACTTTAAAAAAAATCAGAACATCTGAGTGTCAGCCTTGAGAGCAACAATGAAACTGGTCATTCCTGGAGACGACACCGTCATCACTGCCCCCTTTCTGTGGCAACACTGAGGTAGGACACCAGGTTTCTTTGTACACAACCCAACTCTCAATTTACTCCATTTTACCTCTGCCAGGCTGCTGAGCCGGCTGAGTTCTCATCTATCCTTACATGTCCTCTGTTCCCCTCTCCCTTCCCAACGTAACCCACACTTGGGCTCTTTCTCTAGCTCCCCCTCCTAGTCAGAGCAGGAGTTAATGGAGCACATTGTAGGAATCTCAGTGTGCAGGCTCCTGGGAGTGAGTGGACCCTGGGCATCTCCTAAAGCTCCTGGTGTCGCAGTGGACAAGTAAATTAAGAAACTATGCACTAGGACTGAAGTGTAATAGGCAAGCTTAGCAAAGGGCAGGCTCTCCATTGTTGAATGTGTGTCTGTTGAGGGAGATGAACATTCCCCAGGATGTATGGGAGGACCTGCCTTCACTGGCTGTCCTTCTGGAAGTCATCTTTAAAACAAAACAAAACAACAACATAAAACCTTTAATTCACATATTGTAACTACAGCTTGATGAGTTGTAAACATTCAGTTGTGAATCTGTGATGTGAACATCATCAGCACAACCCTGCTTTAAAGACTTTTGTCACCACCAAAAGTCCCTTTACACCCATTTGCAGTCCCACAGGGAGTCATCTCTTTATAGTCTCCCTGCCTATGTCCCCCAGGACCCTCCCAAGCCCACCTCATAGCCATGTTGTGCACAGAGAGTGCCATGGTGGCCAAGGAGCCCCAACCTCAGCATCAAGCATCCCTAGGCCATCACCAGACTTCCTTCCTATTAGCTGGTGAGTAAATAGATAGCCCCATGGGCAGACCCACATACTAGCACCAGCCACCTTCCTGGCCACCCATGTACTGTCAGGGCTAGACCACAAAGGACAAAGAACATGAATATGGAATCAGAGGAACCCCAGTTCAACCCCTCACCAAGTAAGATCTTGCCTAATCCTTGAGACCTGTCTAGTGCCTCAGTCTGTGGTATAGCCACTATGTGAAACCCTGGATGAGGGGGTAGGGTACTGAGAGAGAGCTACTGAAGTCAGGGCCAGACCTCAGTTGAGATACAGTGGAAGGGGAGTGGCTGTGGAATGTGGGTACGATGGTTGGTGTATTCGTCATGTTCTCTAGAGTAACACAACTTATAGATTGAATATATATATGGGGGATTTATTATTTGAATGACTTACAGGCTGTGGTCCAGCTAATCAAACAATGACTGTCTGTCAATGGAAGGTCCAAAAATCTAGTAGCTGTTCAGTTCATGAGGCTGGATGTCTCAGCTGATCTTCACTATGTGCCAGAATCCCAAGGAAGTAGGTTCTAATGCCAGTGAAGGAGTGGATTTGTTAGCAAAGTGAAAGTAACCAGGCAAAGGGTAAAAATGTCCTTCTTCCATGTCCTTATATAGGCTTCCAGAAGATTGCATGGCCCAAAATGGAGGTGGGTCTTCCCACTTGAAAAGATCTGTAATCAAGGTATATCTTCCCACATCAAAGATCCAAATTAAAGGTGTACCTTCCTACCTCAAAAGTCCAGATTAGAAGTGGATCTTTCTACTTCAAAGGAAGCAAAAATCCCTCACAGATGTGCCCTGTTTGGGGGTTTTAGTTAATTCCAGATGTAGTCAAGTTGACGACCAAGAAGAGTCATCACAGTTGAGGAAGGATAAGGGTCACAAGATGGACCTTTCAAAGATGTAATTCTTCTCAAGAGCTCAGAATAGTATTGCAATGTGGGGCAGTTGGAAGAAAACCTCATCACAAAACACAGCCTTTCAGAGACATCCAAGCAACTGCAATAAGTAGTTCTGATATCCTGTGGATTCTTGGGATAGTGGCATTAATTCCCCACTTGGCTTAGGGTCTCCAGCATCACGTTCCCCCATGGAGTTCTCTCATCTACAGTAAGGCTGGCTGATGTAACTTATCACATCAATTCAGAACTAGACATGTCCAGAGCCACACAGTATGGGTCCTGTGTGAATTCAGCCTGGCTCATTCCTCCTCCTGCTCAGGAAGACTAGGGGGAAACCCCCTCTTAGAGATCCAGGCCCATTTGTATTATGGGGAGCAGAGCAGAGCAGACACAAAAGGCAGACATACTGCATCTGTGTCCAATCTACCAGGCTTCCCTGTGACCAGAGGAAAGAAATTTCCAGCCACTGAGGGGCCTCAGTTAACCCATCCTGGACCCCAGTGGGACTGACTACACATAGGCTGCCCTCACATTCTCAGTGTATTTTCTTTCAGACAAGTGGTACTCCAGCCCTTGCCCCTACCTAACCCAAAGAAAGTAGGCCACAGCCCTGTGGAATCTCAGTCTAAGGGGAGGAAAGACTAAACATAGCCCCCCCCCCATCCGAAATCAGCCCTCCCTCCTCCTCAGTGATAATACACTTCTTCAGTAGTCCTGGCTGCTCAGCACAGAGGCAGCGAGCTAGACAGATGACCCACAGAGAACCCAGACTATAAGGAAAGGCGCGCATGTGCACTGCTGTCCCATGAGACTTCAGCAGCCTGGGAAAGAAACCATTACACAGGTGACCTTGGGTACAGGCCAGAGACCAGAACAAAAGAGCAACAGAATTTTGATGGGGGGAGCACTGTGAGACAGCGTAGGGCCTTGGTGGGGAGCTGTGGCCATGTGTACTGGGGAGGCTGGTGCAGTGAGGGAAAGGCCAGGCTGGAAGTACAGCCAGGGAAGGTCTTGCAGAGTATCTATTGTGGAATTTGGATAGCATGAGGAGAAAGGAGAGGTTTCTGAGAGATGCACAGGAGGCTGTGGGAGGGAGTTGGAGGACTTTCAATGGTCGACCATCACCATAGATATTTCAGCAGTATGGAGAAGAAAGGGCAGGTTTGCGCTGTGTCCACAGACTGGCTTCATGCTAGTTTTCAACTGTGCTGTGTCTACAGTTACCAGAGCCACTGCACGGCTCTCTTTGTCATGCCATCTGATTCCCTGTTGGAAAATCAGTTGCTTGGAAGTTTCTAGGTTCATACAGCCTAAAACAGGAGGAGCCACAAGGATGAGGATCTCCAAGTGACGGACTTACCAAACAGCCATGGTTGTCCAAGGGACCACCTAGCTCCCGCTGTGCCCAGGAGAATCACAAGCTTCATTGTGACCATCTGGGTCCACTGCCTCCTATCTCAAGGTCCACAGTGACATTCAGATCACACTAGACAAATATTTCTGTTGGAGAGATAGGTTGTGGGGCTCCTTAAAATACCTTTTATTTATAAAACCTTGAAAATATTGCCTACTTTACTGTAACTATATGAGTTTTTAGGCATCTGTGACCTCATGTGCTCCAGAAGCTAATGCTTCTTCCAAACAAAAAAGCAAGGAAATGCTCCAGAGATGACTCTAGAATCTTTTGGGTTTCTTTTCTGAGCTGCAGAAGGAGTCATTGAGCATAAAGGGGTTTGGGGGGCTTCAAGGAATCCTTTCGCTCTCCACTCCTCCAGACCAGCTAAAATCACTGTGAAGAACACACACACACAAAATAGTCTTATCCTTCGACAATAAGTAAATGTTTTGTTCTGGTGTCCTTCCACTTCCAGCACGAATTTAATTGGCCATCATTTGAGGGGCCATCCGAAACTTCAGTGGTCTTTACTTCAGTGGAAGAGGGGCAAGCCTGTGGGATACGGCCCCACGGAAATTTTTGTTTAAAGACAGGAAATCGTGGTCTGGGTCTGGTTTAGAGACACACTGAGCCAGCTCAGTGGTCAGCAATTCTGCCTTTTCATTGGAGCAGAAGCCTGGCTATTAAAGCCATTCAGCCAGGGGCAAGCAGAGCTTTAACTACAAATGAAGAAGTGGGGGCCACTCAGAGTGAGCTCTGGATCCACAGCAGGAAGCAAAGATGACAAGTGTTCTCATGTGTAGACGATTTTCTCCATTCTCTCGGAACCTGGAGGTAACTGAACCATACATCAGTGGGAAAAATGAGGTCCATCAGAGAGAAGCAACTTTCTCAAAGACACAGATAGCCAACAACTGAATCATCTGAGTTACTTATGTCCATCCTCCAGCAATGGTTCCTCATCCCAAGTGCAGATGGCCCCTCCTGTGCTCTTCTGACTAAGGTACACAGAGATGCACAGTACTCCATTCACCCGGGATGCTTCATCCAATGCCCTGCTCTCTGCCCTTCTCCATGTTTCCTCCCATCACTCTTTGACAGAGTCCCAAAGGCAGAAAACACGACTCCCTACTCAAGATGGCTAAAAAGATCGAGTGACAGATCTTTGGAAGAAATGTGTAAACAGAATACAGCCTCGTAGCCCAGAGCCCCTTGGTTCTGCAGAGAAGTTACACATGTTGTCAGGGAAGGTCAGCTGCCTCAGATGGTGGGGCTTCTAGGAACACTGATAGGAAAGAAGTCTACCTGTATGACATGCTTAAGTGGAGAAGACTAATAGAACTGCCCATAAGGCGATGGGCATTATGCAGACAAACATGCTTTAGGAGGGGTCAGGGCCAAGCCCGGAGGGGTCAGGGCCAAGCCTGGACACATCGGTGTATGTTGCTGGTGACCCTTCCATGCTCTAACTACAGTGTGGTTACATAGTCATAATTGAAGCCGTATGGTTGCAGATCCAAGTGTTTATCACCCAGCCCATCACAGAAGGCTGCTAACGCTGCTTCAGTTGCCAATGGGTCTAAGTTCAAGACAAGGTACCGCCCCTTCCCACACGTGACCTTGGGGTGCCAGTTTTTACCATGGTGTCCTGGACCTCATAGACTCATGTTCAGGAAAGCACCAACTCAAGGTGTGGTCCAGGTGCTTAATCGGTGGTTGTTGTCAATCTTCTGAGAAGGAAGTCTAGGGTCTGTGGCTTGACTGATCCTTGGGGTGGCAGGAGGTGGGCTGCTGGGCAGAATAGAATTGCTCTCTTCTTGGAAGAAACCCATTTCCTCATTGTTTCTGTATGTGTTGGTTTATAATGTATATTGTGAGTGGATGCATTTGAGTGTGCACATGCGTGCATTCATGAATGAGTGCATGTGTGTGTGCAGTATGCCCCTGCACAATCAGGTTACAGCTATACTCCACCATGCCCTGCTTTTTGATGGATACTGAGGAATCCAAACAGGTTCTCATGCTTGCAAGGCAGGCATTTCAACTGAGCTGACTTCCCAGACCTTATTTTTTTTTTAACTTCTTTTTTTTTCTTCTCCAGATATTGGCTGACCAACAAAGTCCACATAAAAAGACCAACTACTGGCCTCTTGATGTATACCCTGGCCACACGCTTCTGCAATCAGATCTACCTCTATGGCTTCTGGCCTTTTCCACTGGATCAGAATCAGAACCCTGTCAAGTACCACTATTATGACAGCCTCAAGTATGGCTATACCTCCCAGGCCAGCCCCCACACCATGCCCTTGGAATTCAAGGCCCTCAAGAGCCTGCATGAGCAGGGGGCATTGAAACTGACTGTCGGCCAGTGTGATGGGGCTACGTAAGGATGGCAGCCCATGGGACTCAATGGCTCACTTTCCTGCCAGCTACACCACAGGCAGATGGGAGTCGGGGTGGCACAGACAATAGAACAAGCAGGCTAGTGGTTTCCTTTGTTAAAGTGTAAAACAGTGACCAGAATATATATATCTATACCTGCATATATATATTGACCTGAGTATTTATAACTGTGTGGTGTTCATCTAGCATTAGGCAGATAAGCCACAGGAAGAAGGTGTGGAGAACCCACCTGGACCAGATGGAGACTCAGTCCATCTTTGGGGGCAGAAGGACTTGACATGCAAAGAAGCCAGTCCCGTGACTTTGGATGACAACCCACCTCCTGGGTTGGACGGATCTCTGGGCTTGTGGATAAATGGAGAGCCACCTGTTGTCAGCTTTCCCCGAACCTCTGAGTGATGTGGATTCTGGGTAGCCCAGACTCAGAAAGGACAGTTTGAACCAGTCTGAAGAGGTACAGTTCATGGAGGAGAGACTTGGAGAGTTCCACTGGGCAAAGAGGCACAAGGAGACCAAACATCAGAGGTCACAACAGAGCTGAGGACCTTGTCCATGAACTTGAGAGCGTAACTGGCCGACGTTCACATGGGTTGTGCCTGTGTCCCAGTCAGGCCTTCACAGTTCCAGAGAGAGGCTGGAGGAAACTCAGTGGAGAGCCCCATAGCCTGACTGGACACGTACCCTCCAGAACTTAGTAGTGTGGAGCAGCAGATGGTCCTAAAGAGGTAGAGTGCTATAAATCATGGTTTTAGAAACCTGAGACTGTCTAGGGGGTTGCTCCACCTCAGAAAAGGACAAAAGAGTGTCTAAAATATGGTCATTTTGTTGGGTGTGCTTTACAGCAACTGAAGCCCACTGAGGAAGTGATCCTAGGGCATCAACTTCCAGGTTAGCCTTTGTCCCATCCTCTAAGAATGTCACATGAGGGAACTCTACTGTCCTATCTACCACCAGAAAGACACAGCAAATGCTTGAAAGGGCACAGTCACCATAGGGATCATCCTGTTCACAACATATAGCATCGCCTTTCTAGGCACCTCACAGAGCCCCAGACCCGGACTCTGGGAAGACTGTGGAGCACCCGGTTGTGGGTCATTATAGTCACTCTCTGTTTGCTTTCTGCACCCTGCACTCTGAGGGTCCCCTGCAGCCAGACCACTCTGTCAGCATCACCTTCTTGTCACTTCCCCAACTTGACAGTCATCCCTGACCACACCAAGCTCCACCATGGAGATTTTCAGCTCTTCTGTGAAAGGTTCCAATGTCCACTCTACACACCTGCTGACCCCCACCCCCCACATAAGCAATGACTGCAAAGTTTTTGCAAAATCTTTTCCCCCCTCTATGAAGATTCACACTTAAGACTTATTTTTCTTGTAAAAAGCCCAAAACTAAACACAGTTCCGAACACTGGATATAATCTCCAAGGGAAATCTGGGCTCAATGCCAATAATGTAGGGGTTGGACTTACAGGTCACACACAGTAAAGCCATATCCAGCTTGATTTGTTAGATGCAGTCCCTCGCCTGATAAATAATGTTTTTTTAAAACATATTTGAAAGATAAGGAAAAAAACTATTATCTTGAAGGTGAATAGAGTTAAGAAAAGTAATCAAGATCTGCTCCCAAGCATATGAGGCCTGACGTAATTAATCAACAGCCATTCAGAACATAACATTTGCTCTCAATTAATGGCTGATGGGAAATGAGCAGAGACAATGGAGGGACACCCTGGAACCATTAACCCTGTGTACAGTCCTTCCAGCCCCAAGTCAAGATGAGGACTGTACATCTCCATGTTTCTCTCTTTATTCTTGTTACAGTATAAAGCGTGTGGTTTGGGATTTGCATCATAAAATGAATATTTAAAAAAGCAACAGCCCTAACAGCCTCCCTGGGAACTGAGTGGTTCAGCCTCCTCGTGAGCTGTGGAAATAATTAGTATCATATTTTACATGTCTCCAGAGCCTTTCATCTTAAGGATCTCAAAGGCTCTAGAAGACATTTAATTTCTGAAGTTTGCAGTGCCCTGGAGGAATAGGTAAAGTCACCAGCAGGGCCTTGCATTAGTAAAGCCCTTGGATGTTAGAATAGTCCATGTGGAATCATGAAGAAGGCCCAGAAGTCAGGTTCTGGAGGTGACCCTGAACTCCACCCAGCATCCTCTCTCTCTCTGCAGAGGAGTTAGAGGGCCAGTCGTCAAACCGGACTTAGGCAGGCTATAACCTGATTGGAAAAAGTCAGCAACCTCAGGACTACCCATATATGCCCTTTCCCTAACTCAGCAGGCCTTAGGCTATCTATCTAAATAATCTGGGCATATAGCAGCAAGAATCTATGAGCCTTAGCTTTCCCTCTCCTTCTTCTCCAGCTAAACTCACAGTCAGCAGCCAAGTGTCCTTTACTGCCTACTGAGAACTCACTGGGGCTGGGTTCCATTAACCTAGGCTGGCTGACCTTGGCTGGCCCCCAGGAGGCCCAGCCTGCACTCTTAACCTGATTGCTGCCACCATAGTCAACCATAGCACCCCATCAGCCTCAGCCAGTCCCCACTACTTTTGGCTATCAGTCACCTTCTCAGTTCACCCACCTAAGTCTGACAGACCTCCATTTACTTGGAGCTTCCAATGACTCCAACCTTAGCCTCTGCCATCACCAAAAAAAAAAGGAAGGAAGAAAGAGAGAGAGAGAGAGAAAGAAAGAAAGAAAGAAAAGAAAGAAAGAAAGAAAGAAAGAAAGAAAGAAAGAAACCAACGAACTAGGCATTTGCCATGATACCTTTCCTCGGAAACTCTTGGCCTCTGCCTCCCACTTCCCCTCCATTCTCCCATTTCCGAGTAAGTGAGGCTCCTCCTCTGGCCAGAGAGTCCTTCCTCTCATACCTTCTATTTCTTCACTGGCCCCCTTGCATTCACCCTGATTCCTATAGCCTCTTCACTGAATTCCTCCACTACCAGACCTTGGCAGGGTCATCTGTCCCTGTTGCCTCTGCTGCCACCAATCCCCTTGACCACACCTTAGCGGCACCTCCTAGTCCACTCCGGGGACCAGCCTCTCAGTGCCCTCCATGTGCTAACTCGAAAGGCCTCTCTCCCTGCACAGCTCTACGGTGAATTGTCCTGGGCAAGACACTATGTTCTTAAGCTTTTACTCCTCCTACCCATGATCACTTATTTATATATTTATTTATGTATTTATGAGTTATTTATTGGCACTCCTACCTTGAATTGAAAAGGGAGCCAAGGAAGAGCTGCCCATTTTTCTCCCTCTTCTCCCCATACCACAAAGTAGCTATTCCTTCCAGTAAGATCCTCCCCACAGGCCCCTGCACGGTGCATCAGCAGTTCTGTGCCTTCCTTCAGACCTAGCTACCACCACCCAAAGAACACCTTCCGCTCCCCTTAGCCTCTTGGCGCCACTGGATGCTCTGGCCCCAGGATGACGGGCTGCATCTTAAACATACTCTACCTGCTCTGACATTTTGAACTCAGCACATCTGAAGCTAAGTAGACCATCCGTCTTCCCTGCACGATCCTTCGTTTTCCCACTGGAACACCAGAGAGTCTTTGAACATAATCTAGGACCCTAGGATGACCACTGACAACGCTTCCATACATTCCCTCACTACTCTTCCCAACTAGTCCCAACCTCACTTCTGCTTGACCCTTGGATTCCATAGTAGCCGTCTCCTCTCCCAGACTTCCCTAAGCATGCACACTGGTCTGTACCTCCAGTTCTTCAAAAACCTTGATAAGATCCCTGGCCCACAAAAATGTGCCCATCTTTATCCTAACATCACAGGGTACCCAATCAGGTCCCTTCATACCCTGCTCTGGCATATCCGGAAGAGTTGTCATTAGTGGAAAAGGTGCCATGTTTCCCGGCTCTGTGCCTTTGGCCTTACAATTCTCATCTTCTGGATCACTCTTGAGTTTCTTCCAAGGCCCATGCAGAGACCACATCCTCCATGAAGCCCTCCCTGATCCACCAATGCTGGGATCTCTCCCTCCACGGAACCACCACAGCACTTTATTTGTACCTTTCTCATGGCACTTACCATATTCTGCCTTGTATTATAGCTACTTGTGCACTTGTCCTATGTCTGTTCTTAAACTGTAAGCTTGTCAAGGGCAGGCACTGTTTTATTCATCTGTACCCATCACAGCACTAGGCGTGGTGCATAGCACACAAGGGTTGCTCAATAAATGTTTGTTGGATTAAATCCTGGGTGTCTACAGAGGCCTTTATAGTGAACAAAACCGTTTCGCATCTATCATGTCACGAGAACCTTCCAAAAAGTCATGTGGGTTGGACCTAAGCAGAATAAATAGGTCATTAAACTGAGGCAAAGGCCTACATGGAATTTTCAGCAGAGTTCTACCCTCACTCTAGGGCTGTTTCTATAAATCCATGTGGTTGGAGCATTCATTATAAAACTAAAAATTGACTTTAGCTAGATGTGGGCTTGGCTGCCCCAGGTCACTATTGCATCTTCCTAGGGCAAACCTTAGTATGAACTCCAGCACATATGCCCCTGAATGCAGGCAGACTTTCACTGTTTCTGGGAGGACAGACACCATTTGGGTTTTCTCAGACCCTGGGGGGTTGAGATGCGGGACCTCATTCATCATTCCCACCGCTGTTGTTGCAGGGTGGGAAACCATCCATCCAGATGGCAGAGAAACCAGTGGCTCCAAGAGGCCGCTGTTTGATGAATGTCTTCATGCCTAATTAAGGCTTTCCTTCCAGAATGGAACAGAGACATTTATTGATGCCAGTCAGATGGGACTCCAGACATGAATGCTGCCTCATAAATGCCCTTAACAGCTTCTCCAATGACACGAACAGCCCATCCCCGCCCGCCATCTCTCACCAGCCCTCTGGATATCTTCTTTGCCATCTCCGTCCCCATACTTTTACCCCCCGCCCCGTCTTGCTGCTCTTCTCAAACATTCTGGGGGTGTGTGTGGAGAGGGGTCACATAGATGTGTTTCCTGAATGTGGAAGTGGCCACCCACTGAGGTAATCGCTAATGGCTGGCTCTGTCTCCAGTGTAACCATTCCCTGGCTAAGTGTCAGCTCTTATTCTTGGGTACCTGAACCCTAACCCAGGTATTGTGAGCGACGGCAGTGAGGAAAGGGGGAGGCAAAGCATTTAGTACCATCCCTCAGGGAGGCAAAGAACAAATGACTTCTGTTCTGGTGGTGGGCTGCTCGTGACAATGGGAGGTTTCCATGGTTACCAGTTAGAGTCGGTATAGGTTGCCTTTGGGCATTATAGAGATAGTTGAGTCTTCATTCTCAGCAGTCCAGGTGATGGGGGAATCTTCGTACATGGTGCATATACAAGGCAGGGTCTGTCTAGTCATTCTAGTTGCCTTTGGCCAAACAAAGCCCAGGAGAGTCAGCCAACCAGGACACTAAAGAGCCTTTGTGGCCTGTCCCATCCCCACCGTTTCCTGAGTCATAATACTTTCCCATTCGAGAAGACTAGCAGGAAAATGGGCCTTCCAAAGGGGCCTCCAAGAAATGTCAAGAAAGGTCCAAATGTTCTAATCAAGAAGACAACTTCAAAAATCTAAAGAGGCTTCTATGGCCAGACCGGCCAGGAGCCGTCAATTCTCAGGTAATTGTTGGAAAACCAAGAGCCAAGAAGTAGGAAAATTAATCTTAGTATGCCAGCCACACAGAGGCATGCAGGGTCTCAGACAACAAACTGAGGTGAGTCAAGGCTGGTGCCAGAAAACATCCTCCAGTGCGGCTCCATTTGCTTAGATGAGGTTGTAACAATGAGGCTGCTGAACAGTTGGTGAAGGGCTCACTGGTCAGCAGGATTAGGGCACTGTGAGTTAGAGAAGACACCTAAGAACTCCTTTGTGTCATTATTGTGAAAGCACAAATCAAGAAGAGGCTAGGTAGGGAAATGGAGTGAGGAAGAGTAGGAAAGTGCAGTGCCATGGAGCAAAGCGACACCCAATCATGCCCTTGCCCTTGCCCTGGTCATACCTACCAGGCTCTCTTCCATCCTGGGAAGAAAATCTCAAACCCTGTACCACACTCTTGAGCTCTCACCGTTCTGGGACACCCAGCCTTTTTTTTTTTTTTTTTAATCTCCCTATAATTTTTCTGAATTGTTCTGATCGCAGACTTTTGTGTCTGCTATCCTCTCTGCTTGGAAAGCTGATTCCTCTACACCTTTGGCCTCCTCCCCACCTTTCAGGACTGAAATTGGATGTCACATGCTGGGGAGTCCTGGTCTTTCTCAGCTAATCCCTTTCTGTTACATATCATATTGTCCTCGTAGGTGGCCTTCAAAAACTACAGTAATTGCACCTATATCCTCATGAGACACATGCCAATACCTCCAGTGGATGCTTGAAATCACCAATAGTATCAAACCCCAAATGCACTGGTTTTTCTATACACAACAACCTATGACAAACATTAATTTATAAATTACACAAAATAAGAAATAAACAACAACTAAACATAAAATAGGACAATTATAAGTCGATTGTTCCCTTGTATATTGCGTGGGGTGTGTATGAAGAGGGGTTATATAGGTCTGTTTCCTGAATGTGGAAGTGGCCACCCTCTGACATAGTAGCTAATATCTCTGTCTCCAGGGCAACTATTCCCTGGCTCTCAAGAGCCACAGACATCTAGACATCTGTAGAAGGTTCCATGGAGCACTCAGGTGCGCCCTGACTCTCACCAGGAACCACTACCCAGAGCCACTTCCTGAACTCTTGTGACCTCTTCTATGGCATCCCCTTGGATCCTGCCTTGAGGTTCTTCCTTTATTTCTGGTTACTGAGGTTTTCCTTTGTTGGTTTCAGGGTCAACTGTATTTTGTGTGGTCGTTTATTGCTGCTGTTGCTGCTGTTGTGATGATGATGATCATGATGATCATGATGATGATGCTTGGATATTTTTTAATGTTTATAGGTATTTTGTCTACATATATGTCTGTGCAGCATGTATGTGCCTGGTACCTGTGTAGGCCAGAAGAGGGTGGAGTTCCAGATGGTTATGAGTCACAATTTGGGTGCTACAAATTAAGCCTAGGTCCTTCAGAAGAGCAGCCAATTATCTGAACCACTGAGCCATCGCTCCAGCCCCTGCTGCTTGAGCTAACATGTGCTTACAGTGGGAAGAGAGGACTGACATGTTGCCTGCCTCCCTATGAGGACAGAGGTCTTGACTGGCATGTTCACTGAGGTATCTCTAGCCAGTAGGACTATGCTTGGCACATAGTGAGTGCTTTAAAGACTCCCATTGTATGGACAAAATTACACAAAAGCAGAATGTAGAATATGGATGTGTAAATACTTTGAAAAAAGATATGGGCCCAACTGATCCTTGGAATTGGGGGAAAGGAAGCCTACTGTCTTAATTAGGGTTTCTATGGTTGCAAAGGGACACCATGACCACTGCAACTCTTATAAATGAAAACATTTTGCAGGGGCTGGTTTATAGTTCAAAGGTTTAGTCCATTGTCTTAACGGCAGCATGCAGGCAGACATGGGGCTGGAGAAGGAGTTGAGAGTTCTACATCTTGATCTGAAGGCAAAAGAAGCAGTCTATGTGCTACTCTGAGCATAGCTTGAGCAAAGAAGACCTCAAAGCCCACCTCCATGGTGACACACTTCCTCCAACAAGGGCACACCTACTCCAACAAAGCCACACCTCCTAATAGTGCCACTCCCTAAGGGGGCCATTTTCTTTCAACCCACCACACCTACTTTTAGAAAAATGCCAGAACTTCCCCAAGAGGAGAAGCAATTACTCCCACTTTCTCACAAAATACCAAAAGTTGGACTGAAACAGTCATTAAATGGATAAATTGCTTTCCTTGCAGACACAAGGACCAGAGTCTGATTGCCAGGATCCATGATTAAAAAAAAAAAAAACAACAGGTATGTGGTATGTTCTTGTAATGGCTATACTGGAGAGACAGCAATGGGTAAGCCCCAGAAGCTCACTAGCCAACCATCCAGCTCCAGGCCAATGAAGATCCTGCCTCCAAGGAAAAGGTGCACAGCGCCTAGAGAATGACACATAAGGTTCTCTTCTAGCCCCCACATATATTTGTACACAATGCAAGCACACAAACATGCGCTTATACATATGCACACCAAACAAACAAACAAAAAACCCAAAAGCTTATTTGGGCTCACAATTTCCAGTTTCAGCCTATGGAAACCTGACCAAATCATTGTCGGGCCTAACAGAAAAGAGAACATTGTGGGACATGCAGAGGAAAACCACTCGTTTGTGGTGGGAGAAGAAGGGCAGAGCTAGCATTCCACATCCATTCAAGAGCACACCTCCAATGACCTAACTTCCTCCCACTAAGCCCCATCTCCTGAAGGTTCTATCACCTCCCCAAAGGGCCATAGGCTGATAACCAAGCCTTTAATTCCTGGGCCTTGGGGATATTTAAGACCCAAATCATAGAACTTCCCGTGACATTCAATCTTACCAACAGCTCTGTGTGCTATAATTGGATTGGATTACCAAGGTCTCTGAAAAATGTGTCCAAGATGCCAAAGTTCATGAGCAGGAGCGCATAGTCTGCGAACAATGCCAACCCCATTCACACCATCTGCCAACACTGTTTACACACCATCTGCCAACACTATTCACACCAGCCCACCCACAGCCATTGAAGGCCACTTAATTATATCACCTCTCAAACATCTGGTCATTATATGAATCTATACCAGAAGGAGAGAAAGATGGGACTCTACCACTCAGACCCCCCCCCCCAAGGCTCTGTTCTGCTTTGGTTCTTCCCACTAGTGCATTGGGTATAGATTCAGAACACACATGTACAGCAACATGTATTAAAGTGTTTTCTAGGCAGGATTCTGGCTCCAGCACTGCCACCATTGTCTATTCTGATATCCAGGGCCCTACTTGGGTGCCAAATACTTTATATAGCCCTCAGGCCCTATAGGCAAGTTAGGAGGCAGAAGGGATGTTTGGGTGTTTGAACCATGGGAGGGGGCACCAGAGAGTTCCTCTGTAGTGCTTCTGTGATGGAAATGCCTGGAGAAGGAAGAGGCTTTCCTCTTGCTTGTTTTGCATGGACACATCCTTGACCCATAGCGGATGTTCTGGGTAGCTCATGTGTTTTTCAGATTACAGATTCAATTAGGAGAGCACTCAGAGGCACAGAAAGAGAAGCATCTTCTGACAGTGTGTCAGGACTGATAACCAGTGCGTGTCTGCCTCAAATAGTATCTGAGGCATACAGAGGAGTGCTGGAGAGTGACTGGAAACTGAAGGAATAGCCAGGGACCAAGAGTAGGTGACCGTTATTGTGTGCTGACTAGATGATGTGTCCCATAGACTAACTATGATTTCTCAGAACGACCTCTTTTATGTATCTTGTTATTTTTCCAGTTCCATTGACAAGAGAACTGAGGCAAAGGGTTAGTTAACTTTCCTAAGACCCACACCCTAGGAAGAGGCTGAGCTATAGTTTAAACCCAAGTTCTCATTATCCCAGAGTGGTGCAGGACGCCCCTAAGCTTCACCAGGGCCCCAGGGCTGCATTAGCCTTGGCCATGGAATGATACAGCTGGTTCCCAAAGTCCTGTGACCAACCCAGGCTCAGCTTCCAGCTCCTCCTACTCCTGGCTGCTGAGCAAGACCCACCAAGTAGAGATGCTCATTAGTGCAGAGTCAGTGACAGACTCTATCTGCACTGGGGCTGCAGCTGCTGCCTTTTGAACTTGGCAGGAAGTTGAGCATTGTCTTCTCATCTTCCTCCGTGGACAATAGCCATTTGGCTCAGGGTCTGGGGATAAGATGAGGAAGGGGCAGGTAAGCTTTGGAGTAGGGGAATGTGGAAGTATTCTCTGATCCCACCAGCCTGGAAACAAGCCCCAGAATCAGCACAACAGGAGACAGGGGGTGGGGAAAACAGGCAGATGTCCATATCAGGACTCTTGCTCCAACAGCCTGCCTCAAGACTAGGCATTTCCCAGGCCGGATCACCACAAACACAGGGTCTTCTTCTCCAGCCCTCCTTTGCAGCACCATGGAACGCAGGGGATCTCAGGAGGGCCAAGCATGGGTGCAGCCTCTCCCTTCTGGTTCTGCTACCTTATCAGTCAACTGAAAATAAAATCTGCCTAGCTCGATCAGTTTGGGGACTGTCCCAGAGCAGGGCCCCTTCATTCTTCATCTATTGTCTCAACAACTTTCATGCTCCTGTCACAGAGTACCTGAGACTGGGTGTATAAAGACCAGAGTTGTTTGTTTGTCTGTTTGTTTATTTTTGTTTATTTTTTACCCCCTATAGTTCTGGAGCCTAGGAAGCTGAAGGTGCAAGTACTCAAGAGTCTAGAAAGGACCCTTCTGTCATGTTGTCCTCAGCAGAGAATGAAAGGGCAAAAAGATGTCAGTAGACAAGAACAGTTGGGCCTGTTTTCATAACAAAATGGTCTTTTTATGACTCATCCACTTCCATTGTATCGACATTCACCCACACAAAGGACACAGTATGGTGTAATGACTGCTTATTAGACCTCACTTCCCAGTACTGCTTCTCTAGGAGCTGGATTCCAACATACAGACTGGGAACACACATTCAAGCCATAGGACTCACTGAAGGCATTACACACATGAGAACTCACTTCCTCCCCCTGCCAGGCTCCTCTCCACTATGGCTAAAGCCAGTGAGGAGGGCTTCACATGCAACTTTTGCACAGTGATGAATGAGGAATAAACAAGTGAACTGAATGGAGTCCGCCCAGGTTCCTGGAATCTCAACAGGTGGGCTCCCTGGGCCTCGTGGCCATGCAGGAACAAAACAGACGTAATTATCCACCTCCATCTCCTGACAGCTGTGGTTAGGACCATGGTACTCTATCAGATGACAGCTCAGCACCCTGATGGTCCAGAAAGGGTTCATTTTTTTTTCCCCAAATGGCGTTGTGACCCTTCAGTGCTCTCACTGACTGTGATAGACACTTGGGCTGGTTTGGCTCTTTCCCCCACCAGCCCTCTGAGGTCATTCTTTAACTTCATTGCATGAATAATGGTCAAGGCATGTAATTTGTCATATGATTAGTAAGTGGCAGAGTGGGGATCAAACTTCGTTTGAAATTTCCTGCTAGGAATGCATGTGATAAGACAGTGAATGGGAAGAATATCTGAAGGAAGGAAGGGAGGGAGGGAGGGAGGGAGGGAGGGAGGGGGAGGAAGGAAGAAATCAGATGGGTTAGAGATCACAGGTTACACAGGTGGGGAACACAAATGAGAATACAGTATAATGGTACAAAGTGGCACATACATATGAAGACGTCGTAACAAGACATGTTACTTTGTGTGCTGATCGCTGCCTCCCTGATATGCCTGGCAACTGAAACCCACTCACACCTTCATCTCTGTTTTAGTCAGTTCAGTGTGCTAAAACAAATATAAAAATAAAGCAAATATCCAGACTTAACAGCTGGAAAACACTGACACCTCAAGGTTCTAGAGACTGAAAAGCCTCAAATCAGGACACAAGCAGATCCAGCACGTGGTGTTTATAGATGGTTATCTGTTGTGTTTGGAACTTAAATGCCCCCTAAAAGCTTGTATAGTGAAGGTTTGGTCTCTGGTACAGCACTATTCAGTGGTGAGGCTTCTGGATCATGAAGAATGGCCTGGGGAATGAGTTAATTGTTTGTGGATTTGGAGATTAATGGTCTGTGGTGGTTTGAATAAAAATGGCCCCCATAGGCTCATATATTTATATTTGAATACTTGGACCCTAGTCGGTGAAACTATTTGAGCAGGATTAGGAGGTGTGACCTTGTTAGATATGTGTGTCAAAAGCCTACACCATTCCCAGTTAATGCTTCTCTCTCTCTCTCTCTCTCTCTCTCTCTCTCTCTCTCTCTCTCTCTCTCTCTCCCTCTCTCTCTTTCTGCATCTTCTGCTTGTGGATCAGATATAAGCTCTCAGCTACTGCTCTAGCAGCATGCCTGCCTGCCTTTTGCCATGCTATGCACCGTAGTGGCCATGGACACTAACCCTCTGAAACTGTGAATGCTTAAATGTTTTATTATCATCATCATTATTATTAATTATTATTTATAAGTTGTCTAGGTCACAGTGTTTTGTCACAGCAATAGAAAAGTAACTAAGATGTGGGCTATTGATAGGTTTCCCCAGCCTCTTCCTCTCTTTCCCTTTTAGCTTCCTGGCCCCTATGAAATGGTCCTTCCTCTAACATATTCTCCCAACATCACAAGGTTCTACCTCACAGTAAGCTGCAAAGCAACTAAGCCAGCTATGTTCTGAAACCTTGAAATCATAAGCCAAAAATAAGCCTTTTCTCCTCAAAGTTGATTTACCTCGGGTGTTTTGTCACAGCAATGGAAAGCTGAGAGAAAACTTGGATTTCACACCTCATTTAATAAAGACATTAATCTCATCAGAAAAGCTATACTCTTGTGATATAATTACCCTCCAATGGTCCTACCTCCTGATACAACTGTACTGGAATGGTTCAACATGTAAGTTTTAAGAGGACAGAACTGTTCCAGATAGAAATCTCTTCAGCCATTCATTCAAGGAAGTAGATGGCCACTGGATGGTATGGCATGTAACATTGGGTCCTTGCTTTTGCAAGGATCACAGTCTGGTAGCTGCAGTGGGTGAGGTGTATATGACAGGAAAAGCAGATATATGTGCAGCACTGGCAGAGACATTGGGGAAAGAGCCAGGGAGGGAGAATACGCAAGAAAAGGATTGGCTCCATGTACCCTTGAAGACAGCTCTCCTCTCCTTTTGAGACACATAATCCACTAAGGAAGAGAGAAGGCTGTGGCAATCCAATCTCCACGCCCTGCCCCACCCCTATGATCTGGCACCCTTCCAGACATGGGGCTCTGGACTAACCACTAACATTGGTGAACCACACAGGGGAAGGCAGGGTCCCTATGTGTTCCAGAATATAGACTTTTGTACATGCAACTTTGCAGACCTCATTGAAAGGCAGCAATGAACTAAGGCTGTCTTTGAGGAGCATCAACCCATAGCTCCAGCCTCAGAAAGGCTTGAATCTAATGGGAAGGACCGTGATACACAAAGGATGGCAGCATAAAATAAAAAGGAAATGTCAGTCTAAGCAACTGGGAATGTTCAGTGAGGGATTCAGGGAAGAGATGACAGTTGTGCTAGGCCTGGAAGACAAAGTGGGACCTTGCTTGTTAGACCTTGACTCTCCTGCTTGCTCCCTTTGGGAAGGCTCTATCCTCCCTAGCAGCAGTAATGGCCAAGAAAATCAATCAAGCAGCCAACTATCACACTGAAGCTAATCCCTACCCATTTTCAAAAGCCACCAAGGGAGTTAGCCCCGCTACCACCTGTATATTCTCCCCTACCGATCTCAATGATGCCCCAGCTAAGGTCACAGCATGTGACCCTTGATCTGTGGAGAGTGATCTCAGCTATTCCAAAATGGAAAGACAGACAGTGCTTGTGTGACAGGCATGAGATCATCACCATTTTCTTCCAAGCCTCTCTCTTGTCCTTGTCCTCCTCCTAACACATCTTTCCTCCAGGTACAACCAGAGAAACTATAATGTTGCACATTACTTTCCCTTGGTTTGCTTGCAGCTCTTCCTGAGGCATCAGTCTCCAGGCCTGTCTTTAAGGACACACTGCAGTCAATCGCATCATTCTTGATGAACACGTCCGTTTTTCTTGGTCTCCTCCTGGAAGTTGGAAGTTATTTAGCCTTCTCATGGGAGTCAACTGTACAGACAGGGAAACCTGGATAAATTTCTAAGAAGGATCCTGCACTTTCCCTAACCATAGTAACTGGTGCAGGGTGGGTGGGGCCTGCTCAGGGAGACTTTGGGCTGCATTCTCCACAATCATTGGGCACCCTTGCTCTTGGATCCCCTCGCCCGTGGTTGTACTCTGTGGCTCCCTCCAATCTCATTCTTTTTTGCTAGTCCTTGTTGATCAGGACTCGCTTTTCAGGTTCATCTAAGAATTTTTTTTATTCTAACCACATGACAGACAAAATTATGACCACACATAAGTAGAGACAGCATTATACTTTTGCAAATCCTTAAAGAGTTACTAAACAGATACAAGTTTGTTACTTATCCTAGCATGTATGATTCCTCCAAAACAACAGATTATCTCATCAACTCTACCCAACTGTGGAGAGTTGGAGTTAGAGAAGGATTACAACCTTAAGTGGCTGCCTGAAGTCTGGCATGGGAATCCAAGGTCATGAATAAAAGACACAAAAGTCAGGCAGGCCCAGCCCAGCAACACGTTCCTCCGTCTGTCTCAGGCAGTCCTCCAGGCTTTCTGAGCTCTGAACCCGCTCTTTCCCTGTTCCTTAGCTGCCACCTCACTATAACTAGTCTTCAGACATCAGGTCTCCATTGTCTGCTCCCCCTCCACTTCATTAGACATTTCCTGTGTCTTCTCTGGAAACTTCTCTTCCCTGTGCAGCACAGTGGGCCAGAGATAACAGGTCTTCCTTTGGCTCATCTCAGGTATCAGCAAAGCATTTTCTTCCTGGGCAGCCCAAGGATAGGAATGCCCTGGGTCCTGCCTCCCAGTTACTTCATCTTTAACCAGTGTTAGTGCAGAGGAAGGGGTTCAAATCTCAGAGGGAAGTGACAGCTGAGACATGAGGAACTACCCCAAAGCACTTAACACAGACGTTGAGTCTCTCTATGTCTATTCAAGTGGCCATCAACAGACAATGGAAGAGACACTTCCCTGTCACTACATGAAGTATCTCCATAGCTATTCCCTCATCGAACTGATCTTGTAAAAAATAAGACAACAGACTGTGTTTCAAACAAAGCTTTGTGCTTTTCCTAAACCTGCATAAAAGAATACAGTAAAGGCAGTGCTCACAGGCAGAAGCAGACAGACAATCACTATGATGAACATAGGAAAATTACAGGCTTTCTATACAGGATAGGGTCTAAGACCCTCTCCAAGGAGTGCCTCAGAATCCACACAGGAAGAGGGGCTCCCCGCTCCTCTGCAGACAAGGGGGAGGAAAACCATACAATTTATCAATGTCCAAAAAGGCTAGTTGAATAGGATACAGATAACAGTCATTCAATAGGGTCAAGATGTTTATCCAGTGCACAGTAAAGATCTACCATTTCATTGTAATTATAATTTGTATGTTTGTGTGTCAGTCTAGCGCAAAAGCTGATCCCTATTTCAATCAACTATTCTCATGTTACATTCACACTAACATTTTTTTCTGTTTGGGTTATACTTTACTTTTTTTTTTTTTTTCAATTTATTCTACTTGGGATCATTCTGCTGTCAAGAATCCTTCGTCCAGTGCTGAAAAGAAATGAGGAAGGTGTGTAATCTTACCTCTTCACCGGATGCCCATCACTTCCCCTCCTTGCCTCCTCTGGCTCTCCTAGCTAAAGCTAAGTCTTTATAAGGTCATGTAGGAGATAGAGATGTGTTAGTCTCAGCCTTCTAGAAACTTCCACAGCTGTCCAGAAGTGACTGCCAAAGAGAGCAGATTTCCCATGATCTCTGTCAGATGATGAATGTGTCTCACCCATGCCTAGTGGGAGGCAAACTGGACAGGGCAGAGTTGCTGCGGAGGAAAGCGGTATCCCCATAGATGTCTGGAGGATTAACAGTACCATTCATCTCCTCTTCTGGCTTGGAGAGAGGGTAAACTGACCTTCCTCTGACCTGTGGAACAGGACCCACTGCCTCATGTCGTCAGTCATGATCGCACCAAGATAACTGGAGTCTCTAGGATATGTGGTGTCTCATAGGAACAAGGGCACAACTCTAACTCTCCTTGACAGTGGAGATGAATGGTGTGTGACAGGCTTCTAAGCGGGAGCTTCCTCTACTAAAGTAAGAGACAAATGATGGTGGGGGGAAGCAGGGGCAAATGCAGTATGGTTCACAGTTAAAAATAAGTGGGTGTGGCTTGAGGATGGCTCAGCGGTGAAGAGCTCTTGTTGCTCTTCTAGAGGACCCAAGTTCAATTCTCTCCACCCTTGTCCAGCCACTCACAGCTGCCTGTAATTGCAGCTCCAGGGCCCTCTTTGGCCTTTGTAGACACTTGCTCAAATGTTGCAGACACACAAATGTACACATAATTAAACATTTAAATAAAAAATTTTAAAGGAATGAGGGGCAGGAGAGAGAGTTCTATAGATAAAGTACTTAGTTCGTAAATGTGGGGTCTTGAGTTCAATCCCCAACACCACCTACCTCAAAGGGGGGAAAAACAGGTGCGTTGACTCATGCTTGTGATTTCAGCATGTGGGGTGGAGACTGGCCAGCCTAACATACTCCGTGAGCTCTAGGCTAGTAAGAGGGGTGAATGGTTCCTGAGAAACAACACCTGAGTCTGTCCTGCTGTGGGATGTTCTGTATGTCAAAATGTGTTCTGATTGGTTAAAATAAATAAAGTGCTGATTGGCCAGTAGCCAGGCAGGAAGGACAGGGTAGGCGGGACAAGGAGGAGGAGAATTGTGGGAAATGAAGGCTGGGGCAGAGATACTGCCAGCCACCACCATGACAAGGAAGATATAAGGTAATGGTATGCCACGAGTCACGTGGCAAAGTATAGACTAACAGAAATGGGTTAATTTAAGATAGAAGAAGTAGATAACAAGAAGCCTGCCACGGCCATACAGTTTGTAAACAGTGTAAGTTTTTGTGTGTTTACTTGGTTGTTTCTGAGCATCTATGGGCCTGGCGGGTGAGAGAGATTTGTCCTGACTGTGGGCCAGGCAGGAAAACTCTAACTACACTGCCCTTCATCCTCCATGTGCACACTTGAGCATGTGTAACCATATATACATATACATGCACACACAAGCACATATCTGAATGTGTACATGTATGAACACACACAGAAAAGGGGGAAGACTGAGAGGAAACATGCTACCTACCAGCAGGATTAAAGGACCCGAGAGAAGGCAGTGAGTTTGCATAATAGTCATCAGGAATGATGGAAAGATGTTGAAGGAGTAAAGGGACAGTGTTTGTTCATGCTTTTAATCTTCTCTCTCACAACACAGGTACTAGCACAGTGCACCCCTGGGGTTTCTCCAACATGAGAGACCAGACCATACTTCTCCATAGACCAAATGGTGCCTTTGAAAGTAGGACAGTTTTAAAGAGCATGCATCATGGGAGGGATCATGCAACATGCATTATGTAGCCTTTAGAAGCTGGGTCACAAAGAGGAGTGCTATCTGCTTTTGACTTGGGAATGGTCTTCACTAATCCTAACAGAGAATTCTGAGAGTTGTATGACTTCCACTCTGAAACTAACCTCATGTGTTGCATGGAAATCACAAGCCAGACTCCAATCTTTAGCTCCTAGTTGTGCTAGAGGCAAGAAACTGATCTGATGGCATGGAGGAGAAGAAATTCTAGCCCATAGTTCCTCTTCATGACACTGGGAAACTGCCACCAAGTCTTGACATGAAGTCACAAGGGGATTGGATGTTGTCAAATGTTCATTTGTAAATGTGTGTGGGGGGATAGACTCAAGGGGAGGGAATGGGAAAAGGAAAGGAAAGGGAAGGGAAGGGAAGGAAAGGAAAAAGGGAAAGGAAAAGGAAAAGGGAAAGGAAAGGGGGTATTGGGTAACTAAGGCTGAATACCCTTCTAAAGACCAGCAAAGTCTCAAAGCTGAATCCCAAGCACAGAGCATTCTGTTTCCCCTCCCTTTAGAATATACAAACACAGTGGTCCATTTATACCAGAGACCAAAGAAAGGCTACAAAAGCCTACTTCAGGCTACAACCTCAACAAACTGCCCAAGAGTTCCCCATCAGCCGCCCTAAGTCTTCCTTCATTCTTTCCTATTCTCCTAGAAAAATAATACCTAAGCTACAGTATGTTTCAGGATGTTGAGTCTTTTATAATTCCATGTGTTTTATTAACTAGATATTACATAAACTCGTGAAACGTTAAGAGACACTGTGCCTCTTCTAGAAGCCATGATCTGAAAGTCCATTACAAAACAGTCTCTGGTCTTTAGAGTATGTTTGATGGATCAAACTTTGTTCTGGACACTCAATGGTCCTGCTCTACCAAGCTTCCTTGAACAACAAATGCGTCCCTCTGATTGGTTAGTAAATAAAACACTGATTGGCCAGTAGCCAGGCAGGAAGTATAGGCGGGACAAGAGAGAAGAGAATTAGGGGAAGTGGAAGGCAGAGGCAGAGAGACCAGCCAGCCACTGCCATGACAAGTGAGATATAAGGTACTGGTAAACTACAAGCCACGTGGCAACTTACAGATGAATAGAAATTGGTTAATTTGAGATAGAAGAAGTAGATAACAAGAAGCCTGCCACAGCCATATAGTTTATAAGTAATATAAGTGTCTGAGTGATTATTTTATATGTGGGTTGTGGGATTTCAGGGGCTTGGTGGCACCTGGAAAGCAGCTCTCCAGCTACAGCCACATACAAAAATAGCCCCAAGCTAACAAATGTGTTTACCGTGTTTGCCAAAGAAAAAACACATAGGGTGAATTACAATGTCCTATTTCTTCTCTCAAATGATAGTTGGGCAAAAGAATCCCAGGTTCCACTAAAAACAGCTTGGAGTGATGATATGTATGTAAGAGTCCAAGTATAAGAGACTTTCACACTGTGGGAATAAGCCTTCCGTCCAAAGAAAGAGAAAAAAAGGGTCAGCAAGCATCCATTCACCTCTGCACCCCCCCCCCAACCGCATTGCAATGGTTTTTAAGTGGTACAAATCCAATGGCACATAAGGAATGGGAGAGGAAACAGGAAGAGGCATTTGGAAGTTAAGAAGCACAAAGAGGAGTGAGCACTGTCTTGTGAACACTTGTGAAGCTGGCACCAGGGAAGATGCTACCAGGTGCTCATGAATGTGGGAATGAAGAGGAGGCTGGGAGTGAGAAAACCAGTTTAAGAACTTTAAAGGAACAATTTGATCGTCAGACCACCTCCCTCTGGGAAACTGGAGGATGTCTTCTCATGTACAGAACTCTGGGGAGGGTAAAAACAAAGAACTCTAGACCCCAGGGACAGGGATACCATCAGTAACAACGTACCCAGTGTCTATGTGTATACTACATACTGAAATACTTCCCATCACCCCTAGCTTTGGCCTCCTTCCACATCTCAGCTTCCAGAGCATCGACTGCCTGGACTCCATCTCTAGCTAAGAGATGAGAAGAGACTCCTTCTAAGGCTCTGGCCAGCTGAAAAGGAAAACCACAGGAAGCTACCAGCATTAGAACCAGACAGGCGGTTGGACACTGTCTTGGTCAGTGTTCTATTGATGGCAACTCTTATAAAAAGAACGCATTTAACTGGGGCTTACTTACAGTTTCAGAGGTTTAGTTTATTATGCTCATGGTAGGGGGCACAGCTGCATTCAGGCAGATGTGACAGCTGAGGGTTCTGCCTCCAGTTTCACAGGCAGAAGGAAGAGAGACACAGGGCCTGGCATGGGTTTTGGAAACCTCAAAGCCCACTCCCAGTGGCACACCTCCTCCAACAAGGCCACACCCACCCCAATAAGGCTACATCTCCTAATCCTTTCAAATAGTGCCACGCCTTAAGCATTCAAATATATGAGCCTATGGGGGCATTCTTATTCAAACCTCCAAAGACACAAAGCCTATGGTCCAGAGCTTATGGAAAAGATATCTTGGGTTGACAAGCATTTCTTCTGCTCTCCCTTCCCTTCCAGTACATGCACCATAACCAACTGTAGGTGGGAGAGATGTCACCCAAGAATGAAGCATGGAAGAACTACCAAATCATCTGGAACCCTGTTCCACAACTGAGGGCCCAGAGAGACTGTATCATCCAAATAAAACAGCCATGATGATGGAAGCTCCATGGACCCAAGCCCTTAAGGGTGGAGCAAAGTTTAGTCACTGGATATGTTATATGAGAAATTATGTTGCATGAAAGACAATTTCAAAACTTCAGCCTCCAGTCTCTTGATTAGGTCAAAATTACACATATATACACACAGCATGCTGGTGGCATTTGTCAACGTAACACAGCAACAACTCAGTAGTTGTCTCCATCAGATTGGCCTATGGGCATGTCTAGGGGCGGCATTTTCTTGATTAATGATTGATGTGGAAGTTAGCTCACTGTGGTATCACTCCTGGGCAGGCAGTTCTGGGTTGTATAAGAAAGCAGGCTGAGCAAGCCATGGAAAACAAGCCATGGAGAATAAGCCATTGGGCAGTCTTCCCCCATGATCTCTGCATCAGTTCCTGCCTCCAGGTCCCTGCCCTGCCTGAGTACCTGCCTTGGCTTCCCTCATTGAGGGACTGTGATTGTGCTATGTAAGCCAAATGAACTGTTTCTTCCACAAGTTACTTTTACCCATGGTCTTTACCATGGAAAAGCAAATAGGACACACACACACACACACACACACACACACACAGTTCTTGATCACCACATTGGTGCCTAGTGTAAAATATGAACATTTGAAGATCCCAGCATTGGAGGGATACTTTCCTATGCACAGAGGAGACCAGTAGAAAACAGCAGCTTGTGGGGACAGTGACCCAGACAGAGAAGCCAAACCACTGAGGCAGACATTCCACTCTGGAAACCAGACCACACATACTAGATGAGAGAGAATTACTCAGAGATTCATAGGGGGGGAGAAAGCTGTTAGAATTAAAAATATGATTGCAAAAAATAAAAATTCAATAAAACTAGTGAGACAGGCATTGAGAAACTCTCCCAGAAAATAAGGCAAAAAGATCAAAATGAGGGAAAGGGACATGAAACCAGAAAATTAGAGACTTGATACAAGTGGCCTGTCATCCAAATAATTATCTCCATTGTCTTTGGAGAAAACTGAAGGCAAATGAAAACATGAAAGTTATGAGATACATAACTCAATGTAATTTTTAGAATAGAAGAAAGTTTTATACTTTAAAAAAGGCTCACCAAAGGGATTAACACATACTTCTTCTCTTGTGTGAACTTTTCTGGGATGTGTGGACAAATGTTTATTCACTCCAATCAGGGCACCTGTGACAGACCAAAAAACCAGCTCCATCCAAATCTAGCTTCATGAACCAAAAGGAGGCTCACTCCCACAGCATGGGTGAGGAGTCACTTACAAGGAGACTCACTCCCACAGCATGGGTGAGGGGTAGGAGCATGGATGTCCTGAAGCAGCACCAACATTGGAAACGTTCGCCCCAGCACACACAACTGCATGCATGGAGTGTCCCCCTTCAGTTAGCCTTCCACATGCTTCATACCCTAGCACGAGACCACACACAGCTTGGGTGGAACTAGAAATAACCAGGACTCGAGATGTAAGAAGAGGCTGACATCTCAGGCGATGATCTAAGGGCCTCCACCCCCTCCTTCTACGGGAACATCAGGCTGATCTTGAGGGCGCTTGCAAATAGTCAGGACTGCTAAGGTGAAGGTCACAATGGTTGCTGCACTCAGAGGACAGTATTCCACGTGTCTGCTGTGTGTGTGTATTCCAGCAGTGATGTGAACCAACTCTCCACAAAAAAAAAAAAAAAAAAAAAAAAAAAAAAAAAAAAAAAACAAAAAAAAAACCACTAACAATTTCACTAAAACGCTAGAAACCCCTTCCTGTGAGCACTGGTGAGAGAGTAGTGAACATCCCACTCAAAGGCCTCAACAAGAGCACTCAGAGGAGGTAAACTGGCAGGCAGAAGTAAAGGCAGAAACAGAGGGAGGTGAATTCAAGTTGCCTTCACCCTGAAGCTATTTGTCATGCTAAGTGAAACCGAGCTTCGGTTTTTATGTGCAGGCTAAGGCCACACCAGCAGGATAAGGGAGGGGCACAAGGAAACCTACTCAACCTTGCCCTCATGCCCAGGGTCTGCAGAGAGAGGCCCTGACACTCCGAGAAAACAAAAGCAGATAAACATCTGAAAGCCCTCTTTGAACTGCTGTGACCACGGCTGACTTTTATAAGATGTTTAGCCCAGATGTGCACCACCTGGATAGTATCCAAAAGAAACATCCAGCCACAGTGAAGTGGAAAGTGACCCCAGACTGGCAGTACCCTCCACACCCCTGCCCCCAGCAACAGCCTAAGTAAATATTCTCCAGAGTAAGGTACTTTCACTCTTGTCTGGAAAAAAAAAAAAAAAAAAGATTCTCTACAAACAAGTTTTCCAGAAAATAAACAGAACGCAGTCAAGAATAACCACGCAGAGCTCATTCTGTCAGTATGTGCACTGAGATGGGGCCAGGCAGGGTGAAACATCTTAGCCTTTGCACGGATCGGTGAAACACACAGTTACGCGCAGAGCCCTCCAGGGTACCTGATCAAGGGAAAGGAGATGTGTTCCGATGATGAACTAGGACTAGAATGTTCGAATGTTCATATTTAGCAGCTCTGATCCTAATAGCCTGAAGCTGGAAACAATCCATGTCTTAACCAATAGGGGAGCAGGCAGGCAAATGATTAACTAGTACTACCACAGAAGGCTATTCTGCAATTAAAAAGGAATCCATTCCCAAAGGTGAATAAATTTAGAGGTGTCCTTTCATATCCTCACTGCCTTGGAGTCTTTGTGTGAGCTAGGGTTGGAGCTTAATGGTAAAGCACTGCCCAGCATGTGAGAGTATTGGTGAAACTATTAAGGCCACTCCACGTAGTTAAAAGGGAGGTTTATTTTGGTGGGTAACTTACAAAGGAAGGGATAGGTTGCAGGGTCTGGCAAAGGTATGGCGCAGTCCGGCGGTGTTCTCTGGAGAACTCTGCTCGGTCTACCTCCAGTGTCCAGGGTCCCGGAACCAAGAGAGAGACCTCCTCTTGATCCTCGTCTTCTGCTTCCTCCTCCGCCCTCCTTGTGGGCATGACCATGACTGAAGCCTCAATGGGGGTTGGAACTTCCAGGCCAATGCTGGGATGGCTATCCACTACATGAGAGCCTCTGGGTTTCAACCCTAACACCACAAACAAGCAAGCCTACTGTGAGGAAGTGGAGAGAGAAGAGAGACTCGGCATTCCTCTCTCCCCCTAAGCCCAGGTGTGGCAGATGGCTGCTCATTTACGTCTCCAGTGTTAGCCCAGAGGACCCAGAGCTCGCCCTCTAGACACTTTCAGTAGGGGCTCATTACTTTTCCACCCATACGACTTGGCCAAACTCCCTTCCAAGACATCTCCAGGTCAATCCTTTTCCTTGGTTCCATTTGAATCATGGGAAATTCATAGCATGCCTTTTAGCGCCCCCAGTTCTCTGAACCCTGGTGACGGAGAACCTGTGCCAAACTCAGATATGGCTCAGACCCCAGTGTGCTTGCTATATCTCCAACTCCAAGGACATTTCTCCTTCTGCCTCCTGTTCCCTACAGTGTGTGGATGGGGCTGAGGGGGAATCCTCACACACAATCCTGCCTACCAACATATCCTTTGTCTCTTGAATTTCAGGACCCTGGTGTTAGGCCAGTCTGTGAAACTTCTGCACAGAAGTTTGGTTTCGGAGTTTGGAATGTGAAAGCTCATAGTTGTTCTTCTTTTGTCCTTGTATTTTGGCATCTCAGCTAAAAGAGATTCCGAGCTGGCCGGGCGGTGGTGGTGCACACCTTTACGGATCTCTGTGAGTTCGAGGCCAGCCTGGTCTACAAAGCGAGTTCCAAGAAAGGTGCAAAGCTACACAGAGAAACCCTGTCTCGAAAGAGAGAGATTCAGAGCATCCCCTTGTGCCGCGACCGCCTCGACCAGCAAGGAAGATGCGACACCAGGCTCTTCTTTCAGCAGTTTATTCAGGAACCTTGAACAATCTTCTGACTTCTGACCCCCGGGAAACCTGCTCACAGCCTTAAGTAATCACTGGGTAGCCAACCCTGATATGCCACGTGGGCACTACCAATAGGTCCAGGTGCGCGTAAGCAAGCCAGATTCTCAGCCTTAGCCAATTAAGGAGTTGTTTATCACAGAGAGCGCTCACCGTTGGGAAGGTGGAAGGCGGAAGCCAGCGCCATCTTTGAGGCGCGGCTGTACGCAGCTCTCTACACCCTTGCAACCTCCTGGCATGCATAACTTCATGGGTACCTACTTGGAAATTCATTCAACAAGGCTCAGATAATCTTGGAGGTCTAGATTTCCTGGAACTCAGTCTCCAGGGTCCCAGATCACAGACATCTGCTAACTCCAGAATCACAATTGGAGCTTATTGAGACATAAATACCGAGAAGATGGGGACTTCATCTTGGCAGTCCAAAACAAGGTGAAATCCTGTCATCTGTCCCCTTGCCTCTGGTTTACAATCACATCAAAATCAAAGTTCCAGCTTTGAAGCATCCGTGTTTCCGTGACATCCAGTGGTCTGCGGCTGCTGCTAACTGTTCCCTTGTGAGGAAGTAAAACTTCCTGCCATAGGCAGGTGGATATGAAGAGCCTGCAGAGGTTTTTGTGGTGTACCAGCATGCCAGGGAGCTGAGGTCCATTTCCTGAGTGAGTAATAGCACACAGGTTCACGTGAACAAACTGAGGCACGGTTACCAAACGCTGTGGCAGGGTGGGACATCTCAGCCTAAAGCAGTAGTAAACATACCCACTGTCGGACCAGCATCTAATCATGTCACCATCCTGACCACTGAGCATCCCCTCAATGGTGTCCTACAGCATATGATGAGAGACAGGATCTGTAGTTATCGCCAGGTCATCCAAATCCCGGAATGTCACACTGACCTTTGTTCAAGGTCACAAAGCTATTTAATAATGGAGAAAAGGCTGACTCTCAGTTCAGCGCTCTTTCAGCCGACTCATCCTGGACACATGGGAAAAGGAGCCCTTACTTCTCAATAACCTTTGGTCCATCTTTCCCTAGAAAACTCTCCAAAACTGGAAGCCTTTTCCTAGTCATCAGTGAAGCCCAGATTCTATTTGACTCCTCTCTCCTGAATAATATTCCCTTTATCCCACCCTAAACTCCTCCCAGGAAACGTTAGATTATATACTAATGCTTTTGCATGGACCAGACCCTTAATTCACTATTTCTAGGGTCTCCTGATGTTTGAAAAAAATCATGTATTATGCTTTCCCACAGAAAGGCCTAACCTACCCTGGAAACATGAAAATAGAATCTTTCCAAGTGCCATATCATGTTAAATGGATGTCTTTGAGTATAAAAGGGCAAGAGAAAACCAAACCCACCCCTTCCAGTGTTCAGCATATTTCTGGCTCCTTTCTGGATGAATGTGCCTACTTCTGTGCAGAATGGAACAAACTTGTGGGTTAGAGGTGACCGTGAATGTGAATGGGAAGAAACAGAGCTTTCTATCCCTGGATTGCATATTGCTGTTCCATATGGGGGTTGAACCAAAACATATGGTGTTCCATCTGCAAGACGGAGCTGGCTGGGTCTCATGAATGGCTTTTAATTCAAGTAGATTCAGCCTGATTTGGTCTGCCTCCAAAGGAAAAGAAAAGCCAGTGATTCAAATATTGTGTAAAACCATTGAAATTAATGGCACAAAACAAGACTCATCTGTATTCTGCCTAATTTAAAAGATGTCTGTGTGGTGTAAAGTAATGAATTAGTTACGGGGGTGTTTGGACTGAGCATCCGATAGCTCCTTCAGAGAACAAAATGCCTTTTACCCACTTCTTTCAAGCCACTCTCTGTTAAGTTATTTGGAACCATTCTCCCAGGAACTCCACTAAGCACTCTGGCTTCTCTAATGGGCCAGACTTCAAGAGGTTCATAACACCAGGCACAGCTGGTGGCTCCTTCATGCCCCACCCCATCAATGGTGGGAGACGGAACCCAAGGAAATGTTCTTTTTTTAAACTTACCCAATGTAGCCACTCACTCTTATGAGTGGGAAACCAGTTCATGCCCTAGCAGAAAACCAGAAACCTCCAAGGAGCCCTTGTCATCCACAGACCTTACCCTTCCCGAATGCAGTGAGGGAGTGAGCACTGTGCTTCCATACAACACAGTTCATTGAAAGGCCATGTGCAGCGCCAACTTACCAGGCCACTGAACTACACTGTGAACATAACTACACTCACTAATGAGTGGTGACGAGCATGGCAGCTGTGGTAATGGAATGCAGTGAGACCCAGATCTACATGTGAAGTGTCCGATTCCATTCTTGCGATGTCCTTAGGAGCTCAGCACCATGCACTCCACTTTTTGGAAGAAGATGCTGAAATTCAAAGTTGTCAAAATCACAGAGCTAGACAGGATGTAAACACTGATGAGCCTGCCCCAAAGGCCACGCTGGAATTGAAAGGAAAAGCTGGCTCGGTTTCCCTGGTGCACACCCACCAGAACTGCCTCATCCCTCCTCAGGACAGGCTAGGCTATTGTGAGATTTACTAGTGAGCCCATATGGGCCAGCAGAAAATAGTTACCCCAGCCTTACTCAAAGCAAAGGATGGGAAGCAAAGAATGAACCCAATGTCATCGGTCCCAGCAGGACCAGGACTTCACGCTGCATCCTTAATGGCTTGTGGTAGGACTCAGACCAGCATACCAATGCCTTAAAACCCCACATCAGGCCAGATTACACAGCACCCCAACCTGCCAATCTTCCCTGCTGCTTGTTAGTTTCCGTTATTGGTTGTTTACTTGCATGGAGTTTAGACCTATTTCAGCAACCTGCTTCCACAAATGAAACTGGCAAACAGAAGCCCTCCATGTGAAGGGGCGGTGGTCTCCAGGATTCCTCCTCCTGAAAACAAACACTTAAGACTCTGAGGAAGTTCAGGACTCCTACCATCATTACCAGTAATCCACTGTTTTAGAACCATGCTCACCTTGCCTCTGGAAAGATTCTGGTAGACTCAGTCATGGCCACCTATTCCTCAGCTTTTTGTGGGACAGCAGAGCTGTTTTGGAAAGCCACCAAGTCTGCTGTTGAAACTTACCTTCATAAGGGGACATGCTAAATAAAGTACAGCATCCAGGAGGGAAAGGGAGATCAGGCCTGCATCACTTCTAAGAGGCAGTGCTATTGGAACCTTTGATTGGTCATGGTCTTTCTTCCACGGCGGACCACATGGTATATGTAAGGCGGCTGTGCCTCACTTACGGCTGAATTTGAAGGAGGTTGTGGAAAACTTTTTCTGTGCTGCTTTCTAGATGGGGTGGGAAAGTAGAAGGGCATTAAAGGATGCGTTAGCATTCTAGTGTTCATTCTGAGTAAAAATAATAAACCAGAAGGGCTGGAGAAATGGCTCAGTCAGTAAGTGCTTGTCACATGAGCATGTGGACCTCAGTTCAGACTTTCAGACATACAACTTAGAAATTACTTAAAGGTGGGCATGGTGGTACAAGTCTGTAATTCTAGCACTGGGGGGTTGGGGTGAAGACAAGGTTATTACCAGTATTCACCAGCAAGCCAGTCTAAATCAGTGGTTCTCAGCCTGTGGGTCTTGACCCCTTTGAGGGTCACATATCAGATATTCTGCATATCAGAATTTACATTATGATTCATAACAGTAGATTACAGTTATGAAGTAGCAATGAAATAATATTATGGTTGAGGGTTATCACAACATGAGGAACTGTATTTAAGGGTCGCAGCATCAGGAAGGTTGAGAACCACTGGGCTAGATGAATCAACAAGTCCTACACTGAATGAGAAACCATCTCTCAAAAACGTGAGGTGGAGAGGAGACACCTGACACCAACCTCTGCATGATGTGAACATGAGCATGTGCACACTCATGGAAACAGTGAACAAGCCATGAGAGCTGAGCATGATGGTGCAGGCCTGTAACCCAGTACACAGGAGGCTGAGGCAGGAGGATGACAAGTTTGAAGCTAGCCTGAGTTACACAGTGAGACCCTGACTCAGAAATTCCAAAAGGAAAAAAAAAAAAAAATGAACTGGATTCCTTGGGAAAGTGAACCAGGAACGTTCTTGGCTAGAAAACTCTGTGTGTGTGTGTGTGTGTGTGTGTGTGTGTGTGTGTGTGTGTGTGTTCTTTCTTCATTTTGTCACTTGGTATGAGGCTTAGCACAATCTATTTCAGGTTCCCCTGTATCAGACCACATGTATCACAGTTCTCCATGGAGGAGTAATTTGTCAGTGACTGACCCAGCAAGTGCCAATGTGGGCGAGTCTCTTAGGCATAGATGTAAAAGTAAAGAAGCAATGTGAGGTAGGAAATACAGGGCCAGGCTGAGCCCAGCAAGAGGGCCTGGCTGCCCACGCTCAGAGCCATCTCTTTCTTTTAAAGGAAAATTTGCTTCAGAAAGCCCACATCCATGGCAATTTACCCTATGCTGAGACACTGACCATGGTCTGCTTACCTTTCCAGGGATGAGAGGCCAAACAGTATCTTCTGATACCTGTTTCTTCTGGTCACACTCTGCCCCTGCCCCACATACAAGTCTATAACACTCCCCCCCAAATCCCTAGCTAAGACAAGCTTCTCCCCACTTTTCCAATGTCCAATTTACAAATAAGCCTAGGGCTCCACCTCCTGAAAAAAGGACTTTATTGTAATATGTGCAGCAGGCATGAATCATAGTCTTCGATGTCCTGTGCCAGTCCCAAAGATTGCCTCATCGCATCAGAAGTCAAGTTCATTTCAGTGTGAGGCCATCATTTCACTGGAAGAATATAAAAGTCCAACCGAGTCAGTGTAGAATTCTCCTACCTCCTCAGGGATGTGCCCAATCATAAGGACTACATGATGCCAGTGTATAGTAGTGGGGACACCATCTGGTCCTTAAAGCCAACCATCAACCCAGGCAAGCATGCAAGAAAATAAAAACCAAATCTTTTCCAAGATGCTGCCTGCCTGGGATTCCTGCCCCTCCTGAAAATGCAGTCAGATTCAGGCAAGCTTTGCCAGGTGCTGTGGGTTGAAACCATTCATAGCTGCTGCCGGATCGGGATGACCTCAGGCATGCAGCAGCCATAGCGGGAGTTATCAAGGATTTAGACTGTTCACATCTCTTAAAAACCTGGTGCCACACTAGAGGACCCAGCAGCCCAGGTGATGAACTGGCTTCCACTCAGTTTCAGGAAGGTGGTCCAAGCTTAGGCCAGCTGTAAACAAGAAAGTTATGGTCATAGTGGGGATAACCAGGGCCCTACCCTAGTATGCAAAATGAGAGTTGGAATGGGCACATGAATGTGCATGTACATGCATCTGTACCTGCACGCACACACACACACACACACACACACACACACACACACACACACACACTGCACAGTAGTGCTGCCCTTCTATAAGTGTTTAGTCACCTCTGCCTTCTGAGAAACCCCAAATCCTTGCCCCTGGTACCTTCCTCTACCACATACTCAGGACAGGCACTCCAAGGCTCTTGGGGTCCCTCTGTCAATTTGGGGAGTTGGAATATGGTGGCTGTCACTGATAAGGCATTTTTCTGTTTCACTCATAACTTCTCAGGTATGAGTGTTGAAAACCCATACAGGAGAACTACCTCCCAGGGCCCCAGCTTCCTGGAGAGAAGGGGGAAGCTGGCCAGAGTCATGCAGAGAGTGGGTTTGGGGGGCAGTCTAAGTTCAGATGCCAGCTGTGACTCAGAATCTAGCAGTATGATCCACACTGCTCAGAAGGTCCCTCAGGTCTGTTTACGTGAAGATGCCTTGTGATGGCCAGTCTTCACTGTCAATTTGACTGATTTAGACTCACATAGAGGATACATCTACAGCATGTCTGAGGTGGCATTTCCAGAGAGGTTAACTGAAAAGGGATGACCCATTGTGGATGTGGGTGGTACCATCCCATGAGCAGGGGTCCTAGACTTACAAAGGAGGGTGTAAGATGAGCATCAGTGTTCTCATTCTCTCTCTCTCTCTCTCTCTCTCTCTCTCTCTCTCTCTCTCTCTCTCTCTCTCTCTCCTTCCTGACTGTGGACACAATGTGACCAACAACCATAAGCTCCTGCCGGTATGCCTTCCTGCCCTAGTTGGCTGAATCCCTTTGGAAACAATGAACCAAAAATATCTTTCTTCCTTTAGGGAATTAAGTTGCTTTTGTGGGGTATTTTATCATCACAATGAGAACAGTAACTAATATACGTCCATAGGGACTGGATAGGGAGGTTTGTATGAAATGCCTGTTGGTGTCCAGCACAGTAAGAACTAACTTGTGTCTTTACAACCAGCAGCCCCACCCTGCCCGCTGACTTTGTCCCTGCCAAGGCAAGCAAAGCCAAGGGGCAATCCCTCAGCCTCCCTCTTCTCCTTTGAGGAGAGAGACATAGCTGCCATACTCATATTCCCAGGGAGGTGTTGTTTCTGACCTAACACAATAGTCCTCAAAGTGCCCAGGCTCTGTGGAGTTGAAAACAGAGGGGTCAAGGAGAGGAGTGACCACCTGAGACGAGCACTTGAACATGCTTCTCCTCATTCTTCTTAACCAGTGGTTGCTTCACTCGGCAAGAGTGGCATGTTCTGGGTCACTTGGGTAACCATCAGAGGCCCCTCTACCTCACAAAACCTCTTCCCTACCTGCCCCATACTCCTTTTCTCTGTGTGACAGCCTGAAGGTCAGACCTCCCCTCCATTCAAAGCAGACTCGGGATCTCTGCCTACAGAGGTCAAGGCCACTGACATGCTCAGAGATTTGTGGCAGCACCCACCCATTCCACAAGTGACCTTATCTCTGATATCCAGTGTTCCCTTTTCCCTAGACTGACTGTTGCTGGCGGACTGAGAGCCCAGTCCCTTCTGCAGGCTCTGTGGGTGCAGGATGTTTCTCACCTTCCTCTCTAATCTAGCCAGGGATAAACACAAAACAACCTCATGGAAGTTACCAGCAACCGCTGGGTCCTCCCACTCCTCTTCCAGGCCAAGGAGCAGTAGTCTAATGGAGATTATCTGCTCGGATTTAACGAGAGTCACTGTGAAAACCGAATTCTGAGAAAATGGAAAATATCACCTCAAAATGAAGATGGAGAAGAGAAGAAGACCCCTCCAATTAGTGTCTCTAACACGGCCTCATTATGCACCTGATCCTGACGCTTGTTAGTGCTGTTGGATTGGAACTGCAAAAGTGTCTTTTGAACGGCTGATTGGCATTTGCCATAGCCACCCCCTCCCATTCTCTTACCCCTACAATCTAAATGCTTACCATGACAACTGAGATTGGGAAGAAGGAAATAAGAGGGGCAGCCAGTCCACTCCTGGCAAAGGACAGACCAGCCCCAGAGTGGGAGCCAGGAGGAGGACAGGACGGCTGAACATTATTGCTCCTTGTGAATGGCCCTCCTCTTCCACACACACATGGTGTGATTTCCTTTGTAGGGAACATTTAATAAGATACAGAAGCCAGATTTGGTTGGGCTGAATGCGAATTGCCATGGCAACCTGCCTTTGGAGGTTATCCAAGTCAGGTAGTGACAGCAAAGGTCACCCCTACTGAGAAAGACGGCCATTGATAAAGTATTTTAACAAGACCCAGCGGAGCTGGTATTTGAAAGCTGCCTTCAGAGGATCAACTAGGTGCCAGGACTAGGAGACAAACAACAAGTGGGGGTCCTGCAGGGGATCCCACCAGACAAACTCTCAGAAAGGAAACCATCCCTAATTGCTCCATGGAAGGATAGACAAGCTTTTTAACCAGGTATGTGGATGGCAAAGACACACACATGGACCAGTGTGTATCCTAGAAATGCATACCTGGAAGGTTGTGAACAGGGTGCATGGTTGTAGGTGGAATCCCCTTGGCCACTGTTGCTTCAGAGATGCGGATCTAATCTCTATCTGGTTAGAAAGTTACCTTGACACATGGGTGCTGAGAAAATGCTTCTTTGCATGATGCTGAAGCCAGAAATCTTCAAGAAAAGCCCATAAATATAAATACATGTGACCAATCCCTAGAAAAACACAAAAAAATAAATTTTAAAATATGAAAAATGACCAACTTCCTCCCCAAATAAAAAGATTATATTTAAGTAACAAATAAATAGGCAAATAGCTATCAATTTTGTTTTTGTTTTTGTTTTTATTTTTTTCCCAGACAGTCTCACTGTATAGCCCTGCCTTCCTGGAACTCACTATGTAGGTCAGGCTGCCTTCAAACTCACAGTGATCTGCCTGTCTCTGCCTCCTGAGGGCTAGAACCACAGGCATCAGTCACCACATTGAGCAATCATTTTTAAATGATCATTCTTTAAACTGGAAATTCCACTTCTACATATCTTCCTTCACACAAAGATCAATGGAAACAGATGGTCATTGCAACATTGTTTAACAAAAGAGTAGAATGGTGTAAAGGTCCATGAACAGGAGAGCAATTGAATAAACAGTGTAATGTTCATAAAAAGGAATAGCTGTTACAAAGAGTAAGATTTATAGGTGCTGACATAAACGATCTCCCTGGCATATTAAACACACACACACACACACACACACACACACACACACACACAAAAAAAAATATATACATATATATAGAATCATGGACACTGTGTGTTCACTTAAGCCTCCATGCCCTGTACCCCACATCCCCCCGTGTGTGTGTGTGTGTGTGTGTGTGTGTGTGTGTGTGTGTGTGTGTGTACATATCAGTGTGAAGGCCAAAGAACAGCCTTGGATGTCATCACTCAGGTGCCTGCACACCTTTTGTGAGGCGGGAGTCTCTTACTGGCCTTGTGTATTCAATTCAATGCGTAAGATAGGCTAGATGGATGGCAAGTCCCACCCAGCTCAGCCTGCCCAGTGCTGGGTTCATAAACATACACTACCACACCCAACTTTTTTACATGAGTCCTGAGGATTGGAATCAGGTCCTTGTGCCTGCAAGACAGTGATTTACTGACCAAGCTACCTCCCCACGTCTCCTACCTATGCTCTTCTATGATTAAAAAAGTGTACACTTGGATATATGATAATTTTACAGTTTAAAGGGTTGAAGGTGGACTGGGCTGAGAATTAGGCACAATTTGATTCATACAGTGAGCACTGGTGGTATCTCTCTCTCCCCCAACAGAACCTCAGCTTTGTTCAGGAGGGCATTATTCCCTTCGGTACCCCCATGTGACTCCAGGACATGCAGTGACCCATTTCTTCTGGGAAGTCAATGTATCTCAATATGCTGACTGATCATCAGAAGTAGCTATGGAGCTCCTGTTATGATTTCTATGTAAAATGTCCCCCACAGATTTTTGTGTTCAGACATGTGGTCCCCAGCTGTTTTGGGAGACTGTGGAACCTTTAAGAGATGGGACTTAACTGGAATAAATAGGTCTCTGGATAACAGACCTTATGGGTTATAGACCACCCTGGCCTTCTAAGGCCAACAGCAAGGTAACCAGACACCTCATGCTACTGCTACACCAGCTGAGAACTACCCATGGCTATATATTTCCTGCCCATGATGGACTGTATCCCCTGATCCATGAACTAGAATCAGTCTTTCCTTCCCTACATCATTTCCTTCAGGTGTTCTATCACAGTGACACACAAAGTAATTCATACAGTGTTTCTGACGAGTATATTTGAGACATGGCTCTGAGTTCTTTTCATTTCAAAGGACTGGTATTGATAGCCTAGGACCACTCTCCAAAGATCCCTGACAAAATCTGAATACAGAAACACTCTCCTATTTGCTGAAATGGCTTCATAGGTAAGATGCTTGCACCCTCTGAGACATGTGAGATGTATGATGGGAACTTGGCAGAAATTTTTCTTAACAGTCACAAGTCAAATAAGACATCTCTCTCTCTCTCTCTCTCTCTCTCTCTCTCTCTCTCTCTCTCTCCTTTGCCTCTGAGCATGAGCAAGGAAGAATGAAGTATGACCATCACTGGCAGGCAGCCTCTAACCACAAATAGCCTTGGCTTTCAGATGTCACTATTTGAAACATGGAAGCATCCAAGACTTTGGCCCATTGGCCAGTTGACATCTTTTTATGTGAACTAACACATTTGGTGAGGTCCTAAGTACCTCTGTGTTGTGAGTTCTGCTATTTGCAGACAAGTGCAAGCTAACCTGTAAAAACATAAGAACTATTTTTAAATAGTTAAAGCTCTCAAAAACATTTTCAACCAGGCAATGGTGACTCACACCTTTAATCCCAGCACTCAGGAGGCAGAGGCAGGCAGATCTTTGAATTCAAGGCCAGCCTGGTCTACAGAGTGAGTTCCAGGACAGCCAGGGCTACACAGAAGAAACCCTGTCTCAGAAAACCAAAGGAGAAAAGGAGAGAGAGAGAGAGAGAGAGAGAGAGAGAGAGAGAGAGAGGAAGGAAGGAAGGAAGGAAGGAAGGAAGGAAGGAAGGAAGGAAGGAAGGAAGAAAGAATTCCTAGATGACCTAAGGTCATATACTTACTAAAATAAAAGCAAATTAGGGAAAACATTTGAACCTGCCCCTCATAGATCTGTCTCAATGAATAGTCAGGTCACATGAGCCTTTTGTGCTTTTTTTTTTTAATCCAATGGAATGCAGAGAAAATTGTTAAGGGAATACAACTCTGGGTGAAACCTTGGCTAACCTGATTTAATAAAGAGTTCCTACAGATAAAGAAGGTGAATGAGCCTCAAAGGGATATTCCTTTGAAGAAAATGCTCAGTACATCTATCTCCCCCACCCTGCAAAGCAGAGCAGTGGCCTCTAAGCACCTCTCCCACTCATCCTCCAACACACTGGCTAACTCTTCCCATAGGATTCCTGGGTGCTGCAAAATGTGTAAAGGTGTGTTACTTTTGTTTATGTTGTGGAATATTACTTTAACTGTGTAAAGGCATGTTGCTTTTGTTTATGCTTCATGTATTTAATGATGTAAAGATGTGTTGCATTTGTTTCACCTTGCCTGCCTGAAGCACCTGATTGGTCTAATAAAAAGCTGAATGGTCAATAGCTAGGCAGTAAAAGGATAGGTGGGGCTGGCGGGCAGAGACAATAAGTAGAAGGAGAAATCTAGAAAAAGGAGAGAAGAAGGAAGAGAACAAAGAAGAAAGAGAGGGACACACCCAGGACCAGAAGCCAGGCAGCGCCAGCCAGCCAGGAGAAACAGCAAAAATAGGACATATAGAAAGAAAGACAGAGACAGACAGAGACAGACAGAGGGAGGAAGGGAGGGAAGGAGGAAAGGTAAAAAGCCCAGAGGCAAACATAGATAAAGAGAAACAGATTAAAACAAGAGCTAAGCTAAGGCTGAGAGCAGTCATAACTAATCAGAAGTCTCCATGTCTTGATTTGGGAGCTGGTTGGTGGCCCCAAAGAAAGCCTGGTACGCCTGGGCTTCCTGGATACTTCATTCTGCCAAGTCATCCAGTCCTCTGGGCATCTTCCATCATTGCCTCTCGAAACCATCCATGGAGGGGTGTAGTTGAAGAGGACACTGAACACAGAGACAATGGAACAATGACCAAGTTCATCCAGAATAACACTGAGCTCTCAAGCAGGACACTGATCTGCCATCAACCATGGATGGAGGTCTACAATGTAAAAATAGCCCTTGCAAATCAAAGGGAGCAGGAGGCAGGGGAGGATCTACCCTAATGGAAGAATTTGCAAGGAGCATGCACAAAGAAGTTAAAGAAGAAAAACAAATTGGAAAGAATGTTCAACCTCACTAGTAATAATACGAGTGGAAATTAAAACAATATTTCAGCTAGCAGATGAGCAAAGATTTTTTTTTTAAATTAATTATAACCAGTGTTGGCTGGGTATTCAGGAAAAGGAACTCCCACACTCTGCTGGTGAGAGAGTAACTGAGAAAAAAATTCAGTAATACCTCTCCAAATTGAAAATAAGCCCACATTTCCCCCATGATTCTGCACCTAGTAACTTATCTTAATGAGTTCCTAAGACAGTGCTGTGGTGTGGATACATTTTGTTCCCTAAAGGCTCATGTGCTGGAGACTTAGCCCTCAAGATAACGATACTGAGAGAGGTTGGAACCTTTAATAGGTGAGCCTATTAAGAGATGTTTAAATCATGGGGAAGCATCACCCTTGGAAAGATTAATGCCCATCTCATAAGGGTGGGTTAGGTCTCAAAGGACTGAATTGGTACCACAAGAGCAGGTTGTTATAACACTAATTAGTCTTCTCTCTCTCTCTCTCTCTCTCTCTCTCTCTCTCTCTCTCTCTCTCTCTCTCCTCTCTCCTCTCTCCTTCCTATCATATACACTCGCATCTTGTAAGAACTCTATCCACGCAAGGTTATAAGGCACAAAGCCCTTACCAGTTGCAAGCACCTGATCTTTCATTTCCTTGCCTCCAGAACTGTGAGACAAATAAACTTGTCTTCTTTCTGAAGTACAGCCTTGGGTATATTGTTACCGCAATGCAAAATGGACTAGAGCAGACGGCAAGCATGCAAGAATGCTTACAGAGCATCGTTCCCCTGAGAGCATACTCAATCTCTGTCAGCACCGGGAATGACTGACACTCCCTGGTGTTTGTTCACATCTGATTCATTTCTGCTGTGTTTCCTACACATGCTAGAAATATCTGTGCCTGGGTTGATGGGGTTTTGTTTTGGGGTGGGGGTTGTTTGTTTCTGTTTTGTGGGGGCGGGAGGTGCTGGAGTGTGAACCCAGAGCCTGGTGCATGCTGGGCGAGCACTTTACTGAGCTGTATCTTCTGCTGGAATATCTATAGCTATATAAATTAAATGTGTTGCTAGCTGACCTCCATGAGCTACACAAACACAGCGACTGTTCTAGAATGAGAAAATGATCAGTGAATCTTAATGTAGAAAGAAATTTGTGAGACCGAAAGGTTGGCTCAGCTTCATCTTCAGGTGGAATCCGCAGGGATTGGCCTCAGCTCTTGTTTTCTCCCTCTTTCCAATGTAGTTGCATTTGTGACACTAATGGGAGTTTTATTTAAGATAGTGTTTGTGGTACAGAATGTTGATTCCTTGTCCAATTCTACATTCTTCTGCTAGTCCAGAGAGGAGACAGCAAACCCCAGGGGCTCCTTCGGTGCTGAGAGCATAGCAAGAGATCCCCCACCCCCACCCCACTTCAAGTAAAAGCCAGGATCTTAAACAACACAAGACTGCAAACCCACTTCTCCAAGGAGACTGCATGGAAAAGTTTCTGTCTGACTTAACTACTTTGTGATGAGTAGAAGAGAGAAAACAGTCCCCCGGGAAGTTTGTAGTCTCGGGTTAGAGTCATTCACGCTCACAGGCTGAATTCAAACTGTGTGGTTGACTTTAAGAAACTTCAAGGTGAGAATTTAGTTCAGATAGTCCTGGGGTGGTAATTCTTCAAGATGCTGACAGCAAATCACACCTTCTTTATCTGAAGGAAGTCATCTTTAAGCCAACCTTCAAAGCATTCCTTTAGATAAATGTCCAAATAATAATCTCACAGTCAACATGGAATCAGGAACCAGAGAAGCTGAGAAAATAGACAGAAAATAGACCTTTGCTAGTGGGTGAGCACACACCACATATGAAGTACATTTTGTGGTTTCTCCTTTTCTTCTGTCTTGTGTGTGTGTGCGTCTATGCATATTGCTGTGTGTGCATGTACATAGATGCATGCATTCATGAGCTTGGGGTTAATTATTTGGAGGCCAGAGGTCAACTTTGGGTGTCTTCCCCTACTGCTCTGTACTTTACTTTTTGAGACAAGGTATGTCACTGAACCTAGTCCTCACTGCAGCCCTCACTGTTGGCAGCAGAGAGACAAGATCCAGGGGTCCTGCTGTATCTGCTGAGCCCAGCACTGGGGTTATAGACACATACCACTATGCTGAGCTTTTTAAATGGGTGCTTGGGTTTGAACTCAGATCTTCATGTTTATGTGGCAAGCATTTACCAATGGAGCCATCTCACCAGCCACACTTCATGTTTTGTTTTGTTTTGTTTTTTAAAGGAGAGAAAGTTAATATACATACTAGTGAGTGAAAGAAGCCAGTCTGAAAAGGTTATATACTGCATAATTTCAACTCCAAAGCACTCTGGGAAAGGAAGAATTATAGACAGTATAGAATGGTGGGCCTACAATTTTGAGAAGGGGATGGATAGGCAGTACTCTGCATTGCACTATAATGGTTGGCAGGTCTGTTATATACTTGTCAGAGTCTTCATAATGGACAGTACCAAGACTGTGAGCTATGACAGTGGGTGACCGTGACGCATCACTGTAGGTGACCGTAACAAATGCACTTCTCTGGTACAGGGTGTCAGCAGTGAGGAGACAATGCAGACATAAGATAGGCATATAGGAGACCTCTGCAACTTCACTCAGAACTACTGTGATCCTAAAACTGCTCTAAACATGAGATCTCTTAGAAACAAATGGGCCTCCGAAGGAAGAGAAGATAAAGGAGAGATGGAGAGGGAGCAAAGTTGCCTTAAAATGACTCCGTGGATTTGAAAAGGTGGGAATAGAACTTCTACAAATGAAAACCCCAGGAAGTGACATTGAAAATAAGTATCAGCCATGCTACATCGCCATTTCAATGGCTAAACTTAAAAAGATGGACAATCTCAAGTGCTGACAAAGATATAGGACAACCCGAGCTCTCATGAGTTGCTGGTACAAAGTGGTTTTAGTCATTTCAGAAAACATACTGGCAGTGTGGTTTCAGTTAAACACACATTTTCTATATAATGCAAAAATCAATCAAATAATCCCAGGTATTTGTTCAAAATAAATAAAACATACCCATGCAAAGAGGTTTTATCTACAAAACTCCTCAGTGTGTGGCATGACTTTTCTAGATACATATGGAATAAGACACAACCCCTCAAATCAACGTAACAAAATGAACCCAGTGGGCCATGACTGCTGAGTGGACAATGGCACTTATCACTAATAGACCTGATGACCTGAGTTTGATTCCCCAGGACCCACGAGGTAAAAGAAGAGAACAATTTCCACAAGCTGTCCACTGACCTCCATAGGAGTACTATGACACACACGTGCACTAATTAACAATAATAATAATAAAGATAATAATAATAATAATAATAATAGTAATAATAATAATAATGTTTTTTTTAAATTTAAGAACCTAAAGAAGTGCTGTGCCAAGGATACAGACAGTGTCTATGAAGAAACCTTTTAATCCAATAAAGAAGACTTTAAAATATTGAAATGAATGCAGACATGTGATATTTCATTTTCCTGAGTAGCATTACTTAACATTATCCATACATATGTTCTGTCCAAACTACTGTATATCTAATAATATCAAAATTCTTTTGAACTTCTATAGAACCTCAATAAACTTAATGTTTAAAAGCAATAAATAAATTTTAAATATATGTGAAAAAATACAGACTCGTGGACAGGCAAATCACCTTTTAAAAGTAAAGAAAGGATCTTTTCTAACAGATAATAAGATAACCCACAAAGCCATATTAACGTATTGATAAGCATTTTCTGAATTGGAAACAAACTAATTGGAAGAGAATGGAGAGCACAGAGTGAAAGCTGTAGGTCTAAGCAACACACACAGTTACACACCCACACACTCAGACACAAGTTCTGTGCTGCTTCTAACATGACAACACAAACTAGCTGGCATGTAAACCTACCTCTGTGTGCAGAAAGAAAACTTTTGAGGGATCAAAGACCTAAACATTGAATATAACATAAATATATAACTAATCCCCTAAGTGCAAGGCAGTACGTTTGTGATCTTAATGGAGTGAAGAAGGATTTCATAAGGTAATTTTCAGAAACATAAAGCAAAGGCAAATGAAGACTAAAACTGACATCCTTAAAGTGATTGTATTTGTGCTGCAGAGTTTTATGTCAACTTGACATAAGCTAGAGTCATTTGAGAGTTAGGACCCCCAATTAAGAAAATGCCTTCATAAGATGGGACTACAGGCGAGCCTGTAAGGTATTTTCTTAGTTAGTGATTTATAGGAAAGGGCCCACCCCATTGTGGGTGGGGCCATCCCTGGGCTGGTAGTCCTGAGTTCTATAAGGAAGCAAGCTGAGCAAGCCATGGAGATCAAGTAGTTCCTGTCCTGATTTCCTTATATGAACGGTGATGTGGAAGTGTGAGCCAAATAAACCCTTTCTCCCCAACTTGCTTTGGTCATGGTATTTGATCACAGCAACAGAAACAAACCCAAACAGAGACAGTGTTAAATGTAGCATATCAAAGACAAACTTAAAGGAAGAAGACAGTTTAGGAGGATATACACGCAATAACTAAAATCAAGACAAGAATATCTAGAACATGCAATAGTTTGTGAGAATCAACTAGAAGAAGTAGAGGAAAAATGAACAAAAGGTATGAGAATGTACTTTATTAGAGGGGAAAAAAATCCAGAAACTAGTAAGTTCAAAAATAGGAGTGCAAAAGAAGCCAAGGAAAACAAGTTACGAATAGCCTCAGGCTGCTAGTAGAGTCCCTATGAAGGGCCAATGGGGAAGCAGAGTTGGCATATGCATTCCCCATGAGGCCATAATGCTACTCCCACAAATAAATTCCAAATACATTCTTAGGCAGGCCTTGTAATTGAGTATATTCAGAAATGTTTATTATAGTGAGACAAAGAGGAATTCTGGGCGTCCACTGTTGGCAAAATGATATAATTTACAACAGTGTATGATTTACAATAATGAAGACCAGTGTGAAGTATGAGTAAATTGAATGAAAGCTACAACATCTACCTTGAAAGTTATTAAGGAATACCCAAGTGGATGGAAAGTCATACCATATTCATGGATTGATATTACCAATTAATATCAAATAATAATTGACTATCCCAAAATTCCCTTTTAGACTTAATAAAATCCTATCCAGAATCCCATGAATGAGTTCAACAGAACTTGCCCCATTGATTCCATGATGCACATTCAGAAAAACAAAGGTCCCAGATTAATCAAGAGATTTAAATGATTTGATGTAGTTTGCCTTAGCAGAGACCCAAACAGACCTGATGATAAAAAAATAAAAGAAAACACAGCTCTCACTTTAAAAGGAGTAAGAGACGATTTATTCTAGAGCCAAATATGTGTGACCATGGCCTAGGACATGTATATTCTCCTAAATCCATGTTCTAGCATGGTAACAGTTTTGCAAAGTCCCTATAGTAAAAGAACAAGGAAAATCATAAGTCAAGACACATTTCTAATACATCAGTGGACACATCAGGTAAGTGGTTACAAAAAGGAAGGGGAACCTCTACCACGGGTCTGGTCTGTTATCTAATGACCCAGAAGTCAGACCAGAGGTGGACTGGCAAATGTATAGTTTAGGCAGGGTCTACAATAGCCCAGGAGATCTCACCAGGGACCGACGACACTCTAACCTCTCCATGAGCACTGAAACTCCAGTGAGTTACTGAGCCTTGGGAGCATGTTGGTGTAGATGCTGCTTCCTTCCAGCAGCTTGAGCTCAGGGCAATGAGGGCAGACTGCTCAGTGATGAGAACAGGAGGGAGAAACTGGCCAAGCAAATTAGGGTCCATTTCCTTCTGGGCTAAAAGCCACAATGTCCCTGGGCCTCTTAGTACCCTCATTTATGCCAGAGGCTTGAGACGACCGCAGAAGTGTTGGGGCCCCTGAGTCCTCACCTAGTTCCTGAATGATATGAGGGTTACCTCTTCTGAAAGGAGAAGTTGGAACAGCAGCATCAGCCCATTAAGAGAAAACCCCTTCTGGCCAAAAGACTAGAATCTGGTCAGAGTAGACACCTGACATTCCAGATGGACAAGGTCAATAATCTGACCAAGGGACCACCCTCAAGGAGGCAGGACCTCCCTTCAGGAAGCCAAGACTACCTCACTAGGAAGGCAGGTTCACCTTAAGCCATGTTAAAGAGTTAGACAGAATAATTATTTCACTGATGAAATCCTGTACTTTTCCTTTCTAGAATCGCCACCCCACCCCACCCCACTCCCCAGTGCAATCCATACAAGCTGAGCCACCATGAGGTTCAGCTGGGTCTGCCCACCCTTCCTGAGTCCTAGTTCAGAAAGACACAGCTTTCTGGCTTTTCTCTCTCTCTCTCTCTCTCTCTCTCTCTCTCCCTCCCTCCCTCCCTCCCTCCCTCCCTCCCTCCTTCCCTCCCTCCCTCTTCTCCTCTCCTCTCCTCCTCCTCTCCTCCCCTCTTCCTCCTCCTCTCCTCCCCTCCCTCCTCTCCTCTCCTCTTCCTCCTCCTCTCCTTCCCCTCCCTCCTCTCCTCTCCTCTTCCTCCTCCTCTCCTCCCCTCCCTCCTCTCCTCTCCTCTTCCTCCTCCTCTCCTTCCCCTCCCTCCTCTCCTCTCCTCTTCCTCCTCCTCTCCTCCCCTCCCTCCTCTCCTCTCCTCTCCTCTGCTCTCCTCCCCTCCCCTCCCCCCCCCTCTCTGTGAATGCTGGCCAGAACCTAAGTGTTCCTTCCTGATATCTCAAACTTCTTTACTCTTTCTCTAAAGCTCCCCTTCACCATGTTGCTGCCTTCCATGACATGATGATCCTCCATGCTCATAATTCAAACAACATGGCATTTTCCTTCTCTCTACCAGGCCGCTGTTGAGGTTTATGGCACGCTTGCTCAACCACTCAACCACCCAGGGTGTATTTTAAACTTTAATAAATTTGTCCTCAAGCTTCCAATTGAGTCTATTCTTAAATTTTTTTAACTAATGAGACCAAATCCTAAGAGCAGACTCCAATTTCTCTATATCATTGGCTCAAAATGACAAATAGACTAGTGAGACAGACCCACACTGAGATAGACCCACAGTGAGATAGACCCACACTGAGATAGACCCACACTGAGATAGACCCACACTGAGATAGACCCACACTGAGATAGACCCACACTGAGATAGACCCACACTGAGATAGACCCACACTGAGATAGACCCACACTGAGACAGACCCACACTGAGATAGACCCACACTGAGATAGACCCACACTGAGACAGACCCACAGTGAGACAGACCCACACTGAGATAGACCCACACTGAGACAGACCCACAGTGAGATAGACCCACACTGAGACAGACCCACAGTGAGATAGACCCACACTGAGATAGACCCACACTGAGATAGACCCACACTGAGATAGACCCACACTGAGATAGACCCACACTGAGATAGACCCACACTGAGACAGACCCACACTGAGACAGACCCACACTGAGACAGACCCACACTGAGATAGACCCACACTGAGATAGACCCACACTGAGATAGACCCACACTGAGACAGACCCACACTGAGACAGACCCACACTGAGATAGACCCACACTGAGACAGACCCACAGTGAGATAGACCCACACTGAGACAGACCCACACTGAGACAGACCCACAGTGAGACAGACCCACACTGAGATAGACCCACACTGAGACAGACCCACACTGAGACAGACCACACTGAGATAGACCCACACTGAGACAGACACACACTGAGATAGACCCACACTGAGATAGACCCACAGTGAGACAGACCCACACTGAGATAGACCCACACTGAGATAGACCCACACTGAGACAGACCCACACTGAGACAGACCCACACTGAGACAGACCCACACTGAGACAGACCCACACTGAGACAGACCCACACTGAGATAGACCCACAGTGAGACAGACCCACACTGAGATAGACCCACACTGAGATAGACCCATAGTGAGACAGACCCACACTGAGATAGACCCACACTGAGACAGACCCACAGTGAGACAGACCCACACTGAGACAGACCCACACTGAGACAGACCCACACTGAGATAGACCCACACTGAGACAGACCCACAGTGAGACAGACCCACACTGAGATAGACCCACAGTAAGACAGACCCACACTGAGATAGACCCACACTGAGACAGACCCACAGTGAGACAGACCCACAATGAAATAGAGTCCACAGCCAGACACAAACTCTCCTCCATGGAAGACTGATTTATAGCTTTCCCATAGCAAAGAAGGACCCATCAATAGAGTGCACTGGAGCACTTGTTAATGTAGAAGGTGGTAAAGTTAGGCCCATACATCATGCATAACAATAAATCACAGGGAGATTAAACATTTAAACGGGGAAAATTTAAGAACTAAAATCAGAAAGAAATGACTAATTGCTAGTGTACTGAAATTCTTCCAAAGACATCAAAATGAAAGCACAAAGCCAACACAGAAAATACTATCATCTACTTGTAACAAAGACAACTTCATAAAGAAACATAAAGCTGTGAAGGAGCACTTTATAGAAACCTGAACAGTCAAGAAACATGAAAAACTATTCAACCTCTTTAAGAAATATGGAAATTGAAATAAAAACTGCAGTGGGAAATCAATAAAACCACCAGACCAGTATAAATCAGAAGAACCACCATTTGTCAAAGGCCAGGAGTGGCCCAAGACTGTACTGATGGCCTGTGAATCGGGCAGATGGTCTAAGAACCCTCCTGGCAGCAATTCCCCTCCTAGATACACGTGCTTGTGCTATTTCAGAGCAGAGTGCTGCAATTGGATCTATTGCAGTACAACCCCAACGTTACCCAGCCAAAGTTAGTGCAGAGGCCCACGGGATATGGGCCAAAGTCCATCCCAGGACCCTATCCAGAAACCACTGGCACTTCGGACCAACTGGCTAGGAAGTATGGATTCTTCAAACCCCCCCACCCCCACCCCCCCACCTCCCCCACCACCCCACCACCCCGGCTTCGATAATTTGTTAGAATGACTTTCAGAGCCCAGCGTATATGTCAGACTTAAGACTCACAGTGAGGGGTGGTCATAAAACGAGCTGGGTGGTCCTAGGTTCAGAACCTTAGTGCCCTCTCTCTGAGCCAGAGTTTATTGTCCCAACCAGGAAGGCCCACTGAGCTTCATCGACCAGAGGTTTTTACTGGAGTTTCATTGCACAAACATGATCAATAAGTCCTGGCAATGTGCATAAATGACATCTTTAGCCCTCTCCTGCCCCAAGAGCTCAGGCAGCTGAACTCCCATCCCAGCTGGATGGGAGCCCCCACCTGAAGTCAGGGACCACAAGAGTCACCAAATTAGCATGACAAATACATTCCCAACACTAGGGAGTTTCCAAGTTTTGTTTTGTTTTGTTTTGTTTTGTTTTGTTTTGTTTTGTTTTGTTTTTTTAAACTGGGAAAATAAATTCTTTACTATACAGCAACCCTAGAGAGATTCTTCCATGTGAGCCCCAGGAGACATTTACAAGAACATGCAAGGACCATTGTTTGTAACATCTATAAAGAAAGCAAAATAAACAACTAGATGCCCTGAGTGTACCAGGAAAAATCCATGCAGTACAATGATAACATACAAAATGATGGTGGGGGCTACTGATTGAAAAGAAGGCTGAGAATCACACATCTCCCCTTGCTTCTCTGTGACTACATGACTCTGAATACAGGTGGTCATGCCTCCGCCTAATCCCAGCCGCTGACTGCAGGAGTCGTACATGAGTGCACCCTTCTCCAGTAAGCACGAGAAGGTTGGTTATCTGACCACCAATCAATCATCCCCATCCCTGAGTGTGTGGGCCATGGAAAGGGGCCTGGCATTATTTGATCAGACTTAGAGTGTTAGTAATTAGCAATGCCACAGAAAGGATTTAGGATGTCTACACACAACCCTGGGGCTAAATAGAGCTGAATCTGAAAGGGAATTGCACACAGGAACCAGCAACCAGCAAGAGCCAACATGGCCCAAGGACACCTGTGTGCTCGGCCTAGGGATGGACATGATTGCCATTTCATCTGCACAGGGAGGCAGCTGCCTCTTTCACCCAGCCCAGGAGAACTACTGAGGCAGCCGAGAAACTCTCCAATCAGACAGCAGCTCACCCCTTCCCACCAGTACACCACACACAACCCCCACAGCCAGGTGCCTCCTTATAAGAGAGCATCAAGGGGACCCTTCAATTCCCCAAAGATCAAAGTTCAGTTCAGAAATGAACTAAGTGCCCCAGAGTGGCAAGATTCATGTGTTCTTCATAAAAAGGGGGTGGGGGTGGAGGTAAGTTTGAATCTACAGATTAAACAAAATTCATTTTTACAAACTAAAAGGCTGAGTGTTAAAAACTGTCTTCCTGCCAGGCGGTGGTGGCACACACCTTTAATCCCAGCACTCGGGAGGCAGAGCCCGGCAGATCTCTGTGAGTTTTGAAGCCAGCCTGGGCTACCAAGCAAGTTTCAGGAAAGGTGCAAAGCTACACAGAGAAACCCTGTCTGGCAGGGGGGGGGGGGGGACTGTCTTCTTCCAAAATATTACAGCTAGTACACAGGTATAAAGATAGATGACAGATAGAGATGATAAGTGATAGGGATGCGGGGCATAGATAGGTGGATGACAGCCAAACAGACAGACAGATATAGGCAGATAAACACACATATCTTTGTTAATCACTTTTAAGCAAAACCTAAATTCCACAGGGCCCAGTATTCTGTGGCTTTCTTCTTTCAATCTCGAGGGCATCTCGGGCTCTGTGACCAGTTGTTTTCAGAGTGCTCACAAGCTGAATTATATATAACATTGATTTCAGGATAATTATCTTGGCCCCCTGTGTCCTCTGTCTAAGAAAACATCCTTTCGTGGATCAGACCCCTGTTTGTCTTACTCCTGAAGACCCAAGTTGTCATTGTCTCTCTTGAACAGTGCTGACTGGAATAGCCTTGCTTCTGCAATGAGATGTGGGCTGAGCCAATAAAGACACATCTCTCCAGGGTATGGTGCTCACCAGCAGGGCCTGGCAAAGGGTTTGAACTTGGCCATAGCCTTCTGAACCTCAACTTATGGATCTTTTTCCGAAGTTGACAAGAAGTCAAAGGCATCACCTTTGGCCTTGCAAATTGGCCCACCCCACTCCCTACCCCCACCCCACGCCCCATCCCTCACCCTACCTCACCCACTCTCACCCCATCCCCCCCATCCACTAGGACCATTCCAGATTTAACTCATTTAACAAAACAAAGCCCTTGGCCTTGACTCTCATCTCTGGTCTAACCTGTAGAATCTCCCAGGAGCACAAAGGGCTCCAGCAACCTCTTCTTAGGAAAGAAAAGCAAGCATGGTGGTGAGTGGACACTGTATATTCATAGTAGCCTGGGAAGGGGTGCTCTGAGCCCCAGTTGAACACCTTCATTTCCCCTCAGGCTTGATGAGACACTGCAAGACAAACCCTATGCATGATTGTATCTGTAAGTTCAGGCCCCATTCACACACAATACCTGTCCTCTTTAATGTGGCCTCCAGTTGGGTGTCCCTCTGTCCTTAGAGAGAACAGCCCATTTTATTTTAGGCCCAGGAAGAAGCTGGACCATCTGGGCAGAAGATTCTGGGTGGTGATATCCAGGATGTGTCTATTTGAAGTCGACAGGTGTATAAGGACGTGAGGCCCCAGTGCTTACAGACAGCAATGGAGAAACCTGAAGCATGATCCTAATTAGTCTTATCAATAAAAACCCAGAGTCAAATATCAGGCTAATAACCTGAAAGATCAGAGAAGTGAAGGAGTAGCCACCATTAACTTCTTACCTCTCCAAATCCTCATACCAAAAAGGGGGGCCAAGATCCTGTCTCCACCTCCTGACTGTGCTGGGATTAAAGGCATGCACCACCACCACCACCCAGCTCTATGGTTAACTAATGGCTACCTCCACCCTCTGATCTCCAGGCAAGCTTTATTTGTTAGAACATAAAATATCACACAACAGAAAGCTAAATTGTTAAACATGCAGACTTTTGTCTTCGGTAGAAAGGATGTGTATGCCTGTTTTCCATACTGAAGGCTGGGAGTGAATGTTGTCTAATAGCCTGGTGATCTTGTGCTAGTCTGTGGAGCCAGCCTTCATCCGAATCCCCCTTGTCCTGGGCATTGTTTCTCAGTCAGTAGAATCTATCTTATGAAAGAGGTCCCACGTACATTGCAAAAGGGCTTTTCTATTATTCTTATTACAAACCCTTTCTCCCTAGACCCTTGTCCTGAGCATTGTTTCTCAGTCAGGAGAGCCCATTCTCGTAGAAGTCGTCACGGGTACTTTGCAAAAGACATGAACTCTGCAAAGGAGGTTTGATGTAGCCATGCCTTAAGCTTTCTTGTGATAACTGTCATGAGGAAACTTTTTTCCAAACTTGTCCTATGTTGAAATATGTAGAAAAAAAAATAAATTGCTCCAGGTCAGACTCCAGAAGTTTGAACCAGCCCAGCTAAACTGTACTGATCCTTGCCTCTCACAGGCCATTTCTCTGCTAACAGCAGAGCTTGCAGGGATTCCCCCACAGACAGGTGATAGGTAAGCAGGCAACTGGGCAGTACTGGACCCGGGGAAGAGACAGGTTGTCCCATGTAGGATGACCCATGGCTTCCCCGAGAAGTGACTTTGACAAAACAGTTGAGGATGAGAAGAAACACGTTTGTTTTAGGAAGGAGAGCTTATAAAGGTCAAGGTGTAATGGTAAAAAGAGAATCAAAGGAGTCCCGGGCTGTCAGCCATGCCTGCAAGCACAAGCATGCTCATACTTAGAACAGAGGGGAGCAGGTCAAGAGGCGACACTCCGCGTTCAGGAGAGCAACAGGCATACACGAACAGTTTGTACCAAGGGAGGAATCTGACCGGCCTTGTATTTGAAGGAGGTGGCACTGCCATTGAGGAGCGGAACTGACTGAAAAATCAGCAAGAATAGAAGATAATATAACCCGCAAAAGGCAGCTATTGTGCGGGAAAGGAAGAGAAAAAAAACAAGAGTTGTGTGTCAAATAAGGACATCTGTGGGGGACCTTCCCCCACTTTTTCCAGGGTACTCTCAGGAAGAGAGGGATAAGAAAATAACCGATAGAAAGATAGACCTGGTTGATGAAGAGAAAGACGGAAACACAGGATAGTTTCAGGAGGACCTGGGTCAATACCCAACAGCCCAGAATTTTATTCAAAAGGGTTTTTATAAGAACGCCAAGGGACGAGGCAAAAGACCTCCCCCCTGCTAGATAGAGCCAAGTGCAGACCCTTCCAAACACCTGGTAACCATGCCCGTGATCAAATCATCTCCTTATGCAGTCCTGCTGGGTAAAGCAAGCTCAGAGTCTCTGACCCTGAGTAATTTGGGCCTCCACTGGTAGGACACTGAGGAAAATATCAACGTTACTTCAGCTTCTGGCTTTGGTTTCTTTCATCTTTAAAATAGCGTGAGATCCACTGAGAGAATTAAAATGAGTATAAACATGAATATGAACTTCCCCAGCCAGCCCGACTCATAGGAGATGCTTAGAAATGGAAAACTCCCCAAGGAAGAGTTTGTGGTTTCCATGGAGAGCAAACGAGATCCAGATCTTTAATGCTTGAAAGGGAACCAAGGAAGGAAGGAAAGACGGATGGTGCTTCATGAAGGTGCAGAGGCCTAGGCAAGCCTTGGGGAGGGCCCTGTGTGCTTTGACAAGTACTCAGAACCTCGAGGGCGGCACAATGGGGACACTTTTGAGTTACCAGGAGCGTGACTTCAAGAACCACCAAACCTCAAAGCAACCCTAGCCATACACCCATCAAGAAACCCACTTCCAGGCCACTGAACCTATATCTTGGGACCTTCCCCAAGTCTCCTCTTAGTACACAATCACCTCAGGAACCATGATAACCAGAAGAATCACGGCTCCCAGGGATACTACAGTAAAACAAAGACTGTTTGAGGGAAGACGCCACAGACTGGGGACAGTAATGCAACCAGGAACTAGGGAGAAACTGGAAATCCAACAACTGGGCTGAGCTATTGATCGCCTTTCCTCCTAAGCCTCAGTTCACAGAATGCCTTCATTAGGAAATAGCATTTATAGAGATAGACGATAGATAGTGGTAAAATCCCATTAACTCGCAATCAATTAGTCATGACTCTGCAGCCTTTAATTTGGGACAAGCTAAAGCTCACCCTTAACATAACAGCAGCAAGGCTTTTCTAGCAATGAACTTGGGGATGGCAAGAGATACCGTAAACCACCCAACCCAGGCACCCCTCCTCGTCATTTAGTATCACATACCCTGGTTTTCACTCCGTGGGCTGGCAACAACCACAGAATCAACTTAAGAGTTAGAACACTCCACTGCCATTCAACCTAAATAGAGCGGCAGGGTTTAATAGAGTACACACACTACCTCTGATCTTGCCCAGACCCTCTGCAGACACGACTAGCTGATCAGAACTCCAAACAAAGGACTGCATTCTGTTTAGAATGATACCATTTTACCTGCAGTGTGCTCTTGGAAACACTACCTAACTCATCTGCACCTTGGAGTCCTCCTCTATAAAATGATAACAATAAGAATACCTTCCTCACAGCATTGTTTGAGAATTAAACGCAATCATCTAGGAAGAGCTCACTGCGCACACAGCAGATGGTACCACGTTCATCAGGCAGGAGGCTATCACAGTCAATAACACAGGATTCAGACAAAGCCATGATTGTCTTGCAGTGGCTCCAGAGGTGGGGAGTTCCAGGCACAGCAGTTCTCCATCAGGACCTCATTCTAGGGGGTTGTGGGGGGAGGGGGGGCAACACTGTATGGAGATCTGTCCAACACTGTATGATGTCTCACAGTGAATCTGGTGCAAAAAAGAAAGATCTATTCTGTACATGTGCACACATGATCTCTACTCCACTATGTTTAGCTAATGAGCCATACCTTCACACCTTGCTGACACCATGGAACACAGCAGAGGAGCTAACACAGAGCCCACCTGCCTTGTAATGGGCATTTCCCATTTCCTCGTCTCTACCTAGACCTCTCTATTAGATATCAAAGCCTTTGGCTCCGTTTTACCAGTTTAATTTAATCTTGAGCAATTAGTCCTTTGAGGGAGCCATTGGCTATGATCCTTCAGACGCTGCTGCGGCCTGTTTATTGTAAGCAGAATTTAATCTTGGAGCTACATCATATGAAAATAAAACTGCCTAAAACCACATGTATTCAAATTGTGATAATAATGCAAACAGGCAGACGTTTCCAGCATGGCTTATGAAGTGGTTTAGAAGCAAGGGGTTTCCAGAAACCTCTTAAGCAACAATGAAGATAATGAACATTTACTTGAATATATGTGAATATGAATGGATGTGGGGCCATGCATACACATACTGTCTAGGGTTTTTTTCCTGTTGCTGCAATGAAATACACTGACAAAAGCAATTTAAGGCTGATTTTAGCTCACAGCTCAATGTCCAGTCCATCACTGTGGGGAAGTCAAGGCAGCAGCAGATCAAAGCAGGAGCTCACAGTAGGTCCACAGTGAGAAAGCAATGAGTGTGTGCATGCTAGTATTCTGTTTGCTTTTCCCGCTATATGCAGTCCAGGATTCCCTGCCCAAGGAATGGTCCTGCCCACAATTAAGATGGATCCTCTCACATCAAATGACATAATCAAAATAATCTCTCACAGGTAGGCCCAGAGAGCCATATCCTAGGTGACCGAAGACTCTGTCAAGTCTGCTACCAGCATTAACCAACACCATCACACATACACACACAGGGTTATATTAAATCCCAGAGTTAGGAGTAAGACCTAAACATAATTCCCAGGGTCTGCCATCATGTGACCTACAGCAAGCCCCATGGAAACTCAGTTTGTTGTCATTTAAATGGGCATAATAATACCTCCTACAGACTTAGCATGGGTTCAATGGTGGCCTCCAAAAGGTATGCCCACCTAGATGGGGGTCTACGGATATTACTATATTTTGAAGAAAGAGCTTTTTAGATGCATTTAAGAGTCCTGAGGTCACCCCGGGTTTTCCAAGTGGGCATATATTCAATGGCAAAGTTCTGTTGAGAGAAAGGTCAGGGGATATTGAGACACAGAGGAGAAGGCTATGTGCCATGGTTTTAACCTGGAAAGTCCCCCACTCAAGGCTTGTGTTTTGAGGGTTTGGTCCCCAGCTTGTAGGGTTTGGACCTGGCTAGCAGAAGAAGGTCCTAGGGGAAGATCATTGAAGGTTGGCTCTATCCCAGGCCCACCCCCACTCTGGATGCATCCTGGTCTACCACTACTGCATGACTTTCCCTGGAGAGAAACACAGAAATGCCTATTGACTCCTGTTCAGACATCCACAAGCCAAAGAAATAATTCTATTGGAGTCCAGCTTAGTGAATCAATGAATCTGGTGAGGGATTCTCATGAGAGCACCGGGGCTCTCAGCAACTCCAGCACCAAAAAGACCCACCTCAACATGAGCGACAAGTCACAAAGACCGTGTCATTAGAGATCCTCCCACTCAACCTCTGTCTCTTACAGTCTCTAGCATACTTATCCCCAAGACCACTGGGGCAGGAGGAAGAGGCAGAGCTGAAACCTCAGGTGAGGAATGGATGTCCTCTCCTTCCCATCATCTGCAAGGGCCTTGTGTGAGTAATCAGTGCTGTTCTGATTACAAGACAGTGACAGCCATGTCACATCCAGAGGACAGAGTTATACTGCAGTCACCAGGGAGGAGCTCCCATCACATACCTGTCATCCCTTCCCCCACCATGATGATCTGAAATCCCTCTGAAACCATGCACTAAAATAAGCCTTCTCTCCCTTAAGTTATTTCTGTCTGGCATTTTGATTACAGTGACATGAAAAGTCACTAATAGGCCATGGGACCAGGGTGGCAACAAGTGCTATATCTGAGTTATATGTAACTCTAACAGCAAGAATACCCTGTGTTAGGTAGTCACATGTTTCTTTTCTTTTTTTGCTTTTTTGTTTTTGTTTTTCCGGGACAGGGTTTCTCTGTGTAGTTTTGTGCCTTTCCTGGGACTCGCTTTGTAGACCAGGTTGGCCTCGAACTCACAGAGATCCTCCTGGCTCTGCCTCCTGAGTGCTGGGATTAAAGGCATGTGCCACCACCACCCGGCTTCTTTTTGTTTTTTTAGTCAATTTACAAAAACTATAACTTACTCCAAGGAGTGGACATGTTGCTGCACAAGTCAGAAATAAGCCTATGAGTTTCCTCCAAATCTCATTGGTTACAGTGTGGGAGCCCACAGAGGTTTCCTAGTGAGAGCTGAGCTTGCTTTACACAGCAGGGCTGCATTAGGGGATAGATTGACCACATGAGTGGTTACCAGGTATTTGGGATGGTCTGCACTTGGCTGTGCTGGGGGGAGGGGGAGAGCGGGGAGTCTTTTGCTCTGCCCCTTGGCATCCCTTTAAAAGCCCTTTAGTAGAGACAGAAGGGGCCAGTGGGTTTTGACCCAGGCCTTCCCAAGGCTGTCCTCTTTATTTCTATCTAAATATTTCTCACTTCTCCCTCCTCAAGAATACCCTGGGGGGAAAAGTGGAAGCTGGTCTCCCTCGGGTCACTTGTCACCAACTCTGGTCAGAGGTAGGGAGTTTCTGTTCCATGTGGTCTTCATTCTGGAACCCCAAAGGACAACTGTACCCCTCTTCTGATGCTGTCCTCTTCTGTGATGCCAGAGCAGGGAGGTGAGGACCCAGCATCGACACTTAAATACATGTGCATATTGGTTGACTTCTGCAGCATAAACATTTGATCTGCTGACATAGGAAATGGCAAAGCTCAGCGAAGCTGAATTAGGAGAGAACCAGACATCAGGAAACACAAGGAATAATGATTCAGCTGTGGGTTCACCAAACTCTATGCCTGTGCACTTGAACAATGACAAAGCACTCTGTGAATCGAAGATGAATGAAGTGACCCAGGCCTGAGAGATTTCTATGTCATTGTCATCCACCAAATGTTGGCCTGACCCTCCAGCCTCGAGGTGAAGGAGCTGTGGGTGGCAAGAGAGCAGCACTCATCATCAACGTTGTTTTGTTCTTCTGGACAACCCCTTCCGGACACACCAAGATTCATGGGAATTGAGGCCCCAAGAGCCTATTAACCTCAGTCACTCCACAGGGTCTGGTCTAAAGAGCCAGATCAATGAGATTAAGCAAACGTTTTCTCAGAAGTCTCTAGCAAAAAGCAGAATGCTGGTGTCCAACGTGTGACACTGAGATCTATCTTTGTGAGTGGCTGGCAGATGACAGAGAAAACTGTCATTTTTCTAACAGGCTCCAGAACAGGAGTGTATTTTTTTTAACCTACTATAGAAGCCAGCACTGAGCGAACACTGGTCTTCCAGGAAAACAAATGCACAGTCAGGATACTCATTATCAACTAACCCTGGCTTGATGGTAGAGCGGCAGCCCATCATCATTCCCTGCCTCCCTTTCTTCCTTCCTTTCTCTGCCTCTCCAGTCTTTGATGAACACCTGCATTCAAGACAGCCACTACCATTTCATCTTCGGTTTCTATAGCAGGGAACAAGGAATGTAGGTCACTGATCTTAGATATGGCCTAGTTTCTCAGCTCTAAACAGAACCCTTTCTTCAGGTAGAGAATTTTCTCTAATGAAGGTCTAACCTGCTTAGCTCTACCAAGCAAGTCAGGCTCCGACTGCCCTCCACCCCACCACTGAGCTGGGAAGCTTGGCAGAGCAGCCTGCAGCCTTAGGAATGACTGAAAAGCAGCTCAAAAACAAGCATGGGCTCCTGAGGGTGAGCTGATAGGGTCTCACAGGAAGAGCAAAGCAGCCCCTTAACACGAAGAGAATGGAACAAGGCTCACCAGACACTCTGCTTTGCTGACTAGTCCCAGCATCTTTACTTGGCTTACCATCCTTGGGATTAGCTCTGGGTGCCCCCCCTCCTTCCCGCTCCCCTTCACCCTTTCTTTCTTTAAGTTTTCTTTTATTTGTGATTGACATGTGCATCGTACAGACGTATGGGATTTGGTGTGATACTTTGATTCCTGTGTACACTGTGCAGTCATCTAAGAGGGTAATTAGCAGAGCTGTCAGTCTAAACATTGGTCCTTTCTTTGTGGTAACTACTCAACATCTTCTGTTCTCACTCTTCAAAAATACGCACTTAGGCACTTCATTGTTGTTAACTGCATTGTCACCCTATTGTGCAAATGACTCCAGAACTCGCCCCTCCTATCAAGCTGCAATTCTGTACTACCAACCAATTCATTCCTCCCTCCCGCCTCCCTCTCTTTTTCCCCTCCTTCCTTCCTTTTCTCACCCCCCCCATCCCCTTCTTTTCTCCTCTTCTGTATTGGTTACTTTACATGCTGTTGGGTCCAAAAGCAACTTAAGCAAGGAAAGCTTTGTTTCGGCTCACACTGAGGGGGCAGTTAGTCATGGCGGGAAGGCATAGCAGCAGGACCCTGAAACAGGTGGTCACACAGCAGCATCCATTGTCATGAGCAGAGCAAGATGAATGATTCCTTTCTCAGCTCTTTCTCCTTCCATGTACTCCACAGCCCCGGACCCCAGTCCACACACCCGCGTGGCCTGTATTCAGAGTGGGTCTTTGTGCCTTGGTTAACACGACCCAGACAAGCCTTACATACACACCAAGAGACTTGTTTCTCTGGTGACTCTCCCTCCTCGATTGGTGGTTCTCAACCGTGCTAATGCGGCGACCCTTTAATACAGTCCCTCATGTTGCAGTGACCCCCCCAAACATGAAGTTGTTTTTGTTGCTACTTAGTAACTGTAATTTTCCTACTGTTATGAATCATAATGTAAATATCTGTTTTCCGATGGGCTTAGGTGACCCCTCAAGGGGGTCGTGACCCACAGGTTGAGAACTACTGATCTAGATGCCGTTAAGTTGACCATCAATGCTGACCTTTCTACTTCCTCCCTCCTTCTCTCTCCTCCTTTCCTTATTCATTCCTTCTTTCTCTCCATTCTTTACACAAGTAATCCAAGCCCATAATAGGAAATTGCAAATCACAGATGAGTTCGTTTAAAAAAATTGTCCATGATACCAGTAAAGAAAAATCTCTTGCACTTCTTCTGTCTATTTTCCTATGTATTTTTGTTGTGTATATATGCTGAGATTTTAATGATATCAGAATCATAATTTTCCATGGTCTGGTTTTCTCCATTAATCTTGTAAATGTTTTTTGCTGCTCAATTTATTCACCTGTGTTTACGTGCACATATGCGACGTCGGGATATTTTTCTAAAATTACTTACAGAATGTAATAAAATAAATTTCACCTGAAAGACATAGGTTGTCATTTTTAAAAAATTATTTCATTTACAATTTACCACCACCACCCCAAAAAAAAATCCCATCAGGAGCTAGTAGAGAGTAATAACAGGGACCTTGGCCATGCAGGATGCCGAGCACGATGCCACTCTCACAGGATCTGTGAGGTTAACTTTCTCAGAAGAGGGCACTGAAGGGACATGGCAGGAGGAAGTAGGTCTGCTGTTCTTACTGGTACTGGTCTTCTCACCGGCTAAAATTTAGCTGTGACCTTGTGGACTTGGCCCTCCAATAGCTGTTCTATAGCCCTCTCTTCATGCTAAGTGTCTCCGTTAAGGTTTCTATTACTGTGAAGAGACACCACAACCACAGCTACTCATATGAAGGAAAACATTTATTTGAGGTGGCTTACATTTTAGGTTTAATCCATTATCATCATTGAGGGATATGGCAGCATGCAGGCAGACAGGATGCTGGAGAAGGAGCTGAAAGTTCTACATCTTGATCTGCAGACAGCAGAAGGAGTCTCTGTCCACACTGGGTGGTATCCTGAGCATAGGAGGCCTCAAAGCCCATCCCCACAGTAACACGCTTCCTCCAACAAGGCCATACCCACTCTAACAAGGCCATACCTCCTAATAGAGCCACTCCCTATGAGCTTATGGGGGCCAATCACATTCAAACTACCACACTAAGGAAATCCCATGTGCAGGTCCTTTGCTCTGAAGTTCTCCTGCCCCATCTGCACCTAGACTTCCTCTGCACCTTTGGCCATGATGTATGTTCCCCATTTGTACTTCAGAGAGTGGCCAGTTGTTCCACAAACAACTCCTGATCAGTCTGAACCAAACTAAAACTACCACTGCTGTCCAGAGGCAAAATACTGCTTATCCAGCAAGATCCTAAGCAGTTTCCAGTTTGACTGTCCTCAGCCCTGGGAACAAGGTTGAGTTCCCTTCCATCTCGGTGACCTGTTCATCACAATCATTCTTTAGGACAATTCCTACTTGAGCCAGTGATTCGTGATTTCCTGTCTCCTGAATGAACCTGCACTGCTACAGTTGATCTTCTGAGCCAGGTCTCCAAGGCTGCCATCATGTATGCCAGGTCACTTGGAGCCACTCATTCCAACACCCAAGTGATTATAACTGCAGACTCCACCTGTCTCAATAGTCACTTACCTCCTGCCTAGAGTGCTACCAGGATGCCCTGAAGGACCCACACAGGTCAGCCACTGGGTCACTGCACTGCTCCAGCCTGGGCATCTCTTCCTGCAATCATTCCCCATACACTGTGACACCTTAGCCATCTCCCCACACCATGACCTTCATACTTTGTCAAACAGGTTCTTAGCATCTTCTTTGGTTCCTAGAACTTCAGTAGATGAAGTTCTTTCAAAATCAGGTTGACATATTCTCCACATTTGACCTACACTACATCCATGAAAAGGAAGAATAGGTGCCCTTCTTCCCATTTGACAGATGAGGACACTGAGGATCCAAGGCTCAGTAATTGCTTCCAATCACATCAAGAACAAATAGAGTCTCCAGGAGTGAATCTTACGGTTTTTAGTCCTAAGTGTTGCTAAGACATTTCTGAGTCATTCATAGTTATAGGGGTGGGCAGTGATCTCATTTCTGCAAGCTGTAAATGAGTCCAAGCCACAGAAAGGAGGCATCCACATATGGCCACACTGCTTTGCACACTGCTTATCCAAGGCCATCTGCAGATGTTAATGTTCTGCCTGTACCCTACACACTAAGCCACACACTCAGACTTGGGCTGGACTCACCTGGGACATGCACTACTTTGACATTTGACCCAGTTTCACACAGCCCAGAATGAGCTAATAGCTGAGGCCCATCCACCTGCTGTCCCCGACAACTACCAGACAGGAAACAAACCAACTTTAGCAGATGCCACATTTCATTCAATGGACACATCAGTGTTTAGTCACTGGTTCCTCTAGAAGTGCTCCCCAATGAAATCAAAAGGTTAGGAGTAACTGGGGCTTCAGATGTGCTCCACACACAAACCTTCCTAGTAGAAGGGGGCTGGTCCAAGGCACCCCACAGCCCAGGAGACCTCAAATCTCCAAGGTTAAGGTCAAAGATACTTCATAAAAACCTTTCCAGCAATGGCTGCTGCTCCCCACCAGACTTAGTCTGATCCAGAGCACCCAGGTCAGGCTCACTCTTCAGAAGGGTCTGACATCAAATGCAAATGCTTTCCAGCCAGCTGCTGAAAAAAAAGAGTCAGAAATAGCCACTCTGTGTTCTACAGCCCAGCCAGTGTGTCACAGTGAACTCTAACAGGAACCCTTCTGTTCTTACCAGCAGAGGAGCCTCTACAGCCTCCTGGCCACAAGTAGACTCCAGAAGGAATCAGGGACTAAGGCTCACCCTGTCTGTCTCCTGGTTGAAGACGGCTGGCAGAAATCCAATGGAGTCTACTTGGAATTTCCAGGGCAGGCAGAAGCCTGCCACCAAAACCAGATCGAGACAAGATGTTAACTCTCCTCCCTGGTGCTGGTGCTGAGCCTTGGCACTTCCACCAGGGTCATAAAGTCTTTTGCCTCCGTTGGGAGGAGGGAGTAATTCACCAGGCTTTTCTCTTTGGGGACTTCAGAGCGGACATTGGAGCTAATCGATACAACATCTCAGTCTAGTCTCCCTATTAAGAGAGACAACTTCTTTAAGCTGTTTAAAGTTTGGAGCGATCGATTTTCCCAAGCAAAGAGAGAATGGCCATGTGGTGGCAGCGGCCCCTTTCCCCCTTGTTTTGGCCCCAGCCACGTTGTTGAAAGCAGAGCTGCCGCCCCACCCCCATCCCCGCCCCGGTGTCTGTGCCTTTTGTAGAGATACCTGCTGCTCTCTGGACAGTCATTATAGATCTGAGTATGCCTCTGCTTCTCCTCATGGTTCAAACCATGGGGTGGACCCGAGGGCAGCTGCTGAAGCACAGCACACTCTTTGCCTGGCCTTCCTGCTTAGCACAGCATCTGTGGTCCTCTTCTGAGGGCATCTAAAAACGCACAGGTAGGAAGGAATAACTACTGCTTCCTGCACACAGATGATGTGGGTACCCCTTAAATACCCAGCTCTCTTTCTGTGGTTGCCCCGACTCTGGTGTTGGTTTAAATTATTTTTATTAGTGAGTTAGTTATATAACTAAACTCCAACAGCCTTGAACAAGAAAAGGGACATCTGAAACTCCCAAGAGGTGATGACTACCAGGCTTTGGTTCTGATTTCTGTGTCTTGTCCTGACCGTAGCGCAACAGCCCTGAGGAGCACCTATGCTTCGTGTGCTTTTCATTGTTGCTTTCCTGTCTGGGGAGCTACACTGTGCTGACCATCCCTGCATCTGTCACTAAAGCCTGCGGAAGGTTGGCAGTCATTTGTTTTGACTTGGGCATCTACATTATGCAGAGCTCTCCTATGCAACTAGAGGTGTGTTCAACCCACTTAATCTGTTACCCAGAGATGGATGGGAAGAGAATGGACACTGAGACATAGAACCCACGACTATAAAGTTAGCCTGTGCTGTTCCTTGCTGAGTTTGCCTTTAAAACTATTCTTCAGCTGGTTGTACTCTATATTACTGGTGTGGGGGTGTGAGTAGTATGTGTATGCATATACGATGGGAGGGTCTTATTCCTACAGGCCATGTTCTCTGACTGCTGTGTTCCCAACTCTCATATCAGGTGGTCTCCACTGGATTCAGCCAATGGAGGTGCTATTGAGGAAGAGAGTTCTTCTCTAGGCTTAACATGCTTTGGAGAGATTTGGAGTGTGTGGTGGTTTGAAAGAAAATGGCCCCCAAAGGGAGCAGTACTATGAGGAGGGATGGCTTTGTTGGAGGAAGTGTGTCACTGTGGGGACAGAATTTGAGGTCTCCTTTGCTCAAGTTTTGCTGAGTGTGATACTCAGACCACTTCCTGTTGCCTGCAAGTCAAGATATAGGACACTAGGCTACTTCCCAGCACCTTGTCTGCCTGAATACCTCCATGTTGTACCATGATGATAATGAACTAAATTTCTGAAAATGTAAGCCACCCCAATGAACTAAATTTCTGAAAATGTAAGCCACCCCAATTAAATGTTTTTCCTTTATAAGAGTTGCCATGGTCGTGCTGTCTCTTCATAGCAATAACAACCCTAACTAAGACAGGGTGCTTTATTGATGTCTCTGGAAACAGCACCATCACTTGCACGAATCTTGCTCTTCCAGACAGGCCCTTTGTCATCTCAGTCTCTGCCTAGTGACACCTTCACTGCCCTTCCTTGTCCTTTCAGTCTGTTGTTGGGTGGCTTCCCTTTGCAGCCCATCCCGCCACGGCTTTCCTATCTACAGTCCCAGCTCCTATGCATCCACTTTGCCTTTATATCAAGTAGTAGCAGTTCATCTCATTTTCCTGATGAAATTCTGTTACATTCTCCAATATATAGAAATGAAAACCAGGTATAAACTCTGCAAGCATAGAACTCTTACAAGAATGATAATATTCAAGATGGCATTAACCCTAGAACATAGACTACATTCTGTGCTGACACCCAATTCCCTCTTGAAATGTCATATAAGTCAAGCCACAGGATACAGATGTCTCTGAGCTTGGCAGGCTCAGGCTACCTTACCACACAGAACCACATCATACAGCATGCCTCTATTCTCCCACTACCTTTGTCTATTGGAACTTTTATAAAACTTTCATTTATAGAATAGCAACATGAAAAGAAAATGTTTAATGGGTGTGAGAGAGATGACTGAATGGATGAAGGTGCTTGCTGCCAAGCCTAATGACCTGGGTTCAATCCTCAGGACCCACATGGTGGAAGGAGAAAATTCATTCCCAAAGTTCTTGACTGCAAAATTCAAGTTGTAGCACCTGTGGGGGGAGAGAGAGAGAGAGAGAGAGAGAGAGAGAGAGAGAGAGAGAGAGAGAATAATTTTAATTTTTCCCAAAGAATACCAACATTACCCTTTGGATCTAAAAACCATTGCATATATAAGATCATGATCTCACAGCCAAACTTTATCTGTAGGTTCATCACTGAGATGGCTCAATTTTTGTATATGTAATGCTTTTTCTATTTTAAAAATGCATGCTGTTTGAAAATATACTGAGAGAGGAAACACTAGCATGCTTTTTTCCCATAGACACAGATAAAGGAGTGCCCAGGTCCAATCTCACAGGCCCTGAGATACTGCTGCCTGTGAAGTCTTTACCACGGATGCCCTAATTAATCCCAATGACAACTCTTCCAGGCAGCTCTTACCATTTCTGTCTTACAGGGGAGAAAATAAGCTCCAAAGAATTTAAGTGACATCCCTAAAATTCCACATCTAGAATGAGGTAGCATGTCTCTCCACTCACCCTCATTCCCTCTCTTCTCCCTCTGGGCTCTTGAATTACAAGACTCATTCATTTGCTTAATAAATATTTGATGAATATCTCCTATGTGCCAGACATCATATTAAGAACTGAGGTAGAGTAGTGAGGAAAAGAGACGAAACACCTGCCCAGTGGAGCCTACACTCTCCTGGAGGAATAAGAATCGAAACAATAAGTAAACCGTGGCATTGTGATAATGAGATGTGTGTCAGGTAGCACGGAAGAGAAGTGAAGAGCAAAGTTACCCAGGGAGGGCTAAATTTATAAACAGGGCACCAAGGAGCAGCTTCCTTCTAATCTGGAGCATGTAGAGAAATAAGACATGCAGAGGTGCCTGGGAGAGAAGTATTTGTGGGCAAAGAGTACAGCTTGGGCCAGGGGAAAAGACTAATGTGGCTGAAGGATAGAAAGCAGGGATATATAGAGAGAAATCTGGAGATCGTTGTGAGTCAGAGGGAGTGCCTTGTAGGTCACTGGAAGGAGTCCAGCCTTTATTGTGAGTGATACACAAAGCTGCTGGATGGTTCCAAGCAGGATCACACTGACTGCTATGTTGGAGAAGGATTTAGAGACCCAAGGATGGAGACCAGTTAGAAGGTTGTGGCACTAAACCCAGGTGAGAAAGGACAGTAATGAGACCAAGGAACAGTTAGTAGGAAGTAACCAAGTTCTAGACACAGTTGGAATTTGAAACATGACCCAGCATGCCATAACCCTCCACCTTTCTAGCACAAGGACCACCGCCACCACCACCACCACCACCATTCCATCCATCCAGGGAGCCAAAGAAGAACCAATTTCCACAGCATGCAGGGCAGCACTGCACAATGGGAATTCTATGACAGATAGACACACCATGCCCTCTCCAAGATGGAAGCCACTGGCTATACGTGGCTATTGAGCACTTGACACATGATGGGTATGACTGAGAAGCTGAATTTTTAAATTTTATTTAACTTTAATTAATTTAAATTTTACAAAGCCATATTGAACCTCACAGCTTTGAAGAGGCAGCCTGATAAATTGCATCCGGGCAGCTCTTGCCCCTTGCTGGGATTTACTTGAGAAAACAATCGCCTGGGCTTTCATTATGTGTGCTCAAATCTCAAACCCGCCGCTGTGAGTCAGAACGCCTTTGAGAAATGTCTATGATGTGAAGACAGTGCTAATTTTATCTCTGAGATGATCCATTAATAAATAACAAAGTGTTTATAAATATGCAAAACACACAATTAGTCAATTCGGCAGAGTCTCTGTGATGGGAACATTAAAGCTCGTCCTAGAGAGAAGGGTGGAGGAATCAAAATAAATTTAGTTTCTCTTTAAGCCCCACAAGCAATGAATACTGAATAATTTACTTCTGAGACTTGTAACACAAAAGCAAGTCATTTATTGGCTCCTCCAAACACGAGCGGAACATTCTAACCTAATTCATATATGTGCAAGCCTATTATACAAAGTAAATGAGTTACCAATGAGAGCCGTGGCAGATGGCAACTGTTCTCGCCGTACTTCATGGACCCTGAGTTACTCTAATCATCATTTTATTTAAGCCCAGAAGGCCATAAGAAAGAAGTACTGACTCTGCTGAAATATGTCTCCCTTAAACACGCACACCAGAACCTGCATAGCTATGTTCAATAGCTGTGATATTCATGCATGCACGTGAGCGCACGTGCACACACACACACACACACACACACACACACACACACACACACACCGTTTCCTGCAGCAACAGGCCCAAGTCCACAGGTCAAAGGGAAGACCCAGTTCCTTCCCAGTCTCTGGGGCTGGAGTGGTGATCCTTACGGAAGGTACTTTGGAAAGACTCCTCGTTAGCAGATGAGGTGCTCTCCAGCCCAGTGAGGGACTACTTTTCTTACACTCTGTGTCAGCATATTCACGACATTCCCCCTCCCAGCAGATGACACCATGTCAAAACAGTCACTCAAACCAGAAATATGGCCGCCATGTTGCACTCTTTGCCCTCCGCAATTCCGTTCCATTGTTTGAGTGTACTGAAAGAGCCTCACACCTAACCTGCCTAGCTCCTGCCCTCACATCCCTCTTCAATCCATTCTCCACCCAGCAGTCTGTACGGACCTGGGTGGAGAAGGGTGACTGGTACACAGCACCCAAAGGGACAGAAGGTGAATAAATCTATGAGTCAGAGAGCAAAATGACTCAGGAGAATGGAAGGCAACCTTGGTTAAACCAGGCATGGTGCGACCTAGGCACTTGGCTGTTGGGGCCAGGAAGATTGGAAGTTCAAGGTCATCCACAACTACATACCAAGTTCAAGACTAGCCTAGCAATAAAGAAAGGCAACAGAGAGACAAGAGTTCAGTTTTGACTCATAAAGTAAAAGATTTCATGTAGAGGAAAATATCTTGAGTGATTTGAGCGCTGTCAAAGCTACTTTAGCAGAAGCCTACCAGGAACACACCAGTTTTTTAACTCATCACCATCGGGGACAGAATTGTTCTTAATTGTATGTATGTTGTTCTTATTGTGTGTGCATATTTCCATGCACATGTGTGCACCTGTGTGTGTACATCAGAGATCAATATCTGGTGTTACCTCTCAGGTGCCATCCATCATGTTTTGGTTTTGGCTGGTTGGTTAATTGGTTGGTTTTCATTATTATTATTTGTTTTTTGTTTGGTTTGGTTTGGTTTTATGACAGGGTCCCTCCCTAGGACCTAGAACTCACTAACTAGGCTAGGCTGGCTGGCCAGAGGGCCCAAGGATTTGCCTGTGTCCAGTCCCCCAAGTCTGGGTTTACAAGTGTGTGTCACTATACATGGCTCCTTATATGAATGCAAGGGATCCAACTCAGGGCCTGATGCTTGTGCAGCATGTTACAGACTAACCCATCTCCCTAGCTACCAGAGAGCATAATCATGGGGAACTGTGGCATCCCACAACAGGAAGAAGTTGGAAACTTAAGACTTGACCTTAGCTTAGGTGAGTCTAAAGAAGTTCAAAGAGCTGGGGTTCACACTTAGATGCCTCCACAAAGCAATGACAATTAATAAATCTTACCCAAAGTGAAAGGAATAAAGACCAAAACTGACTGGTAAAGATGTTAACAGGAACTCGATGGGAGAGGTAGAAGGCTATTTGGCATGTCTACAATTTGGACAATGTTTATGTTTTTGCCTGAGTTCAGACATGACATTCACAAGCCTGATCTCTGTGGTCACAGAGTGGCCTTGCCTGGTGCCATTCTATGATGTGTTTCTGTCACACAGAAGGACACCAAAGGGCCTGAGGGCCAAGCCAGAGCACGGAAACACAATGACTCACCAGCAGTGCCATGCCAGCTCCTCATTCTCAGGGGGGCTGCTTTTTCCTCTCACAGTATTAATGAGACCAAGGTAGAAACAGTGAGCTGGTTATACAGGCATGGCAGAAGCCTACCAAGGAGTGATACTGGCACACACAATGGTCAGAGGTGATGAGAAGTGATTGAATTTGGAAATATAATGCATAGTTTCAAGTCTGCACTCAAACCATACTAAGCCTTCTACCTACTTTCAGAGTACTCTGCTCTACCCCTGGGCCTTTCCTGGGACAACCTCTCTCAGCCTCCATGCTCATGACCACATCAACCCTAAACACGGGACATATTACTTTTACTTCTTCCAAGTATTTGCACCAGATGGCCTTCCCAACTTCCCTGTTCCAAGTCTGACTTAGCTGACTTTCCTTTGTGCTTCCATAACACCCCATGGCTTCTCTCCATCAGCTCTCCATTACTATAACAAGTACTTAAGATAAGCAACTTATGAAAAGGAAGAGTATGCTTCTGCTCTCAGTTTTAGAAGCTAGAGTCCAAGTTGGGTGGCTTCGGGTTGTAGTATTATGTCATGATAGAAACATGCTAGACCAATCATGGCAGGAGAATAAAGAAACAGAGGAAGAAAAAGCAGCTGTGGTTCCAGTGTCTTCTTTGGGGGTACTCCCCATTGATGTGCAACTTCCCATGAAGTTTCTTTAAAGAGCCCACATCTTCACACGCTGCCAAGCCAGAGACTACGCCTTTAACAAACAAGCTTTTGGAGGATACTACAAATACAAACCCTGGAAGCTTCCTCTTGTTTAGGCAGCTGTACCCCTGCCATCTGTACACTTCCTCAGGCAAGGGGTGGTTTCCTGATCACTCCTTTGTAGATGAATTTCTAAACAGTCTTATTAAATAAGAAACACAGAGCCAAATACAGGGGTGCAAGCCATAGAGATCAGAGCAATAGCCACCAACTAACCTTAGTTTCCCAAGAGAACCTCTTCTTGTCTAACCTGTGCCTTTATTGCCTTGCTATTCTGCCTTCTCATTGGCTCTAAGCCCAGCCACCTCACTTCCTCATCACTGCCTGTCTATACAGACCTCCAGGTATGGTTGGTGCTGGGATTAAAGGTGTGTGTCACCATGCTTGGCTGTATCCTTGAACACACAGAAACTCTGCCTGCCATGTGATCAGATTAAGGGTGTGTGCTACCACCACCTGACTTCTGTTTATGGGTATGACCTCTGATCTTCAGGCAAATTTTATTTATTAACATACAGATAAAATATCACATTTCAGCACAAATAAAATATCACCACACTCTTTGTACCACATCCCATCACATAACAGATATTCAGTGAATGCATGCTAAAGGAATTGATGCTTTACTGGTATTAACCACTTTCTCGAGAAGTTTCCAGGAAGCCATTATTGACTCCCTACTAACAAGCCATAATGTTACTACACAACTAAGCTGCCCATTCTTTTGAGCACACCCACCAAATAATACAATATTCTTGGCATGACTGTATAGGTTCTGATTTCTTGAAAATGAAATCCAACACCACAAAAGCAGCAGGAGCAGTTATGCATACTATTGGAAGAACAGCAAGTGCCTTACTTGGTTCAGGATCTTTTCTGTTTAGGTTGACAGTAGAATTCAGAGGGGGAGGTATTTACAAGATCTCTACTCTTTATGATTTCATAAGCTAAAACTAGAGTCTTCATTTTGTTGTTCATTCATTTACCAATTAATTTTCAAGTGCCAGTGCCAGACATTTCTCTGGAATGTTCTAGAGCAATGAAAGTGACAATGGAGACAAGATTTCTGACTGGTGGAGCTTATACTGTAATGAGCAGGAGAAGTGATAAGGAAGTGCAAAAATAAAATAGACTATTCGACAATAGTACCTGCTGGTGAAATAAAATAAGAGTGGAGGAATACTAAATGTCACAGTACTAGAGCTTCTAAGAATAGCTTTGATGAGAAGGTGTTTTACAGAAGAGGCCTGAGGGAAGTGACAGTAACGATTCAGCACACATCTGGGAGAAGCCGTAATGGAAAACTGTGCAGCTGGTGCAAAGGCCCTGGGGTAGAAGAGCAGCAGCTATGTTGGGTACAGCCCAAGGAAGCCAGTCTGCCCAAGGAAGCCAGTCTGCCTTGGGCAAAGGATGAGGAGGAAGGGAGGAACAGGCAGGGCTTTGAGGTTTCCAACAAGAACAGCTTTCTCTCTAAGGGAAAGGTCTTTGGAAAGTTTGGATGGCCCCTGAATATTCAAAAGATACAGTCTGATGTTTTCTAAGATTGAAAAGATGTGAAAATGTAGCCTTCATAAGGCCCTGAGTTTGATCACAAGCAGGAAAGAAAGGAAGAGAGAGAGAGAGAGAGAGAGAGAGAGAGAGAGAAATTGTGCATCTTTGGGGAGATCAGAAAGATGCCTGGGATAGGAATCAACCAAAACTAAGTATGTATGAAATGTCATAAGGAAACGTGGTACTGTGTATGACAATAAAAAAGATTTGAAAAAATATATAAAAAGTACATACACACAATATATATATATATATATATATATATATATATATATATATTCCTATGTTCAGTCATTTTCCTGAAGTATGTTGTTCCCCACAGTACTACTTCTTTTAATTGTTAGTAAACATGATGAGACCAAAGATACAGAAAGTACAAGCACGCCAAACAGGAGAATTGAAAGCAAATGCTTCTCTACCATCCTCTGATGATAACCACTTACCTTAGTTAGGGTTTCTATGGCTGTGATGAAACACCATGATCAAAAACAAGTTGGGGAGGACAAGGCTTATTTGACTTACACTTCCATATCATAGTCCATCACTGAAGAAAGTCAGGACAGGTACTCAAACAGGGCAGGAACCTGGAGGCAGGAATGGATTCAGAGGCCATGGAGGGATGCTGCTTACTGGCTTTCTCTTTATGGATTGCTCAACCTTCTTTCTTACAGAACTCAGGACCACCAGTCCAAGGATGGCCCCATACACTATTGGCTGGATCCTCCCCCAACAATTACTAATTAAGAAAAAGAATGCCTAGAGCCAGAATGGGTGAGTGACTTGCTTGCCAGCAAAACTGACTCCTCCCCAGAGTCTGTCCCCTACAACTCTTCCACAGGCCCATGGCTGCCTGACCCACACCTGGGTACTACTGGATCCTGCCCCAACCTCAGCAGGCTTCTGACTTCTGCCACTGAAGCACAGACCACACCAGCCAGAATGGATGAGTGACCCACCTGCCAACAGAACTGTACCCCTCCCTGGATTCTGTCCCCCTGATCCTTTCTCAGGCACATGCCATTCCAGCTCATCTCTGGCCCTACTGCTGCTGAGCCCTTCCCCTAACCCCAGGAGACTTCCACCACTGAGGCACAGACCACACCAACCACAACTGGTGAGTGACCCTCCTGTCCAGTTGCCCACCCCCTCTCATCTCAGCACCCGCACCACTTCTGGGCCCTGTCTCCAACCCCCTGCTCTGGTGCAGCCCTCCTCACCAAATCCAGATGCCTAAATGTCAGTGTAAGAACACAATCAATAAGAGAAAGGGCAATGTGGCACCACCAGAGCCCAGCCATCCTATGACAGCAAGACCTGAACAACCCAACACAGCTGAAGCACAAGAAAACAACCTCATAAATAACTTATGCAGATGATAGAGGTCCTTAAAGAGGAAATGATAAAAAAAAAAAACTCTTAAAGAAATTGAGGAAAAGACAAACAAAAAATAGAAGAAATCAGTAAATCTCTTAGAGAAGACCAAGAAAAAACAAAGAGTTGACAGAAACAAATAAAATTGTTTAAGACCTGGAAATGGAAATAGAAGCAGTAAAGAAAACACAAACTGAGGGAATTCAGGAAATGAAAAACCTGGGAAAGCAAACAGGAACTACAGATGCATCACCAACAGAATACAAGAGATGGAAAAGAGAATCCCAGGCATTGAAGATATGACAGAGGAAATAGATTACTCAAAGAAAATCCAGGAAATCTAAGACACTATGAAAATGTCAAACCTAAGAATAATAGGAATAGAAGGAGAAGAATCCCTGCTCAAATGCCCAAAAAATATCAATTTGAATTTAAATATAAATTTGAATATCAACAAAATCATACAAGAAAATTTCCCCAACCTAAAAGATACACCTATAGAAGTACAAGAATCTTACAAAACACCAAATAGACTAGACAAGAAAAAAAAATCCCCTTGCCACATAATAATCAAAACACTAAACATACAGAATAAAGAAAGAGTATTAAAAGCTGCAAAGGAAAAAATCCAAGTAACATAAATGCAGACCTATCAGAAAAATACCTGACTTCTCAATGTAAACTCTAAAAGCCAGAAGGTCCTGAACAGATGTTTAGCAGATTCCAAGAGACCACAGATGCCAGCCCAGGCTACTATTCCCAGCAAAACTTTCAGTCCCCATAGATGGAGAAAACAAGATATTTCATACAAAGTCAAATTTAATCAATATCTATCCATAAATCCATCCCTAGAGAAGGTACTAGAAAGAAAATTCTAACCCAAGGAAGTTAACTACACCCATGGAAACACAGGCAATAGATAATCACACACCAGCAAAACCCAAAGAAGGGACACACACACACACACACACACACACACACACACACACACACAACCACCAACAAAAACAACAAAATAACAGGAATTAACAATCATTGGTCATTAATATCTCTCAATATCAATGAACTCAATTTGCCAACAATAAGATACAAGCTAACAGAATGAATATGAAAACAGGATCCATCCTTCTGCTGCATACAAGAAACACACCTTAACATCAAAGATAGACATTACCCCAAAGTAAAGGTTGGAAAAATATTTTCCAATCAAATGGACCTAAGAAGCAAGCTGGTGTAGCTAACCTAATATCTGACAAAATAGACTTCAAACCAAAATTAATCAAAAGAAATGGAGAAGGACATTTCACACTCAAAGGACAAATCCACCAAGATGATGTCTCAATTCTGAACATCTATGCCCCAAATACAAGGGTACCTTCGTTTGTAAAATTAACATTACTAAAGCATAAATTACACATCAAACCCCACATATTAATAATGGGAGACTTCAACACCCCACTCTCACCAATGGACAGGTTATCTAGACCGAAACTAAACAGACAAATAACAGAACTAGCAGAAGTTATGACTCAATGGGCCTAACAAATATCTACAGAATGTTTCACCCAAACACCAAAGAATATACTTTCTTCTCAGCAACTCATGGAATCTTCTCTAAAACTGACCACATACTCAATCACAAAGCAAATTTCAACAGATACAAAATAATTGGAATAACCCCCTGTATTTTATTGGAGCACCATGGCTTAAAGTTAGAATTCAATAACACCACAAACTACAGAAAGCCTACAAACTCATGGAAACTGAGAAACTCTCAACTCAATTACCACTGGGTCAAGGAAGGAATAAAGAAGTTCAAGATTTCCTAGAATTTAATAACAATGAAGGAATAACATACCCAAACTTATGGGACACAATGAAAGCAGTGCTAAGAGGAAACTTCATAGCACTAAGTGCCTTCATAAAGAACTTGAAGAAATTTTATACTAGCAACTTAACTTCACACCTGAAAACTCCAGAACAAAAAGAAGCAAACACATCCAAGAGGAGTAGATTGCAGGAAATAATCAAACCTAGAGCTGAAATCAATAAAACAGAAACAAAGAGAACAATACAAAGAATCAATGAAACAAAGAGTTGATTTTTTGAGAAAATCAACAAGATAGACAAAACCTTATTCAAACTAACTAAAAGATAGAGAACATCCAAATTAACAAAACTGGAAATGAAGAGGGGGACATAACAACAGACTCCATGGAAATCCAGACAATTATTAGGTCATACTTCAAAAACCTGTACAAAATTGGAAAAATCTAAAAGAAATGTACAAATTTCTTGATAGATAACACATACCAAAATTAAATCAAGATCAGATAAATATAAATAGACCTATAACACCTAAGGAAATAGAAGCAGTCATTAAAATCTCCCAATCAAAAAAAGCCCGGGGCCAGATGCTTTCAGTACAGAATTCTACCAGACTTTCAAAGAATAGCTAATACCAGTACTCCTCAAATTATTCTACAAAATAGAAACAGAAGGAACATTGTCAAATTCTTTTTATGAGACCACAATTACCCTGATACCCAAACCACACAAAGACTCAACAAAGAAAGAGAATTACAGACCAATTTTACTCATGAACATTGATGCAAAACTGCTCAATAAAATACTGGCAAACTGAATCCAAGAACACATCAAAAACAACATCCACCACAACCAAGTGGGCTGCATTCCAGAGATGCAGGGATGGTTCAACATACGAAAATCAATCAATGTAGTCCACCATATAAACAAACTGAAGAAAAGACACATGATCATCTCATTAAATAATGAAAAAGTCTTTAACAAAATACAATACCCCTTCATGATAAAAGTCTTAGAGAGACATAAGGGACATTCCTAAACATAACAAAAGCAATATACAGCAAGCCAACAGCCAACATCAAATTAAATGAAGAGAAACTCAAGGCAATTCTACTAAAATCAGGAGCAAGGCAAGGCAGTCCACTCTCTCCATATTTATTCAATATAGTACTCAAAGTTTTAGCTACAGCAATAAGACAACAAACGGAGATCAAGGGGACACAAATTGGAAAAGAAGAATTCCAAGTATTACTATTTGAAGATGACATGATAGTTCATATAAGAAACCCCAAAATTTCTACTAGGGAACTCCTACAGCTGATAAACACCTTTAGTGAAGTGGCTGGATACAAGATTAACTCAAAAGAGAAACATCACCCTTTACAATAGCCACAAACAATATAAAATATCTTGGGATAACTCTAACCAAGCAAGTAAAAGACCTGTATGAAAAGAATGTCAAGTCTTTGAAGAAAGAAATTGGAAAAGATATCAGAAGATGAAAAGCTCTTTCATACTCATAGATCAGTAGACTTAACATAGTAAAAATGGCCATCTTCCCAAATGCAATCTACGGATTCAATGCAATCCCCATCAAAATTCCAACACAATTCTTTACAGATCTTGAAACATCAATACTAAACTTCATATGGAAAAACAAAAAACCCAGGATAGCTAAAACAAACTTGTACAATAAAAGAACTGCCAGAGGTATCACCATCCCTGATTTCAAGCCCTACTACAGAGCTATAGTAATAAAAACAGCATGACGTTGGCATAAAAGCAGACAGGTGGATCAATGGAATCGACTCGAAAACCCAGACATAAATTCACACACCTGTGAACACCTGACTTTTGACAAAGAAACCAAAATTATACAATGAAAAAAAAGAAAGCATCTTCAACAAGCATCTTCAAAATGCAAATAGATCCATATCTATCACCCTGTACAAAACTCAAGTCCAAGTGGATCAAGACCTCAACATAAGTCCACTTACACTGAACCTGATAGAAGGGAAAGTGGGAAATAGCCTTGAACGCATTGGCACAGGAGACTACTTCCTGAATATGACACCAGTAGCACAGACACTGAGATGAACAACTAATAATTGGGGCCTCCTGAAACTAAGAAGCTTCTGTAAGGCAAAGGACACTATCAATAGAACAAAACAGCAGCCTACAGAATGGAAAAAGACCTTCACCAACCCCACATCCAACAGGGGGTTAATTTCCAAAATATATAAGGAACTCAAGAAACTAGACATCAAAAAAACAAAATAACCCAATTTAAAAATGGGGTTCAGACCTAAACAGAATTCTCAACAGAAGAATCTCAACTGGCCAAAAGACATTTAAGGAATTGCTCAACATCCTTAGCCATCAGGGAAATGCAAATAAAAATGACTCTGGAATTCCATCTTACACCTGTCAGAATGGCTAAGATCAAAAACAGAAATGACAACTTATACTGTAGAGGATGTGGAGCAAGGGGAACACTCCTCCATTGCTGGAGGGAGTGCAAACTTGTACAGCCACTTTGGAAACCAATATGGTTATTTCTCATAAAATGGGAAATCAATCTACCTCAAGACCCAGAGATACCACTCTTGGGCGTATACCCAAAGGATGCTCAATCATACCACAAGGACACTTGCTCAATTACGTTTATAGCAGCTTTATTTGTAATAGCCAGAATCTGGAAACAACCCAGATCTCCCTCAACTAAAGAATGGATAAAGAAATTGTGGTACATTTGCACAATGGAGTATTACTCAGCTGTTCAAAAACAATGACATCAAGAAATTTGAAGTCAAATGGATGAAACTAGAAAAAAAAAATCATCCTGAGTGAGGTAACCCAGACACAGAAAGACAAGCATGGTATGTACACACTCACAACTAGATAAGTAAAAGATAACCATGCTATAATCGACAGACCCAGAATGGCTAGGTAACAAGGAGGGTTCATGTGGGGACACATGGATCTCCCTGAGAAGGAGAAATAGAAGAGATCTCCTGGTGGACTGGGGGCAGGTGTGGATGGGAACTTGAGGGATCAGGTTGGGGGTCGATGGAAAGGGAGAGTACCGAAAGAGATGACTGGGAGTGGGGAGCTTTTTGGGGAGAGGTAGAAACCTGATGCAAGTGGAACTCCCACAAATCTACAAGGATGGCCCCAGCTAATACTCCTAGCAATAGTGGATTCATAGCCTGAACTGGCCTTCTCCTGTGATCAGACTACCCCAATTGTCATCAGAAAAGCTGAAACCCACCCATTGTTCAGAGTTGCTGCCATTGTTTGGAGTCCTACAAGAAGAGCAAGCTACACAACTCTCAAATGTATGTAAAGAGCCTGGTTGTTGGTTCAGACTCCGTGAGTTCCTATGCGCCAGGTTAGTTGTTTCTGTGGGTTCTCTTGTGGTGTCCTTGACTCATCTGGCTCCTATGATCCTTCCTCCCTCTCTTCAGCAGGATTCCCCAAGCTCAGCCTAATGTTTGGCTGTGGGTCTCTGCATCTGTTTTCGTCATTTACTGGAATGATCCCATCCAGGCTCCCTGGTTGTTGGTTCAATCTCTGTGAGCCCCTATGAGCCCAAGTCAATTCTATGGGTTTTCTGTGGTGCCCTTGACCTCTCTAGCTCCCCAAATCCTTTCTCCCCCTCTTCTAAAGGATTTGCCAAACATGGAGGCATTTTCTTAATTAAGGTTCCCTCCTCTCAAATGACTAGCTTGTGTCAAGTTGACATAAAACTATCCAGCACACCCGTTATTTTTAGTATTTTTCCTTCATGTGTAATGCTTGAAGTTCCCCAAGAACATGTAAATACATTCATAGCCATGCATGTCTATGCCAACATGTGCAATGGGCACCCTTTTCGTCTTTCTGATCCTGAACTTTATCAATAGCACTGAAGAATCCCTGAAAAGCACCTCCATTCTCTGTAGGAAAGCCAAAACCATTCTCTGTAAGAAACACCATGATTTCCTCCATCGCTCACCTCTCCCCTTTTGTTCGCTCCCTGGTGGCTCTACTTACAAACCTGAGAAGCTCCTACCGGATTCTACCCTACCATACTGCTTCTGAACAGGAAGACCACATATAAAGGACAGCTGAAGGGGCAGCTTGGGGTGGTCCCTGGTGGTTTATTCTGCCAATGTCCCCAAGTTGATGGTCAAAGGTGGAGGCTGCTCTGCGGGGGATATTTCCAGAGGTAACTAACTGCTTCTTTGGAAAATAAGCCTGGCATCATTCCAAGGAAGAGTGGTCCTGCTTTACCCTTCTTTGCTCACTCTGCCCCACTGTGTCACATCAGATATAATCTGCCAGGAAGAAAGATGGAGGAGCCAGGCCTTCTGCCCAGATCCAGTCTTGTCCCCTCAATTCTGAGGTCTCACACCCCAGGACTCAGCCAGCCTCACTTCTCCCATTCCTCCATTCCAGCCACACATCTGAGAAGTTACAGAATCAAGTCACCGACTGGACACCCACAATATTGTTCTCACATTCATGAGAGTTAACACTGCACTCCCTAAAAAGCTCCCAGATTCCAGCCTTACCCCCATCCAAGCACCCAGTGTGGCCTGTGGCTGTCTTTTTCAGACCGGCAAGACTGAAGCACCTTGTCCTTGTTCTGTTCATTAACATGGTGAAAAATAAACTCCAGCCTCTGCCTGGATGTACTGGACTGACCCTCCCTTGTGTGGTTACCTGGTGAGCTGGCACAGCCAGGAGTATGCCCTAAGCCAGCCATTCTCAGACTCACCACACAGCTCCTGTCAGAGGTGCAGGATCTTGGGCTGCACCAGTGAATCGGCTAATAAGTCGGCTAATGAATCAGGACTGCATTTTAACAAGCTCCTCAAGGGTGCATTCTGAAAGGCACTGCTCTAGGCCAGAAGTTCTGACTCAAGCACACATCAGAATCACCTGGGGACCTCCTGAGACACGGCTTGCTTCTCATTCAGCCATGAAAAAGGAATGAAGGTTTTATATATGCTGCAACACTTTAGGACTGGGCCTTAGGAAAAGGAAGCTTAGTGTAACAAGCCAGACCAAGAAAGACAACTGTTTGTATTATTCTGTTTATTTGGCATTCGCAGAAGGGGCAAATTGTAGACAGGAAGTAGGCTAAAGGCTACCAGAAGATGGGAAAAGAGGGAAGGGCATAATTGATCAATAGGTAGTGGTGGATTTAAAGCTACGGAATTTTCTGCTTACAGATAGTTAAAATAATAAGTTTGATATGTATATTTCATAGCAATCTTTCTATTTTCAAAAGACAGAGTAGATGGGGAAATGGTTCCACCTGGGAAGTCCTTGCTGCACAAGTGTGAGGACCTGGGTTTAGATCCCAGCTCCCAGGTAAGAGCCAGACATGGGGAGGGGGTGGCAAAGACAGGTGGATCCAGGATGCTCACTGGCTAGCCAAACCAGTGAGCTCCAGACTTAGTGATAGGCTCTGTCTGAAAAACAATGATGGAGAGCAACTGAGGAAGAGACCAGCATTGGCTTCTGCCCTCCATACACCAATGAACACACACACACAAAATGAAAAATAATTTAAAACTTAAAATTTAAAAAAAAAATCACACACACACACGTTGGTAGGCCCAATCCCAGACCTTCTGATTTCTGAGTCAGTAAGTCTGAGATTCTGCATTTCTACCAGACAATACTGATGCTGCCTAGCTTGTGTGAGTGTCCAGAGTCTGCACATGTGGGTTGGGTGTCGGAACATGCTTACAGTTTCAGAGGTTCGGTCCATTATCGTCATGTCAGGGAGCATGACAGCATGCAGGCAGACATGGTGTTGGAGAAGTAGCTAAGAGTCCTACATCTTGCAGGCAACAGGAAATCGATTGACACACTGGGAAGAATCCTGAGCATAGGAAACCTTAAAGCTCACTCCCATCGGGACACACTTCCTCCAACAAGGCCACACCCTCTCCAACAAAGCCACACCTCCTAATAGTGCCACTCCCTTTGAGATTAGGGAGCCAATTACATTTAAATTACCATACTCTTCCTCTGTAACGTGGGTCGTTCTTGGAATGTGCTTTTGTGTTCCTCCCAGGTGTAGTAAATAGGAATGGGTTTGCTTTAAATTATCCATCATCTTACCCAATATTATTCAGAATGATGCTTTCAAGTACAAGTTTTCCTCGTGACTGTATACAGCCTAAACTAATGTGACCTTGCCCTAGTGACTGTATACAGCCTGGACTTGTGTGACCTTTGCTCATATGACTTTATTTAACCCTCAAGAATACTCTCAAAGGGCCAGAGAGATGCTCAGCCATTAACGGCTAGGCTCACAACCAAGATTATAAGAATACCCTCAGAATATAAATTGTGTGATGCTCTGAATAAAGTTGGCTACTTCATGAGGTTTTAGTCCATCTCCTTTTTAGGCCCCTCTCTCCCAGGTTCACAGGGCCAAATAGGGCAATGACAGTTGGGAATTTAGCTGAATGGTAGAGTCCTAGACTCACAAAGGCCAATCTGGGTTCAATCCCCAGCACCAAAATGAAACATCTATAAACGGTTCTCCGTGGAAACTGGACAAGAAAAGCTGATGTCCAGACCCTATCTTAGAGACTCCAAGGTGATTGCTCTGGACTGTTGACTGGGCATGGGTGCCTGTGGATCTCCTCAGGTGATAGGCCTGTGCAGACAAGTGACAGAACTGAAGGCCAGTAGGTGGTATCCTAAGGACACCTCATCTGTTTCTCATGTAACACAGACACCTGGATTGGGAAAGGAAGTCCTGGTGCTTCTGTATGGATGCTTTAAAGGGCATGGCGGGGGGGGGGGGGCCTGTAGTTGAGGATTTAAGGTTCTGCTTTACTTGACATCAGGGTGTTATGATCTAGTCTAAACTGGCCTTGAACTTGAGGGTCCCCCTGCCTCAGCTTTCAAAATGCTGTAATTGTATTTGGCATACCCTAATATGCCCATATAAGGGAGGCTTTTATTCTAGGGGAAATTGCCACCCTGGTTTTTTCTCAGTGAGAAAAAACCATAAGACAAGTCCTTGAGAAAGGAAAGGTGGTCACCCACCCCCTAAAGGACCAGAGATAGTGGGCAGAGTGGAGTTTTGTTTCATTACCCATTTCAGTGAGTGCAGATACATAATTTCTTCAACAGGCTCCCTGACTCAGCCTTCATTTCCTAACACCTGGAAAACTTATTTCAAACAAACTTTTAGAGAGGACCAGATGAGAGAAAGAGGGCCAGCGGTACTTTGCTGAGGTCTTCTCAACTCAAATAGACAGTTTGTATTTGATGATTTCCCATCAATTCTAAAGATTTCCACAGGATTGCAAATTTACTGGTCTCTTCTGCAAATGGCAATAGAACTATAACACTTGCATATTTGATTCTTTTGTTATAATTTTCTCAGACAGGTATCACTTTCCTCATGAGGCAATAGTATGTATTCAAGCTACTTGACATGCTGGCCCAACACCTAACTCACTAAGGTGGTTTGAAACAAAATGGCTCCCAAAGGAAGTGGCACTGTTAGGAGATACGGCCTTGTTGCAGTAGGTGTGGTCCTGTTGGAGGAAGTGTGTCACTGTGGAGGCAGGCTTTGGGGTCTCATATATGCTCAAGATACTGCCCAGTGTTACTTCCTACTGCCTATGACATAAGATGTAAGACACCCAGGTACTTCTCAAGCACCGTGTCTCCCTGCACATCACCATGTTGCACCATGATGATTATGGACTAAACCTCTGAACTGTAAGCCATCCCAAAACATTAAATGTTTTTCCTCTATAAGAGCTGCCATGGTCATGGTGTCTCTTCACAGCAATAGAACCCCTAACTAAGACACTAACCCACTGCCTAGGGCAGTCAAAAACTCTTCCCTGTGGCATTCTTTTCTCTACCTCACATCTACCTTCTACTATCTCCACCTAAGATTCAGAGGAAAGCCTCACCAACATATCAGACCAAATAGTAGACAAAAGTTTAGGGCTTGAAGACAATGTTGATGAATTAGAACAATCTAGAAATAATAAAGAAAAATTGAGAGATGATGAGTAGAGGGGGCTAGGAAGATAGCTCAGTGGTTAAGAGTGTTTGTTGCTCCTGCAGGGAACCAAAATTCAGCTCCCACCACCCACATCAAATGACCCAAAACTGCCTGTAACTCTGGCACCCAGGGGAAATAATGCCTCTGGCCTCTGTGGGCACCCACACTCACTCTTACACACTTACACACACACACACACACACACACACACACACACACACAAATAAACATGAATCTTATTTTCACAGTATCTGACCTAGGGTTCAGACATAAGATGAGCCAAGGGCTATAGTTAAGGATTCCAAAACCTCCGCGAGACAAACGCGTCCTGTGAATGAAGGGTTCATTTTAGTTGCTTGCTGTCCTGCACTACCAGGTCCTTATCAATGAGTTCCCTTGACTGTAAGCCCCTGGATGGGTGGAGAAGGACTGCTTAAAAGCAACAAGATAGAAAGTCTAGGAGGAGACCTGAATAATCTCAATATTCTCAGTTCGGATACTGGCCTTGAAAAGACAAGAAAATAAGAAGTGAGCACCATGTGACCATGACCGTAGCCTGTCCCTTAAGAAAAGTGAACTCCATATGACCATTACCATAACCTTTAGTGTAAGGAAAGATTAGACAAAAATGAAAATCATAAATAAAATAAAGATGGATCTGGAAAGAAGGCTCAGCAGCTAAAAATCCTTGCTACACATCATGAGAAGTGGAGTTCAGATCCCAGCCTCTACATTACAAAGCTGGGCATCTGGTACTGCCTTGAACCCCAGCCCTGGGGAAGGTAGAGATGGGGAATCACCAGGTCTTGCTTACTCACAGCCTAGCTGAGAAAGTAAAAGCCCCAGGTTCAGGGGGAGATCTGTTGACGTGGGGCCCACACTGCCGATCTCAAATGCACCACAGCTATGCATCAGATTAGCCCCGAGTGTCAGGACACAAACATGATGATGTTTCTACCTACCCTAAGCCCCTTTGCACACCTCAACCTATGACTGCTCTCTCAGCAGCAGCAGCAGCTAGAAATCCTTTTTACCAGTGAAAACTCCTTCCTGCCTGATAGCAAGGGATTCATTGGACTTGCTGGCTAACATGTACTTCTGAGGATTCGGTACTGAAATCCCAGACCAGCTGAAGAGTCAGCCATGCTCTCAGAACCCCTACAGGCTGAAGAAAGAACATGAACAGAGGAACAGGAGCAGAAGCTCAAGTTCAAATTGATCCTTCTAAAGCTTTGCATAAACTTCCTTGATAAGCAGTTGGAATGGAAGCCAGAGAAGGCCTTAAGCCAATTAGAACCCGCCTAATTGAAAAAGGGTTACTAATTGGTCCTTGTATGGTTCCTGCTTCCTGCAGTGCCAAGTTCTCTTGTGTAGAAATCTAGCAGTCTAGGACATGGCTTTGTCTTGGCTCTATTAAAATTGGTTTCTTTCCCACTAGGGCCATGGTGCTCAACCTTCCTAATGCTGTGACCCTTTAATACAGTTCATCAAATTGTGGTGACCTCCCACCATAAAATTATTTTCATCACTAACTGTAACTTTGCTACTTTATGAACCATAATGTAAATATCTGATATGCACATATTTCATATGTGACCTTTATGAAAGGGTTGTTTGACTCCCTAGGGATCTTGAACCACTAGGACTTCTCCAAACGCTACGCGACTTCCAAGCCCACACAAAGCCACATTCTTTACTGTAATAGATTTGTGCTGAACTTTCCCTCATATTCCAGTTGGTAAAAATCAGCAAAAACATATTTACTCTCACCTGGGGAAACATCACCCTCTCTGCTACTTTCTTCTACAGGGAAAATTAGGTTAATCTATTGTGAAATCTTAAAGGACCTGGATCAGTGAAGAGATGTTTTGTTCATGAATGGTCAAACCATCTTGTAGAAGTGTCAGTGATCCTCAGATTCATCTATGAATTTATTTAAATTCCAAAGATAATTCACACAGATTTTTGCTTTTGTGAAAATATTTGTGTTGACTATCTAATTTGCCCAGCAAAATGAACAAATTGTCAAAGCGTGTCTAAGGATTCATTTTAAAAAGCCATGGTAATAACTAAGACTTTTCTCTTACTTTTTTATGTGTATGGGTGTTTTGTCTGCATGTATGCCTGTGTACTACATGCATGCAGTACCTGCAGAGAGTGAAAGAGGGTGTCTGATCCCCTGAGACTGGAGTTACAATGGTTGTGAGTTGCCATGTGAGTGCTGGGAATTGAACCCAGGTCAATCTGGAAGAGCAACCAGTGCTTTTAACCACTGACATCTCTCCACATCTCCCTTTTGTAATATCTAAAGGAGGAAAGTTACCAGAAGAAAAAACAGAGACCAGAACCCTGCTAGTCTCCTAACTTTTAGCATGTGGTAGAGTGGACATGGCCAAGCAGTAAAGATAATGGCCATGCTATGAAAAGAACTGGGGAAAATACATTTAATATCCAAAACTAAGAGGCCGCCACCTACCTCCAACCTATGTAAGAATCAATTCAGAGGCCAGTGGGATGGCTCAGTAAAAGTATTTGCCCCAAAAGCTTGAAACCACGTAAAGATGGAGGGAGACACACACACACACACACACACACACACACACACACACACACACACACACACACGGAGTGGGGGCGAGATCAGCTCAGGATAGAGCAAAGGCTTCCACCTCAAAAGGTAAATGTTGATGCTATTAGAAGACAATTTACAAGAAAGGTGACAGAGAGTTTATCAGTCACTTGTCTTGAAACTGTGGTAAAATACCCTGACAAAGTAACATAATGGAGAAAGGGTATCCTGGCTCACATGTGAGGGTACAGTTGCTCAGGGTGGGGGAGTCCTAGTGCCAGCAGCTCAAAGCAGCTGATAACATTTCATCCACAGTCGGAATCAGAGCGCAATGGTTGTTCAGCTAGCTTTCTTCTTTTTACACAACCCAGGACCCAAGCCTAGAGGATGGCGCCTTCCAATGTCTCCCAGTGGACCTACATCTTCCCATCTCAGTTAACCTCATGAAAATAATCCCTCCCAGCCATGGCTGGAGCTGGTACAATCTAGAAATGCCTCACAGGTATGCCTAGAGTCTTGTCTCCTAGGTTACTCTAGTCCAGCAGTTCTCAACTTGCAGGTTGTGACCCCCTTGGGGGTTGAATGACTTTTTCACAGGGGTCACCTAAGACCACGGAAAAACATAAGATATTTACTTATATTACAGCTCATAACAGTGGCAAAATTATAGTTACAAAAAAGCAATGAAAACAATTTTATGGTTGGGGGTCACCACAACATGAGGAACTATATTAAAGGGTCACAGCATTAGGAAGGTTGAGAACCACTGTTCTAGAACTTGTCAAGTTGATCATTAATATTAACCATCATGGAAAGTGTTTTAAGAAGATAGAAATGTTCCCTATCTATATTTCAGATTGGCAATTTGCCCATGCTTCTACTAAGAGTTTGGGGACTCAGGTAGAAGACAGAACACCTCCTTATAACAGGTGGGATAGGGGAACAGAAAATTTGGAGAGTGAGCAGTTAGAGTTAAAGAATTTCCTATGGCATGACATCTTTTTCTTCTGTGACATACTTGGAGTGAGAGTAGAGTGAATGTGTTATGAGTATGGAGGGAGATAAAAGGGGACTGAGCACAGAATTTTTTTATTTAAATATATTTATTTATTAAAATTTTTTCATTTTACATACCAACCCCAGTTCCCCCTCCCTCCCTCCCTCCCCTTCTCCTGCCTCCTCACCTCCCTCCCACTCTACCCCCATCCACTCCTCAGAGTGGGTAAGGCCTCCCCCATGGTAGTCAACAAAGTCTGGCATACCAAGTTGAAAGAGAGCCTAGCCCCTCTCCATTGTATCAAGGCTGAGCAAGATATCCCACCACAGGGAATGGGCTCCAAAAAGTCAGTTCATGCACTTGGGATAAGTTCTGGCCCTGCTGCCAGGGACCCCACAAACGGATCAAGCCACACTACTGTCACCCACATTCAGTGGGCCTAGTTTGGTCCCATGCAGGTTCCTGGGCTGTCAGTCCAGAGTCAGTGAGCTCCAACTAGCACCAGTCAGCTGGTTCTGTGTGTTTCCCCATCATGATCTTGACCCCCTCCTCCTCTTCTTCTTCTTTTTTTTTTTTTTTTTTTTGAATGCCGAATGCAGTTTATTGAAGGAGGGAGGAGGTCTTAAATACAGGCTTACGGCACAATGGGAGAACCCTGGAGGGCAGAAGTTCGCTTCTGATTTTTTTTTTTTTGAACTGAGGATCAAAACCCGGGCCTTGTGCTTGCTAGGTAAGTGCTCTACCACTGAACTAAATCCCCAACCCTGCTTCTGATATTTTACAATCTTACATCTAAGTTGTTAATGCCCAATATGCTGGATACATAGACAAGGAGCTTCCCTTAAGCATTCAGGAGGGTGGAATCTCGAAGGGAATTAGCATAGGGATGATATCAAGGTCAAGGTCAGCAAGCAAGGCAACAGTTACCCAAAACCGGAGCCAGGGACCTACAGGTCCCCTCCTATTATTTAAAAAATGAGCTTCTGATTTAGGTCGCGTGGGATGTCAGCAAGTCACCTTACCCGTCATGGAGACACCTGTCCAAGGCCACACAGGCGTTCTGTCTTAGGTTGGTGATCGCCCCCCAGGTATTACCCATCTCTGAATACTCATTATCATACAGGCTCAATTGTGTGAGAGCCGCAGAGTTAACTGTGGCCAAAGATCTCTTAGTGGCGCTGGGCTTGCAATCTGTGTGTTCAACACAGAAAAGACCAAAAGAAGTCTTAACCCACCCATATCAGGTAGGCTAAAGGCAGCTGAGCCATTCCCTTCCTTAACGAGCCTTACTGCAAATTGGAGTCCTTGTAAGATGGTATCCTGAGAGCAACTGGAACTTGAGTTTGTAAATTTATAACTTTCAAAGCCAATTGAAATGTATATAACTATTGATTTAAATTTGTCATGCCCAATAGAATGAAAGATTAATTAACCATGGTAGCTATTTTTGCTGCCAGGGTCTCCACTGAAAACTTGACAAACGTTTTGGGGTTTATTTTTCTGAGACAGGGTTTCCCTGTGTTGCTTTGCACCTTTTCTGAAACTCACTTGGTAGTGCAGGCTGGCCTCGAACTCACAGAAATCCACCTGCTTCTGCCTTCCGAGTGCTGGGAGTAAAGGCGTGCACCACCACCGCCCGGCCTGAGCATACAATCTTAAGGGTGTAGTGATGGCATACCCTCATCACTATAAAGAAAAGAGGAGATGTGGTGTGGGAATGTAACTGGCAATCGGGGCTTGCTGAGCCCAAGCCAGGTGGGTGTTCCTGGATTAGTGGCTTCATTTGCCAAATAGTTTGCCTCTGGCAGCCTCAGCTGTAAATGTCACGGGATAGTTGATCACAATGTGATACTCTGAGACTATGCTAATAAAGTTAACATTGAATCAAGGGGTAGAGCCAGAGGCTAGCTGACTGGAAGTAGCCATAGAGAAACCAGGAATACAGATAGAGAAGACACACAGGGAGGAGGAGGGAGGGACTTGGATTTTTCACAGCATTTCTCTCTGATCTTGAAGACAAGTCGGGAGAGAAGGTCAACTGGTCACTCCTCCGCAGCTTTTTCGATCTATCAAATTTTCACCCCAATATCTGACTCCCGAGTTTTTGTTGATATAGGACAACTTAGATAAATACATCATGCGAGAGAATGGAGATTGGTTCTCTGGTCCATGCCATCAGCCTACCATCAGTGTCAAGTCCTCCATCTCTTAAACAACCACAGCTCCCAGCCCCTTCACTACTGGGACTTCCCATCTCTTTGTTCAGCTTCTGGATACTGGAGTGAGAAACAGCTACTCTAGGGATGCTGAGGCAGATGCCACCCCAAATGTACCTCCTCTAATTCCCAACTGATGACTAGTCATGGTTTAGTCCCACTCTTCCAAAGAAAATTAAATAGCAAACATCTAATATTGTAAGGTTGGAAGGCCTGGCCTTGGTCTGCTTGTTGTCCTGGCATCCTGAGCCTCTAGGCTTCTCCCTCAAGTGCCAGCTTCTCTCTGTTCTGAAAACCAGGCGTCCCTTGGCTCGCATCATAAGGATCTTGCACTTTCCTTCATAGCTTGAGTCACAGTACTCTAGCTGCTGCAGATATTTTCTTTCCCAATCACTTCAACAGAAACATAAAATTTCTCACTAAGGGTATGTGATTGCCTATCTCTCTCCTGTGGAGGTCAGGTGACAGAGTTCCAGGCCTTTCTGTATGTGTTAGTTAAAGAGATAGGTAAATATGCTTCTGCAAGTTGCTTCCTGTTCTGTGACTCTTCTTTTCCAATTAAAAGCCAAGATAAAGAGGGAGCAAGCAGATCCCCCTCCTTCCTCACGGTGGTGTTGCATGGATTAAATACGATAATGAACGTCGGAGCGCGTCATAGGCTGCAAATCTAAGGCATTATTTTTCCCTGGGTGAAAGTAAATACAAGCTGTACATCTTCTCTGCAGGGGTATAAAAGTTTGGAGTTTTCATTAAATGCAAAATTGCCAATATTTATTGGCCCTCTTCCATTTGCATGCATTTGCTAAACACTTGTACATATATTATCTCACTTTATCTTCATAGCAAGCCTCTGCAGGAACAGGTATTAAGACCCACTCCACAGATGAGGAAATTAAGATCTAACAAAGCAAGATTAAGTAACTCATTGACTATCACATACAGCCTTTTCTCCATACAATCCTCCAAGAAAATCAGCTCCTTCTAGCTCACCGCACACAATGAGGTGGTCCTCATCATCCTGAATGGATAGTGGCACCATACTGCAAGCATGAGGAAGAAGGGAGAGCAAAGGAGAGAGTGTGTATGAAAGTGAGAGAGAAAGAGAGAGAGTGATGCTGAAGGACCGCTCAGGAGACTCTGAGGGTGTGGTGGTATTGTGTTCCCCACAATATTGTGCACCCTAATAAATTTATCTGGGGCCATAGAACAGACAGCCACTAGAACAAAGCCAAAAATGGTGGCTAGAAATTGGGTCAGAGGAAGCCATAGCAGAAGTTGGGCGGTGGCGGTGCACGCCTTTAATCACAGCACTTGGGAGGCAGAGCTAGCCGGTTCTCTGAGTTCAAGGCCACTTTAGAAACAGCTAGGCATGGTGACACACGCCTTTAATCCCAGAAATCCAGCCTTTAATCCCAGGGAGTGAAGGCAGAAAGTAGAAAGATATATAAGGCGTGAAGACCAGAAACTAGAGATTTGGCTGGTTAAGCTTTTAGGCTTTGGAGCAGCACAGTTCAGCTGAGATCCATTCTGGATGAAGACTCAGAGGCATCCAGTCTGAGGAAACAAGACCAGCTGAGGAACTAGCAAGGTGAAGAAACTGTGGCTTGTTCTGTGTCTCTGATCTTCCAGCATTCACCCCAATAACTAGCCTCAGGTTTGATTTTATTAATAAGACTTTTAAGATCCATGCTACATGAGGGTCTCATGGTGATCGATTGGGCAGTTTGCTGGTTAGTCTCAGCTGTCAGCTTGACACAACCTAAAATCACCTGAGAAGGGAGTCTCAACTGAAGAAGTATCTAGATCAAGTTGGGCTGTGGGCTTGTCTATAGGGGACTGTGATGATTGTTCATTGATATTAATTGAATATAGGTGGCACCATTTCAAGGGCTCAGCCCCGGACAGTACCAAAAGTGCATAAGTAGCAGTCTATCCAGTCAACATTTATGTTCTCTCTCTGGTCTTAATTGTGAATGTGATGTGACTAGCTACTTGAGTTACTGCCTCGACTTTCCCAGAATTATGGCTGGGAACTTAGAACTGTAAGCATGAAAAGCCCCTTCCTTCTCAAAGCAGCTTTTGGCCAGAATATTTCCTCATGGGAACAGACATGAAACTAGGCAAGGAGTTCACTTGGAAGACAGTGAGCAATGGAGACTGAAGAAAGTGTAGTGAAGGGGTCATACTCACAGTATCAGTGTTGTTAGAGGTTCTTGCTCTTTTTAGGGGACCAGCCACCCAGCTTCCAAATAAATCACACATGGAGGCTTATTATTATTTATGAATGGCTGGCCCCTGGAGTTCTCCTCCATCTTTTCTCTCCTCCCAGATTTCTCCTCCTATCCTTTCTCCTGCCTTGCTATTGGCCATTCAGATCTTTATTAGACCATCAGGTGTTTTAGATAGTAACACAGCTTCACAGAGTTAAGTGAATGCAACATAACAAAAGTAACACACTTTAAAATAATATTCCCCATCAGACCAGTGTCATTTGGGAAGATAAAAGGCTGGTGACACACTGCAGAGTCTGGGAGAGTGAGGAATGGTTACAACCACAGGTATGACAACCGTGGATGGGATGATTATCAAGGCCTAGAAAGAACTATAGCTTGGACTGAAGGGGGGAGCTGCACCAGCTAAGCAGCATCTGTGGTGGTTTGAATAGGAATGGCCCCCATAGACTCATGTGTTTGAATGCTTGGCCCATAGGGAGGGGCACTACAAGGAGGTGTGGCCTTGGTAGAGGAAGTGTGTGTCTGTGGGGGTGGGCTTTGAGGTATGCTATGCTCAAGCTACACCAGTGTGGGAGACAGTGAACTTCCTGGTGCTTGTGGATCAAGATGTAGAACTCTCAGCTCCTTCTGCAGCACCACGTCTGCCTGTGTACTGCCATGCTTCATGTTGATAATGGATTAAACCTCTGAAACTGTAAGCCAGCCCCAATTAAATGGTTTCCTGTGTAAGAGTTGCTGTGGACATGGTATCTCTTCACAGCAATAGACACCCTAACTAAGACAACATCCTAAGGCTCGTCTTCTGCCTCTGACATACTAAGTACAGCCTACCCCTCTCACCAAAAGACCAGAAAAAGGGAAGCAAGACAGAAAACACTGTGCAGGAACTCATCTGCTCTAGCCAAACACCACTGAGCAGTGGTTCTCAACCTGTGGGTTGCAACCTCTTTGGGGGTTGAAAGACCTTTTCACAGGGGTTGCATATCAGATATCCTGCATATCAGATATTTAAATTATGATTCATAACAGTAGCAAAATTACAGTTATGGAGTAGCAATGAAAATAATTTTATGGTTGGTGGCCACCACAACATGAGGAACTGTATTAAAGGGTTGCATCATTAGGAAGGTTGAGAACCACTACTATAGGGGGAAAAAATGTGGTCCTATTTGTCCATGCCAGCAGAGGGCCCCTGAGAGGCTAATAACACTCACCCTTGGAAGCCTGTACTGAGCCATGCCAACCACCATCTGACACTAAGGTGTTAGACATGGCTGGGTAGGAGCCAGGAGTCTCACCTGCTCCGATGTTCATATGCTGAAGTCCCAACACTTTGCCCCTCAGGATGTGATTTTATTTGAAGAGAGAATTTCCAATGAGGAAAAGGTGAAATGAAGGCTTGAGGTTGTGTCCTAATCTATATGAATGATGCTTTTGTGAGAAGAGGAGATTTAGACACAGACATACACACAAAAGAGAAATAAGTGATTGTACACACAAACAAATCATACTTATAAACATAATATAGAAAAATAACTCAACAAGCAACCATATCCATCAGTAAGTTACAAAATCAAATCCTGAAGATGTTATTGAAGCTTATTTCCATATTTACTACATTAAAATATTTATGACACAGGTTTTTTTTAGCAACTAAACAAAAACCAGTGTACAAACAGATAAGAGCAAATTTTGACTATACAAACACAAAAGAAAAATTAGGGAAACTATCCCCAAGGAAGGCCAAACATTGGATTTGCTAGACAAAGACATTAATATCTAATATGATTTTTAAAAATCTAGCCAGGCAGTGGTGGCCCGTGCCTTTAATCCCAGCACTTGGGAGGCAGAGCAGGTGGATTTCTATGAGTTCAAGGGCAACCTGGTCTACAGAGTGAGTTTCAGGATGGCCAGGGCTACACAGAGAAACCCTGTCTTGAAAAAACAAAAACAAAAAAGTCATGTACCAAAAAATTTAAGAGGCTCAGCATAGCAGCAGATGCCTGAGATCAGCACTTGGAAGCTGAGGTGGGAGATTTGAGGCCAGCCTGGGCTACATAGTGAGACTCTATCTCAAAGAGAAAAAACATTGGACAGACTATGAAGAAAGAGGGATTCTAACACATTGTGGTGGAAATGTAAATTAGTTCTGCCCGATCATCCTGTTTGGAATATGGAGATTTCTTGCAAGGAACTAGAAATAGACATACCAGATTGTCTGACAATCCCTAGTATATATCCACAGAAAATGAGCACTCTGGCACTGTTCACAGCAGGCAAGCCATGGAGCCAACCAAAGCTTTCATCGTGTGTTAGCTTCCCACCACTGTGACAACACACCTGAAATGAACAGCTTGGAAAGAAGAAAAATGGACTGTGTGTGGTTCAGGATTTCAGAAATTCCAGTCCAGAGTGCCTGGGACCCAGTGGCAAGGCCTGACATGAAGCCAGATGTGACAGCAAAGATGTGCCTGGAAGGGCACAGCACAGTGGCCAAGAATCAAAGGAAGAGACAAGAACAAGAACAAGAAAGAGTCCCCAAAGTCATATCCCCAAGGACTCATTCTCTCCAGTTAAGTCTCACCTCTGAAATATCTGTCAAATAGCCTGTCAAATCATGAAGCCTTCAGTGAATTATCACACTGATGCATCAAAGGTCTCAGGACAGAATTACTTCTCCAGAGCCCTACCTCAGAATGATAGTGCACTGAAGACCACTGTGTTCAATAGATGAAGCTTCAGGAAACATTCCTGATGCAAACCAGAGAATGGATGTGCAGATAATGAAAATCTGGTACATACAAACAATGAAATTTATTAAGCAGAAAACAAACAAAAGGAAAAGAATTTAAAAAGTGAGTAGCAGATATATAGAAAACCACCAACAAATTACATGCACACAAGATCCAGCAGAGATGACTGGAGTTGCTCCCCTGAAAGAGCAAATAAAAAGGCAACATTATCAAACCAGGACTTACAAACATCCAGTAGACATCAACATATCTGGAAAGTTCAACTAACTCCAGAGACAGTAAATGCAGAGCTGCATACCAAGCCACATTAGAAATCAGCTGTAAGAAGACCAGTGGGGAGTCTTGAGAGCAGCAAGAGAGAAGACAGGAAAGGTAGGACCCCCACATGGGGACAAAAGGCAAGCAAACCCTAGGGCCTGAACCTGTGGCCCACTAGAGGTACATTTCCAGCAGCTTTGTCTTCAAGTACCAGATGAGGCTCAAGGCAGAGCTTTTCATGGAACAGGAGCTTGATGGCTGTATATCCCAAGCTAAAACTGATGGAGGCTCCCAAGGGTCACACATAAACAAAGACAATTGGGATTGTCAATGAGGAAAAGCTTCATCCATCAAATTCTTAGTGAACTCCCAGAGTCGACTCAAATGTTAGATAATCTTCCTGAGAAAAGCCATTGTGTTTGCTCTTACTTGACCCAAAAATCCCTCATATGATTGAATGATGAGTTATTACCTTCCTACAAGTTTTTTGGAGGTAGAACCTGAGATGTGTGGGTTATGACAATGGTTGCCTGGGTTACTTTGCAAAAATTTGAAGGCGTAGGCTATTCGACAAAACCTGTTAGAAAGCGGCAGCTCCCCACTGGAGCCCACAGATACTGGCAATGCCTAAAATGGAATGAAAGACTGTCTTTTCTGGCTCGGTGATGGGTCATCCATAGAAATAACTCAAGAACTCAACATTTCCCAAAAGCAGGTAACCCAATTAAATGAACTGGGTGAATGAAATGAACAAATCCTTCTCAGAAAACAGAGTATGTGTATCCAATAGATACGTGGAAAAAAAGGTTCAGCACTTTTTAGCCACCAGGAAAATGCAAATCAACCATAAAGAATGAAAGCATGACATTTGCCAGAAAGGGGATGGAGCTCAAGATCACTGTGTTACACGAAATAAGCCAGGCTCAGGCAAACATCTCACCTGAGGAGTGTGTGCATGCGTGCGTGCGTGCATGTGTGTGTGTATGTGACATGAAAACAGAAAGGGGACCATGAGAACCGAGGAAGAGATGCAGAAGGAGAAGGAAGAAAGGAATAAAAGGTGATAACAGAGCCTGTCACTTATCAGAAAGTAGTAGGGTTATATATTCAAAATGATGAAGAAGGCAGACATACTGTCATGGAGGAAGTCTATAGCCAGAAAAATTAGCTTGGATAACTATGTTAGCTATTTTTCTCATTCTTCTGACAAAGAACCTAACAGAAGTGACTTCTAGGATTTATTTGGGCTCAGGCTTTACAAGGGTACAGTCTATTGTGCAGGGAAGGTGTGTTAAAACTCACTGCATTCAGAGCCTGGGACTGAGAAGCCTCATAGCTGGGTGGACCAGAAAGCAGAGAGAGTACTCAGGTAGAGAATGGAGCCAGGGGTTGCCTCCAGCAACCCATTTCTTTTGGTGAGACTCCACCTCCTGAAGTTCCCACAATCTCCAGAAACAGAGCTACCAGCTAGGGAACAAGCATTCAAACACATGCGTCTGTGGGGAGACATTTTACTTCCAAAGCATAACAATTATGGAGCCAAAATTAAGTATTTACAGATAAATAGAATCTGAAGGCTTTCACCATTACTAGGGAGTCCTCAGGCTAAAATGAAAGAACACTAGACAGTTGCTCAAAGGCAAAGACAAACAACATCAAGAAGGATAACTATTTCTACACAGATAAATATGAAAGTCAGTGTGATTCTGAGATTGAAAGTCCTCTTTAAAAAAAATCACTTCAAAGGCAAATGTGAAAATAGTAGCAGATGTTCATATATAGTATACAACATAAAAAGATGAACTGTGGGGGCTGGAGAGATGGCTCAGCAGTTAAGAGCACACTTGCTCTTACAAAAGGGCCAAAGTTAAGTTCCCAGTACTCACATGGTTCATAATCATCCTTAACTCTAGTTCCAGGGGATCAGAAGCCCTCATCTGACCTCCACAGACATGTATCTGGTGTTCATATATAAATGCAGGCTAAACACACATACACATAAAATAAGTATGTAATTTTTAAAAGATGAATTGTGTGATGATAATAACATCAGTGGTGGGGGGGGTGGGGATTACGGGAGCCAAGTCCTGTGAACTTGTAAATGGGTACACAAAAGGCATATGGGCATCAACGCAACTAGTTGCTTGAAAATATGATATGTTCATTATAACTCTCATGTTTGTCCCATTTGTCATTCAACAAACATGAGGAAAACATTATGACAGTATTATTTTGGTCCATGGCTTTAGAGGCATAAGTTGTGTTCCATGGGTGAGGCCAACGGGCCTGGCAAAGGGAAGCTGCTCATCTGATGGCTGTCAGGAAGCAGAGAGCATCAGAAAGGAGTCTGAGACAAGACAAACTCCTTGACAGCATGCCCCTGGAGACCTACTTTGTCCGCCAGGCCCCACCTGAGGATATCTCATTTCACATAAACTCATCATTAGATGAATCCTTTAATGAAGCTGGCACTCTTGTGAACAAATCACCTTGGTTCCCAGCTTGGAGCCAAGCCTGGCAACATGAGCCTTGTAAGGGCATACTTCATATTCTGCCCCATCCCCCAGAAGGCTTGTGTCCATTTCATAATGCAAAATGCATTCAGCCAATCCCCAAGAGTCCTCAGAGACTTAACTGTTCCAACCTTTCTCAGAAGTCCAAGTTCAAAGTCACCTCTAAGATTCAAGGCAAACTCTGAAGCTGTGAGCCAGGGTGAAAATCAAAAAGAAAATGATATGCTTTCATATACAGTGGTGGAATTGAATAGATATTTCTATTCTAAAAGGGAGAAATGGGAAAACAGCAAGGGAGGATTGTACAAAACACATCCCAGCAATACCAAATACTTCAGCTCCAGATCCAGTGGCTAGAATTGTAATGCTGGGATGTTAGCATCAGTACACTTGGGCAGCAGAAACCCTGTGGCCTTGCAGGCCAGATTAACTTCCTCTCAGGCTCTCTCTGCCAAAAATGCTCCTCAGCATGTGTTCCACATTCTAGGCATCTGAGCTTCAGGCAGGAGTTGAGTGTGTGGTAGGGAGACTCTTTTATACATGGCTTCACTCTCAAAGCTCCTGAACCACCATCTCTGTAATTGCTCGTGGGAATTCTGATCCTGGCTGGAACTGTCTGGCCTCCCAGGACTGCCTTTGAAGTCTGAGTGGACAACATAACTCTTGCATGTGCATGCCTATAAAGTTAGCATCATGTAGAAGATGCCAAGGTCTGCCACCAGCTAAAGTAGTAGCCAGGCTCCCGTGGACCTGAAATGGCCTCAGTCCCTGAAAAGATGAACCTGGGGTGGGGGACCTTCCCTAGGCAGCTGTGTGACATCCAGGCATCCTGACTCTTTAGGCATGGGGAAAGTAATTCCTTCCTCACCACAGTTACCTTGAAGATAAGTTGATGATACCCTTTATGGTAATTTTGATTCACTGTGGTTTCTCCAGGAGGCTGCATATGTGAATCAGCCAATGTATGGTGCTGGTCCTCGCATAGCTGACTCACAGATCCAGAAGTCAAGAGACTGGTGAGAGAATGGGATTCCACCCCCACTCCTTGGGTATACCAGAAGGAATGTTATCTTCCCTACTTACACTCTCCTGGCCTATAGGTCCAGGTTCCAAATGAGAAATGATCCCTCCAGGAAATAGTTATTCCATTGAACTGAAAATTTACAATTCTAGCTGGCCGCTTTGGGGGTCCTCATGCCATTGAATCAACATACAACGAGGAGAACGACTATTTTTTGTTGGTGACTAGTCCTGTCTATCAAGGAAAAGTTTGACTTCCGTTCCATACAGAGGTGAAACAGAGTATGTCTGCAACGGCTTTATTATTACCAGGCCTTCTGACCTCTGTCAATGGAAAACTACACTAACCCAGCCTACAGATAACTGTCCATGCCCTAATCCCCCGTCCCCCCCCACCCCAAATGAAGGTTTAGGTCACTCCATAGCACACACAACAATCCGCTGATGTGCTCGCTGAGAGCAAAGAGGATGTGGAATATGTAGAAGGAGAAAACTAATCACAAATACCATATGCTTCACTGAAGAATGAAGACTGTAACTGCCGTGAGTATTTTCTACTGTTACTGACATGTTTACAGGTGTAGTGCATAAAATGTTTGCTATCTTCACCCAGCCCCTGCCATGCATCAGGAAATCTTTGACTCTATACCATAGTAGTTAAGTTATAGACCATCAAAGAGGAAACACCTGCAAAGGACTCTGCATTCTTTTCTGATGATCAGGACAGTGAGGCAGAACTGTATTTATTTGGAGACAGGACCTAATGAGAGGCACAGGGGTTCCAACATGACAGGGAGTGAATTTGATTCATTTCACAGGACAATTGGCCATGGTGCCTGCATTTGTTACTTTTCTATAGCTGTGATAACACCTTGACCAAGGCAACCTATTGAAGGGTTTATTGGGGCTTATGGGTCCAGAGGGATAAGAGACTATCACACTGTCACGATCATGGCAGGGAAGTGTGGCAATAGACAGGTGGGGCAGCAGGAACAGCTGAGGGCCCACGTCTCAAACCACAAGCAGGAAGCAAGAGAGTCCACTGGGAATAGTGCTAAGCTTTGAAACCTCGAAGTCCACCCCCAGTGACTCCTCCCCCCAGCAAGGCCACACCTCCTGACCTTAAAAAACTGAGGGCCCAGGATGCAAACATCTAACCCCACAGGGCGTTCTCCTTTAAACCCTGACTGTGCCTGTGTGTTAGTCAGATAGTATCTTGAGTATTTCTGTGAAAGCCGGCAGGTTTTTTGAATTTTTCTTTTTTTTTTTTCTTTTCTTTTTTTTAATGTTTAAACCTATGGATATTTTTTGCTCCTTTTCTTTTTTGATAAGGTTAGGTACAAAGTATTGGGTTTCCTAAGTGTCATCATAGAGCCTTCATCCAGTAATTGATGGAAGCAGATGCAGAGATCCACAACCAAGCACCAGGCCGAGCTCTGCAAGTCCAGTGGAAGAGAGGCAAGAGGGATTCTATGACCCCCTTGTGGGGGTCAAGATCACGATGGGAAATCTACAGAGACAACGGAACCAAGCTTGTGAGAACTCATGAACTTTAGACCAACAGCTGTGAAACCTACACGGGACCAGTCTAGACCCTCTGCATACGGGATACCGTTGTATGACTTGGTCTGTTTGAGGAGCCCCTGGCAGTATGATCAGGATTTTCCCTCTGGATCCCATTACTATGGTGGCGCACCTTGCTCACCCTTGATGCATTGGAGAAGGGCTTGGTCCTGCCTCAACTGAATGTACTAGGCTTAGCTGTCCCCCCCATGAGAGAACTTACAATGTTGGAGAAGGGGATGGAGGGTGGGTCTGGGATAAGAGGAAGGAGTGAAGGGAGTAACAAGAGGAGGGATGAGAGGGGGATCTATGGTTGGTATGTAAAATGAATAAAAAAATTAATGTAAAAAATAAAATAAAGAAGTATTGAGTTTCATTATAGCATCACTACAGGTACACTTTGTTCTCTTTCATTCCCTTTTGTTATCAGCCCCTCAATGGCCCTCCCCATCTCCAGCTGGTTCCCTTTCTCCCCCAGGTGGTCCCAACTTCTGCATTTGTACTACATGTACTACATGTACCCTTCCTTTTCCCTACACTTAAAGTGTCTCTTTTCCCTCTCATGAACCCTTTCTAGTCTTGTGAGCCACACATACACATTGTAATTTTAAATTCAGTTTCTGAGTAAAAAGCAAACAAACAAAAACAACAAGAAAAATGTGGTGTCCATCACCCCAACTCCAGCTTGTTTTGCTTAACACGGTGATTTCCAATTGCATCTATCTTCCTGAAAATGTTTAGATTGTCCAGGTTTGGGGGAAGATAGATTTTCAAAGTATCCTCTCATGATTCTCTGTTCTTTATTAGACTCTGTAGTAATTCCCCGCCCCTCTTTTCACTTCTCTTTTCATTAATTCTGTTCTTGTTTCTTTTGTTTACTTTTAAGTTTGTCAATCATATTTTTTTAAACCCAACTCTTGTTTGATCAATAATGTGTGTTGTCCTTCTAGTCTCTGTTTCATCCACTTCTCCCCTGGTCATTACCTCTTGCCACCTGCTGCTTTGGGGGTTGGGCTGGTCTTGTTTGACTAGGACCTTGGTGCACATCTGTAGGCTGTTTATTGAAAGTCATTCTTTCCATGTCAGCACTCACCGCTGCAGACTCTCCTCTTAGAACTGCTTTCGCTATATCCCAAGGGCTCTAGAAAGCTGTGCTCACTTTCATTTGATTCTAGGAGTTTGGTCTCCCTGATTCTTTCAATGAATGATCATTAAAAATGTGTTTTTCAGTCTTCAGTACAATGTAATTTCTGTAGCTGTTCTTGACATTGATTCTTAGTTTTGTTGCACTATGAACTGAAAAGATACAAGACATTCAATTCTTTTGTATTTGGTACTTCTTGATTCAGGGCTTATAAGACAGACTCTGTTTTAGAGAAGGTTCCATGAACTGCTGGGAAGACTGCTACAATAATGGTTTAGAATGTAGTGAGAAAAACATGTTTACTAATTCCTGACCCGACCTCAAGCTAAACTTGAAGTCTGCCTGACTCTCAAGCATGCACAGTACTTACAAGAACTCATCTGCCATTGTTCTGCTTCTGTAACCACGAGGCTTTCTGCTCTCTTCCCTGATCAAACAGTGATACCATGGTAACACAGCTAGGCCCCATTTTTGTAAAAAGGCCATATCCTGTATTGCTTACCAAGAGCCCCCTCACTCGAATCAACAGAAAGTGCCCAACTTGTGGCTTTTGCCTTTAAAAACCCTCTGCTTTACCAATGTGAGGTCGTCTCTTTAGACTTACAGGCACAGGAGTGTATACCCCTGGCCAGGTCTGTGTGGCTCAATAAAATGTAAAATCTGTAAAGAGCTCACCCTTCTTCTCTTGGGTGAGAACAGCCCAGTTAGAACAAGTATAAGACTAAGCAGGGTAATATTTAGGAATATATATATATATATATATATATGCATGTAACAACAATCAATGAAATAAAGAGGCCATAAATTTGAAAGAGAAAAGGAAGGGGTATGTGGGAAGGTTTGGAGGGAAGAAAGGGAAGTGAGAGATGGAGTGATTATATTATAATCTAACAAAACAAGATGCTAAAGAGATGACTCGGTGGTTAAGAGCACTGACTGCTCTTCCAGAGGACCTGAGTTCAATTCCCAGCCCCCACATAGCAGCTCACAACTGTCTGTAACTCCAGTTCCAGGGCATCCAACACAGATACACATGCAGGTAAAACACCAATGCACATAAAATAAAAACAAATCATTTAATATATACATATATATGTGTGTGTGTGTGTATGTATATATATATATATATATATATATATATATATACACATATATATGTGTGTGTGTGTGTGTGTGTGTGTGTGTGTGTGTGTGTGTGTGTATGTGAGTCAGGACTACTTCCTATAGTGGTTAATATTATCAACTTAGCAGGATCTAAAATCCCTGAAGAGATGAGTCTCTGGGTATGTCTGTGAGGGAATATTTAAATAAAGACAATTGAAGGGAGACAACATATCCTAAAAGTGGGTGACACCATTTCTGAAGGTTCAGGACTGTATGACAGGGAGAAATTGAGCTAAATGTAATGGTTAGTGTTGATTGTAAACTGGACAGGATTTGGAAATGCAAGCTCTGGGCATGCTATGAGAGATTATCTTAGTAGGTTTAGTTAGGTGAGAAGACTAACTCGAATCTAAAGGAGGGTGGTGTTGTTCCATGAACTTGGGCCCTGGGGTTCATCAAGAAGAAGAAGCTAGCTGAGCATGAACAGATGCAATGTCACCAACTGTCTCAAGTTCCCACCCCCAGGACCTCCCTGTCATGATTATCTGTATCCTTGAAATTCAAGTGGACCTGACCCCTTTCTCCTTTAAGCTGCTTTTTTTTTTCCTGTTTTGTATCATAGCAACAGGAAGTGACTGGCACATTGAGTGTTCATCTCTCTGCTTCTGACTTTGATCAAAATGTTAGCAGCTGCTTCATGCTCTTGCCATGATGGACTACAACCACAGACCGTGAGATGAAATAAATCCTTCCTTCTTCTTTTTAAATTGTTTTATTTATTTTTGTTAACCTTTTTCCTTTATTTTACACAGTTCTCCCTACCTGCTTTCCTCCTGTTCCCTACCCTCCCCATCCATCCACTCCTCCTCTGTCTCCATTCAGAAATGGACTTGGGCTTGAACAAGGCACATCAAGGTGAGGCAGGACTGAGCTCCTCCCCCTGTATCAGGGCAATCCAGCAAGAGGAACAAGTTCCCAAAAGCTAGTTATGCACCAGGGACAGGTCCTGATCTCACTGCTAGGACCCTTATAAACAGACCAAGCTATGCAACTGTCACACATATGCAGAGGGCCTAGGTTGGTCCCATGCAGGATTCTTAACTGTTGGTCCAGTGTCTATGTGCTCCCATGGGCTCAGGTCAGCTGTCTCTGTGGGCTCCATGTGGTAACTCCCCTGGCTCATACAATCCCACCTCCCTTTCTTTAGCAGGACTCCCAGAGCTCAGCCTAGTGCTTGGCTGTGGATCTCTGCATCTGCTTCAATCAATTACTGAATAAAGTCTCCATGATGACTATTAGGGTAGTCACCAATCTTATTATAGTAGATGGCCAGTTCAGGCACCCTCTTCATTGTTAGGGGTCTCAGCTGGGTTCCTTGTGGATTCCTGGGAGTTTCCCTGGCACTAAGTTTCTTCCTAGCCCTCCATCCATTCCAAACCATCTCCTACACCCAGCCCACTCAATCTGTTCCCTCAAGTTCCCATCACCCTTTTATCCCACCCCTGCCCCCAGTTTACCCAGGAGATCTCTTCTATTTTCCCTTCCCAGGGAAATTCATGTGTCCCCCTTTGGGCCCTCTTTGGAGCTGTAGATTATAAGTTGTTTATCCTATACTTTATTCCTAATATCCACTTATGAGTGAATGCATATCATGTTTGTCTTTCTGGGTCTAGGGTACCTCAACTCAGAATTATTTTTCTAGTTCTATCCATTTGCCTGCAAATTTCATGAGGTCATTGTTTTTTACAGCTGAGTACTACTCCATTGTGTAAATGTACTACATTTTCCTTATCCATTCTTAAATTGAGGCGCATCTAGGTTGTTTCCATGTTCTGGCTATTATGAATACTGCTATGAACATTGTTGAGCAAGTGTCCTTGTGGTATGATTGAGCATCCTTGGGGTATATGCTCAAGAGTGTTATAGCTGGGTCTTGAGGTAGATTGATTCCCATTTTTCCTAGAAACTGCCATACTGATTTCCAAAATGACTGTACAAGTTTGCACTCCCACCAACAGTGGAGGAGTGTTCCCCTTGCTCCACATCCTCTCCAACATAAGTTGCCATCAGTGTTTTTGATCTTAGCCATTCTGATAGGCATAAGATAGTATCTCAGAGTTGTTTGATTTGCATTTCCATGATGGCTAAAAATGTTGAACATTTCTTTAAATGTATTTCAGTCACTAGAGATTCTTCCATTGGGAATTCTCTGTTTAGATCTGAACCCCATTTTGAAATTGGGTTATTTGGCTTTTTGATGTCTAGTTTCTTGAGTTCTTTATATATTTTGGAAATCAACCCTCCATTGGATGTAGGGTTGGTGAAGGTCTTTTCCCATTCTGTGGGCTACTGTTTTGTCCTATTGCTAGTGTCCTTTGCCTTACAGAAGCATTTCAGTTTCCAGAGGTCCCATTTATTATCAATCTCAGTGTCTATGCTATTGGTGTTCTATTCAGGAAATAGTCTCCTATGCCAATGAATGCAAGGCTATGTCCTACTTTCTCTTCTCTCAGGTTCAATGTAACTGGATTTACATTGAGGTCTTTGATCCGCTTGCACTTGAGTTTTGTGCAGAGTGATAGATATGGATCTACATGCTGACATCCAGTTATGCCAGCACCATTTGTTGAAGATGCTTTCTTTTGGACAAACAATAAGGAAACTCATCCCTGGGAGAGGCTAACTTTCCCTCTTTCAACAGTCATTAATTCCCTATAGTTCTTAGTCTAGGAATGGGACCCTAATTAATTTTCTCCCTTCCATATTAGTATGTCTCTTGATACTGCCATTGTTCTGGTCTTGTTTATATAGCAGTTTCTAGAACAGTTTTATAGCAGAGTTCCTGGTATTCTGCCTTTTACAATCTTCCTGTCTCCTCTTCCCAAATATTCCCTGAGCCATAGATGCAGAGCTGAAATGTACATGTATCCACTAGGGCTGGACTCTCCACAATGTGTTGATCTCTGCATTGTGTCCAGTTGTGATTTTCTGTGATGGTTTCCATTCGCTGTAAATAGAGGCTTCTTTGATTGGGGTCAGGGTGGTTGCTACTTCATCTGTGAGTATAAAGATAAGATTTAGGATGTAGTAAGGAATTATGCTGGCCTAGCAAAGTGGTGATAGTGGATAGTTGATTCTAATGTTCATGACTCACTAGCTCTGGAAGTTAGCTAGGTTCCTAGTACCGGCATGATTTCCCTCCTGTTGGGTGAGCCTTAAGTCCAATTAGCTGTTGATAACCACCAACATCTAAGTGCCACTTTTTGCACCTTTATGGATATCTTGCCATAATGGTCATTATGTGGTTAAGTGTCACAGCTGGATGGTTGTCTTAATTAGGGTTACTATTGCTGTGAGAAGACACCATGACCATGGCAACTCTTAAAAAGTTAAAACATTTCATTGGGGTGGCTTGCTTACAGTTTCAGAAGTTCAGTCCATTATCATCATGATGGGGAGCATGGTGATATTGCAGGTACATCATGCAGGCAACAGGATGTCAACTGACTCACTGGGCAGTATTCTGAGCATAGAAAATCTCAAAGCCCTCCCCCCCACAGTGACACACTTCCTCTAAAAAAGGCCACACCCACTCCAACAAGGCCACGCCTCCCAATAGTGCCACTCCCTATGAGATTATATGATTATGGGATTATGGGAACTAATTACATTCAAACTACCATAGTGGTCTATCAATTGCTTCTCTCCTTTGACAGCTTATGCAGTATTTTCTTGTGCCATGGAAGCTAGAAGGAGGCTCCAAGGTTAGATCCAGCTCAAAGCATCCACATCCTGTGTTCTAAGTGTGTGATGTTGTTTTTAGCAAGAGAGGCTTACCTTCAACCTCTGAGAGGCAGCCAAGAGCTACATCAATGGTCTGTATTGTTTTGGGAATCACTTGGACCCCCTGAACAATTATGAGAAAGGAGGTTTCCCATGCCTGGTACTGGGGTTTCTGTTAGTTTGTGGTTCTTAGGGGGAACGTTGACAGCCCAAATGGTATAACTTCCCTTAAGATGTGTATGATCTATACGTCTTGATGTCTGTTAAGACCCCTAGGTCTTACATGCAAATCATAGAAAACAGAGACATGACACCAGTGAAAAAAGTCACATTCTAAGCATACAGACAGAACCTGGATTGACCTGAAATGTCTTGAATTTACTGTCCATTGTTGAAACTGAGCTTTATAAAGCATCTTGTATACACTAATATGTGAATCCTATCTATTGATAAAGAAAAAATAACCAAAATGTCAGCACACTTTCCTAACAAAAATTACACCAGAAGACTTGAGAAATCCGTGCCCAATTGAGGACCTAACCAGCCTCACACAGATGGGCACTCAGGGCCAAATAGCCTTGTTATCCCCCAGGTCCCAGTGTCCCGTTGACTACTTTTCATTTAGTCCTCTCAGTCTTCTCTAGAATAAACCAGGCATTCCTTTTCTACATCCTATCACCATTGACCGCTTTCTCAAGGGAGCACACGGTGTGCAAAGCACAGCCCCTGTATACTCCCCTCTTCCTCTTTTGGCCTGTGTCCATAGCAACCCAGTGTCTGGGGACAGCAGCTGCTGGAAACTCTGCCATCCCAGTTGTCAGCCCATCTCCATCTGGGACACTGCCAGCCCTTCTTCCAATGCTGTGGCATTAGGGAGAGACCCTGTGGTAGAATAGACTCTTAGAGAGGGTCTGACTAGGGCTCTGGAGTCATCAAAGGCTCCAGAGCTGAACCTTCTTCGTACCCAGAGGATCAGCTTAGAGTTGTTGGGAGCAAAGAATGGAGTCTATAACAGGCCAAGACCTGTTATGAGGTGGGACTGGAGGATCACTCACTTCCCTATATTTCTCTATCACAGAATGAGTTACAGTGCATTGCTACCTCTAGCAACATTGAAAGCACCAGCTGGGAGTGGTAGGGCAGCTCTGTAATCCTGCCACTTGGGAAGCCAAAGCAAATGGGTCAAGAGTTTGATGCCATCTTGGGCTATGTAGTGGGTTCAAGGCCAGCTTGAATCATGACCTTGTCTCAGGAAAAAATAAATTCTTTAAACACATTAAAGCCTTTTGTTATAGTAGCCCCTGAAGAAGGGCAGTATTGGCTCAGTAAAACCTTAAAGATGTGTAAATGCAACCAAGCTTTGTTCTAAGCAATATCTTATCCATGGAGATTGTACCATTTAGAATCTTTGATATTTATAGTTCTGTTTATCATGGAGGTCAATTGCAACTTTTCACACTTTCCTTTCAAAACATTTTTACAAATATTATCTCCCTGATTGGAGAAAATAACCACTGAGATAGCATCAACTTTTCTTGTTCCCACTTTAGCACGCATTAAGGTGTTGGAGCTGAAACTAACCCCACGGCTGGCTAGGTAGGGCCAAGCCCACAGGCTGAAATGGATGCCTGCCTTCACTCCTCTGCTGGCACTCTGCAGGAGTGAGAGGAAAGTAGAGGGTTCAAAGAGGACTTGGAAAGGAGAAAAAAATTCATTTCAGCTTCATTTATTTCATTACATTTTTCTTCATTTGGGGGTTAAAACACAAAGTAGCAGGTTTCATTGTGGCATTTTCATACATATGCCTCAGGATACTTGGTTCTCATTTCTTATTATTCTTTTAATGTCACTTTCCCAGCTCGAGAAAAAAACAGAGTACCAGTGGGAAAGACACTGTGAACTCTCTACTGTGGGTCCTTTCCAATCATGTTTCACAGGCTGTGGACCTCGAAATAACCACAAGTAATTTGGCAAATATACTGACAAACCAGGCACTTGCTGAGCCTATCCCATGGGAAAGGGGAGAGGCCAGGGACAAGTAAGTACAAGGTACAGGTCAATGACCCCGGAAGGTCCCATCGTCTTGTGCTGTCTTCTAACATCTTTCCATAATCATCCATCCTCAACATGCACCATCCTGTTCCTGGCTGTGCTGTAAGGACAGAAACAAATAGAACGAAAGTCTATATTCAAAAAACTACATTTTGAAGAAAAGTAGGAGCCATGGGAGGGGGGGGGTCCTTCCAGGGAGAAGGGGACAGAAGGCAGGTGGTATCAAGGGGGAATGGAGCAGGAAGGGTTGAGGGTGAAGGATGGAAAAGTAGAAAGTGGAGCATAGGGAAGAATAATTAACACTAAAGACCTTTGAAAAGGCCATATGAAATCATACTACTGTAGAAGATCCCTTAAAAAAATACACACACACACACACACACAAACACACACATATGTATATATATGTATGTATGTGTGTACGTATTTATGAATGACATGAGGTTATATTATAAGTGTGGTGGGAGGTCAATACCTCTCCCAAATACCATAGGCTAGCCAATAAAAAGTCCAGAACCAGATATTAAGTACCTCTTTTCCAGGTGTTGGTCAGTGGAGTCCCATAGAATCTCCCTCTAAAAAATATTACAGACAACTTCCACTGCTCTTGGTGACCCCCCAGAACCTGATGGTAAGACCCTCTGCTGAAGAGGCCATACTTCAAAAAACAGAAAGAAGACCGAATCATGCCGCACAAATGAGTACTCAGTGCATGCCAGGTACTGTTCTACCTATTTTATCTATTAACTCAATCTTCATCACAACACATTAAGATGTTGTTTGTAATACCTTTATTTACAAATAAAAATTGTTTACAAAAGAGGAAACTGAGGCCAAAGGACCTGCTTGAGTTCACACTTAAACATAAAATTCTCAACCCCAGCAGTGGGCCCCTACACTCTGTGTAGAGCACCACCCTTCTGACATATCACTCAAAACACCAGGCTCCAAACTCACTTTTAAAAGCAAATTCATAGGTTTAATGCAGTACTAGTTAATACTGATGATCACATGACTGACCTTCACAAGTCATCTTGACTTTCATCTAGGACAGTGGTTCTCAACCTTCCTAATGCTGCGAGCCTTTTAGTGCAGGTCCTCATGCTGTGGTGACCCGCCCCCCACCTTAAATCATTTTCATGACTACTTCATAACTGTGATTTTGCTCCTGTTATGAACCATAATGTAAATACCTGATATGTAGGCTGTATTTTCATTGTTACAAATTGAACACAACTAAAGCATAATGATTAATCACAAAACAATATATAATTTATATGGTGAAATATTTATTTCTAATTACAAATAAATGAAATTTTGTCTTGAAGCATAGTGTAGCATGGGTAACAGTCTTAACAATAAACTATATTGCTATCTTTTGTGACAGTGTGAGTAAAAACCCAATGTCAGTTGAAAGGTTGAGATTGCTTTCTCACTAGATCAGAAATTCTTGGGGCAGTCTTTGCAAGAGCATAACAAAGACCGTCTTCCATAACAAGTCTACATCTGTATTTAGACTTGATAACTAGCAAGCTGGAAATCTGTTTCACAAAGATATGCTGGAAATGAAGATAGCTCAACACAGTCTCAGACAAAATAGGATATGACTGCAAACACTTGATTCAGAATTTTGTAACTGACCTTGTAGAGAAATCAATTCCCAACGCATCTCTGTTAATAAGTTCAACAACCTCCTCGTGGGCTGTCTCAGGAACATCTTCAACTTTGACTGTGAATGGCAAGTCCAAATGGGGTGTCAGGCAGATTTGGAAAATACGATGAAATTTCGTTTGCAAGTCTGTGCAAGTGTTCTTTCACAGAAACTATCATTGTAATGCTTTTGTCTGGTTCAATGTCACTCTCCTCAAAGAAAGCAGATAAGGTAGGCAACATGTAAATTTTATTTTCATCCTTCCCCACACCCACACCAAAGCTGAAGTTTCATTTGGAATTATCAGATCTTTTCAGATAAATTGAGGCTTTTGTGTTTGGTCTTCGGAGCGTTAAGTTTAACTCATTCAAGATGGCCACCAAGCTAGCTATTTTCTGTATTCACTTTTATCACTGAAAAGTGCTCTGAACTGTGGTCTGTCTTTCTTAGTTTAGGTTTCTATTGCTGTGAAGAGACACCATAACCAGAGAAACTCTTATAAAGAAAATATTTAATTGGGGTGACTCACAGTTTCAGAGATTCAGTCCATTATCACAATGGGGAGCTTGGTGGCATGCCGGCAAATGTGATGCTGGTGTTGAGAGTCCTACATCTTTCAGGCTACCGGAAGTCAACTGCTTTACATTAAGTGAAGCTTGAGAAAAAAAAAAAAAAAAGACCTCAACGCTCACCCCCACAGTGACACACTTCCTCCTACAGGGCCACACCTCCTAATAATGCCACTCCCTTTGGGGGCCATTTTCTTTCAAACCACCACACTTTCTGATTTAAAATGTTTTGAATTCATCACAAAGCCCAAAAAACGCATGTTAAAACGTTTCCTCTGGACAGCCATCTCACTTCAGTGTGAACGAGCAGAGCCTGTTTGGACTCGTGCTCACCGCCTTTACAAACGCGACAGAACTACCACTCTTTGTCACTTCTTGTAACTCTTGAGGCAGCATCTTCATTGCTAATATTTACCGGTGGATCATTCAGTGAGCTCCAATGACTTTCAGTGATTCACTCAGCAGCAAGCGGTGAAATCCAGACTGACATCCTAGCAGAGCTGTGCAAACACCACAAACCAAGAGATCTTCCACTCTTTCAGAAATGAACCAACTGTGTCAAATACATCCCTTGTGGTCGTTTCCAGAGGTTTCCAAAAAGGAAACTCATCTTTAAAGTTGCCATCATTAATACACCTCAAGGAAGCAGTAACTGAACAGTTTCCCACTTCTGTAGAATCATCAAGCTGGATACTAAATATTGGAAGTGGAGCAGATTTAACTCCCTGGATTACCTGATCAAGAATATCAGCAGAGGAGCCTTCTAGTCTTCAGCAGACAGTGTCGTTAGATAAGGAAAACTGTACTCAACTGCAGAACAGATTCGCCTCTGATCCTAACTCACTGTCTTTGGTGGCTGGCAACAGGAAATCCTCGGCAATGGTGGGAGGTTTCATGGCGATTCTGAGTGCTGTCAAATGTGAGGCTTCAATGGCTGCTACCTCTTGTTTGTGGTAGTCACCACCAGTGTTGAGGCTGGTTCTCTTTTCAGTCCATCAGCTTTGCTTCTAACACAGTTGGTACCCTTGCTGGCAAAGCTCAGGTGCTTGCTATCTGGATGTTGTTTGGCTTCATGCGTTTGGCTGATAGAACTTCACAGCAATTAACACATTGCAGTTTCTCAATCTCTGCCATACTTATTGAGGTAAAACCATACTGTAAAAAACAAAACAAAAAAAAAAACAAAAAAAAAAAAAAAAAACAAAAAAAACTCCTATGTTTTCCTTTTTTAACATTCTGCTCTACACTATCCATTGTCATGTGATGGTTTCTTTGATGAAAATAGATAACAGTAGCTTTAATAATACAAAAGATTATACATAGCTTACATGTATGTGTGCGTGTTCATATATATGTTCATAGTTCAGTCAATCCAGTTCATTGAAGTTTCCTATGATTTACCATTCTGTTTTGTGGGGTTTTTTTTACATACTTGATACTATCACAAGTATTCACATCAACACAGTTGACTATAAAAAGACAGATCATCATCTAGATTAAGTTCTCGTGGTGAAGAAAATTTTTTGCAGTCACTGATGATTTTACATTACATCAATTTACATTTACCCAGTAATTATAAGTCTAGGATTTTTACCTCCATTACTACTTTCAACAGAGTAGCTGCTCTCTACATGTGTGCAACTGATCCGCATAAGAATGTTATAGCACCAACCCCTTTCACATACACCTGTATTTGTCCAGGGCATATGTGATGGGGTTGTCACAATGATATATGTGATCACATTGAGTACTCATATATAGGACTATCTGCATATGGGTGGATCCTCCTGGAAATGGATAGAGGAGCAATGTCTCAGTTCTAAGACAATCAGAAATATGTATTTTCTGATGATCTTAGGTGACCCCTTGTCATTCTACCTAAAAGGGATGGTGAACCACATATTGAGAAACACTCATCTAGGTAAATAGTCAAGTAGACACATTAGGTCATTTTTAAATCCTCTTATAATATCACATTTTCAAATAGCCATTTGGCTGTCATCAAACTTCTACACTAGAGGACTGAGAGATGGCTCAGAGGTTAAGAGCATGGACTGTTCTTCTAGAGGTCCTGAGTTCAAGTCCCAACAACCACATGGTGACTCCCAACCATCTATGATGAGATCTGGCACCCTCTTCTGTCATGCAGGCAAACATGCAGGCAGAACATTGTATACATAATGAATAATTTTTTTAAAAAAAACTTCACTGTTTAAAAATAAAACTAGCCAGGCACCTTTAATCCCAGCACTCAGGAGGCAGAGCCAGGCAGATCTCTGAGTTCGAGGCCAGCCTGGTCTACAGTGTGAGATCCAAGATAGGCGCAAAGCTACACAGAGAAACCCTGTCTCCAAAAACCAAAATAAATAAATAAATAAAATAAAAATAAATGGACTGAGCAGGTGGTATTTAGGAATGTATATGTGTACACACACACACACACACACACACACACACACAATAACGATGAAAGGAGAGGCCATGGGAGCAGAGTGGAGAGGAGCATGGGGAAGAGTTTAGAGGGAGTAAAGGGAAGAGAGAAATGTAATTATAATCTTAAACTTTTTTAAAATAAAAAATAAGGGGTTGGGGATTTAGCTCAGTGGTAGAGCGCTTGCCTAGCAAGCACAAGGCCCTGGGTTTGATCCTCAGCTCCACATACAAAAAAAAAAAAAAAAAAAAAATTAATGAACAAAAAAGAAACAGAAAAAACAACAACAAAAACCCACAGAAACGTGGGGCTGCAGAGACAGCTCAGCAGATAGTTAAGAGGACTTCCTGCTTCAAGAGAACCCTAGTTCAGTTCCCAGCACCCACATCAGGCTGCTCACAACTGCCTCTAAAGCCAGCTTCAAGGAATCGATCCACCTCCCTCTTCTGGCCCAGGTACCAGCGCACGTGTGCCATACACTCAGAAAGGCGCATGCTCATACACAGGAACACAAAACAACAGCTGAGTGGTGGTGGTGGTGCACACCTTTATAGCAGCACTTGGGAGGCAGAGGCACAGAGCTCTTGAGTTCCAGGCCAACCTGGTCTACAGAGGAAGTTCCAAGACAGGCAGGGCTACACAGAGAAACCCTGCCTTGGAAAACAAAACAAACTAACAAAAAACAAAAATGTGGACTGGAGAGGTGGCTCCACAGCTAAGAGCACTTGCTGTGTTTGCAGAGAATCCAGGTTCAATTCCCAGTGCCCACACAGTGGCCCATAACCATCTGTAACTCCAATTTCAGGGGATCCAATTCTCTCTTCTGAGCTCTGATGATACCAGGCACACACATGGCACACATTCATGAAAGCAAAAACACTTACACACATAAAAATAAAACTTTAAAAAAAAAAAAAAACAGAAACCTAATTAGTGGTGTCAAACAGAAATTCTAGAAATGGTGATATGGACTAAATATGTTGCCCCCAAGTCCGTGTGTTCCAACTTTATCCCAGTGTAACGGCTTTCAGAGGCAGGGCCTTTGAGAGGTAATTAGGCCATGTGGATGGAGCCTGTGTGCGTGGAATTGGTGTCCCTATAAAAGATCATGCTGGTACGTGATCTCAGACTCGCCCTCTAGAACTATAATAAATGTCTCATTATAAGTGGCTCAGTCTACAGTATCCATAGCATCAGCTTGAGCTGACTAAGAAAGACTGATTCAATTTGTCCTATGTCCTTGGTTTCCAGTAATTCAAAGTAACTTGATAATGGGCAGTGCTGCGCACTGGTATTTTTCAGCTAAGATTCTCCCACCTGCAGAAATGCCTGGCTCTAACCACGTATTTTCTAGACTCTCCCTGCTAAAGTCTGCAGGTCTTTCAAACCTTTGGGCTAGGAAGGCTGTTCAGGAGGTAAAGTGTTTGCTGTCCAAGCCTGAGAACCTGAGTTCAGATCTGCGGCACCCAGGTTTAAAAAAAAAAAAAAAAAAAAAGCATGCAGTGTGGTGGCACACGCCTGTAATCCCAGCAGAGCCAGGTGGATCTCTGTGAGTTCAAGGCCAGCCTGGGCTACCAACTGAGTTCCAGGAAAGGCGCAAAGCCACACAGGGAAACCTTATCTCCAAAAACAAAAACAAACAAACATTTAAAAAAAAAAAAAAAAAAAGCCAGAGGTGGTGGCTTGTGCCTATAATACCAGCCCTGGGAGGTGGCAGGAGGAAGATCCCAAAGAGACCCTGTCTCAAATAAGGTGGAGAGCAACAGAGATGGTATGAGCCTTAAAGACCGAGTCTTCATTCTCCAGCAATCACACACATTGTCACCAAGGTCTCTTTCTCAAACACACAGACTGGGTCCAGTGGGGATGGGCATCTCAGGCCTGAGGGAAGTTCTCCATTCTGTTCCTCTGACATTGCAGCTTCAGCAATGGGTCTCCCAGGACACTTCCATTCTTATCCACCATGACAAGGAGTTTACAGGCTGCCCACTGCCCCCACCCCCCCCCCCCCCCCCAAAAAAAAAACCTTATCGCTTACCTCTTGCTCTATCTCCATCATTGCCAAGTCTTATTAATCATCCAGTCTGCACATCTTAGAAGCTGTCTGAGGCCACAAGGGGAGAAGAAAGAGCCACCATAGGTCATTTCTCCCTTTCTAGCTTAGTCAGATTCCTAAAAGAAAGTCACATTCAGCCTTCTCCACCCAGGACCTCCTGGCAGGAAAACCCAGCACCCAGGAATGTATCTGACAGTTACGTCCAGTGGCTGAGAGTGATGCAGAGGACACTGGAACCCAGGTGGCTTGCAGGTCACTTCCTGTCACAGTGCATAGCAGCTGGCAGCCTTCCCTCACTTCCTGACTTCACTTTGCAGGACGTGTGAGCCACTCACCTGGTGAAGCCTCCTTGGAAATAGCTATGGAGAAGCAGAAAGCCTCGAGGAAGCTACTGTTGTGCCTTGGAACTGATGCTTCCCCACAGGACCTGCCTTCTAGCTACATCTGTGGGTTCAGAAAAAAAAAAAAGACACATTAGGTCTCTCTCCCACACAGGGCCAGCAGTGGTTTGGAGCCCCCTTTTAGGGGTAGGACCGCTATCAGTAATCACTACCCACCTAGAAGTCACTTCCAAAAGCAATGCCCCTTAGACTGGTAGCCAGCCTAACTGGAAGAATAATCTAAATCTTATTCTTCATCAATGGATAGTGGGTCTCCTCAGGAACTTGGTGGCCACATTTCTGTCTCTTTCCAATGAAGCCTCTCTGCTCACTATCATTATCATTCTCTCCACACACACCCCATCCCCTAACATGACTAGAGCTCTCAGTAAATTCCTATTACTTCAGCATCTTCTGCCAAAGTCTACCCATGCAAACCCTGCTACAGAGCACCTCCCCCACCTTCCCAGTCTTAAGCTCCATCTATTTCAGAGAACTCGGTGTGAAGGACTTGCCCTATTTAATACAAAAAGAGCTCAGGCCTGGTGACCCCCAGCTTCCCAGACCTCAGCCAGCAGGACCTTGGTTCTCACCTGGATACAGGCATCTTGTTTCACTTTTGTTCATCTTTGAGGACGGAGTTTTTCATCCATGGGTTGCTAGGGATGAAAGGAAACTGTGCTACTATGCCAAAGTGGCTTTTCCATAACTCAACAATGTACCGTGGTCTCTTCCTGATGCTCCTCCAGGAATCAGGGCCACCTTTCTCAGTGGCCCCCAAGGTCTCTCCTCAGGGCCTTATATTTCTTCACAGACTGGATTCATCTCCGAGTTCTAAAGAATTTATTTCCCTAGTGAAAAGGCCTGAGATCCTGACCTTGGCCAGCTTCTATCTTTAGGTGCAGAGGGTAGGATGAACTGCTGGGCAGCTGACAGAATCAGCCAACTCGGAGGGTGCTAACTTTCTAAAGGAGATCAAGACATCACCTCTAGGAATCTGTTCCCCCAGATCATGGTTTGCTCTTTCCAAGAGAAAACATCATGCACTAAGTCTTTCTTGTGTCTTCCCCTCCAGCATTGACCTTGACTGAAAATTTCTTTTATTGCCCACCTTCTGCCTTAAGAGGTGAACTGTATGTCAGAGTCACCAGCTCCATCACTGTGAATACCCAGTGGCAAAAGTCCTCTTCAATTCTAAGTGCCAGCCTCATCTGACAGGGTAACCATGGGGTGAAATCTACAGCAGCCACTAAAGCAGAAAAGGTTGCTGTGGGTGCTCACTCTTTAGGCCTTCTTCATAGAGTTCCTGAGAGAAACTTCCAGGATTTCAGACTTTTGGAGCCCTTGATCACTAAAGCTCAACATCCCCAAGTGGGCACTTAGAAGGTACAATTCTAAAAGTCCATGCTCTTGTTCAAGCAATAAGCCTCTTGTGGCTGGATCGAGTCCATTCTGAGTCCATGGAGGGGCATCATCCTTCAAGAAAGAAAAAAAAAGAGGCCATGCACAGCAAAGGGAACTGGAGGGAAAGGCCCCAAGCCTCCAACAGAATTTTGCTTGCTGCTCCAGTGACCAATGGCCCAGGGCTCAAGGGAATTTTTTCTCCTGTGGAGCCAACAGTTGGAATTCACATAAACTGTCTGAGGTCAAGTTTCCTCAAGTACTAACCTCAAACAAGGGTGCCGACATTACAATGACCATTAGGAGCCTCCCTCGTGGTAAAAGAATGCTTCCCACCAAAAATTACACATGTCCCTTCTCTCAGAACCTGTGAGTATGTTATGCATCAAGGAAGAACTGAAGTTGTGGGTAGAACTCCAGCTGCCTTTCTGTTAACCTTGAGAAGAGGAGATTATTTGGATGGACCAGGTTAAGCCCATCGTCATTATCAGAGCCCTCAGATGGGAGAAGAGACTATCAGGGCTGTGTCGGAAATCAGAGATGAATCTCAAGTGCTGACTTTGAAGAGAAATAAAAGGTTGAGGAGCCAAAGGATGCAGGAGGCCTCTAAAAAGCAAGACAGCAAGCAAGCTTCTCCCTCGGAGCCTCCTGAGGGAACCCAGCATGGCTCACATCTGGATGTTATCCCAGGAAGATGCATCTCACAACCCTGACCTCCAGAACTGGACGATAGTAAATTCCTACCGTTTCAGTTCATTTACTTTCTGGTCATTTGTTCTAGAGGACATGAGAAACAAGTTCACCATCTTCCTTGGGGAACTGTTTCCCCTCCTTCAAAGAATTCCCTCCTAGAAGGAGAGGAAGAGGCTCATAACACCAGGAAGGTAATGACACTCACATGGCTCAGGAAATTCGTGAAATGTGTAAGGTTTGGGAAGCTCACAAATTATAAAATCCACAGGGCCCTCCCCCAAGGTTTTAAGAGCAGTATGCGTCCTTCGGAATGAAGACTTTCCTCCATCAGAGGTACCTGCAAGTCAGGTAGGTAGCTTTTATAGCTCGGTATCCACGCTGGGGTGGGCTTTCTGGCGAGGCAGCTGCCTTTGAGTAACTTCTCTAAGTAACCCCATTAAACTTACTGGTTCACCAAGCTAGACCTGGGTAGGATCGTTTTACTTTTGTTGCTTTATCAGTGATGAATAGATATGTACTCACATATCCCTAGGGAAAATCACATGCCATCCCTCCATCCCTTCTACAAGCTCCCATCAGCATTAATGCTTCTCATCCATCGCTCCATCTCCTCTGACTCTGAGACATTGAGCCATTGCTACTAATCCCACTGTGGAGTCAGGATCCTGATACCAAATATTTGTATGTGCTCAAGAAAAATGGGTGCCTGGTTGAGGCGGGTAAGGCCGAAAGCCCTGGGCCACACCCTCAAGCAAACAAAGAGCTCTGACATGCGTAGCAGCATCCTGACCCAGAGGATCCTAAAACCGGACCCCCAAGATGACAACTGCCGACTTAAAACCCAGGGCCAAACCAAGAAACACAAGGGCAGCTGGAAGTGAAGCCTGCTATGCAGCACACACATAAATACCTGAGCCCTTCGTTTAATAAATGAGAGATTGCTTGCATACCTCCCAGAATCTGTGCCGTTGATTCTGTGTCTGCCCCCCTTACAGCCCCGCCCCCATCAGAGGCAGCAGGACCCCAGCTGCAGAGCCAGCAACACCTGGTGTCCTGTTTGCTGGGAGCTGGCCAGAAAGTCCTGCCATTCCAAACAAAACTATTTTTCCAGTGCTCTTACATCCCAGCCACTGAGTGGCTATCCAGAGATAGAAAGCCTCATCCTTTCCATCAGGGATTCACTGTCTAGTTAGAAAAGGAAACACAGAAATACCAGAATCTTTGTTTCAGAAGTGGGGCTAGAGTTGGGGTGATCCAGCCTGCCTGTGTTAGTGACACCCACTTCAACCTTGGACCTTCGGAGCAATGACAGCAGGCTACAGCAGGTTGGCTGTTAACTCACATGGTGTGAGGAGTTTTGCCCTAAAGAGTAATTCTGAGTTACAGCAAGAACATGGAGTCATTGAAAGACTTTACTTCTTCTACTTTTTACATCTTCTACTTTGTGTGGTGTGTTCTTTGTACTTTTGTTAAAGAAGGAAGCTGGAGATGTGGGGAGCAGTGCTTAAGGGCAGAATCAGTGCGCTGATTTTGAGACTCCGGAAGGTAAGTGGCCTTCCTCTCCTTCCGGAGTCTCAAAACATTTCAAAGGCTTGTTGTATATTCTTTATGCAGATGGCTAGGACAAACTTGGATTCAAGCTGTTCCCTTTGTTTTTATTGTTTAAGTGGAACGAGATTGCCACAGGACCTGGAGACAAACATATAGCAGGGAAGACTTACTGAAAGGAAAATTCACCTAACATGCCTCTTCTTATGTAGAGCACTGACTGTTGAAATGCCCAAAGGGCAAGAGGTCATCAGGCAACTGTTGTCAGTTTTAGATGCAATGTCCAAAACAATAATGGAGTTCAGGGTCACCTGTTTCTGCCATAACTAGCAAGGTGAAAGCAGACACACATGCAAAGTTCTTTCAAGTTTTTGATGAGACAAAACCGTCATGGAAGCTATTCATAAATTATTTGGGGGGAGGGAGGGCAAGCAGTTTTACCTGGGTGTTTGCCTTAGCCCGGGTTTCTACATCCAATTCATAAAACCATTGCTAAGACCTGGCAAGGAAGGGCTCCAGTAGCGCCAAAGATTTCAAAACCCTTGCGTTTACTGAGAACTAGCAAAAGACACTAAGAGCAATCCTAAGAGTAGAAACATCTTGTTGGGCAGGGGTTGCAGCTTAGCACTGCCACACTTGCTCAGCATGTACCAAGGCCCTGGGCTTAATTCCAACACTGCCAGGAAAAACCGTTGTGTTTTTTTGTTTTGTTTTGTTTTTTGTTTTTTGTTTTTTAGCAGCAGCTCTTCCCCCAAAGGAGAAGTCACGACACAGGACAGAATCCACTAACAAGGGTTTTATCAAGACAAAGAGAAAGGGATAGATGTGATCAGGCCTGTGGAAAGACACGTGCAAGAACAAGACAAGGGAATATGGGGATGTCTTATAAAGGCCAGGTCACACCTGTGTACACAGGCCCACGCACAGAGATCAGTGTGACAGCATTACCATGGGGCATGGGTCACTAGGCAGTCATCTAAGTGTCCCACAGGGCATGCGCAACCATGGGACATGACTGGAATTCCTATCAAAAACCTCTTTGTTACTTTCAAGTTTTCAGAGCATCCATCAGAGCTGATATTGAAAGGTGCTGATGTCCTTCAGTTTATCAATTCTCCTCTTTTACCTCCTTGGTTCTAACTCTGGCGACTAGTGTTGCTAAAGATCATATGGGGATGGGCAGTGGCTCCCCGACACAGATACTTTTCCTTCTACACCCAGTATCTCTTGGCTTCCAATCTCATATGATTCAAGACACTGTGGCCAAAGCCAAGGACCTAAGAAAGTATAACGAAGAGGCTTCGGGTAAAATGTAGACCCCCGTTTGGAGCCTCATGCCAAAAGAGGGATGGGGCAAGTTATGTCAATAGTCAGTCTACATTCAGAGCAGCTTACAAATGTTCTCCTGAGAAAGACAGGACACAGGCATTCAAGGAAAGCACCTAAGCAGCAGACAGAGTGTGGGTAGGGAGTCCATGATCCAGTCCACAAATTCCACAATACCTGGAGGGTGTGTGTAGAAGCATAGAGACACAAGGTCAAAACATCATTGGGACCCAACTATGGCAGGTCTCCTAAAACTGAGCTAAAGAGATAGGACTTTGTTCCGTCAGCAGTGGGAGCCGTGAAAGGCTTTGGGAGCAAGAGCAAAGTGTACCTGCTAAGTAAGATCTGGGAAAAACAGCTGAATCCTTGGGGTAAGCGGCTAGATGGGAAAGTCTGAACATAGAAAGGCTACAAAGGTCTAAATAGCAAACCCTCAAAAGAGTCATGTTCCCCAGGGTTTTATGTGGAAACTGGGTCGTTACAATTATAACTAGCTAGATGGAGAAGACATCTGGATCAGGTTGGACTCTAGATCCCCTCATACGTGTCCATGAGAGAGGCGCACAAAGACAAATACAGAGAGAGGAGAGCACTGTGTGCAGTGGGGGGGTATATTGAAGCGAGGCATGCCCAAAGGGACCCAAGGGACTGTTGACAGCCACCAGAAGCTAGGAAGGAGAGCTGACATGGACTCTCCTTTAAAGATCCTAGAAGGCCCCTGGCCCTTCCTGTGCCTTGATTTTGGACTTCTGGTCTCCAGAACCAGGAGCTGTCTGGAGCTGTTTGTTTTGTGAGACCTATTGGTAGCAAACCAAACCTAGGATACTAATACAGAAACAAATGAAGACCCAAGTCGAAGTCCGGGGCCTAGAAATGATACCTGAGACAAATCTAGGTTTTAAGTCCCAGAAAGAGCAATATTTGAAAACTGGGACTAGCTGGAGATCAAGCCAGCTAAAACAGCAAACTACAACTCACAAATTCAGCTACAACTTATAAATTCCCATTGTACTCAGAATCCAGCTAAACAGTGAGCTTCAAGGACACACTGGTCCTTGAGGCTGCTGTGAGGCAAGGAGGAGCTTGGCCTCCCAGACTTGGGTTGGCAAGCATCACAGAGATCCCTGGCAATGTTAACACAAACAAGAAAGTTCATGCTACAAGCCAAGGCCTCCTGACTGTTTCTCTTTTACTGCCCCGCATTCTTTACGGAAAGAGACTCCCTCACAGACTAGCCCTGAGTCTACCATAGAGCAGAAAAGCCAAAAGGAAGCTCCTCCACCAGCCAGTCAGCTCGAAGCAGTGATTTTTAAGAGTAACCCAACGGAAGGTGAGTGCAGATGAAAATAAATAAATAAATAATAACCTACAGAGCGTTAAAGCTCACCTGGTAATAAAACTGTGGCATCTTCCTGAGGCTCCCGAGTTCCCCTCTCAGAGGGGCATGAGGAAGCAGCCCTCTGCCTCTCTTCTGCCATTACGACTCAAGCAGTCCTACATCAGAGGGCACCAGGGTGCAAGCTCCCTCCCTCCCTCCCTCCCTGTTCCAGAGACTGAGCAGGGGGGACAAAGTCCATGACAGTTGGAGTCACCTACCTAGAGAGCAATCCCACCATCCCCCTGCATGGTGCCAGAGAAAAGAACTCTCACATTGTCTCTTCAAGATGAAAAAGCCAACAAACAATAATCCAGTCTTCAAGCCAGCGGCAGGCCTTCCGCCTGCACCCCAGGCAGGGGCTTCTGAAAATTAAAAAGTCCTTGATCCCTGGATTTGTACTTCCTGCTGGTACAGCTACCTCTAAGCACAGGGCTCTCTCCTCATCTATACTTGCCCAGGGGAGCCATGCTCCCCTGAGCCAACACTTACAATCTCCTACTCATACCCCCATGCCACCACCCCCACCCTGGCAAAGATGTCACTTCCATCATCTAAAGACAAGTCATGATGAGATTAGAGGTGCTGGCTGGCATCCTCCGCCACTGATTTGGGCACCTTTGGAGGCTTTCAATGGCAGAAAGACTGCTCTTTAGGAACATGTTTCATTCTTCTACCCCAGAAACGCTGCTTCTAGAAATGTCCTTTATGCTAATAAGGTGTGTGCGCCAAGATTTGACCAGAAGGGTAATTGTGGTAGTCTCATATTCAGTAGTAAAATAAGGCCTAGGATTTAAATATGCAACATGGCCGATCATTTTTAGTCGTTTCCAGGTAACTTCTGTACCAAGACTTTCTCTTTTAAAAAGTTGCCGCCTGTAAAGGAAGCCTAGTGACTCAGAAGCAGGAGCCATGGGGGAGCCTTTCCCAGAACGTTCTTTGGAAGCTATTGTATTTCGAACCACCTGGATCTCAGGTACGAAGGAGATGGGTAAAATTTAAGGAATGTTTTAAAAGAATCTAGAAACATTTGCAAAAAAAAATATCAAGTAAGAAACATAACGTTGTGAAGTAAGATACATAGTAATGCCGTTCCTACCCACAAAAATTTGAGGAAAGGAAAAAGAAGCCTGGAAAGAAATTAATCAAGGCTTAACAGTATCAGGTGTGTCCAACGTGCCAGGGCCACATGTGTCCCAGAATATGAACGAAGCCCAACACCATGGCTGGGATGGCAGGCAATCTTAGTTATAGACACTTCTCTGCCTTTTCTATAAGGAGCATGCAATGCTGCCGGGAGATGGGGCAGTCAATAAACATCCATTTTCATTCTTAAATGTGCTCCAACCTCAAGGCTTTAGCTCTCTGTGCTTCCCCTTCCTGTCATGGGCAAGCTTCCACAAGAAGCAGATAAGGCTGTCTCAGACTTCCTCTATCCTCACCATACTCAGCTCTGCCCCAAATCCTGCCTCCTTCCTCTAAACTCTCATTCTTTTCCCAAAACTGATCTGACGGGTGGCCCAGCATCCCATCCCACCATGGCCAGATCCACCATAGGTCTCCGGTCTCCTCTAACCACCCACTCTGCTACATCTGTGTTCAGACATTAATTTAGCAACCACTGTGTGAGAGAGGCATGCTGTTAGGCATCTTTGGAGACAAGGAGCTTGTTCACACATTGGCAGGAGAGAGTGGGTACTGGCCCTTCTAAGGCATATGGAGGTCAGTTCTCTTATGCAGGACTCATGCCCCCCTGGGTTCCCCACCAAGCTACCTACCTCCCCCTTCCCTCTGCTTCTGGTCTTGCACCTCAGCTGCCCCCACCCCATATGTGTGTCCCAGGAATCTGTCCTCGCCCTTGCCCTCTTGTTAGGGAAAGCCTCTGGATAAAGCGGTCCACCAAAACCCAGCCCTGCCTAAGGAGAACAAAGCCTCCATGTCCATTTCTCTTGAGGTCACAAGAGAGAGATGTCAATTCTGGTCCCCACCTGCCAACTCAGTTCCAAATGCTGGCCCTGGCCCTCCCCTCCCTCCACATCACACAATCTCTCCTTGAGACTTCTCTTCTTGCTTACTCCACTGTCAAAACCTTCCTTCTCCTTTGTCCCCCAATCCTGGCCTCACTTAGACCTGTCCCCTGCAGACCAGGGCCAATGAATGGCATCCCGCTTGCCCACTCAACCCTTCCATTTGCCCTGCTGCTCACCAGAGTCTACGGGATAAAATCCAGGGTGACCTAACCCCATTCCCTCCCCGCCTCGTTTCCTCTGCAAACATTCCCTCCCCTGTTTCCCAGATCTGCCACCTCTGCTAACTCACATCTCTGTGCCTAAGCCCAAGCCAGGACCCCAACCTAGCTGCTGTGAGTCTTCTCCACACAGCCCTGGTCTGGCTGAATCCTTTCCTCTCTAGGATCCGGCTTGGGATGAACACAGGTCCTGCATTGATGACCTTCTGTCATTCTGTCACCATCCGGGTAGAGTGGTCAGTCATTCAGTTATGTTCAAGGGACAAACTGCACCTGGGCTTTTCTTCCAAATCAACTCGCTGGCTGGGGTTGGGAAGACAGCCGTTCTGAGCAGGCATGGCAGCCTGCACTCTTAGAATGAGGCTTGGCCTGCGCAGGTATTTTGTGCCATCGTCACCAGAATAGAAAGCCTTCACAAAGCTAGCTGTGCCGGTGGAGCTCTTCTTTAGGTCTGAATACATTGCAGGCCTGAGTGGAAAGCTTCTGTAGAAGTCTCTCAGCTCGGATTGTAACTGAGCAGAAGATGACAGTCCCTCCCTCACTTAGGAGGCAGCTGCTCCTATGGGTCCCTTTGCCTGCAGGTCAGCCCAAGCCAGCAAAGAGACCTAGTCCCCAAAGTCACAAAAGAGTCCGTAAGGCCTTGATCTACCAGGAGAGAGAGGAGGGAAGACTCTGGCAGGAGACCCCCTCCAAACTTGCCCAGACCTGACATGTGAGCGTAGTGACTAGCACAGCTGAGTCCTGGACCTCATTCCCAGAGTGCCTTGAGCCAAAGGCGTTCTCAAAAATTCAATCTCCAAATGAGGCCTTACTAAGCCACTGTATTTTTATGTGTGCTTTTAAAAAAGAAGGACCACTGTCTCTAAGATGCCCTCTGAAGGTCTTGATATAGAGTAGGTGGCCTTGTGGAGGTTCCCAGTGGTGTCAAAGGTCATGGCAGCCTCTTCTCCAACCCTCCCTATGACGACGCTCCCCCACCCCAGCACACAGGAGTAAAGCACTAAGGCACCCAGCAGCCCTGCAAGGCATAGCCAAGATCTGCCAGTGGCCAGCTCCCCAGAGGTGGAGGATGGGGGCACCTCAGCCTCTGGGACATTAGTCTCTTTACCTTGTGGCTGGGCAAAAGGGAACATGTTTATTAAATCCAGCACTGAAATCCCCAGAGAGCCCTGCCCCTTCTCTGCAGGCAGCAGGCATTCAGCTGTCTGCTTGGAAGTACATGAGCCATGGCAAAGAGTGAGCAGGAGATGGGGCGGGGAAAGGGCTGTGTCAAGGCCAAAGTCCTGAAGCCACAGACCTCCACTGCCTGGCACACGAGGGTTCCCATATCAACTTTTTCTTCAGCTAGACTTTTGATAAGGCAGTGACCACGGAGCTGAGACTAGCTTCTCTGAAGCCTGAGATGAGAATTAGCATTAAGCGGATGGAGCATTTCCCATGACCCAACTGCTGAGGGCCCCACTAAATCATCTGGACCACAACCCTTGGGATCTGAGATTCTACCTGGCTAGAGAACCAGGATGCCAACTGCTGGGAATTTTGAGAACATTCCAATGGCAGTTGAAAACAACTGTCACACAGCACAGCTCTAAGAAAACAGAAACCACAGGCAAGGTTCAGGTGTACATTAGAGCCCAAGTGTTGGAGGGAAGAGATAGGCAGGCATTCACCTGGCCCCAGGGGACCTGCAAGGAAGAAAAGGTCAAAAATCAGGAATAGGAGAGAGTCCATTGTTCTCTCATGGACTCAGAGGCAAATCTGGTTTGTCATCCATTGTACAAACCAGCTTTTTTATAACCCAACAGACAGGAATAATAGCTATCTCTGAAGCTGAATTATAAGTAAATACTGTAAATCAAGATGAAGTTCATGCCAAGCCTTCATGAGCTTTAATCAGAGAAAAATTAGTAATGGTGGATTCAAAGAAGCTGGGCAAAAACAAGACTGAATGGGATGGGACATCCATGGCCATATGTCCATCCCACTGTGTACATGCTGATGGTATACTAGATGCAAGAGTTTGTGGGACAATCTTAATTCAAGCTACACTGTCCCTGGAGGCTTGCAATGCCTCCAGGCTAATGAAAACAGTTGGCAGTTCCCTCAACACGTCCACATGACTGGATAACACAGGCTCTAACAGATGTCACTGAGGTCCATTTGAAAGTTTGTTTCTTCTTCTGTGGCCCTCCTATGAGCTTGAGGCACCTCATCCCAGATTTTAAGGATGTCAGACCATTGACTAGGATTGATGGGGGACAGGGTGTCTTTCAGGACCAGAGTGACAACAGAGTGACAAACCTTTGTAAAGGAAGATGTTTTTATAAAAAGCGACTGTGTTGATGGCATGGATTCTGAGTCAGTTGCTTTATTTCTCCAGCTCAGTAATCCCTGCCCTCTCCAAAAGAAAAAAAAGTTCATGTGGAGTAGTGTAGTCAACTACAGGCCACAGTGAACACAGAAGTGTCTAGAGGGACACTTCCTCCAAAGGCTTCTGAGTCTCTCCCCATGCACCCAGAAGTGTAAGCTGCCAAGTTCACCCCCATTTTAAAGCAATGGCAGAAGCGAGATCCTGTTGCAGGTGGTTCTGTGGCTTCTCATCCTGGGAATTATAATTTTCTATTCCACTCTGTGATGTCTTTTCCTGACAACACAGAACATGCTTGCTGGAGGCCAGAAGCTCAAGTCCCCATCCATTTTATAGTCCCCACTTGAGTACAACGCTGACAGGTAGAGCAGGTGCTCCACAGATACTTTTGAAAAGAGACATGGGAAATGGACAATGCCAGACAGTCCCTTCTCCTGCATGAGTTCAGTAATGAATCCCTTGCTTGGAATCACTTCTTATTTCTCAAATAGAAGTGAACTAAATCCAAGCTGGGAAGTAGCCAAGACCTCCAACTTAGCTGTAGGGACAAAAATCAAAGATGTGTGCCCTCTCTTTGTCTGGCTCATTTTTCTGCCCTCTGTGTGTATTGAATGCCAGGGAGACTGTAGTCCTGGAGCAGGGAGTGGATGGTCTTGCAGGAACAAGGGGAAGGGGGATTGGAGAAAGGGAGTTTTGAAAGAAGCAAAGAACAGGGAACTCCGACGCACATTGCAGTAGTTTGGAGCTCCTACTTAAGAGTCCCAAATTCAGTTTTAATCAAATGCTGCCTAAACCCAGAGGCATCTTTGAATGGCCCTCTGTGTCCATCATAATTCACAGACATAATCTTGTATCTTTGCTAAAGTCAGTCTTCTGGCTAAAGCCAGCATGTGGCAATATTTAAAACAGTGTTTAAGATACTCGGTAACTTTAGTAAAGCGCGTCACCTCTCCTTGTTAGCTCTCTACCTACTTGACTCAGAAATGCCCAATGAGCCATCCTAGACAAATACTACCACCACACAGCTTCACACGTATACACACCACATCTGTCTTCCTTCTCCCTTGGCTGCTTCACAATAACCTCGGGGTGTGCAGCACATCTCTGCACTAAATGACACGCTCTCGTCCTGTTTTCTTTCTCAGATGTAGCTCATAGCAAGCAGAAGCAACTGCCTTGATCACAGAGCCCCACCTCCTTTCCTAGCCCCTTGGGTTGGTTGTAGTGGCCTTTTTCTTGGACACTGGCTTTATTCTGCTGGGAGGGTCCCAAACCTTGGCACCTCTCACTCCTCCAGGTGCTCCTGGATTCCTTGCTTTCAAAGGGGCTGTTACTTCCCCAGTCCTCTGGCCCAATACCAAGGTCAACATCACTATGTCCTGGAAGGCCACAGGCAACTGCTAAAATTTTTCTGTTTTCCTATTCTGCTTCAGCATTCTCTGGTTCCTCTGGGCTCCCTTTTTCCAGTCTGTATGTCTCCAGAGAGAGAGAGAGAGAGAGAGAGAGAGAGAGAGAGAGAGAAAGAGCCACAGATATAGACAGAGTTCTCTGAGGTGGCATCCTGAATGAGTCAGTCTTGTCCAAAGACCCATTGAAGGTGAGACTAAAACATGGAACTCACTTCTGACTTCACCCTCCGGCCTTGATCCTGCTCAATCCTCTCAAACCAGCTGAGCTCAGAGGACAGCATCTTATTCCATCCGGATTTTTTTTTTAATTTTTTTTTAAAAGCCTAGTCAAGAGTTTATAAAGAGAAACATTAATATAGATTCTAAGCACAAAAGAAAGAAGGGTGCTCAAGAAGAAAGGCATGCCTGAAGCACGGGTGTGGGCTTCTGAAAGAGAAGTCACTTCAAGTTCTTTTTAATTTTTTTTTTAAACAAAAACATATAAGCATAACATTGCCACCCACGCAGGTGCTTGGATACAACACAGGTGTGTGTGTAAGTGTGCACACAGATAGGCAATTGGCCTTGGGGCGGGAGGCACACTCTCATACTCTTTGTAATACCAAAGTCTTTATCTTCGTTTCTGATTGCTGGCTGTAAACCACTAAATTGATTTCACAACCCACTAATGGTTCGTGCCTTACAGTATAAACAACGCTGCTGTATGAGATACTTGACATGCTTTATTGGGCCCTGCCCTCCGGCCAGCCTTTTTATTCTCCAAGGCAAATGGAGGAATGTTCCAAACCTGAAATGATCTAAGAGTCCCTCTCTCCACTTCAGGGCCTTTGGGAGGAGGGCTTCTCTGTCCTGCAGGGGATTCTTTGCCCAAGAACATCTCACCGAGGGCACAGGCTTCAGTCCTTTCTCCTCCTACCCATCCAATTCCTCCCATTGATGGGAATTGTAAGGTGCCCGGGGCCTGACAGGGTACCCACAGCAGTTCTGCTGGGCAGAGCGTGGGTAGGCACGAAAAGGCCAATGGAACAGGAAGGAAAGTCATGCTCTGCTCCCATCTGGAGCTAGCACTTTACTCCAGCTTCAGGACGAGGACTGACTGGCACCACAGCCCGGGCACATCTGGGCACAGCTTTGCTCATCTTCCCACTGTCATGCAAAGGACCCATCCTTCAAACAACATCCCACTTTTTCTCACCCAGAAAACTTATTATCTGTAAGAGGGACCACCCTTGGCCCTGAGAATCCAGTGAGAGGTGGGCTGCCACATGCACCCCAAATGACTGGAGTCAGTTAGAACCCCTGTGAACCACTTATACAGGGAAATCTGTATGTGTTCTGCTCTGCCTGGCACCCTGCCGCCATCTGGGTGAGCAGAATAAGAGAGGGTCTCTGCTGCCACTTTCCCAAAGTCTGTCCAGGTGCTCATGTACGCACACACCTTCTTCCCTCTGTCCTGCCCTGGAGACTGAAAGTTTTCTGTAGTAGCTTGTGACCGTCACTCCACTTAAATGTATAGTACTTGTCATGTGTGTACCTGTCACCTTGCCTGCTGACCTGCAACGGGTGCTCTGGCCACTCATGATATCCTTAAAAGTCGAGTTGACGAAGTGACAGTGACCCAGGCCACCCTGGGGCTGGCATACTTACCCTGGTATTCCTTGATCTTTGGGTACAGAAATTCCCATGTCCCCCCTCCCCCGAACAAAAGGGTCCATCCATCCACTCACTTCTCCCCTCTCTCTGCATCTCTCTGCTCGCATCCTCTCAGCTAGGTGTTTCTCCAGTGCGGAGGTGACCTGTGTGTAGAATGTGCCTGTGTTGTTAGGGTTCCCCTAGGTCTGTGGCTGAAGGTCATGGGAGACTCTAAAACCTGCAAAGTAGTGGCAAGCATAGGCTCCAGACACTTCGTGCAAAAGCTTCAAAGGACCATGAAACACAAGCCGTGCCCACAAGGAATTTACAGTGTCTTTGGAGAGCAGGGTAGACAGAGGCAGGCCAAGATTGCAAGGAAGGAAACAGACCAGGGTTTGTGAGCTGAGGAGAGGAGTCTCTGGCCTCTGGGAGGGTTCAAGCCAGAATCTGAGCAAAAGTCAATTCTGGCAATGGAGACAACATTCCAAAGGAGATAATAGGGGTAAGAATGCATAGGAAGGGCTCAGAACCAACACTTCCAGACAGGGAATGGAAGGTGGCTGGGGAAGAGGATGGCAGACCCAAAGCATGAGGAAACAGGGAGAGCCCTTCACACCAAGTTAGAGAGTTTGGGCTTTAATCTGTGGGCAATGGGAAGCTATTGAGAGACTTTTTACAAGCAGGGAACTAATAGGTACCAAGGTATACCAGAGGAGAATGGGTTGTCAGGTCTGTGGAAAGGACTGGAAGGGTTGAGCCTGGAGGCTGAGGTAAGTCAGACATGGACTGTGCAAGCACAGGGCTGAAGAAGGACTTGCCATGATGTGCTGAGTAACAGTGGTACAAAGGCAGCGACATCCATGTTCCCCAGGTTAGGAGAAGAGAATACCACGTTACAATGAGGGAGGGGCCAGTATTTGAAAGTACAACCCAAAGAGGTTCTTTGTATGACTCTTCACTGTATCATATAGCTGAAGTCCCAGTCAAGGATATATTAGCTTATCTACCATCTACCCACCACTCACACTCCACCCCTCTTCCCTTCTATTTAAGACATCAGAGAAGGGCTGGAGAGATGGCTCAGAGGTTAAGAGCACTGACTCCTCTTCCAGAGGTCCTGAGTTCAATTCCCAGCAACCACATGGTGGCTCACAACCATATGTAATGAGATCTGTGCCCTCTTCTGGCTTAAGGGATATGTGCAGCTGAACACTGTATATGTAATTAAATAAATAAACCTTTAAAAAGACATCAGAGAACCTGCTTCCTGGCCCTGAGCATCATTCTTCCATTTCCTAATGGTTTATTTGTCCCAGGCCACCTAAGTAGAAGTGAGGTCCACACCATAGCCTGGCAGATGACTTTGTCTTTGGAGAACTCTCTCTCTCTCTCTCTCTCTCTCTCTCTCTCTCTCTCTCTCTCTCTCTCTCCCTCTCTCCCTCCTTCCCTCCCTCCCTCTTTCCCTCCCTCCCGTGAGAGGCAGGACATCTGCTGGCTTTACTTCTCTGGGTTTACCATGAACTCCTTTCTGGTCAGCACACTGGGGACATCAACGGGGGATGGCTGCAAAAACACTGTGTGGCCAGGATGGCCATGGTCGCCTATGGTCTGGTCATTCATCTACTCTTAGTCCTCTTCACCTTCCAAGCCAGTCTGCCTTTTCCAGAAATCTGGATGGTTTTCTTAGTACCTAAGCCCAGCCATTTGCCCCTGGAGTTTGATTTTTGTTCCCAAAGAGAGGTTCCTTCCTGCCTCTCCTCCTTGACACTGACAGAGCACCTCAGCCCCACCCCGCCCCGCCACTTCTGGAGTGGCACCCAAGCTAAGCAGTGAGGATCCCTGTCCTGGTGCCACCTCTTGGGGGGGGGGGAGATAGGCTTTGTGACCCCTGGCATTTGTGAGGGCACATGGAAGGGCTCCAGAAGTTAACCGTGGAAAAGTCAAGCTTAACCTCTGGGGCTCCCCACCAGCCAGGATAGCCGAGTGGGAGGCAAAGCAGCCAGAAGCGAGCCCATCTATGTCTTGGCTTTTGTTTGGTCTTGCTTGCCATCCTCACGCCGTAAAGATTCTCTTCCTTGCTGATGATACTCTGACTCAAGTCCTTTCTGCCTGGGACTTCTCTGTTGAAATAATTCACTTCTGCTCCACTAAGGGGCTGGAAGGCATTGCAGGCTAGGACAAACTGGATGCAAAGATCAACACCGGGTGTAGATGTTCCCTGGACCTGACCTCAGAGAGCCAGAAGCACAGGGGATGGAACGAGTATGCCCCTGCAGGCCTCAGCGGCTGGAACTGAAAACTGTGATCTTTGGACAGGGTGGGCTGCAGATGACTCTCCAGCTCTAGTGAGCCATCATTGAAATCCTGTCTACGTTTTCTTCTTGCGCCATTTGTCCCGTGTCTTAAATGTCAAGGTACAGTGCAGCCCAGCTCCAACCACCTGAACGGCAGCGAGGGCACACACTTAGAGTCCTTTCTATCTCCTCCACATTGGCTCGGTGTGTCTAATGGGGATATGGTCCCAACAAAATGAACAAATTGCAGGTTCCACTGCCAGGCACGGTGCAGTTGGAGAGGTAAGCACAGAAGCAACAGCCTGAAGTATGTGGCATTCCCTCATGGGTTGGAACCAGGTCCAGGTCTATGCCTCTCTCCCTCATGAGCATAAACTGATGCATTTGAATATACCCTCAAAGTCAGTGAGTTAGCTTTACATTTTTGTGACAAAATGCCCGAGAAAAAGAGCTCCGAGGGAAAGAGGGCTCATTGGCTCATGGTCTACGAGAGAAAAAGGGCTCATTGGCTCATGGTTTCCGAGGTTTGGGTCTGTGTCACTTGGCCCCATCACTGTGGGCTTGTGTTGAGGCAGAACATCATGGCACACAATGTGTGGTAGAGTGAGGCTGCGCAACTCACAGCATCCAGGGAGAAAGAGAAGGAGCTAGGGCCAAGACATGCACTTTCCCAGGGCATGCCCCCAAGGACCCACCCCCTGAAATAAGTCCTGCCATCCCAGCTCCCATCACCTAGCCACAGGCCGTCGACTTATGAACCTACCAGTGGAGTAACCCATTGATTCGGACTCCAGAGCCCATCAGTTGGTCACCAAGCCTACACATGGCCTACGAGGGACATTTTAGATCCAAACCCTAACACACCACACCCTTCTGGCTTACATTGGTTCTCTATAGACTCCTCTGTGGTGGTTTGTTGTTTTGTTTTGGTTTTTGTTTGTTGTTTTGGTTTTTTTTTTTTTTTTTGGTTTTTTTGTTTTGTTTTGCTTTTTTTTATTCAAGATGATTGGAGGATATATTCAGGGACTTAACAGCACATGCTGTTTTGTGATTGACATTGGACATTGGCTCCAACCTCATCTGAGCATCTCTTTCCTGGTAATGTAAGCAGTGAGACAATCCACACTCTGAAAACGGGGGGGGGGGGGGGGGGGGGGGGGGGAGCCTGGGAGGCAGTGTCAGGAGTGTCCATTCGTTAGTACTGGCCCTCACCCCGGGTCTCCTGGCAGATGTCAGTCTCCCAAACTTTTCTCTCTGCCCTTCTCATCTGATCCAGCTTCCATCCCAGATATGTAACGACCCATGTCTTTGGGTGACCTCTATCAGCCAAAGCAACTGTCCTCTCAAGCCAGCTCTCCCAAGCCTCAGGCAACCCTCCCGTCCCTTCCTCCTGATTGCCCTGAACCAATCAACAATGACAAAGGAAACATGGAAACTGTGTAAAGCCAGCCAAGAATGTGTGTCTTGGCCCAGGGTGGGTAGGAGCTTCCAGAAATGGAAACTCTATGCACACATTTTACTTCTGGCATGAGTTTTCCCAGAGTCCCTTTTCACTGGGTGTGGTCCCAAAGGGGAGAGGTAAGTCCTTCCAAAGAGTTAAGTCCCATGTTGTGTCCAGTTGGCAACCTGGAGATCCCTTACCCCTTACTTGTGATTTCACCTGAAAACAGCCAAACTTAATTGAGGGTTAAGTATACACAAGGTAGATCTAAATAGGCGTTGGCCCCAGGTTACCCTCAGCCAAATCTAGCCCTGCGAACAAGCACTCATTTCTCAGGATGCACAAAGAAAGCACTCACCTCTCAGCACGGTTCTGGCTTTGTCCTGAACATACCTTCCCCAGGGACAATCCTTGAGAAGTCCCTCATTTGACCACAAAGTTTGACTACCAGGAATTTGAGTCAAAGAAGCCTCGCTTTGAGTGGGCTCATCTTTGTGAGAACAGACTGAGATCCCAATGTCCAGGAGAGAGTTGGATGCTGACAGGCTCTCTCTTGCTGTTGGGCCTTGATCTGCCACATGGTGGCACTGTTGAGCACTGGTCTGGCCCCGGTTTGCCCACTCCCTTGCTTGTCTTCTTTCATAAAAAGATAGGCCCAGAGGGACAAAAACCAGAGAGTACCCCACACACACAGCTACAGAGCATATCCAAGACGCACATGTGTGCTGTGTGGCTGGGCCAGGAGTGGCTTTCTACCCCCTCCACACCTTATACAGGAGTCTAACACATTCTTACATTCCAGCTCACTCCCTCTTTTCACGGAGCACGTCTTCAGGTGTTGTTCTGAGCCTTAATTTGGTCCACCCCTGATCCATTCCCCAAAAAGCCAAGGCTGATCACTGGCGGCCAGCAGCTGGATTCTTTCCCAAGAAAACCCCAGCTCCCATGCCAGGAAGTTCACCCCTAGCATTTGGCTTGCAGACACCTTGAGGCAGGTCAGACTAGGTTCTGGAACATTTTCCCCACATTTTAAATGAGTACTTACACTCCAGTGCCTCATAACTAAGAGGAGTGAATTGTTTAAGGGAGGGGACTAGCTTTTCGAAGCTTTTTAAAAATTGAAGCTCGTGGTATTTATTCCTTCTGTATATGTTTGGGGGCCATGATGCCTGCTTGGGGAATATGGTCACCCTATGATGATCTTCAGTTTAGCCTGCATATTTTACTAAGGGGCATCAGACCAAATCTAATCAGACCTCTATGAGATTTTACTATATGCAACAAAACCTTCCATGTTTGGAGTTTGAAAGAATACTTTCCCCTGGACTGCTATTCTAGAAACAGAATCTTAACAGGGAGTCCATCAACCCTTGACTCTCTGTCTCATAAGTAGCAATTGTAATGTTCAATATGGTGTACATAAGTCTGGAAAACACTGACATCATTCCCACCCTGGGGCCAGGATCATACAGATCATCTCCTCTCAAACCACCTCTGTTCATCACTTTCTTACATGTTTGCAGGATATGATTGAGATGGTCAGAACCCTAGACAGATCTAGCTATGCTGGCCCATGTTCCTTCATAGCAGATCCTCAACCCAAATCTCCAGACTTCTTCTCTGTCTGCCTAACAAGTCATCGTCAGTCCTTCTGATCGTACTTCTTATGGCTGACTTCTGGAGAGCTGTTGAGAACCAACCTTCAGCCAAAAGAAACAAAGATCTCTGTTATAGGCCACCTCTTATCAGATGGTTATTTATAAGTTTCTCTTAGCCATGAAAGCAAGTCTTCGTTGAGGAACTAGAGTTTATTGCATTGGACCTGGGTAAAGAGGAAAGGATGGGGTGCTGGCCAGTTGAAGCTTTCATAGTTTCATATATAAGTATTTGACATGAACAGTTATTTTCAAACTTTTGTAATTCTGGACTTTTAAAGGCTTGATAAGTGCCGTTTCTTGGTTAAATTTAAACAGAGCTGTCTTTGCTGACGTCATACACTGGAATCCAGGATGCAGTATCATGGTCCAAGGGGAGTCTTTGGGGGACACCATCAGGCTGAGTTGCTTATATTGCGTGTCAATAGTCAAACATGCTTTAAAATGTGCTGAACAAATTGGTTCAAATCCCCCTATCAGTCCATGTGGGAAATCTCCACTTTACTAACAAAACAAGGCACACAGGCACTGTCTTTTATCAGATAAGAATACCTACTGTAGGTAACTGTGAGTGTAGTTTGATAGTCATTCACATCTGCTTGCAACTCAGAAACACTTTTAGACGAGGTTGGTATCCAGAGAATTGAGTCCGTTCTGTGCTGTTGTGGTAGGCTCCCCATATCTGCAGGAACATGTTCCAAGATCCCCAGTGATGTGTGAAAATGGAAGCAGTATCAGACCTTGAGCAGAGCGCATATTTCTTATACATACAGTAAACTCTAACTTGAAGTTAGGCCTAGTAAGAGAGTCAGTATCACTGACACCCTCGGGCTGTCTTTAAGTAATAAGCCGTCATAATAGCGTATTACAATGATCATGAATCTGAAGAAGAAGACACAGTACTAAGTGACTAGGAGTAGGGGGAACAAAGTGGTGATTGACATTCTGGACTGCATGGAGAACAGCCCGAGACTTCATTACACTCCTCAGAACAGCGCATCATAAACTTGTTCTTCGGTTCCTCATCTAATATCTTAGGATTGCCAGTTGACCTCAATGAACTGGAGCACATGGAAAGTAAAATTATAAACAAGGGGAACAAGTATGGCATGATGTCACCACTATAAGTTAGAAACACTTGAAAGTTTGTTCTGTAGCTTGACTGATACACCCATAGAGCATGCCAGTGGTTATTTACTGGGGTGGCATTTTGAAAATAATGTGTTTTTTGTAGGACCCAGGAAACTACTTCCCCAGAGTGATCTTTAGAAATGTAGGCTGGGGGAACATCTGGCGATGCCTGTTTTCAGAATGATTCAGGCTAGAAGAAAAAACAGTCAGCAAGTATGGTTTGGGGTTTGGTTTGGCTGTGTTTTGGGGGGGGGGGTTCTTTTTTAGCTGTTGTGCTATGTTTGGAGGGTTTTGGTAAAAAAAAGTTTTAAATACAGATTATACACACTCATGAGGTATATGGTGCCACTCTGATGTATGTAGATTATTGATTGAAACTGAATTATGCCTGCTTCAAAATCAGCAGACCAGGTACAGCAGCAAGGCCCAGAAGGGAGTATCACAGCATGCCCAAGGCTGGCCAGCCACTCAGTCCTCAGAGAAGTTCCAGACCAGCTGAAGCTACACAGCAAGACCCTGTCTCAACCAAAATGATTGCATTCACAGTATATCTTTAACTGTAGAAATTTATACTCCCCAGAGAGCATATTTGCATAATTTTATGTCACATTTCTAGATAACAAAGGATTGTTCCACAATCCTACTTAAAACACACTGCTCCAAGAAAGTTTTTAGTCCTGACTTTGCTAAAATACTTGTTCATTTGCCCTTTGAACACTATTCTTGAGGCACCAGAGGCCCCTAGGTTTCTTAAAAGTACTTCAGATTTTTCAGATGAGGCTTTCCAGGGAAGGAAGAGGACTCAAAGTCATGTTTTTGTGCCCCTGTCCTGCATCATGGACTCCAACCTGAGGGTTGCCTTGGCTTCCTGTTTTTAGCTACTAAGTCTGTTCTAGAACAAAAGCAGATAAGGCCAAAAGAACAAGTGGGACTGTGGCAGCTGACACTGAGCCCCCGAGAGGCTGGTCCTGAAGATGCTCAGGGAATCCCTGGACTGTTCAACCCAATGCACAGGATCCCCATGCTTTGCTTTAAAGGTAATTGCTTTTAAATGCTCGGGATGTTTAAAGAGATCCCTTTGAAAAGATGCACAAGGGTTTGTTTCTAGTGATTTCCCATCAAGGTTCCAGAAGTACTGGTCCTACCTGCCTATGTATGCTCTTCTCTGCCCCCAGCTCTTCCTGCTATTCTAATCAGGCCTCCTGCTCAAGTGCTCTACAGTAAGGCTACTATGGCATGCCTGTACTCAGCTACCATGGACTCACTAAGCTCAGAAAAGTAGGGAAATGCTCCAAGTCATCCTATTCATCTGATGCTCCAAAGTGGCAGTGTGCAAACTTCTCAAACCCATTCTTAATTTGAGAAACAGCAAACAAACAAACAAACAAAAGGACTTAGAAATCCTCTAAAGCTGTGTGGAATTTCCAAGTTCAACCCAACAACTCAAAAGGGTTTGAGAGAATGGGACCACACACTAACTTGTTTTGAAGTTCTGTAAGAGAAAAAAAGTATTTGATATCTGGAAACTATAGCAATGCGCCGAGATGGTACAACCCAGCTGACAAACAGGATAGATAAGGGATTCTAAACTGAGCATGGAGGCTCACACCTGTAATCACAGCCTCAGATGGCAGAAGCAGGAAGCAGAGCAGGAGGCAGCCTGGGCTATAAAGAAAGACTGTCTCGGAAGAAAGAAGGAGAGAAAGAAGGGAGGGAGGGAGGGAGGGAGCCAGGCAGGGAGGGAGCCAGGGAGCCAGGGAGGGACAGAAGGAAGAAAGGAAGGAAGGAAGGAAGGCAGCAGGCAGACAGGAAGGAAAAATAAAGGAAGAAAAAAGAGGTGGGATGAGAGAAAGAAGGGGGAGAGAGAATTCGGAATAGGAATAAAGTCAGATACAAAATAAGCATATCAAAATCAGTATTTCAATTATCTCTCTCTATATATATGCATTCCTAAGTATATAAATACAACCGGCTTAGTCTGTATGATGTTATTGTATGTATATGATTTCAGGCCTGACCACTTGGTATTGGTTGGATACCAACTGGGGTCCCTTCCCCCCGGAGAAGACTGTTTCCCCCAATCTCATCATTCCTTAGTTGCCTGTAGTTCTTTGTGTAGGGTTGGGTCCATCACATCTGTTGGTGTTGTCCTTGTTTGGGTCTTGTTTAGGCAGCTATGTCGATGAGACTTCATGGGTGTGGCTTCTCTCACATCTCTAGGGGTGCGCTCTCACAGCCAACTCCCTGGTCTTCTGGCTCTTAGCCTTTCTGTCCCTCTTCCATGGGGGTCCCTTTGGTACAGGAGTTGTGTTGCAGATTTATCAGTTGGGACTAGGCACTAGTTTTTGTTTGTTTCTGTTGCTGTGACAAAACACCCTAAAAAAAGAAAAAAGAAAAAAGAAGAAACAGGACAAAGGGTTTGTTTTGACTCACAGTTCGAAGGTACAATCCATCACAGTAGGGTAGTTGTGGTAGCTAGAGCATGAGGCAGCTGGTCCCATTGCATCTGCTATCAGGAAGCAGAGAGCAACAGATGCTAGCTTCCTCCTCTTATCACGTCTAGAACACAATCTCAGGGAACAGTGCAGTCCTCCTTTGGGGTAGGTCTTCTCACTTATTTAATTAAATAATTAGTTAATCAAAACAATCCCTCACAGAGGCTAACCTAATCTAAATCATCCCTCTTAGATGATTCTAGACCCTGTCAAACTGAAAATACCATCCTTTTTTTTTTTCCTGACTTACATGGGGTTAAGTATTTATCTCTACTAAAGTATAAAATAAACCTCGCACTCTTCAACATTATACTTAGGATGAAATTTGGCCTCTTCAAGGTCAAGTTGATCTCAAAGCCTCAGTTGAAGCAGCTAACTCTTCTCCTCAGAGAACTGAAACAACCTGGGTTAGATGGACCACTGTGGCCTGTGCTGCCTGTGAGCTTTCGAAACGACGTAATTTCAAAATGATAAACGTTGTTTTGAAGGTCAACAAGGCACTGTGGTCCCATTTCTCCCAATGTGCCAATTCAAAGCCTGCCCCCCTCCATTCTGATGCAAGCTCATGTGCATCTGATGAGCTGTTTTTGTTGTGTTTTGTTTTGGTTTGGTTTGTTTTTCAGTCACCAGGAAGGTTTTCATGCTCAAGACGCAGCCTAGATAGTGTTGCAATTTGTGATTCAGTAAGTTTACAGACAAGGACTGCTGCAAGAATAACAGCTGCTCTTAATGTCCTGTCTGCAAAAGTTGAAAAGTCTCGTGGGTTGATCATAGTTGCAACATGCACTAAATAAGGTAATGCTAAGGTCCGGGTGGAGCCACCTTGATTCACATTAAGTAACCCGAACGACAGGGACTCATCTTTCATGGGAGAAGTTTAAATTCTGTCTTCCCAAAATGCTTCATCGTGCCTCACTATTAATAAGAGCAAAGCATGATCAGGCAAATTCTCTAATGTGTGAGTCGTGTTACAAGAGTTATTTCTGCAAGGGTAACCCAACTGCAGGGTAGGGCAAACATCTCTTGGGGGTGAAGGAAAATTGGGCCCTTGTTGCTGCTGTTTGTGGTTGGGTGTGGTTGGGAGGTTGGTTGAGGGAGGGGTTGAGGTGATGTGGGGGAGGAATGGAGGAGGTAGCCCTAGGAGGATTGGAAGCTTGGGTGAATGGAGCCCCAGGGTGCCCAGCCTGTGCCGTGGTTATATCAATTTTGTGGTGGCTACAACCTCACTGCCAGTAGTCGTTTGCAGCCATAGCTTCTGATGACTCAACAGCTGTTCTGGAAATAATAGACTAAGGCAGAGAAGCAGGGCACTGTGGTCCTTAATGAGACACGATAGTGGGCTGAGGGTTTTCACCTTGGCTGAAGATGGACCCTACACATAGGTTGCAAAATTACCTCAAAGAAGGTCCCTCAAATTCAGAGTAAGTAATGAGTTAGTTTTCCTCTGGCCGTCACAATCTTGAAGTGTTTCTCTGCCTTTTCCTTTAATAGTTCCAGAGTTTTGTTAGTTTTATAGCTAATAATTATATATTCACTGCTGACTGGGTGAAGTGGGATGGCCACTGAGGAAAAGGAACTTGTGGCTCTGTTCTCCTGCTAAAGAACCTGGCCCAGATAAGCCGGCTTCTCTGACAGCTCCAGCCAGACTTCAGCATCATCCAAGTCCTAAGCCAGCCCACCTTTGCCCCATTAAGAATGCCTCTTCTGAAAGTGTTGCTGTGGGGACTTGCCATACAGTGTCTGACACTTAGAATCACAGAGCTGGGTGGTGCCCCCGCCCCATCCTTTCCTCTGCTCTTTCATCTGGATCTCTCACTAGTGTGTCCCCTACATCCATCTCCTGTGATGGTGGGATAGAGCCATGCTCCCAGGCTGCCAGAGGGAATAGAAAAGAGCAAACCATTTGGGAAGCTATAAATAATTGAATTATGATACTCCATCATTCAGTAGAACATTGGTGTGGTCTGGGAAGAACCTCAGCTAGGAAAACATGTGTATTACAATCTTAAGTAGAAAATGAGAGACAAAAATGCACGAAGAATGTGGTATCAATTTTTATAAACTATCAAATATAACAGATACACACATAGAAACAAAAGATGAGCAAACATGCCATCAAGGTGTGTAGGATGGCTGGTTCTCTCCTTTAATAGAATAATAGGTTTATTATCTCTACTTTTCATGTTCTCTGCAAAAGAAAAATAAACATTATTCCTCCTCAGATGTTGAAAAAAATTAAAATCTAAGCCACAATTTGTTGCCACAAAAGGCAGAAATACAGGGAAAGCCCAGTGTAGACAGAGATTACCTTAATGAGCTGGGAGAGGACAGAGCTGGCCCCACCTGGTCTGGAGGGAAAGAGTATGGCTAGGTGACAGGAGGGGCTGTGCCCATCAGCAGGAAGCAAGTATGCACAGGGCAGGAGCTGAAGAGCCAGCAGGAAGAAGAGCCATGAGAAAAGTCACAGAGTATACTGAAATCAGAAAATCAGGAACTTTGGGATCACAGTCTTTGGGAAGCAATGAAGCTTGATCGGCAACTGCTGCCTTCTCTCCAGACCCTGATTCCTGAGTTCACTGTTCACCCAGACAAATGCTCCCATGCCTTGCCAGCCAGCACTTTGAATCTTAACTGTCTTATAAGATTCCCACACAACCACAGCCACAGCACTGCTCCCCAGCCCTTCTGATCCAGGAGAGGCGGGTGTCCCCTAGAACCTACTGCCATAGACTTGTAGCGCTTTACTTTTGAGCCATCTAGTGCCCCATTCTAAAGGGAGATGTTTGGGAAAGGTCCCGTTTGCTCAGATTATACATAGGTCACTTATTCCAAGAAGGTGATGGACACCAAATACTTAGCGATGCTCAGGTGTCTGCTATGATCTGGGACACAGGAACCATAAGTGTCTTTGGTTGGGAGGTGGGGCTGTGATAGCGTTTATACAGATGTGGTCCTTCAGAGGAGTCTGTCTGGTACAAGTGCACCTCAGTCTCAGATTCTCAAGTGGGAGAGTGACCTGTCCCTATCCTATACCTCCCCATCAGTTCTTCTTGCTGTGAACTGGAGAGACCTCTGCTAGCTGAAGGTTGAAGACATTTAAAAAAAAAAAAAAAAAAAAAAAGCAAGGAAACAAAACAAATCTCTTCCCCTGCCCTTGAAAAGATAAAGAAGGAACTTTTGGACATTACCCCAGGCACATTACCTTATAGATTTGGGACACTATAACTTTCTAAAGATGGAATTAAAAAAAAATTTAAAAAATAAAAAATACCGGGAATTTAGGTGCTAGGAAGGAGGACCCTCTGTGTTGCCTGGTCTCCCCTGAGTTGCTGTTTGACTCTTGGGATTCCAGAAAAGCCCATCTCCTTGAAAACCTACACATATCCATCTTTTATATTCCATCTTTGCTTTTTTATTTCTGTATCTTAAAGCAAGTCACACCTGCCACTCTTGGACATAAGTCACATGCGACTCAAGCTGCTGTTCCAGCAGACGCCTCCACTCTTTCAAAAAAATACCAGCCCCATGGGGGTGTCCCCTTCATAAAGTCTTCTGGCCAAGGAGGGGCCAACCTGCCAAGAAGGGCATCTGAGATACTGGGTGCACTCTCATTAGCACCCTGTCCTGCCCAAAGGCTGCCCGACCCAATCTCCCTCACAACTGAGTGGTGGAGGGTGATGGGGAAAGCAAAGAGTAGGACATGGGATGAAGGGCCCAGGCTCTCATTTATCTTCCTTCTTCCTAAGTGCAGCAGACATGGCTTTTTTCAATCTCTACATCTCAGCAGTCCTCAGAGATCTTGGGGGCGAAGGCAGTCTTACGCATGTTATTCACATTTACATAGATAACTGCCCAAAGGGCAGCCTTCTCAGGTACCTTTGATAGGGTCTACTGCAAAAATAGGCCAGCTCTGGAACCCAAAATCTGGGTCAAAGAAGCTCAGACTTCAAGAGGTGGGGAGGCCATCTACACCCAGTATAGGGAGAGACAAAAAGGCTCAAGCTTTTCTTTGGGATCCTTATTCCCACCTCACCCAGCATAACTCCAGGACTACTTGGGATCTACTAGATGCTCTGGTAGAATCACCCACCTTTTTAAAATTGAGCTTCATTATTTTAAAAAAAAAAAATCACTGTGTGTGGGTACATATACCCTTGGCATGCCTAGAGTTGAAAAAAAAATGTGAGTTTCACCAGGCATGACTCCACTTGCTCTGTGCATTATCATCCTAGCATTGACGATCATCCTAGGATTGACTAAATGACAACTCCTGATGGCAGCTTTAAAAGCTTACCTGTGGAAGAACAGGAGTGGTGGCCCTTGGGTGACCCAGCATTCTGGCAGCCTCTTCTTAGGTGTTAGAAATCACCAGAGGTGGCACCCACTCATGAAGGACTTCCCTCTAGCTGGTGCTCTGTGGTGGATCATAGCGGACACCCAGAACTCTGGCAGAAGCGCCACAGTAAAGAAGCCGAACTTGGACAACCTTCTGCTGGCACGGAGGCTGACAGGCCCAGGCTGAGGGGTCTCAGCAGAGCCTTCCCTGCAGTTGTCACTCCAGAATCTCGCCCATGTCTCCCTACCACTCACCCCTGCATACTTTCTGTCACTTTTTAGGTAGAGAGGTCAAATGTTAAAGTCTCTGGGCAAGAAGTATGAGCAGTGGTGTCCATGGGAAAAATATTAAGAGAGGTGGGGGGCGTTTCGGGACAAATTGTTATGGGAAAAGCAGACACTTTTCTCATCCCTGGGTCTCATCTAGGTCCAAAGCCAAGTTGCCTTTCTCCTCTTGCTGAAGAAACACATTTTACCCCCTATATAGGTCAGTCAACCAAGGAGAGCTGGGATCCTACATTTCAAATTGAGGAGGGCTCATCAGGAATTTCTTGTGGGGCTGGAATTGAGGGGCAGCTAGGAGTCCTTTCAGTCCCAGCTTGCAGAGGGTAGAGCTGAGCTCCTCTGACACCCAAGAACTAGAGGACTCCCCTACATGGCCCACCCGCTACCTTTCCCAAGTCAAGACGAGTCTGAATCTGGAAGCTTCCAAAGGCATGATGCTGGGGGAGTTGGGGGAAGTTCATCCACATTGCCTCACCTCTCACTGTCTTGAGAATGGTATTCTATTGACTGAGCCAAGTGTTTCCAGGGATATCACCACAGGCTCCTAGCACTGTGGCACTGCCAGACTCTTGACTGGTCCAGGCACTACTGGTTCATTGCAGCTAGCAAGTTAAAGAGAGGTCAGGAGCCCTTTCTTTTCTTGTTCTCTTTCCACTTTCCCCTTTTGTTCCAAGCTACCTGGGGACACACCCAGGAGATGGATTTTACCAGTCTTTACTAACCAAGTGATACATTCATCCACATCTCAGGCTCAAGACACCACTGTCTCCTGATCTCACATAAGGCCATCATCATCTACAGGTGTGTTCAGGTCAGTCTGGAGGAAATAAGGAAAACCCAACACGATGGAAAGGCACCAGATGTTTTCTATCATGTCCACAAGCCCCCAGTGTCTCTCAGTGGGGAGACAGGAGTATTGGGGGAAATATATACAACAATTTGAGCGGAGGCCTTCTAAAACATCTATGGGTTGATGTTGGCTTTTCTCCAAAATCATACACACACACACACACACACACACACACACACACACACACACACACACGATTGTTCTAGAAATACAAGCATTACAAACAGCAGTCATGATTGGAGTGGTGGCCGGGGATTCAGGAGAGCCTGTGACATCATTGGTGATGTGGCACAGCTTTGTCGGGCTGAGAGGAACAAAGGCCCGCAGATGGCACCATCTCTGCTTCCTACAGCCACAGCGACTAGACGGCACCTCCGCTCTCCTGTACCTGTGTGTTTCATCTTTGTCACACAACATAGAATATGTTTACAAGAGAAGGGCCTGACATCCACTGCTTCCCGAAATCAAAGAGACAGTGGAGATACCAAGTAGGCAGAAAGTGCACCTATTCTGTACTGGACTTGAAGAAACACCTAAGCTCTCTCCCGTGTCCAAGAGCAGCAAGTCCCCCTTTTTTGACCCAAGTTTATCCTCTGTTTCCAAGATTTCTAGGTGTGTGTCTGACTGGCGTTAACCATTGCCATTTGGTAGAACCATAACCATAGTGGTAGAATGCAAGTACCTTCCTTCTTAAGGTGAACAGAAGAGGCACAGGCCATTTCTAGATGGCCATAAAACCCTGTGAGCTGGAATGATGGTGACATTAATCTCAACTACCTTGGAAGCCAGTTGTTGAATGGGGCAGAGCCATTTCAGCCCAGTCCCTGAGGTCCAAGGTAGAGCAACACTTCCTCCCCTGCTACACTCTAACAAGTTAGAACAGCTCTCTGGACTGTGCTTTGAGAAAGAAAGAAACATCTATTGTGTCTGAATGGCGATCTTTGGTATCTACTTGCTACATCAGCTTGGCCTGTCCTAATATGATCTCCAAGACCCTGGTCTTCCCTAACTATTGGACTGCATGACTAGCTACCCAACTGTTTATAGCTCTAACCCACAAGACATTTAAATGAAGGGTTACATACTTGCAAACTTTTGGAGATGTCATCCTCCGCTAAGCTAGCCCTCCATTTGAAACTAAGGGCTGATGTGGAAATTCACAAAGGATCTAACTGAAGTTTGCCCATCAGGGACCTTCTGAGAAGCTCCCAGACAGGCCAACTACTTCAAAAGGAACTGGGTTCCAAACAAAAGGTTGACCCCTGTCGGTGTCCTGGAGCATGAAGCAAGCAGTAGAGAGCTAGCAAACAGAGAACCTACCGCAGAACAAGGCTCTTACTGCTCAGGTGCATCTGAGCTCTCCAGCACCTCTGTTTCATTCTGACTGAAGTTGTTATCAGAAACTCACTGAGCTTGGAACAGGGCTTCCAGGTGCTTGGCCTCAAGCAGTCTTTAATGGCAGACTCACCACAGAGCCAAGGGTGTGCTCTATGTGGCCTTCTAGGAACAATAGTACTCTGTACTAGGATTAAACGAAAAAACAAACAAACAAACAAAAAGCAATTGAATTCAGTGAAGAGACAGCTTCTTGCCCACCAAGATCCTTGGAAAATAGTGATGTAATACTATTGGATGTGTGAGAGAGCAAACTGGGAGATTTGAGAAGAAACGATGTTGCTTTCTACCCTCAGCCTGTTTCCCGAGCTCCTGCAATGTTTAGTGTTTACTGGAGTGGCTAAGCTGGGGGAAAGACAGAAACTTGTAGACTAGGGAAGACTGACCTCACTCAGCTAAGCACAAAGAGAAGGAATCCTTGAGGATGTCCTCAGAGATTCCACAAACACCTATGTTGAGAGTGATACCTGCTGTATAGTCTCTCTCAGCAGCTCCCAGTAAAATTCCCCGTGAGATTCCCTCTTTGCCGAGGTCTTTACTAACTGCTTGACTCACGGTGGCCAACGGAGAAGCATGGCCCTTGAGACACCTGAGCTGTTCTCTAACAGGGGACAGCTTGCCTAATAAAATCAAGAGAACATCCCTGCCCCCTCCAAACTCTTCCCAGCTCTGTGACACAGAAGCTTCACCAGACCCGAGGGACCTCTCCCCTTTTCTCGGAGATTATCTTCAGTGGCAACAGGATCGTGGTCTAACCTCATCCTCACTGAGACTCTCCAGGCTGACCAAGAGAGCCACTACTCTTGAACACATGGCTTAACAGATGACTAGGCATGGCTATCAAACATCATTGAAAATATACTCAAGACCTAGGGGAATAAAAACATAGCCCTGGCAGTTCTCTCCCTTTCTGGCCCCCAGTTTCCAATCGGGAGGGTGGATTTGGTATATTTAAGTGCCCTGACTTTGCTGAGCATCAGGAGTGGTTCAGGTATGCAAGTTTAAGACAGAGGCTTGTGTTGTTTTTCCTAACAGAGGGGAGAACCCTAGGGAGGCAGAGGAGAGAGGAAGGCTCAGTGGTAGCATTCAGAAGAGGAACACAGATGACATTTTGTCACATGGACCTACGCATACGCGCGCACACACACACACACACACACACACACACACACACACACAGCTAAAACAGGAGCCAAGCGCGGAAACCAATGGTTTATGTGATTGGAATGTCTAGGGAGAAGATGTGGGGCTGTCTTTCCCAATTTTAAACACATGCATCCGGAATTCAAGCAGAAGGCTAGAGCCAGGGGACAGTCCGAGCCCCTTTTTGTAAGTGGCCAAAATCCAAAGGTGAGCTTTGGCACTCGAAGATCTGTAACCTGGAGCAAAGTGATGTGGTTCACCAGCTTCAGTAAACAAGTGCCAGGACTGGCAGGAGGGACGGATTCAGGGGACCACCAGTTTCCTGGGCAACAGCCTCACTGATGACACATGGGCTCGGCCATGTAGCTACTCTAAGAAGTGTTACATTGCAATAATGCAAATACATTCAAAGCAAAGCACTTCTGTATCCATGTACTGGAAATAAGATGCAAATGAATGTCCAGAAGATGCTGCAGCTGAATAAAGTCTTTCTCACTGTCTGTGCTCTGGTAAAATCAGACACCTGAGCCCTGCACTGTTGTTAATGGGTCTCTCAGAACTTCTGCTGCACCTAGACTTTCTAGGCAATAAGCCAGGCTGCCTCTGCCCATCTGCCTGGTAGCCTGCCTCCTGGATTCTGCACAGCATTCTCCTCTTGATGAAAGACGGCACTTACGTCCGTACGACCTGCTCTATCCTGCAGGTATCATCTAGGTAGAAGGAGCTCCCCCCAGCTCCAAGAGCTAGTGGTAAGAGCTAGGGAAACTCCCGACATCCTGGTTTATTAGCAGATACTGGAGAGAATCATTCTTGCCTAAAAACAAGGAAAGTGTTGGGGGAAAGGTGGCTTGTAGCATAAGGAGAACAAAATTCTACCCAGATGACATGGGAGAATGAAAGATGCCCAAAGTCACCCTCACATGGGTAAGACAGGCCTGAGAACGTGAAATCCACATGAACAGGGCTTCCCCCCCCCCCCCCGTAGTTGTCTGTTTGAGGGAGGGTGGGGGTTGGTACATCCCTGGTGTCCAACATTGGAGCTGGCACACAGGAGCTGCTCAAGCAAATATTTGTGAAATGAATGAATGAATAAATGAGTAGATAGATAAGCATCTTAAAAACTGAAAGCTGACTTATAGACATGAGGAGGCACCATGCTAGCAGAGCTACCCAGGCCAGTTCCCCAAAAGGCCAGTTGGCTCATTTCCAAATGATACACACTTTTCCCAGGATGCTGTAGGAGGACCTGAGAAGGCATGAGGGTCTCCATCCAACGTTCCCATTGGCAGAAGCCTGGGTTTTTTTCTCTCCACATCAAAACCTGATAAAAGTCCAAGGCCAAGGAAATCTTTAGACAGAAAGAAAGACTTCAGTGCCAAGGGCCATAAGTCAGCAAGACCTACCTACTTAGATCTTCTTGGGTCTGCCAGAATGTCCAGGCCCCTTCAGTACAAATAACTCTTCTCTCCTGGGCTGGCCCTGTCTGCCAGGTGATGAAAGGGGCAGACTCCAGGCTCTTAGGGTGGTAACCCACGTGCCATCCTCTGCTCTCAGCCCAGGACCCCTGCCATCTGCCCTTTACCTGAGCTCTGCTGCATTTTCCCAGTGTGTGCATCTCGGAAGTTGGTGAGAAACCCCCCAGCTTAGGCTGGGCCGGGCAAAGGTGCTAAGACTGCCACTTTTAGAAATGGTCCATCAAGCAGGTGAAACCGTCAAGGTGGAGCCAATAAGAAAAAGGTGGCAAGACATTTCAAAAAACAAAAAAATAATAAAAATAATAATAAAACAAACAAAAACAGTCATCTTAAAGACATCAAAGAGAGAACAAGGTGGTACTGGGCAAAGGCAGTCACAGAGAGGAATCCCAGAATTAGCCCAGGTCTCCATGCTGCTTTTTGTCACTGGTACATCCAGGCGGATCAGCTCAGACCCCAAGCTGACCTTAAGATTGGTTCATAGACAAGTCACAGCCAGGACCCAGGCACCCTGAAGGGTGTGTCTCTCTCGAAATAAATAAGGGCAACCCAGATTAATTAAACTGACCCTTGACAAGTGACATTCATGCTGCCTCAGGAAATATCAGGTGGTAAAGTTGTACTGTGGGCATCCAAGTGTGCAGTGGCACCCTGACATTATTTGTCGAGACAGAGAAACACTTTGAGAGAGGACGGACGGCCTTGAAGGATTCCCCAACAAAGTCAACCACCCTACAAGCCCTTTCTCACCAGGAATTCCTGGTACATTTCCCTCACTTACAAAATTTTTTTTTAATAAAAATTACAAAAGTCCCACAGGGATATTGATGCTGTCTGGACCATCCATAGGGTGAAACTCTCTAAACTCTTACTGGCCCTCACACTCCACGCTCCACTTTTCGGGGATGAACCTGGATCCAGATGAAGACTATGGAATCAGTTATGTCCACACAAGAAGCTGGTTCTTGCTAAGTGAAGTAAATAAGAAATACTCCAGGTGGACCTGTTCAAAGCCCCCACGCTTTTCCTCGAAGGATGAAACTATAAAGCTCTCTTAGCCTCTGGGGAGCCCCTTCCCTGGGAGGGGCGTGGAAACTGGGAAACTGGCTCCATGCTCTTTGTTAGGAAGGTTTCCCCCTTGATGTACTCAGGACACATCCTATTTCTTAGTCATTCTTCCGAGCCATGGTTTGGTGCTCCGTTAGCCCAGCACGTGTCCCTCTTTGTCTCCTCTAGTTAGCTTCAAGGCTGACCACCTCTTGAACTCTACAGGGAGCGAGAGGGAGCCAGAGAGAGGGAGCCGCTCGGTCATCTTTCCTGGAACTCTCAGCACAACCACAGATTTTGAGGGGTTTGTTTGTGTTTCGTAGCAGCTTGGCGCCTGTGTTTTGTGTAGCAAAATCCCTACAAAAGCAGAAAGCAAGACGTGCTTTACGGTCCCAGGTGTTCTCAGTTTCTAGAACAGTGCCTGGCACAGAGCAGGATTCGGAGTCCAGGGAATGGATGCGATCACATCCCTTCCCTAGCTTTTCCGGGAGTGCCTGGCTCCTGCTCCTTGGAGAGCGCGGGGGATGGGGGATGGGGGTGCTCCTCTCCCTGTTTCATTTTCCTCTTCTTTTGTCTCCTCCTTTTGTACAAGACTTCCCCTCTTACAACAAAGCATAAGTAACTAACTTGGCCCATCTCTCTACATGTATTCCCAGAGCCCCACGGAGCAAACCTCTCACAACTATCACTGACACCAACAAAAGCAAACCTTTGGCTTTTGCTGCTCATGTTCGAAATCCAGGCAGAAAAAGGAGGAAAGCTCCTGTGCCCGCCCCAAACCTGCACTGAGTGGCCACCGTAGGCACGTGACCAAGCGTATGTAAACTATCTGAATGGGGGGGGGGGGGGCTTCTCAGAGAAACAATGCTATTTGCTTAGGGCAGACCATGGAGGATTTGGCCAGGGCTTAGGGAGGGTCTCCAGAGCCTGATGCAGCCCGTATGGAGCCTGAGAGAAGAGGAGTTAACTGCACACAGTGGAGGAGGATAGGCTCTTGGGGGGGGGGGGGGGGGGGGGGCAGTTCAAGGAGTAATTGAGGAAAATAAAGTAAAGGCAAACAAAAAGAGAAGAGTGGGTACAGACAAGAGGGTGGACACTGGCCCAGAAGAATGTTTGGAATGTCAGAAGTCCTAAGACATACTTGTGAACATGTGTGTGTCTACCAAACACAGGCTGGCTCTCCTCAGAACACCTTGTCAAACTCTTGCACAAAATCAAATTACTCATGCCCAAACATTGCCTCTTAATCCCAGAACAATGCGGTAAGCAGAGCGGAGATCCCGAAGGCTGATGCTGGCAGGCTCAAAGGATCCCATGGTTCCAAACCCTTTGGCCTCCAAGGAAATCTCGCAAAGTGGAATTGCATCTGAGATCCCCAAACCATAAAACCCAAGGAGACTTACTTAACCTGCAGTGGGGAACGTCCCCACTTCAAAGTGGCCCTTGCCCTGATCGTTGACCTTGGAGAAACCTAAGCAGAGGACATGTGGCGTGTTCAGGAATAAATAAGGTTAGTTGTGCAGAGACGGAAAGCTGCAGATGAGGCAGGTAGAGCCAGAAGCAGGCTTTGGGGTCTCCTGAGCTCCAGTAAACAGTTTAGACTTTTAATCTTTTAGCAGTGAGGAGTCACTGGGGATTTATCACCCAAAGGATTACCTGTTCAGAATGTTTTCTGGGAGTATGCCCCCTGAGGTGGCATCTGAGGGGCTCCAGAGCTGAGAGCCCAGTTAAAGGATCCTGCAGGCACACCTCCAGGAACAATGGCTGGGAAATGACAAGAGTTGGGGGGGGGGGTGCATGAAGGACAAGGCAGGGGCTGAATCGAAGACGATGGAGAGAATGTCCATCTGGAGAAGCAGGACCCCAGGGATCCACAAGAGAAGCCGTGGAACTAAGTTGCATCCACTGGGCGTAAAAATCACAGACGAGCTCAGATATAAGCGGTGGTTTAAAAAAACAAAAACAAAGTAATGGAAATATTACCATACGACTATTTTACAGTCTAAATTGCTATCTCAGAAGCGTATTCACATCCACAGTTTAAACAGTCCTCTCCATGAATTCATTCCATAAGAAATACACTAAAGCAATGTTGGGGAGGAGCAAATGTTCCTTTCAGTTCAAAGTGTCTTCTCGTTTGTTTATTTTTTTAAAGCTTATGTGCTCACGTATGCCTGGCTAGTGATGGACACCTGATACCCAAAGTGGCAAATCTCAGCATCATCTTAGACGACAGGACAGATGGGCAAGGGGTCACATGCTGATTAGGAAAACCTGCTGGCCGTGCCTAAACACAATCGAAAAGACATAAAGTGGGAGACAATGTTCAAAAAAATGCAAACAAAAAGAATTCAATATTAATTCCTTCCTGAAAAGCAAAATAGAATCACTTCCTGTCTTACTAAAATAAAAGCTGGTGTGTCAGATGCACGGGATGCTGGCTTTGAGACAGCTATAAAGGAAGGGAATCTGGGTCAGGTTTCCCTGAGTTGAAATGTACCAAGAATCTGCCAATCCTTGAGTTGACTGATTCATCATGCTTAGGCTGATGCCACCCTCAGATGTTTCTTACGATTCAAAATAGTCACCAGAGAAGCTTGGGAGTCACTGAGCCACGTTAGGTAACAACAAAAGTCAACGTTGTAAGAAGACAAGGTAAGACTGATGTTTGTCTTCAGATGGTCGCTAGAAATGGATTCCCACAGAGCGGAAGGAGCAAACTCATCTGTAGCCAGTGCTCGCTTAGGCAGGGAAAGCGCAGTCCTTTTGGAGAGCATTTACAGCTTCCCAGTTGAAAGACCAAAAAACTATACATGTCACTTGGGTTTACCGACCCATTTACTTCACGATGAGGTTTTGAGCAAGGGCTTTTGCAAGCTACTCATTGAAGGGAGTCTGGAAGATTAAAATTCCCTCCACATTACAGAAAACGGCACTTGAATTTGTTTTCTTGTGTACTTCTAGGGGGGGGGGGGGTGTGAAAAAATCCCAGTCGTAACTGAGACTGTTTTGCAGAAACATGGTTGTCCCAGTAAACAACTGGCTGAACCCTGAGCACAGAGTGCGTGCAGAAGGGAGCTACTGCAAGGACTGTGTCTTTTGATCACGGCCCTCCCAGAGACTGCTGGCTCAAGTCTCAGGAAACTGAAACTGAGGCCCGCCCGACCTCTGAGAGACGGCTGAGCAGCCCGTCCTGGTGTCTGCTTGGTCCTTTCAATGGCAAGCTGTTCATTTACACCCACTAGTGAGTCCAAGAGAGAACAATTGCAAAAGCACTTGCAAGTTTAATTCCAACTTTTAAAATGCCTTAGGGACAAATCACTATTTTTGAAAAGGATGATAGCTGTCGCACAAAAATGACACAGATCTGTTTCTCAAGGACAAGCAGCACTGCCCTGTTTTGAGTGAAATTATAATTTCTCTGTCAGAGGCCATGAGAGTGAAACCAAAGCAGGATTCCACACTACAGCAAACCCTGTATGCAGCAGGTGCAGTGCTTAACCAGTTCTGAGAATCGTGCTCATGCTAAGGCGTAAGGGGAGTGGGCGGGGGGGGGGGGGGTGCATAAATAAAAGGAGTTTTAAAAGAAAAGGGGCTCTCAAACACTTAAAGAAATAAAACAAAGTTTCGACCTTTCTAAAGTATCAGTTCAGGACAGTTTTCACAGCAGAGTACATGAAGACTTTCCCAGAGCTGAAATTTTTGAGAGGAAAAAAAAACATCTCTTTCCTTCTGAACCTAGGGAGGAGACTTAGCGTCCTTGCTCTCCACGCTTTTGTCCCTGCTGTGGGCCATGTGGCTCACTCACCCTTCCCACAAAGCACAGTACTCTGAGAAGGAGCTGCAGGGGCTAAGGCACCTTTCATATGCTGGTCTCAACTCTTAACACAGAACCTGAGCAACCTCCATTCTGTGTAGAATTTTCCCATCTTAGAGAATTCCCATGGGCGAGCACTAAGGGAGTCAACTTACACTTTCCAGGTCGTAAGGTGGTCTGATAATGTCACAGTTTAGATACTGCTCACTGGCAAGGTTTGGTGGATAGAGGTTTCATGGTAGCTGAGGACGGAAAACAAAATGAACTGTGAATTACAGCTGTTTACGCCCTGCCCCCACACCTTCCTTGCTAGACATCCCGGCTGCTTTATTTACAGTTGTTGAGTGACCAAATCCATATTCCTGAGTAAGAATATAATAAAGTAACCTTCTATCAAATGCGTAAAGACAAAACGTTGACTAGCAATACAAATGTGTTACATAGCATTACAGATGCCTGCAGCTCTCCACTATAACTGGCCAGACTGCCGCAAGATTTGTCTAAGAACTGCAGCTACATGCTTTGGGCCCTAAATACATCCATCATCTACGGTGTTGCTAGGGAATGCCGAGCCAAGTCTATCACCTGTGCTCCCACAACTGCGATCTCCTGGCCACTGGCAGGAAGGTGGTACAATGTGTTCTCCCTCTGGGAAAGTGCATTTCCATTTTAACGTTCTTAGAACATGTTTTTCCACCCGTTTTCTTGCTCTGGAGTTTCAACTTTCAATGAAGTCTGAATATGGTGCTTAGATGAGTACAACTTTCTGTGCTACACACACACACACACACACACACACACACACACACACACACACACACACGTTGTATATGTTTTTGCCTACTGACGGCCCGGCAGGTGAAAGTTGTCTAGTGGACTCCAGTTCCTACACTTCAGGCAGGTGCCTTCAGAGACAGAGAGAGACATCTGGACAAAGTTCTAACACTTGGCTTCTTAGTAGTTGGCTGAGGTGGACTTTCATAAACACTAGTGAACTTACCTCAGAGAGTTAAGGTGCTTCTGATTTACAAACTACTGGAGAACCTTCCCGGTCTTCTGAATCTCGGAGGCAACTGCATCTGTTCTTAAGCAGAATCCATTATGGAAAAACTTGGAGATGCTGTCCTTCAGAGTTTCTTTTGTTAAGCTTCTTCCATAGCCAACAGAGTGAGCACGATCAGCCAGGAGTCTGGTCCTCACCTATAGCAGGTACTTGCTATGATGCTGATGAGTTTTCCCTGAGGCAAAGGGCTCCTGGCTCTTCTGCTCTATCCGTTATACAGGGCCTATTAAACTTGTGAGTCACATCTGGCCATTTCCTGTGTGCGTTGTTTGACGCAGTCAGAAGCAAACAGTCTCAGTAGTATCAGGGTGGGTGTTTTCACAGCTGCAAAACAACATCAACAGGCAGTGGTGTATAAACTATTAAAAACTCCGGCTCTCTTGGGGCCCTGGTGGCCACTGAAACTGCTTCAGAGCTCTGTCATCTGGCTGTTGGGAGTATTGCTGTGCAATATGCAGCCAGCCCCCTGACCAGAAGGCAGCACACAAAGCCTCTGAGCAGGTGCCCATCAGCAGGCGTGGGGGCCGTCGGAGTGGCACTGGGCCACACTCAGCATCGAGCTTCAGAGGTGGCTTTCTTGACCTTCATACTGCTCTTCTGAAATCTAGCTTCCTCTTTCTAGGCTTGGGCTAAAGGAAGAATCTTGTCTGGTTTGGACACAGAAGTGCGGCACCCGAGTCCTGCAGACACTCAGCAGCCCCGATTTAACTAACCCCTGTGTGAGGGAGCCTCGGCCCAGCAACTCCCATTTTTGCTGGCTCCTCCTCTTTGCCGGCTCTTCCAGGTCCACCCTGCTGCTGTCCTGATTCTGTTCGGATTCTACCAGCTTCCTAACTCCTATTCTCTTTTTTACCAGTTAGTCTTCCACCTACAAAAGCATCCCCTTTGGCAGTTTGGTAACTATCCCATGAGCAAAAGTCTGAAGGGCCCCCGTGCATTTTAATTTCCCCAAGAGGCACACAGTCTGACCCCACCCTTTTGGACTAGCCTCATAATTCTTCACCCCGGCTTTTAAAGTTTGAGGGTGTTGCTTTTTTATATTGCAGTTGAATGCTTCTCTTTCTCTCCTCTGCATCTATTTCTTCCTGGGACCCACTCTGTGTCACTGCTTGGCTAGTTTCCAAATGCTTCGCTTGTATCCATTTTCTCTGGGCAGACAGTGACGTTGAGTCACGGTTTCTCTAGCCCAAACTAAACTCTCCTACCACCAGCCCTAAAGCTTGCCAACATGCCCTTATGAACTAACTCTTCCACCTTCCCTGCCGAGCCCTGGTCTGTTCATACTGAACCAACTCCCTGGGAACCCAACAGGAAGCTGTTTTCCTTGTGGCTTGCTCCAGGCCTAGGTCACACTTAGTGGGCAGGACTCAAAGATGAGGCTCCTTCTCACACAATCCACAGGCTAAGGCAAGTGGGCTCTGCAGAGGCACATGGCCTTCTCCAAGGTCTGGTGAACCCCCTCTTTCCTTAATCAGTCTTCCCTTCCTGTAGGCTGGGGTGAAGGAAAAGGAAAATATGTAGTACTTTTTGAAGACTTTAACTACTCATCAGAAAAAGCCCGGGAAACATCTGTGTGGCAGGAGAAGGGTTACCTATCATCCTTCCACAGATGTCAGGACTATATCCTGACAATCCAGTTCCTCGAGACAGACTGGGGCTCCTGAGACTGAGGGGGGTCTATTCTCCACTCAAGCCCTTACTGCTCTCTAAGGCAGGATGATAGGATGATACGCTCCAATAGGCCTTCTGGCCTCAGGTCTCTGGGATGGTATTTGGAGTCACATGTGTGGCTCTCCAGCAGTGACATCTTTGTCTGGTCCCCATGGTTTTGATTTCAAGAAGTGTCATGGCATCTGAGAGTGCCTGGGACTCTGGGGTGGGGGTGAGGGTAATTGGCACTACCAGGGTTGTGGCCCATGCTTGCCAGGATAGAGCACCAGAAGGCAAGAAGCCATGTTGAAACACGGTGTTGGAGAAAAGGCAACCTAAAACTGTCCCCTCTCAAGATAGGGCCCTTGGCCCAGGACCACCAAGGCCTCCCGGGAGTTTGATGGAAAGACTGTCTTTGGTACTGTGTACTGAAACAGCATACCGCATGACAGGGAAGGTTCCTAGGGTTAGTGCCCAGGAATCTTCACATGCTGTGTGGCCTTGGCCTCTGTTGGGGTGGGAGTGACTCCTGAAAGCTCCACTAAGCCGACTGTTGGTGTCCATTGACTTAGCTGCTCTTTCAATGGCCTCTCATATCCCCTCATTTGGGCATATGACACTGTGGTCTCCTCTCCCAGCTCCAGGATGCCTTCCCAGGCTCCCCAAACTGAGAAACATGTATCAGAAGCCTCCCAACTCCAGCAGAAGTTGAAGCTGGCCTGACCATCTAGTTGGGGTCAACCACCCCACCATAAATAGTGCCCCCTGACCCCTTGAGGGTGAAGTTCAAGGCTTTCTGACTCCTGGGACTCTTGGTCACTGGGCCAAAGAGACATTCATTCGCTGAAAAGTTCACTGTGTTTTGAGCCCACAAGATTAATATACATCTGAACCCAATCCCATTTTCCTTCCTGATGCAAGAAGTTAACCACACACTCTTTCAGTCAGTTGGCAGATAAGTGGCTGTTGACTACCCCATATCCTCCTCTGTATCAGAAGGGGAGCCCTGAGACCCAGGTACCCCAGGGAGAGTGAAGAGTAACATAAGCCACCAGTCCAGTTTTCTTTCCTGGGGTTGAAAACAGTTGGAATTCATATAAACTCTCTGAGCTTCAATGTCCACCAGGACAGAGTGAGTACACAGAACTCCGTAGCTCCTATATCTCAAACACCTACACTACAAATCCCCAGGGTGCCATTCTGTGCAGCAGGGCCCCGTCCTCAGGTAGCCACTGCAAGGTGGACCTTTCTGCATTCTAGGACCTCATGCCAAGGACAACCGTTGACACACACGGGATCCACAGCAACCTTAAACACAAAACTCTTAATAGAATGTAGTCTACGACCATGGGTATTGGATCCACAGCAGCCTTAAACACAAAACTCTTAATAGAATGTAGTCTACGACCATAGGTATTGGATAGACCACCTGGACACAAACCAAACTGGATCTAAAGCTCCCATGACAACTGTTTTAGAAACAGGGTAAGGAGCATCAGGGTTACCAGGGGCTGTGATGGCTAAGGGAAAGAAGGGGGGCAAAGGGGGCTGAAAGGTGTGTCATGAGCAAGAAGCCCCAGCTCCCTGGAGCCCTCATCTGACAGGTTCCATATTGGGCAGCAGCTGCCTCTTGCGGCCCTTGCCCAGCATTCCAAGTACAGTCACTGAGCTACTCTCTGCCGGGAGAGGGGAGAGGACAGGTCCAGAGCTGGTCCACTCTTCCATCCTGATGGCTGGGCTTGGTGGGAAGCCCACATTCCCTGGCTGTGCAAACATAAGGATGAATCACCATCCCACATGTATCATACCTCCTTCATTTTTCAGACTGGAAAATCTTTAAGGAGGAGGAGGAAGAGAGGAGGCTATTCTGCGGTAGCTCTTCTTGGGAGCCATACCCCAGGTCCTCACCTCTTGCACTTCTACAGGAGGCCTTTCTCATCCTGGGCTTTTGGTGGCACGGGTTAGAACTAGCCTACAAAGTACAGCTGGGAGGCTCCCCTTTAAATATTTACAGACATGGAAGAATGCACACTATATGAGGTGGGGAAGGGGGAAAAAAACAAGTCATGGAATCCAATTCTCAAGAGAAAAAAAAAGACGCCAAGGCAAAAATACAAAAGTCCCAAAGGTCGTTTGTCCTGACAGAGCTGATCACCAGCTGGTCAGTCCCTGGGGCCCTCACATCTCTTTCCTAGCACTTTATTCTCTGTTGTCTCTGACAGGAAAAATGCTTTTTGTGTGTCTTCTCCTCTTCCCGCACACAAATTAATTGAGAAGTCTTTCCATGCTCGTTTGAGAAAAAAAAATCATTCTTTAAATAAAATAAGAGGCTAAGTGCTTGAAATGCTGGTGTCTCATAAACGAGAGCAAGACTCCCACATCTAATTCCCCAGGCCAGTAGGTTCTGTGAGCTCTGGAATGGTACAGGTGAGCGTTCAAGCGGTGTTTTAAAAGGATGGGTAGGAGGAGAATGAAGGGAACACACCCAAATACCACTGAGCATCAGTAGTGTCTGGATCACTTATTTTGCCTTCTTTATAGATAACTCATTGTCCAAAATTTGGTCAACAGAAAGATTTTTTTTTTTTGATCAGAACATTTTAACCAAAATTCTGCTGTGTAAATGAGCCCCAAATGGCTTCTCTTAACTTCAAGCTGACGTCTTTACGTTACTAATCCGGAGAGGACTATGACTGGATAGAGTCTGCAGTAGTGATCACTACCTAACTGCCAGGACAATGCTGGGACACACTACCTGATAAGTCTTTAGATGTTCATTTCAAAAAGAAATGAGGCTGAGTCTGTGAAATGCTGGCTCCTCACGAATCTGACCAGGATTCCCAATTCCAATTCCCACTCACAGGAAGAAGGAAGCAGAGCTGGCACTGTGGGCTGTTTCCCCCACACACACACACCCAAGACAGTATTCTGAGAGTGCCTACAATAAGGAAGACAGGGCGTGTGCAAGAAAAAGACACCTGACCTATGCAATGTTCCTTCCAACCCAGCTTTGCTCCTCCAGGGCGAGGCCCACTCTGCTCCTTCAAGAAGCAGCTTAGGAACCGTAGCATCCTCTCTACTTCCAGCTCCCTGCTTCCCCTTTATCCAAAAACCCCACTCTCCCAAGCAACATTCACTACCAACTTCAAACTTCTTGCTCCAAAGAAGGAGAGATGCCTCAGGAGACCACACACACACACACACACACACACACACACACACACCCCTACTCAGCACTCTCTACACATCTGGAATAGCTCCGTGGACCTGGTTGTGATTATCAACCAACTCCCTCTGCATGCCTAGGCCTTGAGCAGAAGCTAGTCCTGGGTAAGGAGCCCTGTGCACAGCACTCGGGTTTTCAAAGGCAAGCATCTAACTTTGCTAGCAGGAGATCTGAGCAAACTCATTACCAAAACTTAGGTTTTCTCACTTGAAAATAGAAATGATAATACAGGCACTACTTTGGACTGGCTGTCATACACAATGACACAGTAAGTGTCTGGCAGTGCCAAAAAGTACCCTAAAAGTCATTAACACATCCAGTTCACAATATCCATGCTAGACAAACTGATTCCTCTATAATAGACAGGGAGGAAGGCTCACAGACGTCAAGTAATGTATCTAAGGTCACACAAGGTGTGTAAGGCAGAGTCTGTGGGTTTCACCTAGAGTCTAGCTTCACAGCCCCTGGCTCAGCTCACTGAAAACGAGCCTCTCTATAATCCATGTAAAGTTCTTCCTGTGTTGCCTGAAACACAGTGAAAGCTCAATAAATAGAAGATGGAACTCCCATATGCCATGATGAAGGTACCTGAGCAAAGCAGACACCAGTCATGACAGGGCTCTTGTGTGGTGCTCTTCCCCGTCCACTAGCCTTAAACCCAGGCATGGATACACTGTCCACCTGGATAGCCCAGCAGGCCCCCACACTGTGCCTACGGCCCCATGTATAATAATGCACATCTCATTTGTTGGGCACAGCGTTTTGTTTTGTTTTTTTAATTTATTTGTTATGTATCCAATATTCTGCCTGCATGTTTTGCCTTCAGGCCAGAAGAGAGCACCAGATCTCATTATAGATGGTTGTGAGCCACCATGTGGTTGCTGGGAATTGAACTCAGGACCTTTGGAAGAACAGCCAGTGCTCTTAACCACTGAGCCATCTCTCCAGCCCTTCACATCTCATTTGTTAACCGTGCCCCCCACCCCATATGTACCAGTCACTCCTCCCTGCCTTGTGAGAGCTGAGAATTTCAGTGTCTCAGCCAAGTGTCAGGTGGACAGTGCAGAGGGAGGCTTCATTCTCAGCAGTCTTCCATGCCCCTGGCTCAGCTTCCAAATAAAAAGGAGATTATTCCATTTCATTAGCTGCTTTATGCAGTGCTTATTTATACAAGTCGGCTGGTCTTCACTTTCATTTCCATAACACTTCCAGTAATTATTTTCCATGTGTGGTGATTCCAGCTAAAAAGTAAGGCAAGAAGAGGGCACAGGTGCTTACCAAGGCCTTGAGGGGATGAGGAGGGAGAACGTGAACATCGGATAATGGCATGGATGTCAAGGCAGGTGGAATCAGAACCATTCTCAAGCTCTTACAATGCAGAGAAATGATCATTATGAAGGAAAGCATGTGATTTTGAAGCCGCAGCAATCCTGATATTCATCTGCACATCATCAATAGGGGAAAGGGAGATACAGACAAGTCCCACAACCAGACTCCGCTGAGTCGGCAAAAAGCCTGTGGTCACCTCACCAGCACCAAGTGGGCTTGTTGTTTTAACCCCACACAGTGGGTTTGCCTCTTGGTGAGTGTAAAGCCAAAGTAAGCACAGGTAAGACATGAAAGAACAGAGAAAAGTGTGTTGTCTGTACCAGGTTAGGAGAGCAGAGGAGTCCTTTTGAAAGCCACACCCCCTCCAAACAAAAGAAGCATAGGATTTTGTTGTGAGGGTGCAATATATAGTCATATAGGGGTCAGCCCTCTCTTGAGGGTGCTCAGTTTAAAATCTTTTTTTTTTTTTAAATGGAGGCATGCTTAGCTCAAAGTCATGGAGTACGTACGTAAAAAACTAAAATGATAGACAGAGATGTCTCTGGGCATGCGCAGCTTGCACCATAAAGTTTTGTTGTTTTGTAGTAGGCTCCAGACCTCAACACAGCTGACATCATGATGAAAGTACCATCTTCCCAATGGTGGCATTCCTTAGTCGCCTGTAGTTCTTTGTCTAGGGTTGGGGCTTTACCTCTTCATGTTAGAATGTCGACTGATGTCCTTGCTCCAGTCTTGTTAGGGCAGTCTTGAAAGGCCATGGGACCCATCACATAGACAGCAACGCCCACCAGAACAGCGAAGTCCATAGTTCTAGGAAAGTCTCTGCATGTACTAACCTTGCTTTGAGTCTCTGCAGTTCCGAAGTGTGTCAACCCAGGACATGATTTTGTGCTTTAAAACTTACCCTGAGAAAGGCCAAGGGCTCCACTGGGATCTGAACACACAGCACAGTTGCTGGCTGGCTAACAAAGACTTACTATTGGTTTAAATCCGTGTCCAAGTAGTCTTCTCTGGTAGATACCCCACTACAGTCTCAAAGTACTTTGTGCAACTGATTTTATCCTTTGGAATTCTATCACTTCCCCACTTCTCCAAACCCTTCCATGTACTCTCCTGCCTTAAAATTTATAGCCTCTTGTGTGTGTGTGTGTGTGTGTGTGTGTGTGTGTGTGCCTAAATATATAAATATAACTTGTTCAGTTTATACAATGTTATCCATATGTATATGATTTCAGGGCTGACCACTTAATACTGAATAAACTATTTGGGGATCTCTTCCCAATGGTGGCATTCCTTAGTCACCTGTAATTCTTTGTCTAGGGTTGGGACTTTACCTCTTTATGTTAGAATGTCGACTGGTGTCCTTGCTCCAGTCTTGTTAGGGCAGCCATGTTGATGAGACTTCATGGGTACAGCTTCTCTGACATTTCTAGGATACAGGGTCTCACTAACACCCTACTGCTCTGGCTCTTACAGTCTTTCCATCTCTGATTCCATGAGGACCCCTGAGCCTCGGGGCAGGAGTTGTGTAGCCCTAGCTGTTGGACACATAGTCTCTCCTCTGCATTTTGATCAGTTGTGATTTTCTGTAATGGCCTATTGCAAAGAGAAGGCTCCTTGATATGATAAGGAGTGAGAACTATACTTATCGGTGGGCATAAGGATAAATATTTAGAAGATAGCTAGGGATTGTGCCAGTTTAGTGGTGATTATGGGTTCTCCTCCAAAATCCATGACTTTTCTAGCCCCAGATTGTTGGCTAGGTTTCCGTCTTGCCAAGTAGGCCTTAAGTCCAAGTAGAGAACTTTTGGTTACCCTTACGGTATGTGTGCCACTGTGCATCCTTAGGGTTATCATGCCACACTGGTCATTGTTGTGGTTTATAGGCATAATAGCTAGGTAGGACTATTGACTGCTTCCCTTCCTCGGAAAATTGCATGCTTGGTATTTTCAGGTCAGATCTCCTAGTCCATGTCTTCTGGGTCCTATATCTGAAGTTAACAGTGTCTTCAGCAACAAGGGCTTACCTTCTACCTCTGGGGGACAAAGAAAGGCAACAACAGTAACCTATAATGTTTGGGGAGTGTCTTAAAGAGCCTTGGCCAAAAACTCACAAAGGGGATTCTGTCAGTCTATGGATTTGGGGGAAGCATTGTCAGCCCGAACCATAAAGTTTGCAGTTAGAAATACACGATGCTCTGAATGTGCATTAACCAGGAGTCTGCCCCTGAAGATGCTGGTCTGGCTTAGTCATTAACATCATGATGAGATCCAAAGTAAAAGGGAACTGTTTCTCCAGAGCACAGTCCAAAGTCAGGTCATCCACCCAGCTACTCCTAATAGTTGCTGTGTGCAAGGCCAGGCCCAGTATCACACCACAGATGGAGCACATCATTCAGTTTACCCTCTACCTCCTGTGTACTCTAGACCATGTGCAGCTGGGACAAAATTACATAAAAGTGACACAGCTGCACATAGCTGGGGGGAAGGGAGGAGGCAAGACAAAGTTGTAGGGAGCCGCCATTCTAAGATGGCACCGACTTCCTGACAGCTTTGCTGTAAACAACTCCATATTTGGCTGTGCTTGCTGGGCTGCGCGCCTCGATGCTTGCACATGCGCGTATATGGTAATTTGGCCTTATGTCCTCAGCCTATCCCGTGGCTCCCCGTGCTTGCATTCTGGCGGGATCCAATCACAGACTGACCCGTTCGCTTGGTTCCCTATATAAGCAGCTGCCTTTTGGTTCTTGGGGCCCCTCACCTCCCGCTCTCCCTCAATCAAGAGGCGCTCCAATAAAGTGTGATCTGAGAGGAATCCTCGAATGGTGGTCGTTCTTCCTCGCTGGTCGAGGAGCTCGCCGCAGCTGGTGCCGAAACCCGGGAAACTCGGACACCGGGAAACTCGGACACCGGGTGAGGGGTCGAAGGGGATTCAGAACTCAACACACGGAGCGGCGACGTCGAGAGAGACATCGCTTGTAACAAGGTCCTGAATAAACTGCAGAAAGAAGAGCCTGGTGTCGCATCATCCTTGCTGGTCGAGGCGGGCGTGACAAGTGGTGGCCCGTACGGGGAACTTCACTACTTTCAATGAAGGCTCAGAACTTTCTGCAGTCAGGGTGGTGCACCAGTAAATCCCAGGTAAATTGGGAACCCGCGACAAAAGCAGGGTTAAAGGAATCCCAGGTGAATTGGGAACCCGCGACAAAAGTGGGGAGGTTTTTGCTCTTCTCTGTAAAGAGAGAGCGGGAACAAAGGGCTAGTTGATAGACTTTTGGAACTGGTTTTTGTGTTGCAAACAGAACTGTTTAAATGGAAAAGTTTGGGTTTTCTAACTAGGCTTGAGACTTTGCTTAAAAAAAATTATAAAGAAAAGGGAGAATTAATATTCTTTAGTCTATTTAATTTAAATAAATATTTTATTGTTTGAGTGGATTAGTGTCATTTTGTTAGTAAGACATGCAAATGGAGTATATCAAGAGACTACTTTTAAAGTGTAAAAAGTTTTATTAAGGAACTGCTTTTGGATGTTTTGCTAAATGTTTTCAAAGTTAATGGTTAGATTGAGAATATTGCTTTTCAATATAGGTTTGTAGGAATTGTATAAGTTTGGGTTTTTTCTAACCAGGTTTGAGATTTTGTTTAAAAATTATAAAGAAAAGGAGGAGTTATGAGTGAATTAAGGTTGAATGCATGTTTGCAGAAAATATGTTTAACCTAATGCACCCTGGTTTTGTGGAGATAAGGAAATATTTAAGTTTGATGTGAATACATCAGAAGTTTTTCCTATGTTTTTAGCAAGAAAATTCAAATGGTTCTATTAAGAGTTAGAGTTGTAAGACTGGGAGAATTGTGACTATGTATAGCAATATTTATGTTAACCTGTTAATGGTAATGATGAAGCTAAGGGATTCTTTAAGTTTGCAATTGTATTAAGTTTTTCATTTAGAGAGGGCTTGATGCAGCTAAAGACTGCTGTAGTCACCTTGGACCAAATCCAAAAGAGAAATACCATCTTTATCATCCTCTCCTCCCACTCTGGGAGGTATAAAAGCTATGAAGATTGCTGTAAGCTATTAATAATGAGTTATTTTTTTATATATTAAGAAAGGGGGACCTGTGGGAGCCCATTTTTGGGTTTCTCGTGGCTTTATCCAGAAGGTCCGCATAGAGAATGATTAGGGCCAAGGGCCTGAGTTCAGGTGTCTGTCCTGATTGAGTTTGCTAATGAAGAGGCTGTGGCCAATAAGAGCAAATTGACACCCTTTGGCAGATTGCCCAGCTCGGCTGTCAATGGAAATATGCTGGGTTGTGTGTAACTAGTATCCAGTATGAAAACTTTACCCATGCTGTAAATCTGTCTAAACAGTTGTCCAGTTATCTTTTAGGCAATTGGATGGGAGAATTCGACAACCTGATGGAACAACTGAGGGTGTCTATCGTCACGGTGAACTCGACCCAGGTGGACACCGGACTGGCGGAGGGATTAACTTCCTGGATTTCTTCTGCCCTTTCCCTGTTTAAGGAGTGGGTGGGGGTGGATATATATTTTTTGGCATGCTGTCTTGGAGGGTGTGTGCTTTGTCTGTGGTTGGTCTGCGGTTTGCGAGCACATACAAAAAAGGACAAGGTCATTATCACTCAGGCATTAGCCACTCTGGAGTGTGGCTCCTCCCCTCAGATCTGGCTTTCTGCCTTAAAGAACAAATGATAAGTTCACATAGCCTTTGCACCCCTAGGACTAGTTAGTCCATTGCACTCGGGAAGGTATGTGGACAATTATCTTGTTTACTCACCTTCGATCGGTCAACACATCCTGAGGTGGGGATCTGATTGGGTGAAGTATTTGTGTTGGGCACAGGATGCCAGGCTCGTGCACTGCACTTGGAGAGTAGGACGTTTTTCTTCCTTCAAGGAGAGCAAGTCCGATTGCATATGGGTCAGTACCAATATCCCATCTCTGAAAAAAGGGTACTTGAAGGTCTTATCAGAGATCAGACCTCTACTCTCTCCTGTTGCTTAATTAATAAAGAGGGGGGAGATGTAGGGAGCTGCCATTCTAAGATGGTGCCGACTTCCTGACAGCTTTGCTGTAAACAACTCCATACTTGGCTGTGCTTGCTGGGCTGCGCGCCTCAATGCTTGCACATGCGCGTATATGGTAATTTGGCCTTATGTCCTCAGCCTATCCCGTGGCTCCCCGTGCTTGCATTCTGGTGGGATCCAATCACAGACTGACCCGTTCGCTTGGTTCCCTATATAAGCAGCTGCCTTTTGGTTCTTGGGGCCCCTCACCTCCCGCTCTCCCTCAATCAAGAGGCGCTCCAATAAAGTGTGATCTGAGAGGAATCCTCGAATGGTGGTCATTCTTCCTCGCTGGTCGAGGAGCTCGCTGAACAAAGTGACAAGAATTTAAGGTGAGGTCTAATGACTTTGCCAACACTTCCTTCTACAAGGGACTATCAAGCACTCCAGTCTTATGCAGATGTTGTGGGTAATCAGAGCTGCTCTGATTAGTGTAGTAGCAGCCATGCTATGCTTGGAGGACAGCGTTCCCCAACAACATAGACATGCAAAAGTGTTCCTTGCATAGGCCCTGAACCCAGCTTAGTGCATCTGAACAAGGTCCTCCAAGGACCCAGGTGCCCAGGTAGAATTTAGAAAGGAAAGGAAAAGGGTTCCTGGGCATACAGACTCTTTTACCCAAGCGGGAGTGGGGGAGGGTTACCACTCAAATTGGGTGCCTCTTGAAGTATGCGACCTTCATTCCCATTGGCCCAGAGCTCAGGCATCCTCTGCCACCCAAATGTGAGCTTTTATGGTCTCCCATCTCCCCCCGCCCCAAGTAAACATGCTGGAGAGGGTAAGAGGCTTGTGGTCCAAGATCTACCCCTTACATACCTGTGACCCTGTGTGGTACCTGACTTTCCTAGGCCAGTTCCCATGCAGATAAATTGAAGGCAATCGCCAACTCTATCCTAAGACACTAGGACTCAGGATTTTAAAGGGCAGGACCAACAGGAAGTTTGGTTTTCTGGTGGTAGAGCTGTGGAGGGGAACATAGTTGAAACAGACCCTGGTCTGGGGAAATGATCACAGAACCCCAGAGTCTATTTCAGGAATAAGATTATATCCACCTAAAAGGCCAACTTAGAAACTAAGTAAGAAATTATATGCCAAGGCTCCAGGCACATAAAAGAATCCCAAAAGTTATTGGTAATGGTGATCATTCCCAGACACCTATAGCCCTTACTCTAATTCTACACACACATACACTTTTTTTTTTTTTTTTGGTCCCTGCCTGGGCTGAGTCCAGATATGCGGCCTTCTTCCACACCTCTGGCCTCCCCAGTCACTCCTAGGCACTGACTCCCAGGCCCAATGACCGGTTCTTGTCTCTGCCGTTCGTTCCGCCAGTCCCAAACGTGAGCCTACGCTGCACTGCACCTTGGCAGCATCACCCACTGGGGGAGTCTTGATCTTGACTTCGATGACTTCGTGTCTGGTGAGGTGTCTGGGGCTGTGGGAGCCATAAACTCTCCCTGCTTGACCTCCTAAAGCTGCTGCAAGCTGATAGGGAAGCCTGGGGATGACTGGCCCTGACTCCAGGACCTGAAAAAAACGACCATGTGGAAGCTGCAAGGTCTTAACAGGAGAGTTCTGTGGTTTGGTGTCTGTCAAAGAGGTACCCATCACTGGGCAATGCTCGACGAGATCCAACCTTTAGATGATCACGTGATCACAATGGCTAGTAGAGGAAGCTTGCCCTGTGGTACTATGAGTAGCAAGGCAGGAATCACAGCAGCTCTCTGCCTTTTGCTTCTTTCCACTACACCCAGCACCACATGGCTGGCTTCTTGCAAACTTATCAGTTGTTCACAGTGGTCTTACCCACTCACAGCACCAGTGTCAGATGGACCGTTTAAACACTTAGAGGCTGTGGAACATCTCTCTTGCTAACAGATACATGTAAATTCATTGTGGTCCCTCCACATCAGTTTGGCTCATCAAAAACAGCCCATCTCCAGGAAGGTGGAGCTTGTCGAAAGAGAATCCAGCCCACTGAGCCTGACTGTAGCAAGAAATTCTGAAGCAATTGCCAAGGGGAAAGACACTCTGCAGACCAAATACTCAGACAACAGCACAGATAGCAGTCTACAGCAACTGCCTGAAATGCTCACGTTATTTGGTTCCCAAGAAGAATAGAAAATAGAGCCATCTCACAAGTTGTATGCTGTGTATTTCACAGTTGGTCCACATAAAGGCTTCCTGAATTCTCAGATAAAGGTCACAAGAAGTCTATTTCAGCTGAGCTGGAGGCAAGCGCTGGCTCCCACCTGTGACTGGGAGCAGCTTGCAGGCTTCATGGGGTAGATCCTGTGGCTCTGGAAAGTGGGATGGAGTAGTCACCCAACTCTTCCCCCATTTTTCCTCTTGGCTGAGCCATAATCCCTTTTGCTGATGCTCACAGCATAGTCCACTCCCTCTCGAAGCACTAACAATACCAAGGAAACAATCAATCTTGAAATAACTTTGGTAATCTCACCAGCAAGCATAGGGTACCTGTGTACCTGCCCCTGGAAATTTCTCTTCTGGTTATTTTCCAATTCCATTCAAAAGGTCCCCAAGCCAGGCACATAAAATAGCCTGAAGATTTCAGTAGGGGTCTCCCAACCTTAGAAAGCACCATTTTGAGTGATGCCTCCAAAGTGTCCCTCTTCATGTCAGCACCTCTGGGAGGAAACTCAGGCAGCTGGGAGACAGCGTGGGGGTCATGGACTCTATCTTCTTTACTAGCTAACAAGGCATGTGGGGGAAGAAAGACTTTGTGCAGAAGGGACCAGGGTTTGGACAGATACCCCCACACACAAATGAATCCCTAAAGAATAAGCTGCATGGGCAGCCAGTCCTACACCAGAAGGTCACTGCTGGATTGAGGGTACCTTCTTCCTCCTCAGGCTCATCCCTAGATGTCAAGAGGAAGGAGATTGGCAGGGAAATACTTGACCACAAGGAATACTAATGCGCTATTGAGAGTCAAGTAGATCACACCCATCAAGCTCTTGGTGATGTCCAATGCTGCGTGTTCAAACGGATGTAAGTGAGCCATCCTCTGGCTTTTATCCACTAAGGGGTTAACCCAGACTGAACAATCATAGAAATATTGGGATGGTTTTCTGTTTGTTGAGACAAAGTCTTACTCTGTAACCCAGGCTGGCCTCTCCAGCCCTGGGTGATAGGAAGTCACAACATGCTCACACGGTTGGGCTTGCCTGGCAGACCGCCTAGTTATTTCCAGTTCAAAATAGTCATTTCCGGGTCAAAACATCTCACGTGACTCCTGCGGCCATGTAATCTATGCGCATGCATGGAGTAGCCACATGCGGTCCTGTACACATGTACAGCCCACTCTTTAAAAAGCCGGCGCCATTTTGCACAAGTCTCTTCTCTCTTTCTCCTCTCTTCCTTTTTTCTTGACCATGCGGCCTAACACATCTATCTCTTCCTATCTTATATTAATAAACAGCTCTTCTGTAGATTTGTCGTGTTCGGGACGTGTTCCTCACAGGGTAAGAGCGCTGCTAATAACACTGGGATGACAGGCATGTGCCATCACACCTGGTTGTCACAGAGGCTGAAGCAGGGATGAGGCAAGGATAGGACAGCAGATTGCACATGACAGGCTCTCCACCCTCTGGACACCTCAAGAGTCTTCACTGAAGGCTCAATAACTCCCAACCTGAACCAACAGCAAATGAATCATGTGTGTGTATATGTGTGTGTGAGAGAGAGGGGAGAGGGGGAGAGGGGCAGAGAAGAGGGGGAGAAAGAGAGGGAGGGGAGGGAGAGGGAGAGGGGGAGAGGGAGAGGGAGAGAGGGAGAGAGAGGAGAGAGAGAGAGAGAGAGAGAGAGAGAGAGAGAGAGAGAAGGGCGGGCGTGTTTCCCCAGCCCCATTCCACTCATGTGTCTTTTTTCTAAATCACCAGGACATACAAACACCCAGAAACTCCCACTCATTCCTACCTGCAACCCATGTTCACATTTCTAACCACAGAGAGTCATCTCACCAGCTCCATCAGAAAACATCAAAACCCAACACACTCATGACTCAATCTAACAGTTCTTTTTTGGGTTTGTTTTAAGGATCTTTATTTAAGCGCCCATGGTGCTGAAGTTCCATCAAGGATTTGGAAGGTCCCTGTCCTGCCATTCTCGACTGCGTCAGTGATGAGTGATTGGCAACCAGATCCATGGTGTGCACACATAAGGCAGGAGAATCCAGCTTTCCCAGAAGGTTCAGCTGTAGTCCTGGGACCCTTGAATGGGAGGTGGCAGTCCCAGCTCCCAAGGCTGAAAGGGCAGGGTGCACAGCTTCGAGGTGGCCAGCTACCTAGATTCACCACTGTGCTGTGAGCTTCCTGCTCTGTTCCCAGCCCCACCCCTCTGGCCAACGGGCAGAAGGTTGAGAGAAGTCAACTGAGAAGCAAGGTAAAGGGGGCCCAGAAGAACAGCACCCCTCATGATGGGTTAGGGTTGCTGCAAAGCACCCATGCCCAGCCAGGCTCTGGAGTCAGGGTGGCCCTTTCCACCTACTGCCACCACCACAGCCCCAGGCAGGGACTGTAAAGTCTGATGGTGGTGCGGAGCTGGCCAAGGTAGGGGTTTTCATCCAAAGCAATGGAAGGACACAAGGCAGTATCAACAGCCACCTTTTCAGATATACTCCATTCCAAGAACCCCAAAGGCACTGTGACTTGCATACCAGCTACAGAAATTTGGGGGAAGCCAATGGGAGGCCTCCATTAACCTGAGCAGTTAGTCCAGGGCCTGTTTCCTCTGGGCATCCCTGGGTACCCAGCTCCCAGGTGAGGTGCAGTGAGCCCAGGAGTCTAGTTCAACCTAGCCTGGACTGACTTCCAACAGAGTTCCTGACAAGGTTCTTTGTTCCTTCTTTTTTCAGCTACCATTCATTTAAATTACCACAGTGATTTCTTCTTAGCGTTGCGTTCCTAAGACAGACAACACAGCACCAAGGCAGCACAAAAAAAAACAAAAAAAAAAAAAATTTATAGTACACACACAAAAACATGACCAAAGCTGCCTGGCACTGTCCATTCCCACGAGAAGAGAAATAGGTACGCACATCCATACACACACTCACCCATGTGCTCTGATCCCTGAAAAAATCAGAAATTGGTTTGTGGAATAGCTGTTGCTATTTATGCTGAGCCTCTTAGGAAGGGTGAGGTGGGGTGAGGAACTTGGATAACCACTCTAAAATATCACAGAGCTATCCCCCAAATAAAGCCAGATTTGATGACGATGGAAAGATTTGGGAGAACAAAATGTCAGGATTCTCCTAAGTACATCTGAAGGTCCTTCAGGCTTTTGATGTAGGGGTGTGTGTGTGTGTGTGTGTGTGTGTGTGTGTGTGTGTGTGTGTGTGTGTGTCTATCTGTGTCTGTGTCTATGTTGGTAAACATGTGTAGAGGCCAGAAATGAACCTTGGGCATTGTCCCTGTAGAGTCATCCAACATTTCTGTGACCAGGTGTCTTCACTGGAACTTGCTCATTAGGCTAGACTGGCTGAGCAGTCAACCCCAGGGATTCACCTCTCTCCCCAGTGCTGAATTAGAGGTGTGGGTCATCATAGGAGTTTTGATTTATTTTAATGTGAGCTCTAGGGACAAAACTTGTATCCCCTGCTCACAAGCTAATCAGGTTATGAGCTAAGCTATCTCCCCCCTTGCCCTGCTTCTTAAAATTATTAATCCTCCTAATTATAGTTTTACTATTATTACAGTTGTTGTAGAAAAATTCTTTGAAATTGATGTTCCCATCTTCACCTCTTAGAAAGGTAGAAAACCCCTCAAGGAAGGAGGGCAAAGAGCATTTCAAAGGGGCATCCAGGGGTGGCTGAGGCGACAGGAGACAAGCTTGATGGTGACATTCCAAGCAGTTGCTGGACACACAGAGTGGAGCCAGTGCTTCATAAATAACAGTGGGTTTGGTTTCAAAACCTCAGGTGAGAGACGGTGCCCAGACCTCCACATCCCAGGCTGCAGCTGACCAGCTTCCCCCAGGATGCTGACGTACCCGAAAAGTTTTATCTGAAACAAAGCAAGAAGGAGAATCATCACTTCAGGCAGAGCAATGAAGCCATCTGACTCCTCCCTGGCAGTGTCCACTCCTGGGGCCACACTGTCACACTCACTCTCTGTCCCTTTTCCTATCCCTGCTGCCTGGGCAGTCATCTTTGTCACCATTGTCCTCTGCGGCCCTTGATGGTCCTCACCCACCAGGCTTTTGAATGTGCACTCTGAAAGGCACATTCCATTCTCCCCTGGAACTCTATCCTTCGGCTCTCAAACAGGGCTTTCAGGGACCCTCCCTCCACACACAGCCCCCACCCCATCCACCTTAGAGCACAAGCTGTTTTCTCCTTAAATCCCTCCTTCCAGCCTCCTACAGGTGCTCAGGCCAAGTGTCAACAAAGCATCTCTTTAAAATCTACCAAGAGTAACTATTTTCAACCTTGTAGATCCTGCCACTTCTGTATCAACTAGGAGCCCTGTTGTCATGACAAAAAGCAGCCAGAGACAGTACAGAAATGCCTGGTGATGGCTGTGTTCCACTAAAACTTTATTTATGGGCACTGAAAACTGAATTACATTCGACTTTTATCTTGAAATATTATTCTCCTTTTGATTCTTTTTCAAGCATGAAAATGTAGAAATCAGAGCCTGGCATGTTGGCACAGGCCTATAATCCCAGCAGTTGGGAGGTGGAGGCAAGAGGACAGTGAGTTTTAGAAAAGCCGTGGGGCTGCACAGTGAGACCCGGGCGCACATGGAACAAAAAGAACTCATACTTGGTTTGTGAGCTCTTGTCCCAGTCTGAGGTCCATAACGTCTCCCCTCATCCCACTGAGTCAGGAGGATTGGCACTGTTGGAAGCAGCAGAGCCTTTTAGAGGGGAGGCCCAATGGGAGGCCTCCAGGTCACTGGGAGCACATGGGCAGGAATCATGGGATTCCAATCTCTCCCTTTTGTTCCCTGGCTCATGATGTGGCCAGAGGTTTTATTCTGCCACACCTGCCAAGATGGGCTGCCTCACCACAGACTGCCTCACCACGGGGCAAACCAACCATGGACTGAAACCTCCAACTCTGTGAGCCAAAATAAACCTTTAAGTCGTCTGAGGTATTTTGTTACAGTAACACAGACCGGAGGAGTACAAAGCAAACATGGCCATTGTTTGGTTAGTTGGGCCCATATAAGCATATGACTAGTATCTGTCTCCTGCTCAGACTGGGTGTGTGAACAGGCAGGACCCACGTGTGAGCCTGCTCTTCTTCAAACTCTAGCTCTAACACAGGGCAGACTGCAGCAGAAGCACGGGAAATGTTTCCACCTTGAGTGAAAGCTTACAACTTCATAAAAGGAGCTTAGAGAAGGGGGAAACAGACCCAGGAAAGCTGCCGCTTTAGTATTGGATTATGGACCTTACATAATCCATGGGAAACAGAAGCATAATAGAATGTAAGGACTGGTGATGGTTTCAGAGACCAAACTAAAAATCAGAGTAGAGAGCCATTTCCACAGCTACATCAAGCGTCCACAAATGGCAGCCAATGGCAGGGGCTTGCTGACCCCAGGGAGAGCTGGTGGATAGTAACAGCATAGCACAGGGACACACTGATCACCCAACACGTGGCACTGTCGCCTGCCTGGGTGCTCAAGTACAGTTGCCAGGTGACCCCTCATCTCACCAAGGTCCCAGAAGCATCAGCATGGAACCTCTGGCAGGTCCTGTACCTTCATCCCATGAGCTGCTTACACCCCCATACCTGTAGGAATAATCAGCCACCTGTATACACGGGGGGGGGGGGAGCTGCAGAGCAAAGGGGAACCCCAGCTCTCTGAGAGGCTCCTCGCCATCAGCTTCTTTCACAGCAGAACTAAAATCTGGGGACGTGAGGCAGGCAGGGGAGCCTCCAGAACCCAACCATTCCCAAGCTCCTTAGGAAGGAAAGGCAGCCGTAAGACATTACCACTGGAAAGGTATTAACCCCTTCATTTAAGAAGCACTGAGTCTATACCTCAACCTTGGATGGGGTGGGGGAGGGGCAGCTCTGCTTCCGCTTCTCTTCGTACCCACTCACTCTCCAGGGGTCTGACTATGGAGAATAGAGTAGGCACAGTCTCCTATGCCGTGGTCATGTCGTTGGTATCCAATATCCCTACAGGAAGCTCTAGCCACAGAATGGGGGGCAAGTAAGCCTGCTTAGAATGTTGGTCCACATCCTGGAGGAGCCACACTGTTTCCACACACAGGAAGCCCATCTCAGCAGGCAGCAGGGCTGGCAGGGACAGCGGCAGCCCGGTTGGTACGTTGGATGGGTTTTCCCAGCAGCTGGGTACCTCGGGCTACACTCAACACCACAGCTGCCAGGCTGCCTGCGGTACAACCAGAAGAGCTCGTATGTGCCTGTCCTCCAGGGATGCCTATGGGGGCGAAACAAAAGTCTCCATAATAAACGAGGGATCTGCAGAGTACCCAAAACACTGGCTGCAACTGTGTACCAGACCAACCAGGCACAAAACACAAGTGAAATCCACCTCCTGAAATGTGGCACCATTTCAAAACTCCAGGGCTCTCCATACTCCATGTAGTTATTTTCCCCAAATCAAAGCATCCCAGATGTATGAAACACACAAAGAAGGCAGCTGAGCCGGGGGTGCAGCTCATGGTGGAGCGCTTGGCTAGCTTGCCTGAGATCCTAGGTTTGATAGCCAGCATTGGGGTTGGGTGTGCTGTCCACAGAAGCCTCCCTGGCCTGTGACCTCTTCTCTACATGACTGGAAACCTAGGGAAAAACAAGCCTGGCTGATCCACCGGGGCTCCAAGTCACAAGATAGGATCAGAAGTCACACAGACAATAAGAAGCACCCGACCCACCTCACTACCCTGGTGCCAAGCACATGATGGCCCTCTCTCCACTGAATCATAAAACAACCTAAAGCCATGATTCGTTCACATCCGATTTCAATGTGTGTGCTTCCTGGAGAGAACCAGAAACATTTGGTGGACAGGAAAACAAGACCCTATAATAGGTTATCAGTGTGCAGACAAGTCCTCAAAAACACTCCATGAAAGAGAAAGGTGACCTCAAAAACCTGCATTCTTTCATACTTATTGACATAAAAAGCTCTTCACAATACGCCTTTGTAACATGGGCCTATTTCAAAAGAAAAGGAAATCCCCACAGACGTGGACTCACACACACTCTAGTGGCTACTGCTAAGTAGTGAGATGACAGCAAACTCATCGCCCCCACTTCCCATCTGTAGTTCCTATAAACCTGTACATCAGGAAAAGCTACAGCCTCCCAGCGGTCAGTCTTCTCTGGCCCAGCATGGCCTTGTGTCTGACTGACTCACCTCCAAGTTCATTCACATCCTCAGTTCACTTCCACCACAAACAGCAGGAGCTTTGACGGGGTGCTCCCTGAAGTTCAGCTCTTCAGGACACAAGGCAGGGCGGCACGGGGCCTGGCAACAGTCCTGAATGTCTGTGGGAGGCTCTGACACGGGCTGCCACAGAACAAATGGGGATTCCAGCTGGGAAGTCTGACAGTGACTGAATGGGCTATGTATTCAGTGGAAGAAGCAACAGAAGTAGAATTCGCTCAAAGAAAACTGAGGGATGGTGTCCTGGCTGCTTTTGTGTGTCAACTTGACAGAACAGAAGCTCAAGTCATCAGAGAGGAAGGAGCCTCAGTTGAGGAAATGCCTCCACGAGATCCAGCTGTAAGACATTTTCTTAATTAGTGATTAATGGCAGAGGGCCCAGCCCATGGTGGGTGGTGCCATCCCTGGGCTTGTGGTCCTGGTTCTATGAGGAAGCAGGCTGAGCAAGCCATGTGAAGCAAGCCAGTAAGCAGCTCCCCTCCATGGCCTCTGCATCATCTCCTGCCTCCAGGATCCTGTCCTATTTGAGTTCCTGTCCTGACTTCCTCCAGTGATGAACAGCAATGTGGAAGTGTAAGCCAAATAAACCCTCCCAACTTGCTTTTTGGCCATAATGGTTCTTCACAGAAATAGAAACCCTGACTAAGACAGATGGGATACAGACACCAACTGAAAACTGATCATCACAGAGGGTAGCAAAGAAGCCCAACGGTGATTCTTCATGCAGAGAGAGAAAATGAAACTTCCTGCAAGACTGAGCAAGGGAAAAATAAAAAAACATATGAAATATTAAATAAGCATTTGGGAGGCAGAAGCAGGCAGATCTCTGTAAGTTGGAGGCCAGCCTGGTCTACATAGGGAGTTCCAGACCAGCCAGGGCTACACAGAGACCCTGTCTTTCAAAAAGGAAAAGAAAGACCGTAGCTACTCTTACTAAAAATGTTTATAAGATTAAAGAAGATGAAGAATGTTGGGAACAACTATACAAAAACAGTTTGTAAACTTGAGCAGAAATGGACAAAAGGCCCCAAAACCACTCCTGATCAAAGCTGACCCAGGAAGAAATAAAGACTGAATATTCTTGGAACTATTCAAGAAGCTGAATGTCACTGATCCTAAAAACAGCACACAGACTGTCTCGGGTGCAGCCAGTTTTTCGTATGCTCTACTAAACCCTTAGGAAACAAATGGTTCCAATCTGATTCCAACTAGTCCAGAGAAGGGAGATAAGGAAACGCGCATAACTTTCACCAGAGCCTGACAAACAGACCAGTAGCAGAGCAGAAAAACAACAGGCCAGTCACCATTTCCTAGGGAGAAAGGAAGCCTTGTGCAATACAATGCACGTAGCAAGGTAACACAAGACCAAGTTCTTAACTCCAGAATCCTGAACTGACTGTATATTGGAAATTTCATGAATATATAGATTCACCACCATAACGGGTTAAAGGAAAAGGTATGTCCTGCTCAACAGAGCTGAAGAAAGGAACAAAATTCAAAGGTAGCACACGGAGATAGAAGAAAACTCCATGTAGCAACCCAACAGCAAACCTCACTCAGTGCTCAAATACTGAAGGCATGCCCTTCTTAAAGGTCTTAACCAGGAGTAAGACAGCAAGGCTGCAACCATCGCTTCTGATCCACAAGCACAAGGCAGAGAGAGGAGTGGCTGGGCCTGGTATGGACTTTTGAAACCTCAAAGCTGACCCCCAATGACACACCTCCTCCAGCGAGGCCACACCGCCTCATCCTTCCCCAACAGTTCCACCAACTGAGGACCAAGCATTCACACACATGAGCCTATGAGGCCATTCTCATTCACCCCAAACAGACCCACACGGTGGAATGAGAGAACTGACTCATGCAAAGAGTGTCATACCACCTCCGCATACATGCCCCAGCACGTGTGCCTACATGCTCATGTGCACACATGCATGTCCACACACATACACAAATAAATTTAAAATACGGCTACCAGAGATGAGGTCACAGATGTAATGACCACAGTTTGGTTCTCTGTTGTCACTTTGGGGACAGCCTCAAAAACAGGTTCCTATACAGACTGCCCAGGAGCAGACACTCAGCATGGAGACTGAGCCCATGGGACTAGGGCTCACAAGAGCCAACAACTTAGCATACAGGATTAATACAAATGGATCTGCTGGGTCCTGAGATTCTGCCTGGAAGAAATGGGGGACACCACGGGGCTGGAGGAGGCAAACCCAGATCCTGTATCAGACATCGCCGGGTGCCAAGAGAGGGGTGTCTGGGAAATGCCAGTGTGTGGGTACATAGTTTCTCTCTCATCCTTGATTCTCACTTTTGCATCAGGCCATGGCGAGGGGGGCTTGGCCTTTCAGAAAACAAAAGTATTTCTACTACCTAAATATCTACTAAGTGGTTCAGTCTTGCCAGCTGGTTTCAGCGCTTGGTGAGTTTCAGAGTTAGCAGCCACGCAATCCAGGACTGACCATCAGCCCAGAAAGGGAACTTGTTCCAAGTCTGAAGAATCCAGACAAGTGTGGATGTATTTCAGGCTAAAGCAGCACTGGCATCCAGGCCCCTTTCCCATCTCACAGTCTAGACAGAATTTCTAAACAGATATTAGAATAGCTTGTTTAAGTCCTTTCCATACCAGTTACTTGAAACAGGTTCTCACTATACGTGTGTGTGTGTGTGTGTGTGTGTGTGTGTGTGTGTGTGTGTGTGTCCAACCTTGAACTTAAAACATCCTGCTCTAGCCTCCTGGGTGTTGGAACTACAGCCATGGGCTTCCACATCCGGATTAGGGACTTTTCTTACTCAGTGACATGTGAACACACAATAAAAACAGACCATTCTATCATGACTCTCACAGAATCAGTTCAGTCACTCCGTGTACTAGTTACTTCTCTCTTTCTCGTGATAATGAGAAAATACGTAGCAAAAGCAACTGTGCTAACTAGTTTTATGTCACCCTAACAGAAACTAGAGTCATTTGGAAAGAGGGATTCTCAACTGGGGAAATGTCCACACCAAACCGGCCTTCAGGCAAGCCTGTGGTACATCCTCTTGAATGATCATTGATGACTGACAAGGGAGGACCCAGCTCACTGTGGGTGGTGTGACCCCTGGGCTTGTGTTCCTGGGATCTATAAGACAGCAGGCCAAGCAAGCCATGAGGAGCAAGCCAGCAAGCAGCACTCCCCCATGGCCTCTGCTTCAGCTCCTGCCCTGACTTCCCTGGGCTAATGAACTATATGCTGTACAATGAAATAAACCCTTTCAGGTTGTTTTGTTTTGTTTGTTTTTCTAGACAGGGTTTCTCTGTGTAGTTTCAGTCCCTGTCCTGGATCTTGCTCTGTAGACCAGGCTGGCCTTGAACTCATAGAGATCCACCTGGCTCAGGTTTTTTTGATCAGTGTGTTACCACAGCAATAGAAAACCTAGCAGGGCAGCGGTGACACACACCTTTAATCCCAGCACTCAGGAATCAGAGGCAGGTGAATCTCTATGAGTTCCAGGCCAGCCTGGTCTACAGAGTGAGATCCAAGACAGGCAACAAAACTACACAGAGAAACCCTGTCTCAAGAAAACAAACAAACAAACAAAACCTAAGAAAGACAGCAACTTAAGGAAGAAAGACTTGCTTTGATTCACAGTTTGAGGGTACAGTCCATCACAGCGGAGACAGCAGGGCAGCAGGGGCACGAGGCAGCTGGTCACATAGCATTCACAGTCAGAAAGCAGAGGGGTAAGCACCAGTGCTCAGCTCAGTTTCTACTTTTTATGAAGTCCAGGACCCCCACCCACGGGATAGTGCTGACCACATTTAAGGTAGGTCTTCAGTCTTGAAACTCCCTCACAGACTCAGCAAGAGATTTGTCCCCATGGTGATTCTGGAACCTGACAAGTTAACAATCAATATTAACGATCACACCTAATATGAACAAGATTCTAGTAGTGGTTCTGAATCCAAAAACTGTACAGGGGCTGGCAAGATGGCTCAGTGGGTACAGGCTCTTGTTGCCATGCCTGACAAACTGAGTTTGACTCCCAGAATCTACATAAGAGAAGGAGAGAACCAACTCTAGAAAGTTGTTCTCTGCCTCCGAATACACCGAGGGGCACGCGCCGTGTACAGGCGCATATACACGCATGCATATATACATCGGCAGTACATATGACCCACTCCATTAAGGGCCCATATTGCACAATGTGCCACAGGCCTGCAGAAGGACATAGTGAACCGTAGCAAAAAGCTGGAAGCACAGGAGGGTAATGCACACCTGCAATTCCAACACTCAGGAGACTGAGGCAAGAGAAATACCACAAGTTCTACATAGCAAGTTCCAGGCCAGCCCAGGTTTATGTGACTCTGTCTCAAAAAAAATAAAGATAAAAAAGTGAGGTCTGGCAAGATGGCCTGGTAGAAGTTGAGGGGCTTGTTAGGCAAGCCTAATGGCCTTTTAAAATGATATCATTTTCTGTTTTGTTTCTATGTTTCTGACTGTGAGGTGGGCAAAATGGCCTGGCAATAAAACCAATACAATCATTAATAACACTATGTATGTATAATTTTGTAGTGTAACTGAATATTACTAATTGACTTCATCCTTCCCCTGACAAAATACAGGTCATGAGTTTCTTCTTGCTCTGATATCTAGAATCAGCCTGTTTCAATGTGTGATTGTTCTTTATAAAATTTAAGTATGCCAGGTGTGGTGGCACACACCTTTAATCCCAGAACTCGGGAGGCAGAGGCAGGAGGAACTCTGAGTTCAAGGCTATCCTGGTCTACAGAGTGAGTTCTAGGACAGCCGAGTCTACACAGAGAAACCAATCTCAATCTCTCTCTCTCTCTCTCTCTCTCTCTCTCTCTCTCTCTCTCTCTCTCTCTCTCACACACACACACACACACACACACACACACACACACACACACACACATACATTCCTGGGTACTTCTACCAAGGCGGTGATGGGAACAGGTCCCACCATAATAAGAACATCTCACAGCCCAACAGTTAACAAGAGCACAAGGACACTGTGCCTGAACCACCCTACCCGACCCAGCACTGGAGGAAGGCTCTATCCCCAGCCCACACCTATACTTGATGTCAAATACTGTGGCGTCCTCATCCTCGTCGTCCTCCTCATTCAGTGGGGCCATCTCCACACGCTCAGCAGGAGTGGTGATGATGTCATACTTGCGGGTCTTCTTCAACCTCTTTCCCAACCTGGAGGAAGAGAAGCATACTCATGAGACCAAGCCTGTGAGCCACACTGAGGGGGCCAAGCCTCCATACATAGATGGAGCAGCTCGCCTAAATAAGTTCACTTCCTGACATCTGCAGACAATGCTTGCAACCGCCTCCGGACAGATGCTACAGCTGTACCCAGAAGGCTTGGTTAAGGCCCCAGAAGCTGAGAGCTAGAGAGGGAGCTCAGGGAACAGTCCTTTGCAAGCATGAAGACTGGAGTTTGAATTTCCAGCACTCACCCTCAGCTGCAAGAGAAAGGTCAAATGCCAGACGGATATAATGGCCCTCCTGAAATTTCAGCACTCAGAAGCCAAACAGGAAATCTCTGGAGCAAGATGGCTAGCTAGACTAGTCCAAGGGGTAAGCTTCCAATTCAGCAAGAAACCCTGCCTCATAAACTAGAAAGCTACTGAGGAAGAACCCACAACAGACACTCATGCAAACACACACACACACCCTACAGATATGTAAATACACATACACATGCACATACCCTCACAGATACACATACACATACCCCACAGATATACACACCCCATAGATAAATACATACATACATACATACAGACAGACAGACAGACAGACAGACACACACACACACACACACACACACACACACACACACACACAGGGTGTCCACAGGACTGAGTGAGTTACCAACTTCCTAACCCTTCCCATCTTCCCAAAGCAGAGTTATCTGAGCACCAACAACTCAATAACTGAGAGAAATACTATTCAAATGCAACAGTTCAAAAAGGTAAAATTCGTGCAAAATACTACAATGCACAGCAAACAAAAGATCAAATTATTCTCTGAGGACAGGAGAGCGGCAGCCTGGCTGGGGGTGCAGATGCCACCCTATGGGATCCAGGTCAAAGTCCAGACAAGTTCTACTTAAGTGAGGTTTCCTGAGCTTCCTCATAAATAAAACGGGATAGGAGCGATCTTCCTCAAAGGTGAGGGATGGTCACTGAGATAATGCCCTTAACGAGCATGCATACGGGAGGCTCCTGGCATAAGTTCTTTTGAGCTGATAATAACAAATACAGAAATCACACATGCTCCAGCCTCTCTCCTAAGATTAGGGTTTGTGAAAATGAGTCGATATTGTTTCCATGGCGAGGGTTCTCCTACTACACCAGTACCTATGGCGTGGCAGAGGGACACTGTGGGCCACAGGAAAAGAGCTGGCACAAGCCCCTGCTTGAAGACTGCAATATTTCCCAGGGGGAGTCTGGAAAATGCATGACGTCACCTAAGGGAAGCCCTCTTCTGATGACCACTAATGCTCTCTGAGCCTGGTTCTCTGTGATCTTGGATCTGTTCCCAGTGTTTTGTATTCTATGCCAGCCTCCTCCTAAGAAAATCGGATGCTCTCTATGAAAAAGCAGCCAATCCAAAACATCCTAAGTGGGACACTGAAGAGCCTTCCAGCAGATGGCAAGCTGTTCCCCTGAGACCACTTGTCAAAGACACCGGCAGATCTTTTTACCTCTTGCCAAGAGAAACTCTCAAGTTCTCAAAAAGCATCAAAGCAGAACCTCACTTTTAGGTCCTCTAAAAATGTCTTAGGAACGGCAACGTGCTCTTGGCTTACCTACTATGAATTACCAAAAATAGGACTTACCAAACTGTCATGTCATTTACATAGCAAATTTTAGCACCGTATCCCTAGCATAAACTAACCTATGCAATCTATAGCGCCCGCTCTTGCAGGCCCTTCAGGTACGAGACTGTTTTCTCTAGACTGAAACAATCCTTAAGCAGGGATGGAGGAAGGCTGAGGAAACTCAAAAGCTACAAGAATGCTAAAAGCCTCGTGAGGCTCCCTCCCCAAATTACAGAGGCAGTGAACAATTGCTGGAGGTAGCGGATGCTTCTGTGGTGTTGATGCCTACAAGCTGTAGGGACCTCCAGATGTGCATAGTGGAACTGGGCTCTTCTGTGGTGCAGCTGTTTCTAAGTTCCTGTAAGTAACTCTGATAGGTTCACTGGTCACCAAGGTAGGCTTACAAGAAATAATCCCTTCTTGTGTGTTGTTGGGGCCCTATCTGAGGCGAACAGCCGTTTGTCTGTGTGTCCTTCCTCCCGAGAAGTCACACAACAGCACAGGCAGCGGGAAGACCGTGGCAAATGAGAACCTAGCAACAAAATGAGGCAACCTGAAGCCACGCTGCAGAGTGACTTTTTTCTCCCAGCTGTCCTCACAGGTATGCCCCTGGGCACAGATGTATCTACCTGGATTCGACAATTAGGATGAAGAGCAGAGCAAATACCAAGCCTGGCAGCAAGACATTAAACCAAAGGGACATACCTAGCCACCTTGTCATAAATAAGTTCTTGAGTGTCCGAGGTTTATAGGCTAGACTTGCAAAACCTCTAGCTTACAACTCAAGGCTCCGAGAACTAGAGGCTGTGGCCCCAAGCTTTCAAAGCCACACAGACTTACAGATGTAGGTGCTCTGAGCTTGGGTTGGCAGCAGCCTGGTATTTGGCAGCTGAGTATCAGATGTTGGGACCGTCAGCTTTTAACCCTTGACAGCTCTTAGGGAAAGTGGGGTTCATATCTTCTCACCCCCCAGTAAGCTCAGTTTTCTATAGTGTCCGCTCCAGGCCACCCTCTGGAATCCCACATCTGCCTTCTCGCTGCCTCAAGAGTGCATAGGTACAACCAGCCCAGCCCACTCTAGCTATGACATGTATCACCCATAGGAAATAAAAGATGGTTTGAAAGAAGCCTCTGCTGGGCCTGGTATTGGAATGTGATGCGGGCACAGAGGAGACAAACTCCCAGACTAGCCCCCAAAGCAGTGGGAAACAGCCTGCTTACATAGGCAGAAGGAAGCATGGCATGCTTACACACGGATTATAATTCTGCCAACTGGCCCTCACATACTACTGACGGCAATCCTCAGGAACTAATCACAGGCTTCCCATCAGAGGAATTGTAGACTTCTGGCTGAGAGGGTGCTTTCCCCTCCTATCCTGAGAGGACTAGCTGTAAGGTGGGCAGCAACATCCACAGTCCATCCAGGACTGTCTTGCTTGGAGTGGCGTCTTCCAACACTAGCCACACCACCCAGAACGGTCTTGGCTGGCGGAAGCCCTCCTGAACCGGAGCTCTATGGCTTCAGTAGCAGCCTTCCTTGCATCTGGATTGTAATTGCTTCAAAGCAGTGGGGATATCATGGTGACGTCTGTATGGAAAGGCTGCCCCAGCCAGGCATAGGAGTGCATACCTTGTAATCCCAACACTCAGGAAACAGAGGCAGATGAATCAGGATTTCAAGGTCAGCCTCAGCCACCCAAGTTGAAGATTAGCCTGTGCTACCTGAGACCCTAACTCAGAATAAAGGCGGTGAGGTAGGAGAAGCCTACTCCACCAGCAGTTCCTCGATCAAGGCATTCAGGCACAAGGGAAGATTCTGACCGCCAGCCCTCTAAGGGTACAACAGGGCTGCCTCCCAGTGGCTTAGTTTACTTGAAGAAGTAAACACTAACTGGTGCTTATATAATGACATTAACAGTCTTGATAGTACTTAAAACTGCTTAACTTCAAGCCAAATACCCTCAGGGAGCGCTGTGATCTCCGATCTGTCTCAACTTTGCCAGTGACTCTGAGAGGAGACTCTGCTCCTCAGAAGCCACAGTGCTCACCGGATCAACACTGTTGGTCCCACATTCTCTCCAACAAAATTCTCCTCTCCCCACCTTCAATACCCAAAAGGAAGATCATCTTTACATTCTGTTCTAAATGGTTCTTCATCCCTGCCAGCTCCAGCTCTAGTGCCAGATGGGGAAATTTAAGCTCAGCAATGGCTCTAAATTCCACAAGCCAACCAAGACCAAATGACAGGGGAGGGCCACTGTAGTGGGTGGCCATCCCAGCCTTGGCCTGGAAGTTCCAAACCCCATTGAGGCTTTGGTAATGGTCACACCTAGAAGGCAGGGCTGAGGGAGGAAGCTGAAGACCCAGGATCGAGAGGAGAGGCCTCGCTTGGTTCCAGGACCCTGGACGCTGGAGGTAGACCGAGCAGAGTTCTCCAGAGTACACCACCGGACTGTGCCATACCTTTCCCAGACCCTACAACCTATCCCTTCCTTTGTAAATTACCCCACAAAATAAACCTCCCTTTTAACTACGTTGAGTGGCCTTAATAATTTCACCAATAGGCCACCCTTGCTCTAAGCCCTCGGGATGGAGGTCTGACTCAGTCCATGCAGACTCCCACACCTTCCTCAGGAAGCCAAGCCAACATGGCCCCCTAGATGATCCACAGCTGTCCAGGGTGGGGGGTACACTTGGCTTTGAGATTCAATGAGGCTCCCCACTCTGTTTGCTCTGACATGGGCCTGGGCAGAAGAAGCATCTGAGATGTTTAGAAAAGGAAATTTCCCCAAACCTGAAGACTTGAGAAAATCACCTGTATACCCTCAAAATGGCCATACCCAGATGGCTTCAGGCTGAGGAGTCACAGTTCTGTCTTCTCCAGGTATTGTGAACGCCACAAAGCACAATCTCTGACCTACAATCTTCAGTGTTGCATGTGGAATGTGGCCTATCCACTTATTCCTGACTCCGGGAGGAGAATCTCTGTGCAGCCCTAGCTGCCCTGGAACTCACTCTGTAGACCAGGCTGGCCTAAAACTCACAGAGATCCTCCTGCCTCTACCTCCCAAATGCTGGGGTTAAAGGTGTGCACCACCACCACCCAGCAAGGCCTTATATATTCACCCCTGGAAGATTCAGGAAAACAACACCAACCTGGAGACCTCCATGGCCTATGATGCTTTAACATCAGTCTTCTCAACCACACAAACTCAGAAAGGAATCATGAACCCCAAGATGATACCAAGAGAACATTATGGGTAAAAATGATGGGGCTATGGACACACAGACACATGGGCATACATTATCCTGGGTATCTCTGAATGGATGTAGCATCTAAAGTAGATTAAAGTCAGGGTTAGAAAGATGGCTCCATGGTTAAGAGTACCAGCTACTCTTCCAGAGGACCTGGGTTCAATTCCCAGCATCCACATGGGAGTTCACAATAGTCTGTAGCCCCAGTTCCAGGGGATCCAACACCCTCACACAGACCTATTTTCAGACAAAAGACCATTGCACATGAAAAAAAATAAATGAATCATTTTTAAAATTACATAAATAAAGCCAACTGTCCTCCACAACATGGGTGGGCCTCACCCACTCAGGGGAAGGCCTGAGTGAGACAAAAGGCAGACTCTCCCTTGAGGACTAAAGGGAAGTCTTCCTACCCACTGGACATCAGGTGGGCGGGGCGGGGGAGGAGAAAGGGGGTTATTTATTCAATTGTTCTGTTATATTGACTTCCGATGCAGTGTTCCTAAGTATCCCAAACTTGCCTCAAGACTCACGTCCCCCTGCCTCCACCCACAGATGGGTACTACCCCACCCAGCCAGATACACTGTCCTTGGACTCACACTGAAACAATGGCTGTTTCTCAGCATTAAGTATGTCTGCATTCAGACCAGAACCAAGGGGTTGGAGAAATGGTTCAGGTTGCCCCTCCAGAGGACCTGGGTTCAATTCCCAGCACCACATGGTAGCTCACTACTGTCTGTAACTCCAGTTCCAAGGGAACCAACACCCTCACACAGACATAATTGGAGGCAATACACAAATGCATTTGAAATAAAAATTTTAAAAAAAGACCAGGGCAGCCTAACCCAGCAGTAAGGAGAAAACACAACCCTGCCCAGCACCACTAAGCCTGAGCAGGAGGAGACCCATATGCCTGCCTACCAGGAAAGCCTGCCCCCAGGCACCTTGTGGTGCCAGGCAGTTAAGCACTATTATCATGAACAAATATATGGTGGGATATGGAAGAGAGAGAGGCAGAATGGTCCACGTCCTATGTAGAGAGGCAGATCTGAAGAGGTGAAAGCAGTGAGGAACAGGCTGAGGTGACCAACGTGATGTTCAGGCCTGGGCGGCTGCCAAGGCCCATGTCTGGGTCTGTAGCCCTGCTGCAGCCACGGTCTGTGTTGATGTCCGCCACGTGGCTCCTGATACCACCAAAGGCTGAGAGAATAAGGCTGCACAGAGCTGGCCCTGCGCCTCACCTGGGCAGCAATGCAGAGCTGATCCTGTCAGCATGGGTGCAGAGGCACCAGCCCTGAGAAGGTGAGCATGGGAGATCTGGCCCTGCCCCTCATCTGCCACAGGTGGGCGAGGGAGAGATTCCCCCCCTCGCCCCTCGCCCCTTGCCACCTGCAGCAGGCAGGAGAGCTGGCACTTGAGTCACGAGAGCAGAAGAGCTGGCCCTGCCCCTCACCAACGGCAGCACTCAGGAGCTCGGGCTTTGCACCTTGACCGAGGGCATGAGAGTGGGAGAACTGCCCTGCACCCCTCATCTGTCATGTGGTGTCAAGGGCAAGGAAAAGATGCCCTCCCAGAGCCGACCCTCCCCGTTACCAGCTGCAGTACCCAGGAGCACGAGCCCTGAACCTCACCCTGGGCAGCCCCGTAGAGCTGACTGAGACGCCGGTGAGCCAGCCCAAGAACATGAGTGAGGGAGATGCGGCCCCACCCCCTCATCCGCCATACAGTGGCATGGGCACGGGAAAGATGCCCTCCTCCCACTATGCCTGTGGCAGCTGGGAGAGCTGGCCCTGAGGTCATGAGAATGAAAGAACTGTCCCTGTCCCTCATCAGCTGCAGCGCTCAGGAGAGCGGCCTCTGTACCTCACCCGGGCAACACAGTAGAGCAGGTCCTAGTGATGTAGATGTCAGTGAGCCGGCCCTAAGGGCATTAAAGCAGGAGAACCAGCCCTGCCTCCTTGATCGGGCGAACTAGCTGGGGGTAGTACCGTAAAGGTCGCCCTGGTGGTGAGGATGACATGGTGGGCTGCCCAACCCTGCAACTACCCAGGCCCAGAACTAGGGTTATGTGTCGGTCCACCCCAACATCCACGCCATCTGTGATCTGCTGCAGCAAGGGGTGGGGGTGGGAGTCAATACTGTGGACCCAGGGCTGCAGGATCTCCATCACACAGGGCAGCAACAGGATGTCCAGGAAGAGTCCCAGGAAGGACCCAGTGTCTACAGCATAGCAGAAACCAAAGGCCTTGAACAAGATCAATGATTCTTTGCAAAGATCATTTGCAAATGAAGATGTACAGACTAAACTGCGTGACTCACTGTGTCTGTCATACTACAGCTTCCAAAACGAGGTTTTTCTTTTTCTTTTTTTCCTTTCAAGTTTTATTTTATTTGGGGTGGGGGGGGTTGCAATGGCAGAGGACAGATACAAAGGGTCAGGGAGATGAATGGGATCGAGATGCATGATATGAAATCCACAACAAATAAATAAAAAGTTTAAAAAAAAAAAAAAAAAGACCAGAACCAGCCGGGCAGTGGTGGTGCACACCTTTAATCCCAGCACTCGGGAGGCAGAGCCAGGCAGATCTCTGTGAGTTCGAGGCCAACCTGGGCTACCAAGTGAAAGGCACAAAGCTACACAGAGAAACCCTGTCTCGAAAAACCAAAAAAAAAAAAAAAAAAAAAAAAAAAAAAAAAAACAGAACCTATACCATCAGATCTTCATAAGCAATTTTCTATAAGTATGTGGCCAGCCTCCCTCTCCCTCCCTTCCTCTCCCTCCCTTCCTCTCCCTCCCTTCCTCTCCCTCCCTTCCTCTCCCTCCCTTCCTCTCCCTCCCTTCCTCTCCCTCCCTTCCTCTCCCTCCCTTCCTCCCCCTCCCCCCCCCCCCCCCCCCCCCCCCCCCCTCTCCCTCTCCCTCTCTCTCTCTCTCTCTCTCTCTCACACACACACACACACACATACACACACACAAACGAGGAGAGAGAACACACTCTGCTACATCTGTGGAGAGCCCTCACTAGTACATAAGGCCATCAGTAAGGGTCCTCATGCGTACTTCAAAAAACCAGCTCTGACATGAGCCAGAGAAACTATATTTCAGGCAATCAACCCTCTGAAACTAAATACCCTTTGCCAGGGAAGCACAGGCCTTGCTGATTCATTGTAAAGCATGTTAATCAAACAAAGCTGAGACCCATGAAAAGTCCATACACTTAGGTCTATGTAGATGTAACCGTCTCGTTAAATAAGAAACACAGAGCCAAACACAGAGTTAAAAGCCAAGAGGTCAGAGCAATAGCTGAGAGCTGAACACCTTACCCTTCACTGCTGCTGCTGTCTTTCCTCTCCGCAAGAGGCCTACTTCCTGTATCCTGTCTTTTTTATAGACTTTCTGTTCTGCCTTCTCATTGGGTGTAAACCCAATCACATGACCTTCTCGTCACTGCCTGTCTGTACAGACCTCCAGGTCTTCTATGGTTGGTATTGAGATGTCGCCATGCTGGCTGTATCCTTGAACACACAGAGATCCGCCTAGCTCTGCCTCCCAAGTGCTGGGATTAAAGGCATGCGCCACCACTGCTCAGCTTCTGCTATAGCTTGCTCTGACTCCAAGGCAACTTTATTAACATACAAATAAAATCACATTTCAGTACAAATAAAATATCACCATAGGTCCATTCTGGACAGAGCTCACATCACATCATGCGTCAAGAAAGGACATCCACTGATAGGAGAGACGCTATGCAGTGTATGGACAGAGTGGGCAGAGAATAAGAGTCTCACACTCCTTCCAAAGAGGACCTTTTCTTTACCAGCTATGCACCAGGCAGAAACGAGAAATTTTAGAAATAGAATGGATCCATGTTTTTCACAGACCTTCAGATCCTGGAGTCTAACTGTCCTGGGAGTAAAGAACCAGAGCATCCTGCATCAGCAAGAGAGAATGTGAGAAACTTGGAAATAGTAGTCCTAGAAGCTGCGCTTGTGTCAATGATGCTAAGCAACTCACAAGTGTGTTCACACATGTGCAACTTCCTCTTCCTGTATTTGTGTGTGTGGTACGTGTGCACGTGTATGTGGATATGTGGGTAAATAGGCAGTGTGTGCACTGTTTGTATCTTCCTCTATCTCCCTCCACCTTATGTTTTGAGACAGGGTGGCTCTTACATCCTCAAACTCACTGATTGGCTAGAATGGTTGGCCAGAGATCCAGTTGTCTTTACCCTTTCAACACTGGTTTCAGGCACACATTGCTCAACTAGCTTTTTTATTATTGTTATTGTTGTTTTATTTCATGTGGGTGTTAGAAATTGAACCCCAGTCCTCTGGAAGAGCATCCAGTGCTCTTAACTCCTGAGCCATGTCTCCAGCTCTATACCTGGCTTTGTATGTGGCTGCTGGGGATCCAAACATGTTCTCATGCTTTTGTGGCAGGCATTTACTTACCAAACCATGTCCCCAAGCTCCCATGTGTAGCATGAATCTTAAAGGTTCTTATTAATAAAATCAAACCCGAGGCCAGTTATTGGGGTGAATGCTGGAAGATCAGAGAAGCAGAACAAGCCACAGCTATCTCACCTTGCTAGTTCCTCAGGAGATCCTGTTTCCTCAGACTGGAAGCTTCTGAGTCCTCATCCCAATGGCTCTCAGCTGAACTGTGCTGCTCCAAAGCCTAAATGCTTAACCAGCCAAAATGCTTAACCAAATGCTTAACTCACTTAGTTCCTGGTCCCCATGCCTTATACACCTTTCTCTTTCTGCCCCCGCTCCCTGATATTAAAGATTGGGTTTCTGGGATTAAAGGTGTGGATCACCATGCTTAGCTGTTTCTAAAGTGGCCTTGAACACACAGAGATCCAACTGGCTCTGCCTCCCAAGTGCTGGGATTAAAGGCGTGCACCACCACCACCCAGCTTCTTCTCTGGCTTGCTCTGACCCATTTTCTAGCCACCATTTTTGGCTCTGTTCTAGTGGCTGTCTGCTCTCTGACCCCAGATAAGTTTATTTCGGGGTACACACAGTATTTCAGGCAACACAATACCCACCACACCCATGGACACATCCAAATAATCTATAAAGGAATGTCACTGGTAATTTGGTCTTCCAGGAAAGGAAACTGTGGTTCAGGGAGGTCATTCTGCCCATAACCACACAGCTAGTGGGAAGTAGGGTTGGGTTTGAAGGTCCAGTGACCAAGGACTTCCAAACTGCCCAGCTGCCTTCTCCTTACATGGTACTTGGGGTTTGAAACATGCCACACACAGAAAAAAAAGAAAGAAAGAAAAATGAAGGGCTCGAAAGATGGCTCAGCTGTTAAAGGCGAGTCTCACAACCAAAAATGTAAGAAAGAAGAGTGAGGGACTCCAGAGCATACACTCAGATCAGCTCAAGAAGGTCTCAGAGGACAGTGAGCACCTGCCTGCCAGTGAGGGACAAAGGCTGCCGTGATGCTGATATCCCCAGAAAGTCACCCGGAATCACCACCCCACCACTCCACATACACTAGTGCCTTCCACTCCCATCAAAGAGCCCCAACACACACACACACACACACACACACACACACACACACACACACACACACACTTACTTCACCTCTCCTTGACTTCAATACCCAGAATTCCCCCTTTCACTTTCTGGAAGGTATCATTGAACACAATTCACCCAGTCCTGCTTCACAGGGATCCAGACAAACCTCTAACAAACTCTTGCTGAAGTGAGACTCCCCTGAGACACACACTGCTTTGAGGCAGGCCAGCATCCACCACTGACCTCCTTTTGGCTACTCCATCCTGCCCGTCTGGCCACACCTCCAGCTCCAAGAGTGGACACACAGGATTAAGTGTGAGCCAGTCAATGCATAGCAACCCTCTAACCAACCAACAGCGGGGAAAGAGGAGGAGGAAAGACCAATCAGAGCCAACCACTAGGTGCCCTGCTCACTAGATGGTCTTATTGCCTGACAGAAGGGAGGCCAAGGAGGGAAAAGAAGAGAGACCAGAGGGAATGAGAGCAAGTCCTAAATCTACTTTGAAGTTCTCCATGAACATGACGGCACTGCTCTCTCAAACATGCAGGTTTCCAGTCCCACGTGACCTAGAGTCCTAATGCCAGAGCACGCTCAAAAGGAAGGCACGGTGGCGGGAACTGAAACAAACCAGCACTATAACAAAGGCCACCTTGGGCATTTTTTGATGTTTTAATGGAAAGGCTTCCACAACCAGTGTCATTTTCCCACTTTGCTACAACCCCTTTAATCCCTAAAGAGTCACTCGGTGACAACAGCTTGACACTTTCTGCTCAGGCATATCCGAGTGCAGGTTTTCCAGAAGGTAAGCATGCAACAGCTCTTCACAGGGCTGTTAGCAAGCTCAGTGGCATGAGAGTCAAGTAAAGAGCATATCCCCTGTGAGACTGTGAGGTCCAGAGATGACATGTCACCCTTCCATTCGAACCAAAACTCGATGCGCGCGCGCGCGCGCATGCGTGTGTGTGTGTGTGTGTGTGTGTGTGTGGGTGTGTGTGTGTGTGTATGTGTATGTAGGGGTACAGATCTGGTCTGGGGTGTGTGTGGGTGTGTGTGGGTGTGTATTTAGGGGGGAGTGTCTGGTGGGGGGGTTGTATCTGGTCTGGTTTTGTGTGTGTGTGCGTGCATGCATGCGTGTGTGTGTGTGTGTGTGTGTGTGTGTGTGTGTGTGTGTGTGTGTGTGCGTGCGTGTGTCTGATGGGGAGGGTATATATCTGGTCTGGGGTGTGTGTGTGTGTGCATCCATGGAGGCCGGAGGTCAACATTATATGTCTTCCTCAATCAGTCTTCACTTTATTCTTTTAGACAAGCTCTTTCAGTGAGCCTACAGCTCACCCATTAGCTAGACTGGCTGGTTAGTGAGCTCTGAGAATCTACCTGCCTCCACCGACCCCTCCCGGGACTGAGATTACAGGTACAGCCCACCACACCAGATGTTCTCTTCGGTGCTGAAAATCTAAACACCTTCAGTCACTCAGAACTCGTCCATCTGCCCTGTGCTGAGATTTCATGTAGTAACCCATGCGTCCCGGGGCAACAGTGTCCTTCCTTGTACAGTAATTCCTTTCCAACTTTTTAAGTTGTATTTGAGATTAGCTCACTAACTAGTGGATTTCCACCAGGCGTTTTTATACATCCTTGGCTTGTTCCTCTCTGCTACGGCCCCTCCCATCCATGATTAGTCCTTTAACCCCTGATTATTCCCCCTCTTTCCCATGCATTCTACTATCCCTCCAATTATTCTTTTTCAATTGCATTGGAAAACAGTAGGGTGCCGTGTGAGTTTTCATGTACTTTTCCTTTGGAATGCCGTCCCCTCTGCCCCCTGGCTTCTCCCGTACCCCTGTGCCCTCCCTACTTAAGCCTCTCTGCCCAGTATGCCTCCTCTCTGCCTTTGTTTTGCCTACAGTCTATTGCATCCTTCCTTGAATGTGCCCAAGCCCAAAAGGCACCCTTCTCATTTCCTGGCTTCCACTTTTGCTCCAAATGAAACACAAATTTGCAGGTAGGCTATGCATATGAGGGAGAAGGGAAGGTGTCTGTCTTTCTTGGCCTGAGTCACGTCACTCAGTATGATTTTCTGGTTCTATCCATTTACCTGAAATTTTCATGATTTCCTCCTTCATGATAGCTGAGTATTGTTATTCTGTTGTGAACAAACTCCAATTTTTTCTTATGTATTCATCTGTTGATGGACATCCAGCTTGATTTCATTTCATAGCTATTGTGAATATCACAGCAATGAGCACTTATGGGTGAGTGCCTCTGTGAGAGGAAATTAAGTCCACTGGGCATATGCTCAAAAGCAATATCACTGGGTCACATGGCAGTTGTGTTTCTAGTGTTTTGAGAAACATCCAGACTGATTTCCTCACCAACAATACGGAAAAGCTCCCTTTTTGCCAAAGCCACTTTGGGCTTTTGTTTTTGTTTTTGTTTTTGTTTGTCATTTACATCACTGAGGATGCCCATTCTGACTGGGGTGAGATAGTGTGCCAGATAGTTTTTATGTCAACTTAACACGAGCTAGAGTCATCTGAGAGGAGGGAGCCTCACTTGAGAAAATAGATCCATAAGATCAAGCTGCAGGCACGCAAGCCTGTAACACTTTCTTAGGGATTAAAAGTTAGGGCCTAGACCATTATAGGTGGTGCCAGCCCTGGGCTGGAGGGCCAGGGATACATAAGAAAGCAGGCTGAGCAAACCGTGATGAACAAGCCAGTAAGCAGCGCTCCTTCATGGATTTTGCTTCAGTTCCTGCCTCCAGGTTCCTCCCCTGACTGCCTTTGATGATGAACAGTGATGGAGAAGTATAAGCAAAATAAACCCCTCCCCTACCCCACCCCAAGCTGCTTTTGGTCACGGTGTTTTGTCACATCAGTAGTAACCCTAACTAAGACAGAAGGAACCTTAAAGTAGTTTTAATTTGCCTTTCTGTGGTGGTTTGAATGGCCGCATAGACTTGTGTGTTTGAATGCTTGGCCCATAGGGAGTGGCATTATTAGGAGGTGTGGCCTTATTGGAGGAAGTGTGTCACTGTGGAGGTGGGCTTCAGGATCTCATATATGCTCAAGCTATGCCCAGTGTGGGATACAGTTCACTTCCTGTTGCCTCTGCAGGCAACAGAAGAGTTCAAGATGTAGAACTCTCAGCTCCCTCTCCAGCACCATGTTTGCCTGCATGCTGCCATGCTTCCCACCATGATGATAATGAATTAAACCCAGGAAACTGTAAGCCAGCCCCAATTAAATTTGCTTCCTTTATAAGAGTTGCTGTTGTCCTGGTGTCTCTTCAAAGCAACAGAAACCCTGAGACACTCTCCCAGATGGCTGAGGATGTAGAACACTTTTAAAAGTATTTTCTAGCCATTTGCATCTCTCCTTTTGAGCAGAGTTATTGGTCAAGGAGGCCCCAGAGATATCCAAAACAATACAGAGGATTTTCATTGCCTTTGATTATCACCATGCTATGTGGCAAGACTCTATTGCTGAAGACACCACATAATTTGACTACAGGACATAGAGAAATCAATCTCAAACCAGCAGTAAACTTCCTTCCTGGCTAGCTGTCATAATGCAGGAAGGTGCTATACAAGCTTATGGGAGAGAAAAGACATCAATTGTCTTACCTAGAGTTGCTTGCTACAACAGCAGCCTGCCAGGCGAGATGCACCCAATTTTGTAACAGTGGCATGACTGTTGTGGAGGTAACCAACCACTTTCTGACTGGTTATGAGGACTGCTCCACAGCAGGGATTTCATACCCGATACTACAAACTTAGCCAAAAGCCCATGACTAGGGAAATCACAGAGCCTGCTACTGTTATTTTGCTAAATGGTCATGTTTTCAAAGTGTCTCCTACATACCTATGTTCATATCCATAAAACTGGGCTGTTCTCAATCTTGGTCAGAGAAGGTTCTTTTTGCAATGAGCAGCAGTCAACGGAGAGATACATAACTGGTCAAAGTACTAAGAATAAGAGACTGAGTACTCAGTTCTAAATGGGGCATCTAGTTCAACCCCACCTTACCCCCAACTAAGGCTCAGAGAATACCATGAAAGAAAAAAAAAAAAATGTAAGAGCTAGAAGATAGGGAGGAGTGCTGTAAAATTCTCTGTCCTGAAAAAAGATGACCATCACATTCATAAACTCACAGCAGCTGTGGCTACCTGCACAAGGTCAATCGAGCCCAAAGTCCAGTACAGATGTGGTAGATGATTTCAAGGCCTCATTCCTTACCGGGAAGCTATTGGCAGTAGAGGGAATCAGTATGCGCACTGATAGGATTCCCTTGCTCCAGTAGATGGTTCCATACCCATGGACACATGGGGCAGCACTAGCTGGACTTTAAAGGTTACACACACACACACACACACACACACACACACACACACAGACATGAAGATGGGAGGGGAACATGCTGGAGATACAAGGAGAGTTGAAGAGGAAAAATGGGGAATATCTATGATCATATGGGTATACATGTGTAAAATCCTCAAGACTGAAGAAAGGATTAACGAAAAGATGGGGGGGGTATTACAAAACAAATACATTTTTTCAATTCTTCCACTCTGGAATGTCATCCCCAGGTGGAGGGTTTGTTTCCTCAGAGGGCTCTTCAACAGCTATTCAGAATCAAGTTTCCAGGGAGCCCTCAAGCTCCACATAGACAAACAAGGGAGCTGGGGGGCAAGCTCCAGGACTGGCAGAGCACCTTGGAAAGAAACCTTCCAGACTTGCCCTCCCCGACCCGGCAGAGCAAAGCAACACTGAGCCCCAGTGGGCGGGTTCAGTTTGGAGTATGGCAGTCAGAAACATAGACCAAGAATCCAGAGATGGAGGTCTGGATCCTAGCCTTTGTTCTTGTGCCTGGGAATAAGCTGCTCGCCCTAAATGCAAACTTCTTCCTTCATGTCTGTCTCTTTCCAAGACGTTCTGGGGTTCTGGTGATAGATCTCCCAGCCAACCTACTCCACTGGACCTTATGCTGTCCCCCATTTTTTCCTGAGATCATTAAGGACACCTAAATCTTGTTCTGACTCCTGTCAATGGCCCTACTATGGGACACAGTCCACCTATGACTAGTAAGTATGCCTGGTCCTCTGCCATCCTCTCCCCTGGGGTGACAGTAAGAGCAGCAGCCACAAGGGGCTCAACACAACAAAACACATGATCTCATCATAGCCTGAAGCTACAAATACAGGTGGGTTCAGTCTGGGTACATCTTCTACCCCTGAGAAGTACAGGCAGTCTGTGATACTTCCCAGGCAACTATAAGAACAGACCCAAGTTCCTTTGGTTGCCAGGCAGCTCCTACTACAACTAAAAGTCACCAAAAGAAAGCTGTGCACAGAAGGAAGGCATGCTTAGCTTTTGTCTCATGAAGACATTGAGCCATCTAAATTAACCTAACTTCAAGTTTAATGAAATACAAAAAAATACTAACAAGATTTTTGTTGGGAAATCTAGACATGCTGATTCCAGTCTTGGTACACATCTGTAATTCCAGCATTCAGAGACTAAGGCAAGAAGAGCAAGGCTAGCCTGGGCTACACAGGAAGACCCCCACCTCAAATGAATACAAAGCAAAGCATAGAAGTGGGTACAGAGCAAGGAGCCTTCTGCAAAGGATAATGAAGGAACTGGTTTCTCCAAGCAGAAACGTCACAGTCACAATGCTGAGCTATATACACACCAACAAAGAGGCATGCCATCCAGAGACAGACACCACTGCATCCCCAAATCCAACATAGAATAAAGACATTATGGCTTGGGGAAAGTCATTTATCGAGTGTTTTACTGATAATCACTCACATCTCATACTCTGTATCACAATAAATGAGATGGATAGACTTAAGGGTAGGAAATAAAACTATGAGTGGAAACCATGGAAGAGATCCAAAAGCAATAAAAAGAACTGTGGTGAATTCAAACATGGAAAAATAATTTAAGTCAGCAGGGGGCACAGGGAAAAATAATAATAATAATAACTTAAGTCAAGATAAACGATAAGCTTGGGAACATATATCCAATTTGCAGTACAGGTGTAAACTAACCTCCTTAACAGATATAAGGAGTATCTACAAATCAATAAAAAAAATGACCAATCATCTCATTGAAAATTGTGTCAAAGGATATAAAAGCAGGCAGGGCACAGACAGAGAAAAGGCGCACAAATGGCTTTGCATTCTGCAACCTCACAGTAAGATAAATGTAAATGCAGCCTTTAAAGAGATCCCATTATCCACTTGTAAGCTTGACAAACATCAAAACGACTAAAGATGCACAATGGACCGGGGCAGGGGGAACAGGTCCTCTCATCATCCTGCTGGATGCATACACTGTTACACACACAGGGAGCAGATCATCAATGTCCGTCACTTACAATGATATAAACCTCATCAAGAACTCCCCTTTGGGGAAACTGTCTTAATCATATGCTTCAGCCTACACAGTATGACATACAAGTGCCCAATCGTAAGAGGCTGACCACACTGAGCATGATGCCTCCACATCATCAACACGGAGCTGCTGTCTCTACATAGAAAAGGAACATCTCTAATATATGCAAGATTAATATTTATATACTCCAAGATGAGACACATAGACAGTATAGGTGTGAAGAGAGAGAAGATGCCCACATGCAAAAAAATAAATTTGGAAGCCACTGCCCCCAAAGAATGAGTAAAACATTAAGCCATCATATACAAAAATTACCTCATAGGATATTTCCAGAGAAGTATGTAAATAAATAAGACATTTCTCAGAGCTAAGAGTCATGGAAGAAAGCACGGGATAAGGTTTTGTGACCTTGGAGTAGGACATCAGAAGCTAAAGGAGAAAAAAATTAGATAAATTGGACTTCACCAAAATCAAAAATGTTGGACTTCAAAGAACAACATTCAAAAAGTGAAAAGACAGCCAGAGAATGGGATAAAATTGCATTTGCAATACAAAAATATTCTTACATCTCAACAATGAAATAGTGATACCAGCTAAAAACAGGCAAAGGGTCTTTAATTGTTAATTGTGTGTGTTTTCTAGGTAGGTTTCTAATGTGATAAAACACTGACTTAGGAAGGAAAAGATGTATTTGGCTTACACAGGGAAGTCAGGATAGGTACTCAAGCAGGGGCAGAGGTAGGAACCATGGAACAATACTGTTGACTGGCTTGCTCTCCATGACTAAGTCAGCTTACTTATTTATACAATTCAGGACCACCTTCCCAGGGATAGCACCACCCAGAATGGGCTGGATCTGCCTACATCAATCATTAATCAAGAAAACGCTCTAGAGGCTTGCCCACAGGCCAATCTAATAGAGGCAATTCCTCACCTGAGGTCTTCTCGGGTGACTCTAGTTTATATCAGCTTGACATAAACTACCAGCACAGTGTGTTGGTGAGTGGATGTGTAATATATACACACGTGTGTGTGTGCCAGTGCATGCACCCATGCACATGTGCAGAGTCCAGAAAAGGACTCTAGGTGTCTTGCTCTACCATTCTCCACCTTATTTCCTCAAGATAGGATTTCTCATCGAACCTGGAATCAGGCTTACAGCTAGCAAGCCCAGGGATCCTTCTGCCTTCTTCCCCCAACCCTCACACAGTGCACAGCACTGGGATCACATGGTCAAGTGGCCACACTTGGCTTTTTACACAAGTGCTGGAGGTTCAAATTCAGGTCCTAATGTTTCAGCGGCCAGTGCTCTTACCCATTGAGACATCTCCCCCAGCCTCTAGGTAAATGATCCTAATAGTTCCCTAAAGCAAACATATAAATGACCAGTAAATACATACAGGGAAGGTCACCCCATTATCACACAGCACAGTGCAAACTGAACCACAATGAGATAGCTTCACACTCTAGGATCAAAAGGACAGACAGCAGCCAATGCTAACAAGGACCTGAAGAAACTATGTCCTTCATATCCTTCTAGTGAGACACAGAATAGTATGAAGCTTGGTCATCAGATTCTTAAGAGATTAAGCATACGAATTACCATCATGGCAGTTAGTATGGTAGCAGGCAGGCGGCCATGGTTCTGGAGCAGTAGCCGAGAGTTTACACCCTGATGCACAAGCATGAGGAAGCGAGACAGCTAACTGGGGAATGGTGTGGACTTTTGAACCCTCAAGGCTTTCCCCCATGACACACCTCCTTCAACAAGGCCACACTTCATAACCCTTCTCAAACAGTCCCAAAGTAGGGATCAAACTTTCAAACATATGAGCTATGGGGGCCGTTCTCATTCACACCACCACATGTGGATCAAGGCAGTATACAGAGCTGGAGAGACGACTCCACAGTTAAGGGCATGTACAGCTCCTGCAGAGGACCCAAGTTTGGTTCCCAGCACCCACATTGGGCAGCTTAAAACCACCTGTAACTCCAGCTGTAGGGGGAACTCAATACCTCTGACCTGTGCACTCATATGCAAATATCCCTACACACACACACACACACACACACACACACACACACACACACACACACAATTTTTAAATGTAGATTAAGCTTGGAAAAAATAGAGTGGCACAGTAACTAAATAGGAAGCTACTATTTGGGGGGCTGGGTAGAATGAAACTCTGATTCATGCTACAATCCAGACAACCCCTGAGAAAATGCAGAGTAAAACAGACTACATGTTATATGATTCCAGTCGGACCACATGTTACGTGATTCCAGTCATATGACAGTCCAAAACAGAGAAGCCCATAGACTTGGGAGTAAATTAGTGGTGGTCTAGAGCTGGGAAAGGCTTATGGACACTTGTGAAGTTTTTTACTCCCTACTCATATTCTTTATGCATTTTGAACCACAGGAATAAACTATCTGTTTTGGATTTTGTTGTTTTGAGATAGGGATTCAAGCTGGCCTCAACTTTGCCATATAGCCAAGGATAACCCTGATTTCTGCCTCCTGCTTCTATGTCCTGAGTGTTGAGATAACAAGCAGGGGCCACTTTCCCAATTTTATGAACCTCAGCATCCACACAAGCATTTTACCAACTGAGCTACATACATCCCCAGACCAAGCTCTGTGTTTTAAAGACATAAGTACATTTCAAAAATTCAGAGTAGATCACTAAATTTGAAATGGACCAGGCTGCCCCTCCTAGAGCCCACCCAGGGGCTGCCATGACTCCTCCAAGTGGCTATACTCCCCTGACCCGATGACTTGAGGATTCACATTCAGCAACTCAACGTGTCCCCACCTCCACTATCTCATCATTAAGGCCCTAAAACCCCACTTGAAGCTGGAAGCTAAAGATGGTGTCACCTCTGACATGGGGAAAACTCAGCAAAGAAAATGAAAATGGAATGTGGGAAGTGGGGAGAGCAAGCAAGCAGCTGCTGAGCATAAATGGGCGTTCACCCTGCAGGTGAGCCTTGATGCCTGGGTGCTATCCAGGAGAAATGACTGGGCCTTCCCTAGAAAAGCAATTAAACTTGAAGAATGGTAGAACTGGACCCCAGACCCTGCCCCCTTTCCAGCCATGGCCTCTGCCATACCCTGTACAGAAGAAGAGGTGCCTGAGTGCCCAGTACAGAAGAAGAGATGCCTGAGTCCCAGGCTTAATAGAAAAGCCACCATGGCCTGCTACCAATGCACCCTTCCCCAGCAACCTGCCCTGAGCATAGCCCAGGTGTTGGGAGCCCTGCAGCCTAGTTTTGGACCAGTATATGAGTACTTGTCCACTGGGTCTCCAGATGAGGACACAGGGACAGTCACTCGGCAAGGACCAGTGGACTTCAGGACAGCACAGAATATGCTGGGACCACACAGCCTGCATGCTCTCTTCTCTCTTGAAGTACTGAGAATTCTCATGGTGACTTCAGTGTCATGTTGTCGGTCACACATGGGACAGTTGGGATCATTCCTGGAAACCACATTTTTTTTCTCGAATATTTTCCCCTAAAATTCTTTGGGAGCTGATGCTTCTCAGGTTTCTTGACTGGGGAAGCCAGCTGTCACTCCAGACCCCGGGAGCTGATCTGATTCAGTGCTGACAGGATTGGAGACAGATCACCCCTATTTCTGTAAATATGTTTTGAGCAGGATTGTTGTTCCTGAAAATGTGTGCCTGTGTCAATCACCTTTAATTTTGTAAAGACAGAATGTACCTGGCTCAATATTTAGCCAAGTTAGCAAAATGATAAGTGTTATTTTTGGTTTAAAGATGTTTTGATGTAAAAGTTGGGGAAAAACATATCTGACATTCTTGTTTTTGCGGGAGGTTAACATTGGGGGATGGGGAAAACTTGTTAGAGTGGAAAAACACGCTTGTTTCTGGTGTGTAAATAACCATGGCTGGAGCTATTCAGGGCCAGCCACTTGTGTGAAACTCATCTGGTGGTCGGACAGGTCATCTCTTCATGCCAACACGCCTTCCCCAACTCAGGAACCTTCCCCTGAACCCAGGCTGCGGCGGGACCGCAGCACCCATGAGCTCCATCTGACAAGTGCATCCAACCAGCGCCCTCCCTGTAAGGCAGTCTCGATGAGTCAGTAAGACTTGAACCTCATCTTGCTCCACTACAGATGGGGAACTGCAACTAAACACAGTCACGTGGAACATACGGGTGCCCCTTTAGTTCGGTCATAACTTCAGGACCTCCTTCAGGACCAGCAGCCGGGCTCTGCTTGGGCCTCCTGAATGCTGTGTTGAGATTCTTTGTAGCCACCCACTCCTCACCTGGTCATGCCCCAGTGTACCAGCACTGCCCCAGCCCTGTGACTCAAAGCAGCAAGTCAACAACTCAAACGCTACAGTGCCCTGCAGATACGCAGAACCCTTGAAGTGGAAACGGTGTGACGTAACTATGGGAACAAACAGGATGACAAATGGTGACTAAGCACCACCTTCACATCAAAGACCCAAAGAGCAATGCCTGGAGGTACTGAAATGGCTCAGTGTATAAAGGTGCTTGCTGAAATGCCAGATCACCCGAATTTGATCTCTGGGACCCACATGATGGAAGGTAAATATCATCTCCTACAAGTTTCCTACACACACACACACACACACACACACTCACCTACATGTGCAAACACACACACAATAAATAAATATAAAACAGCACACACATGTGCGCACCCACATGATAAATACATAAATATTAATAATAAAAAGTGCAGTGCCATGCCCAGCCTAAAGGGGGCAGCAGCATCCTGTCCCTTCCTGGACTGAGGCTCACCTAGCAAGAGAAGAGGAACCACAATCTTTACATTAAGTGTTCTCAGCTCTCTCAGTTTTCAAAATCAGTACCAGATCAAAACCAAACCGAATAGCATGCCTGTCTGTGGTCTGGATTTCCAACTCCCAGGCCTTCTGTTGGCAAAATTTGTCTCAGTTTCTTAGCTGTGGTTTATAGGGTCATGAGTGATATTTAATAATTCTACTAAAAGCCTATGAGCCCTGACAGATGTAATGATACGCACATCAACCAGGATCCCCTCCTTCACCCTCGTCCCTGGCAGTTCTTCCAGGATCAGCTACCAATCTGCTTCCTGCCTCCACTCCCTTGTGATTGGCAAAACAATACCAACTATAGATATATCCCAACACTGGCATCCAGGACGTGGCCCTAGGTGTCAGATAACATGAGCCAGACAACCCATACGATCTCAACTACAGATCTCGGAGCTTCAAACCCAACTGCCCCCTAACCTGTCACCCTCCTACTCTGAAGGATGAGCTCTCTGATTCTCCAAGACAAATACAGCACACCTTGAGTTTGACCTGCTGCAGGGAACCAGGTGAAACACGGCCACAGCCAATGTCCCTGGTCCTGTTCTTCCAGCTGCCAGGTGTGTTTGCGAAGGGCTGGGTCTGTTTTGTTTGTAAAGGAGGTTAGGGACAGGGAGCCAAACATGAAGAAAGTAGCCGCTAGACTTCACTACTTTGAGAGCAGCACCAAATGACCATGGGGGTTCATTTGGTGACCCGAGGGAGCCTGAAAGCCTGGGCTCACCATGCTTTAGGAGACAGTGTCCACACATCCATGGAAGGGGGAGGTGTGGCACTGTCTGTCTTCACCACCCAGGATTTCAAGAACCCAAGTCTTCCCAGCAGGAGAAGTGCCAAGACCAGGCCCCCAGCTGCTTTCAGGCATCTTCATTCACAAATTTCACTTCTGTTGCATCCCAAGTCAGAGTTTGCCAACAACAGGTCCAGGGGCTGGAAATTCTGACCACAGCCATGCTTTTCTGTTTAGTATTGGCTTATTTTAAAAACAAAAGGAGTTAAGAACACTTGAAAGTTAGCCGGGCGGTGGTGGCGCACGCCTTTAATCCCAGCACTCGGGAGGCAGAGGCAGGCGGATCTCTGTGAGTTCGAGGCCAGCCTGGGCTACAGAGAGAGATCCAGGGAAGACGCAAAGCTACACAGAGAAACCCTGTCTCAGAAAAAAACAAAGACCACTTGAAAGTTAGGAGTCTTCATGAGAAGATGGGAAGGAGCAGGGGAGCAGGGGAGGATACCTGACAGGCAGAGTCAGCTGGGAGTCAGTGTCTGTGGTCCATGGCACAGGAAGGAGCAGGGGCTTACAGGCTGCTTTCCCTTCCATTTCATCTCTGTCCTCATCAAGCCTTCTCCCTGCCTGACCACCCTCCCACCCCTTCACCCTGTCTCCCTGGGAAGATGACTTCTTTATGTCATTGTCACCATCACTGAGACCTCTGGGCCAACTGGTCTCCCAACACCTTTTCTGGGTCTCCTTAGACACCATGCACCCCCCACTGCAACCAATTACTCTTCATCCACTCATTCAGTACCTAAGACCTCAATCTGGACCAGTCTTTTGAAAACAGCCCTTTAATTTTTAACTGTGTGTTCCATTATCCCTCCATTTCCTCCAGCATGCCAAATCCTCTGGAAAACATTGGGTGTTTTCCAAATATATTTCAACAGAAGAAGCATGAGTTGGACCCTTTCTCTTTCCTATTCAGCTATGGGCCTTTAAGTAAAACACATTCACATTCAGTGACTTGATTTGCTCATCTGTAAAATGGGAACTCCAGTAAAGTACCCCTCACTGGAATAGGAAACATAAACTATCCAGCTCAGAACTGTGTAACAATGGGACACTCTGGGGAGATAACTTTATGTCAGGTCACATTTTGAGGTTACAGTCTATCACTGACTTAGGGAAGTCAAGGCAAGAACCTGAAGCAGCTACTCACATCCATCGTCAAGAACAAAGAGGGAATGAGTGCATGTATGTACGTCTACTGCTCAGCTCACCTTTTCAATTCTTATACAATCCAGAACCAGAGCAGGCTAGATGTTCCCACATCAGCTAGTGCCATTAAGATAACCCCTTACAGACATGCCTATAGGCCAGTCCGACCTCAACAATGACTCACTGAGACTCTCTGCCCAGGTGATTCTAACCGTGCTGTCAATTAGAGCTAACCATCATGCCTGCTTTTTCTACCCAACCCTGGAAGAAGCCTTCCTTCCCACTGCTAAGTCCAAATCTCCCTCCTCTCTACAGTACCTTCCCAAGACCACTCTAGCTCCATCCAAAGCCACTTTGGATTTGTGACTCCCCTGTTGAATTGCATGGCTTCCTTCCCACCAGATAAGCAATAAAGGAGTTGTCTTTCCTTCTACATTGATATTCCTGGGTCTCTGGGCTGCTCCCTATTCAGCACAGCACCCTGAGTTCACAGAGGCAAGAATGTGTGGTCTCTTCAGCCAAGCTTTCTCCTAGCTGCTGGGCTACATGTTAGGGAGACCTATTTGACAGGTCAAAGGGCAGCCTGCCACATCCTGGAGGTCCAGAAAGAGCCCAGCTGAGCATACAAGCACCTGGAGTTACATGTCTCCTAGCTAGGGCCTCAGTTTCAACTGTACAATGCAGAAGGGGGAGGAAGGTCGACAAAGCCCTGAATGTGAAGAAAGCTCGCACCTGAGAGGTTACAGGGCCCAAGGCCTCCCAGATCTGGGGGAACCATGCCAGAGTTCTCTGTCACCACTCTCCTCTGAGCCACACCTACCTAGAATGGCCTTCCTCCTCTCTGTGGCCTCAGAAAATAAACATGAAGTCTGGATTCCTTGCAGGCTGCCCTCAGATTAGGAGACATTATTGTTGCTTTTTAAGTGAAACCATAAGAATAGGATTTTAAACGCCAGTTCCTAGAATGTCCCCTTGCAAATGTTTAGACCCAAACATGCACCAGAAAACTAAACACACAACTCAAGAAACTTCTGCTTAAATCTAGGAGGATTTCCTCTCTGGTGGGACACACCCACCCAACCCTACCCCACCCGACCCCCAGCCATCCCCATCCCCACGGAGCCTTACACGGGTCTGATATCACAAGAACCCACATCGGCAAGAGTATGTGCCAGGGAGTCTATGGTAACGCCATGTAAGCCAGGGGCTCAGGGTTAAATTAAAGAGGGATTTGCTCTTCCCTTTTCAATTTGCTAGAAGGAACCAGTGGCAGGTGCCCATGCCTAAAAGGCCTATTCATAAGGGTAGTCACAAGATACCCTCTTTGCTGGGGAGCCGAGCCATCAAAAGGGCTCAGCTGAAATGATTACCAATTTCATTTAAAACATGCTTGGAGGTACAGACAGCTGCCTGATTATTTTAACCATATGGCTGCCCTGCTGACAAGCAGAAACGAGACCAAAAAGGCCAGGTAGAAACTACCTGTCTTCAGAATCATATTTTTCAGTACCACAGGACACTTGGCTGCTTGAAGGAGAAACCAGGGTGTGGTTGACACGATGTTGACCCAAATATCCTTCCAGGATGTTCTGTAATTAATAATGTGGAAAGGATTCTTAGCACGGTTCAGGAAACGGCTCACATCGCCCACAAGCAACCAGAAAGCCATGTCTGAGAGTCTCTCAGCCCCAGTACCCTTGGTGCTGGTGGTGACACGGGTGATGGTGACTACATATGTTGCGTGTACACATCCAGGTGAGTGTGTGCATGCATATGTGTGTGGGCACCGGTTGTCTTCCTCAATTACTCTCCACCTTGGTTTTTGAGGCAGGTTCTCTCACTGAGGCCTGGAGTCCATCATCAATTCAGCTAGGCTGGCTAGCCAGTGAGTTTGAAGAGTCCTCCTGACACACCCCACCCAGCCCTGGAGTTACTGTTTATATTAACTTTTCTCATTATTATAAATAATAATAAAAAAGAAAATTTGGGAAACCTAAGGCAAGTAGGAAACTTTAACCCCCTACTCCAAGACCTAGAGCAGCACATTGGGTATGCAAGGTATCGCCGTCTCCAGAACATGGTGCTTACTCCCTCGCCACCACACCAGGCAAGATTAAATCACCTCAACTTTGTCTTCCCAATCCCTGGGGAAAGCGCCAAAACAAGCCTTTCGGGTAAGAGGATTTCACAGAGATTTTGAAGTAAGAAGGGGCTGAGCATGCAGCCACTGGAGACGGAAGAGAAACCGTGCCTGTACAATAAAACTGGGAGAGCCGCCAAGCCACAGAACGGGGAAGCCGCGTCTCAAGGTGTAAAGCTTCCCTGGCTTGCAGCCACATCACGAGAGAGAAAAGTACAATTCCCAAAGCTCAAAGGGAGAGATGTTGTAAGGGAACCCCTGGGGCAAAGGGTCTCCACAACAGCCTCTAGTCTATGACTGACATCCCATGCAAGGCACCAGCACCTGAAGGCAAAAAAAAAAAAAAAAAACCTACCTCCTGTCCTTTTACAAAAGGCATCAAGCATCCATTCAACCCAGAGATGTCTCCCCACTCCCCACCCTCACATCCCTGCCAGGACCCTCACATGCACCATGTGATCACATCCACCAGAGGGTGCTCTGGAATCAAGCCACCATTTTCTCCAGATTTGATCTCCTATCTAGCGTTTTCCTTGATGGTAAAATGTTAATACATGAGGCAGGTAAAGGGGCTCAGTGAATAATGGCTCCTGCCACACATCCTGAGGACCTGAATTCAATTCCTGGGTCCCATGTGGTAGAAGGGGAGAACTGACTCCAACAAGTTGTCTCTAACCTACACAGAGAGACAGAGACAGTAAATAAAATGTAATAGAAAGTAACATTAAATAAAAATCAAAATACATATTAAGACATAGAAGCATCATGGACTCTAGCCCTCTAAAACCAAAGCTCAATTAAACTTTCCTAAGTTGCCTTGGTCACAGCATTTTATCACAGAAACAGAAAAAAGTAAGTAAAACAGACGGGGAAATCAGATTAAGTATGGGTCCTGGGGTTCCCTGGGTAAAAGCATTTGTTGTACAAGCATGAAAGCTAGAGTTCAGATTCCCAGAACCTACTAAAAACACTAGGTGTGGCTGGGGGGGTGCCTATAACCCTGCACTGGGTGGATGGAGACAGGAGGGTTAAAGGGGGTTTGCTGATAGCCATCCTTAACTGAAAAAATGGTGAACTCCCAGTTCAGTGAGAGATCCTATCTCAAGGGAATGAGCAGAGAGCAATAGAGGAGGGCACCCAAAATCTTCCTTGGCCTCCACGTGCACGTGTGCATTGGCACACACGCAGAGAAAGCATGGGAAGAAAGAATGCTGTTTGGGTCCAGTTGACACCAAAGAAATGGAGACCAAAGCAAGGAGATGCTACGGTATACCCAACACATGGGAAAGCATCAGTCATCCTAAGTGTCAGGGACAAATAAAGGATCCACAGGCATGGCTGCATGGTACCCCACCAGGGAAACCAAGTATGAAGAACACAGGAATCCCATGGCCAGGGGTATACCCCAGATGATTTCCTACTGGTCTTCAGACATGTCCTAGGATACAGTGTGCATGCATGAATACAGGACTCAGGACTGTAAAGGAGTACAGGTGATACATAATCATGCCACAAATATAAATGCATAAAGGGAGAATCGCCCACATTGACAGGTGGGTGCACATGAAGGAAGAATCGCCCACATTGACAGGTGGGTGCACACGCTAATACATTTCTTTGCACATGCATATATACGCATATATTTATAAGTGAGTGACAGGAGCCCATACTGCCGTGCCACTCTATAACCTGCTGCATTCCACAACCCGCGGCCGATATTGCCGCTGTCGTTACTTTTTCCCATAGCCTGTCTTACTTAATTCGCGCCGCCATCTTCCCATGTCATTACTTTCAGCAGCTCTAAAGGATTACGTACTCTGTACTTGTCTTGTTTCTGTTACAAAATACCTGAAATAGCGACTTAGGGAAGGGTTTGTTTCGGCTCACGTTCTGAAGGTACAATGCAGCATGGTGGGGACGCCGTGGTGCCAGGAGCATGAGGCGCCCATCACATGGCACCCGCAGCCAGGAAACAGAGAGATGGGAACACTGACGCTCAGCTCAGTCTCCCCTTTTCACTCCATCTGGGACCCCGGCCCATGCCAGTGCTGACCACATTTAAGGTGTATCCACTCACCTCAACAAACCCAATCTAGAAACTCCGTCACAGACGTGCCTAGAGGTTCATCCTCTAGATGAGTCTAATCCTGTCAAGTTGACGCTCAGCATTAACCCATCACAGACTACCATATTCTTTTAAACAGTGTCAATTACTGGATATGTCTTGGTTTTTTGTGTTTTGTTTCAACAAGGTCATACCATGTACCAGCTAGCTTCCAACTCATGATCCTCCTACCTCAGCCACCTCAATATTGAGATTACAGGTGTGCACCACCATACTCAGCTCTATATAAGTTATTTAAAATATTTCACTATGAAACAGAACTACTCTGAATACCCCCCAACATGCACACATTTCATCTCCTTCTAATCATTAGCATCAAAATAAGAATATCAAAGGGAAATACATGTGGACCTTAGCAGCAGGGTTGCCTAATTAAGAGTTCCTGGTCTTCACTACATGGATCTTTCCTTTTATTAAACTCTTTCCTTGGATCCATGTTTTTTCTGTTGTCTAGCAAGGTGACTCCTTCAGGGAAAACAAACAGGAAGAAGAGTTAATTTAAAAGCAATGATACCACACTCTCTTCCCTAATTTTGTTTTTGCATTGCTAAGACAATGAACAGGTACCACCCAGATTCCCACTCCATAGGCATCCCACACTGACCATGCATCTAGTCACAGGGGACACTTGGAGAGTCATCAACAATGTAAAATACTTGGGAGTTCAACATTCTTTTGCTAAAAATATCTTTATTAAATGCCAGCCTATTCTTGGAATGGTACTAGGTGCTAGAGAGGCACGGAAGCCCTGCCCTTGGCAGCCCTCAGCCTGGCAATGCAGGGACAGGAAATTCAAAACTCAAGTGTGCTTTGGGAGCTTGAGGGAAGAGGGCCTGACCAAGGAGTTTTCCCAAGTTAAAACACAAGAGGGTCAGCCATGAGCCAGTTGTGTAGACATGGTCCCAAGGGAATCCAGGCAAGGGGCAGAGTGGAGCAACGTGTTTGGGCACTCTCTCTCTTTTCCAGTGACCAGGAAATGAGCAACTCTGTTCCTCCACCACCTCCAACTTCCTAGCCATGATGTCCTGCCTCACCACAGGTCCACAGCCCTGGGGCCCAGATAGCTCTGTAACCATGAGCTCAGATCAACATTTCACGCTCGGCCCCCATTTTTATCAGGAATCTTATCACTGTAGCATGAAAAACCAACACAGTATTTTTCCCTCTAACTTTCTGGGTTTGTGGTATGTTTTACACGATACCAGAGCCTTCGTAAATATATGAAAACCAATATGGTGGCTCATGCCTGTAATCTTAGCAGTTGGGAGGCTGAGACAGGAAGTATATTGGCTGGTTTTGTGTGTCAGCTTGACACAAGCTAGAGTCATCAGAGAGGAAGGAGCCTCAGTTGAGGAAATGCCTCCATGAGATCCAGTTATAGGGCATTTTCTTAATTAGCGATCAAAGGGTGAGGTGGTGGGATACCGTGGTGGGTGGTACCACCCTGGGCTGGTGGTCCTGGGTTCTATAAGAAAGCAGGCTGAGCAAGCCATGGGGAACAAGCCAGTAAGCAGCACTCCTCCATGGCCTCTGCATCAGCCCTTGCCTCCAGGATCCTGTCCTGTTTGAGTACCTGTCCTGACTTCCTTCAGGGATGAACAGCAATGCGGAAATGTAAGTCAAGTAAACCCTTTCCTCCCCAACTTGCTTTTTGGTCATGGTATTTCTTCATAGCACAGAAACCCTAACTAAGACAGGAGGATTGTTTGATCTTGAGACCAGCCTGCTAGGCTCAACAAAAGAAACAGAAGCCTGAAGCCACAGTTAAACCTGTCAGACATTTGTGCACGTATGAATGCTCACTCGTGTGTGTGAGTGTGCCTGTGTGTGTGGAGGGGGGAATGCATGCACCACTGAATGGCATCCCCATCCTAATTTTAATATATTTAACCCAATACATCAAAATTATAAATTTGAAAAAAAAAACATTACTTCAAAATCTTACCAAAAATTTTTAAAAATCAAGCATTCTTTAATAAATTCCATGTGTTTCCCATGATTTCAGCTCCTCCTAGTTCAGAGGGTTATGTTTCCAGTTCTCCATAATCTCAGGTGGCTAATGGTTACCAGATTGGACAGCACAGGAGAAACTGGGGCCTTATAGGACTGGAGAAGCCAATCCAAAATATAACTAAACAAATAAATAACTGAATAAAGGAACACACAATGCCACTAAAGAGCCCTTGGAGTCCAGCAGAGCTAAGGGCAGAGGAACACTGGGCAGAATTTATATGGAGACTCAAGAGCAAGACTCGATGACAATCATGAAGAGACGGCCTTGCCCACAGGTCCAAGAACTGGACGTGGGAGATTGAGAGAATCGAAGAACGAGACCAGCACTCCAGCAGAAGAGGGATAATGAAGTGCAGAGGAGCAGGGATCCCCCAGGAACCCCAGCCTAGAACATCACTGTGACCAAGGAGAGATGAGGAAGGTGTAACTCACGCAAAAGTGGGGGGTGGGATCACTTCACCAGGGAACGTTTAAACAGGGGTGAAATGGTCTTGGGAGTTCTCGGTGATTGGAAGAGCAGGACTCGGGGCCTATAAACTAAGAAGATGGAAAGCAAGAAGGTACAAAAGACCCCTAGCCAGCAGCCCAGACGTTCTGGAAGCCCAGTTAATCAAGTCCACAGGAGACTGTGACTACAGGCAACAGCCACAGAACAGAGCACCAAGCAGCCGTCAAGGCACAGCCCCAGCCTTTAGCCACACAGACCCATGGCATGTTCTTAAAAACCCAATACTTGTCCCACACGTTGAGGAGCAACATCTCCAAAAGGACATTAGGGGACTGGGTACCACCAAGGCCCTTCCCTGCTGTAAAATGCTACAAATCCTATCTAAATCAGAAGCCAGATTGGCAGCTCTCTGCCTGGAGATTCAAATAACAAGCATGCCTTCTCAGGAAGAGGACACTCGCTGATCATAACCAGAAGCAGTTTATCTTATGAAGTGGTCTCCTTCCTTCCACACCCAAGGCAAGGACTCTCCCACCCAGGCCTGAGTGCCACATCTATAAACTCATAGCCCTGTCCCATCCCCCTGCATACACACACACACACACACACACACACACACACACACACACACACACATCTGGTGACAGGATGCCTTGTCTTCTCCCCCACTCTTGGGTAATAAAGAGAAGACTGGCAAAAATAGTTGAAATGCCTTCTTTTAAAAGTACACAGCTGTGTGGGCTGGGACTATTTTGAGCTAAATGCTTCAAACCTTTAGGCTGGAGCGGCTCTAGGCATCTGCTGACTCCAAGTGAACAGTGAGGAAGTCTGGAAAAGAGGACGCTGCCTCAGTTGAATGCCAGATCCTCGCTCTGCACAGACACGCTAAGATGAACTGGGCACCTCACCCTCTAGGGCTCTTTGCTGAATACAGGAACTGGGTAACCCAGCATGGTGGGATTTAGGGTGTAGCAAAGGATACATGAAGTTAACGCTGGAGAGGCCAGAGAAGAAAGCAATGGCCCCATTCAGCTGTCCAAGAAAACCACTCAGGGTCCAGCCTGCGGTCTTGGAAGATGCAGAGTTGAAATGCATACGCCAGGGGCCGTGGGGGTAAAGGGAAGAGCAAGACACAAAAGACAAGGCTGGGAAGGGCTGGTTGAGGGAGGCAAGGCGAGCTGGAGCCAGCCTGTAAGGGCCCCGAACACCTCGCAAAGGAAATCCCAGGCCTAGGCTGTGGCTAGACAGAGCCAGCGAGGTTCATCAGCAGAGGAATGAGGGAAGTGAGAAGGCTGGGGTAAGCCAAAGCAGGCAGTGGTAGGGGACAGAGACCACAGGCCCTCTCTGTTCTCTGACAACTGGCACTTCACCGTATGGGCCCCAAAGGAACCACCTAGACTTAACATCACACAAAACTGAGAGCATCCCTCTACACATAGCTCCCAACCTTGACTTCCCTGGGTCTAATTTCTGCTCTTGCCCCATAGATGTTCTCCAGAGGAAGAAGCCCCTTGCCCTATCTTCAGTAACTATCAATCATCAAAACACAGTGTAGGACAGAGGGTCAATAACCTCACACACATACGCATGTACGCACGCACGCACGCAGGCGCGCTTCCTGGCTAGCTGGTGGGAATAACAGGATATATTTGGCTTTTTCCTACAAACCAGGATTTCCCTAGCATTCCAGAGAAACGTCCAACTGGCCTCCCCTGTGAACCTGTCCACCTCACTATTCCAGGGACCGTCTAAATTTCCTGGACACTTTCTCCTTGGCCTTGAACAACCTACAAAACCTCCCTGAGGTCCGTCTCGGTCCCCTGTAAATGAGCACTGAGACAGCTCAGTCTAGAAGTTCAGCAATGTAAAGTCGCCACATCTGTTGAGGGTCACCAAACCTCCTGAAGCCTATTACCAAACCTGATGTAAGGCAGGTGTCCCCAGTTCCTCAGGCATCCCCCTTCTCGCTCCCTTCTGCTCTCTAAAAGTAGGTGAAAAGAGGGGAATGGGGGGCGGAGAAGAAGGGAGAAACGGAGCGGGGGAGGCAAGGGGAGAACAGGAGCGAGGTTCACCTTAGAAGAACCCAACTCCAAATTGTCCCTCCACCGCTGAGTAACTGTGTAAGCCACCTCTCTTTTGAATGTTACCTCGTCTGTGACGTGGGCATACAAATCAATTCCGCGGAAGCGCGGAAGGTGATCGGAACTCAGAGTGACAATGCTCGCGTCAACTGTGAGTTGAGAAAAGCAATGGATCAAGGACTTGGGACACACCGAACAGCCTTCAAGGGGGGAAACTGTTCCTGAAATGCGTACCTGAAAGAATCAAATGCACAGCGCCCGCCCTCGGGATGCCCCCCTCGCAGGGAGAGCAGAGAGATGAGCGAGCGCGTCCGGCGGGAGCGCGCCAAGACCCAGCACCTGTGCGCGCAGGTGGGGCCGGCGCGCGGGGACAGCAGCATGGCGACACGGCCCGCAGAGCCAGCTGAGCCAGGAGCAGGGTGACACGACCCACCTGAAGACGCGCAGCAGCAGGCAGGCGATGAGCAGCGCGCTGAAGGCGCACGCCACGATCACCGCCGCCTTCAGCGTGGGCAGGTCACGCAGCAGGCTGGAGAGACGGGTCACCACAGCGTCGCCGCTGCTGTTGGAGCCGCCCCCGCCCGCCACGCCAGATCCCAACCGGGTGACATTCCCGGGGCTGGGCGGAGGCTGGTGCTCCGCTTCGGGCTGTGAGGCCGAGGCGGACTCGGCTCTGCGGGCGAGGACGGCGGGCGCGGCCAGGAGAGCCAGCAGCAGCAGCAGCGGCGGCCGCGGAGGCGGCGGCAGGGCGCTCATGGTGCGCTGCGCGCACGGTGCCGAGGTCTGCGTCCCCGAAGCCTGAGCCTTGCACCCAGGAGGTCTGCGCCCCGGAGGTTTGCACCCCGGAGGCCTGCGCCCGGGGGCTCCCGCGGCCGTGGCGGCTGCGCGGTGCTCGGCAGGAAGCTACAGAGCCCGGAAGAACCCGCGCCGCCGCCGCCGCCGCCGCCGCCGCAGCCACCAACACGTTGCACCGAGTCATTCGACGGGCTTCGGCCCCGCGTGGGCGGGGCAGACCTCAGCTGGGTCCCCGCTGCGCTCCGCCCCTGGGTGGCCCCAAGCTGATCGGGGACCTGAGACCCCACGGAGAAGTCCTAACGGCCTGGCTCTCTCCGCTCCAAGCGGTATGATGAGCGGCTCGTGCGCTTTCTCGTTCAATTCAGCAGCCCCTACCTAGAAACAGATATTCTCTTTTCCTCATTACTTGATTTAGCACGCTGAGAGCCAGCTCACAGCAGCCCCGATTCCCCCACCTGGTGAACTAGTTTTCTGCCTTCCCACCGTGGGAAGTATTAGCACCCTGTCCAGACCAGCCTGAAGTTTCAAACTCCGATTGTCGTGCTGTCTCTGGTCTATAAACTAAATGATGCTGGAGTGTTAAACAGCTATGGATACTCTTCTGGGAGCCCAGGAACTGAAGCAGTGCTGAGTGCGTTCCTGGAGCAGACCCCAGCTCGATCTGGAAGACACTCCCTAATGACAGGTAAATATCTAAACACATAAAGCAAGAATCCAGAGACTTTGAACACCTCATTTCTGGTCCAGCTAGAGACAGACAAATACAATGATATATTCATTATCTATATCTGCATAACCAAACTTCCATGATTACCCTAAAACTTAGTAGCTTACAACAGCCCACATATATTATCTCAGACCCAAGCATATCTGGGTTCTCCAGTTTCAAAGTGTCTTATGATCTTAAGCTTAAGATCTCCCAAGGTTCACCTGGGGGAGGAGCTGTCTGTCTCTGGGCTCAGTCAGTTTCACCTGGTAGATTCAGCTCTTCACAGGCTATGAGACCAGAACCTCCATTCCCCGCCATCTGTCTGTCAGAAGCTGTCCTGAGTTCTCTCGTTGGAGACTCTCTAACAGAGCCATTAGGCATCTTCAAAGCATTCAAGCCCAATTAGCAATTAAGTCATCGATCAAGACAGAAGACAATTCTATAAAACTTAATCGCAGATACGACATCCCCACACTTTTTCCTGAACTAATTCATTAGAAGCGTGACACAGCTCTCATTCACACTTGAGGAAAGGAGACTGTGCAGTGCTGTAAATAACAGGAAGCTGGGTGCATGGGGCCACCCAACAGCTGTCTGCCATATACAGTGTGATGAATTTTTATTTGCCTCCCGGGGTTGGGGGGGGGGGGGGAGATGAACAACGTTCAGATTCCCAGAAGTCATTGCCCACAAGGTACTATGTGCAATGTGTGTTTGCAAGCATGCTACAGGGGTGAGAGATAAAGACAGATCATTTGCTCAGCATGATGGCACATGCCTTTAATCCCAGCACTGAGGAGGCAGAGGCAGGCAGATCTGGATGGGTCTGATGCCATCCTGGTCTGCATAGTGAGTTCCAGGATAGCCAGAGCTACACGGTGAGACACACACACACACACACACACACACACACACACACACACACACAGAGAGAGAGAGAGAGAGAGAGAGAGAGAATAAAAAAATCATATGGTTGAGAGTATTCATTTTCATATCAAAATATGCACAGAAAACTCCCTAAAGAGCTGGGTGTGAGGTCCATAATTCCCCAGCCGCCTTCTCTAAAACAAGCCTCAGGTACCACAGCACACCTGTTACTTAGAAAAAAATTCCGACATAGTAGAGCACAGGTGTGCCCAAGTTAAAGCCTCTCCATGAGGATGGAAGTTAACCATTGAGTGGTCTTGGCCAGAAAGGATTTAACCAGTGAATAGCAGGTTTTTAATATTGAATATGAGTAACAGGGCTGAGCACAATAAGGTCATTGAGAAAATCCACAAGAAGAGGGAAACAGGCTAGAGAAATGAAGCTCCGAAGGACCTTGGTCCAGTTCCTGGCACCTACATCTGGTGGCTTCCCAACTCTGGTTCCAGGGGATCTAGCACCCTCTTCTGGCCTCCCCAGGCACTGCACACAGGAGGTACACAGAGAGGCAGGCACACAAACATACACATATAAATATCAGCATCCTCTTCTTTTGCCATAATCTGTGTGCTGTAGATGTGATTATTTGACATTGACTTAACTAACACCAGGAATACAGAAAGCATAAACAGTAAACTAATAAAGTGGCAGTCTAGGATCTTTCACTCTCCCTATGTAAGGCTCACTTATAAATCGCCTCATATTAGAATCCCTGAAGCATTTTGATACAAATAACTGTGAACAATGTCCTTTTTAATTTTATTTAAATAAATACGTTTTCATTGATTTTACATATGGACTGCAGTTTCCTCTCCCTCCTCTCTTCCCATCCCCCCACTTCCCATCTACCCTCCTCCCCATCCGCTCCTCCTCTGTCTCCATTCAGAAAGAAAGGGTCAGGCCTGCCATGGGCTTGAGTAAAGCATGGCACATCAAGTTGAGGCAGGACCCAGCTCCTCCCCTTGCATCAAGGCTGGGTAAGGTAATCCAGCATGGGGAACAGGTTCCCTTTAAGAGCCAGCTAAACACCAGAGACAGGTCCCGATCTCACTGCTAGAAGTGTTACAAAGAGACCAAGCTATACAACTGTCACACATGTGCAGAGGGCCTAGGTTGGTCTCATGGAGGCCCCCTAACTATTGGTCCAGAGTCCATGAGCTCAGGTCAGCTGTCTCTGTGGGTTCCTCCATCATGACCTTGACCCGCCCCTCATACAATCCCTCTTCTCTTTCTTCAGCAAGACTCTGGGAGCTCAGCCCAGTGCTTGATTGTGAATCTCTGCATCTGCTTCCATCTGTTACTGGACAGAGTATCCCTGACGACTGTTAGGGTAGTCACCAATCTGATTACAGTAGATGGCCAGTTCGGGCACCCTCTCCACTATTCCTAGGAGTCTTTGCTGGGGTTGTCTTTGTGGATTCCTGAGGGTTTCCCTGGTGCCAGGTTTCTCTCTAAACCCAAAATGCCCAGCCTGGCCCACCTCCAACCTGCCTCCCGCACCTAGCCCACCCAACCGGCTCCCTCAAGTTCATGTTCCCCCATCCCACCTCTCACCCCCAGTTTACCCAGGAGCTCTCTTCTAGTTCCCCTTCCCAGGGAAATCCATGCAACCCTCTTTGGGCCCTCCTTGTTATCTAGCTTCTCTGGGGCTGTGGGTTGTAGGTTGGTTCTCCTATCCTTTACTCCTAATATCCACTTATGAGTGAGTGCCTACCATGTGAACAATGACCTTTTAACATTGGAAACTAGTAGCAGGCAATGGCGACCAACTTTAGTTGATATAAGGTCAAGGGTTACTGGACACAGGGTAGGCTGCCTCCAAGACTACTGTCCACTAGAGCAGACATCCTAGAAGCATTGTCAGCGGACAGTTGGGGTTCCTCACAGTCTTTCAGGGAATCTTCAAAATGAGAAATAACTCTAGAACGATGCTGAGAGGTGATTTTCCTTTTTCACTGAGTTGACATTGATGCCAGTGTCAGCAAGGGTGACAGCAGGACTCAAGGAGAGTTCTACCTGTGCCGGGTGTTGCTGTGGATATCGCTCTGTGTAAATAAAGTTCTGATTGGCCAGTGGCCAGGCAGGAAGTATAGGCGGGACAAGAGAGTAGAGAATTCTGGGAAGTAGAAGGCTGGGGAGACACCGCCAGCCGCCGCCATGAAAAGCAACATGTAAAGACACCAGTAAGCCACAAGCCATGTGGCAAAGTATAGACTAACAGAAATGGGTTAATTTAAGATAAAAAGGTAGATAACAAGCAGCCTGCCACAGCCATACAGTTTCTAAACAATGTAAGTTTCTGTGTGCTTTCTTGGTTGGGTCTGAGCGACTATGGGACTGGCGGGTAAGAGAGATTTGTCCTGACTGGGCCAGGCAGGAAACTCCAACTACAGGGTGTCATCTCCAAAGCCACGCTCTGCACAGACCCTGACACAGAGCCAACCTCACTTCAGAATTCCCTTGATATAGCCTTGACATTATTAAACCTTGACTCTGGGGAGCAGGCCATGTTATCATCCTCTGTGGTAAGACAGGAGGAATCAATAAATCACTTCTGTTCCATGCTGAGAACTGGCAGCGGACTTGAGGAAAAGCAAGCATGCAGTTCTTGGAGCCACAAACCAAATGGCCATTTTTGTTGATGTTGTTTTTCTTGGAACAGCGTTTGTCATCAAAGAGTGACTGACAGACTTCAGAGTGGGTCTTTGGCAGGCAGTGTCTCAAAAATGAACAAAACGAGCCTGTTGCTTCCAGGAAGCCAGCTGACGGTGATAAAATCCAAGATTTCAAGTGAAACATGAGAAACATTAGAAGACCTGTCAATTAGGATGCTTCATGCTGTGAGTCGGACAGTTGCCCAGTACCTCAAAACTTTTCTGAGGATGGAAGTATTTAAAAGTGTAAGCCCCGTCCATACCCCTTACTCCTTCCATCCCTCCCTCCCTTCTCTCTCCCTCCCTTTCTGAGACAAATAGTCCATGTAGCACAGACTGGCTTCAAACTTTCAGTTTCCCCACCTCCATCTCCTAAGTTGTGTACCACAGTGCCTGAATTCTTTTTCACATGTTTTTCAGTTTTCAGGTTTACTGATGTTATTTTTTTGTGTCTGAGTGTGTTAGTTGTATGTACTCGGTACACATACCGAGTGCATGCTTGGTACCCATGGAGGGCAGAAGAGGGCATCATATAACCTGGGACTGGGGTAAACCACCACGTGGATCCTGAGAAACGAACTCAGATCCACGGCCAGAGCACCAGTGCTCTTAGCTGCTGAGCGACTGCTCCAGTGCCTCTGTATATGTCACAGTTTATAACTCTATCATGCAGGAACTCCTCCTAAGTACCAAATTACAGGACTGTGGCATCCAAAATGTATGCCTTAGAGGCTGTGAGATCATGGGTGTTTCATAGCGAAATATGTCAAAATTTGGAAGGTCTGCTTAGATCAGTGAACTAATTTTTCCTGAGCAGCAGATACACATAGTTAGAAATTATTGGTGAGTGAAGGTCCATTAAAAGTGCAGAACAGGAGTTGGGGATTTAGCTCAGTGGTAGAGTGCTTGCCTAGCAAGTGCAAGGCCCTGGGTTCGATCCTCAGCTAAAAAAAAAAAAAAAAAAACAAGTGCAGAACAGACCAGTGGGTACATATGTGCTTGGAAGGGAACCAGGCTTTTGTATGGATGCTAGAAAAGTGCTCTACCACTGATCAGCCCCAGCCCAGACCAATGGGGTCTCAGTGACTGTTCTATTGCTGCGAAGAAACGGCAGGACCAAGGCAGCTTGTAGAAGAAAGCATGTAATTGGGGGCCTGGTCACAGTCTCAGAGGGTTAGTCCCTGATCATTATGGTGGGGTCCATGGTGGCAGGTAGGCATGCACTGGAGCAGTAGCTGAAAGCTTGCATCTGATCTTGCACAAGATGGAGACAGAAAGAGAGAGACTGGGCATGGCATGAGTTTTTGAAACCTCAAAGCCCCAGTGACACACCTCCAACAAGGCCACGCCTACACCAACAAGGCCACTCCTACACCAACAAGGTCACACCTACTCCAACAAGACCATGCCTCCTAATCCTTCCTAAACAGTCTTTCAACCAAACATTCAAATGAGACTAATCAAATATGAGATTATGGAGGCCATTCTCATTCAAATCACTGCAAATTCAATCCTCAAATTCTACAGTGGAAGAAGAGAGAATCCACTTCCAAAAATTATTCTCTGATCTCTGCGTGAATGCTGTAGCATGCAAACACACACACACACACACACACACACACACACACACACACACGAGAGAGAGAGAGAGAGAGAGAGAGAGAGAGAGAGAGAGAGAGAGAAATTCTTCAAAATCTTTTTAGCAAATCCCATTGCATGTATGTACTATTTTTCTTTATCCATTCATCAGTTGGTTTCTAAGTTGGTCCCAAATCCTACTTTTGTGAAAGGTATAGCAATGAACATGGATGTTGGAATGCAATAGACCTAGAGTCCTCTGGGTCTGTGCACACTGGTGCTACAGCTGGGTTATATGGTAGTTCTATTTGTAGGTTAGTTTGCTTGTTGGTTGTTGTTGTTTGAGAAACCTCCATGCTGATTTCCATAGTGAATACACAAGAATACACTCCCACCTGCTATGAACAAGAGTTTCTCTTTCCCTGTATCCTCAACACTATCTGTTCTCATTTGCTCCCTTGAAGTTACCCTTCTCACTGGGGTGGGATGGAGCCTCAGAGTAGTTAAAATTTCCATTTTAACTATGTATTGGCCATTTTTGTTTCTTCATTTGTGAGAATTATGTGTACAGTTTATAGGTAGGAAGATTTGAAGGTGTTGGTTTTGGTTTTGTCTTCTGTAGGAAGATTTGAAGTTGTTGGTTTTGGTTTTGTCTTTTTTTTTAATAGCCGGAGGGACAGACGTGGGTGCTAGGAACTGAACTTTTCTTATGTTTTGGTTGTGAGCCTAGCCTTTAATGGCTGAGCTATGCCTCCAGCCTGTGAACTGCCATGTAGGTGCTGGGAATTGAACTCGGGACCTCAGGAAGAGCAGTCAGTGCTCTTAACCTCTGAGCCATCTCTCTAGCCCCTTGGTTTTGTCCTGATATGGTCTAGCCATCAGCCCCTTGTCTAAAGTACAGCTAGCAAGTATTTCCCCCATTCTGTGGGCTCACTCTCCATTCCACTGGTTGTTTCCTTTGTCGTGTAGAAGCCTTTAACTTCACGTAATCCCACTTGTTTTGGTTTATGTACTATGCTATTAGTTATTAACAGAAAGGTTTTGCCTCTGTCTAGATCTTTTTTAAAAATATTTATTTGTTTGTTTGTTTGTTTGTTTATTATGTATATAGTGTTCTATCTGCATGTTTGCCTACAGGCCAGAAGAGGGCACCAGATCTCATTACGGATGGTTGTGAGCCACCATGTGTTTGCTGGGACTTGAACTCAGGTCCTCTGGAAGAGCAGCCAGTGCCCTTAATTGCTGAGCCATCTCTCCAGCCCTCCTCTGTCTAGATCTTGAAGTGTTTCCTGCATGATTCCTCCTAGAACTTTCAGTGTTTCCACCTCTGTATTAAAGCCCTTGATCCATTTCAAGTTGGGTTTTTTTTTTACATTTTTATTAAACATATTCATTTTATTTATTTGAGCATTTTGCCTGTATGTACATATGTCTACCATGTGCATGTTTGGTATCCACAAAGGTCAGAAGAGGGGATCTGATCCCCCATAACATGGATGACTGTAAACCACACCATGTGGGTGCTGGGAATTGAACCCAGGTCCCCTGCAAGAGTAAGTGCTTTTAACTGCTGAGCCATCTTTCCAGGAGCCTTTTTAAAAATTATTTTTAGGTTTATTTATTTTACTTTCTTATGTTTTTGAATGTGTTTCTTGCCTGCATGTATGTGCACCATGTGTGTGCCTGCTGGATTCCCATGGAACTGGGACTATGGGTAGCTGTGAGCCATTATGTGGGTGCTGGGAATTAAACTGGATCTGCTACAAGAGCAGGAAGTGTTAACTGTTGAGCCATATCACTAGCCCCTGGGAATGATTTTTATGCATGCTAAAAGATACAGATTTCATTTCATTCTTTTGCTGATGGATACCCAGTTTTCCCAGCACCATGCATTTAAGATGCTGTCTTATTTTCCAGGGTAAGTTGTTGATCCGTTTGTCAAAACCAGGTGGCTGTTATGTAGCCATGAGGGTTTATTTCTATTCTGTTCCATTAGACAGATTTGGGGTTTGGGTTTTGGTTTTGGTTTGGTGGTGGTGTTTGATTTGGGGTTTTGGTTTTTTATTTTTGATTTGTTTGTTTTGTTGTTTTGTTTTTTTAATAGTCTTACTATGTAGCTCTCCTGGCCTGGAATTCACTGTATAGATCAGGCTGGCCTCAAACACACAGAGATCCATCTGCTTTTGCCTCCCAAGTACCAAAATTAGAGGCATGTGCCACCACTGCCCAACCTGAGACAGACAGACTGTGATGAATCAAAATATAAAACATTTATGATGTGCTCTGGTTTTTTAGATTGTAACTACCCTCTAAGAAACTCCTCGTGCATTGTCATACTGTATCAAAAAGAATGTCACAACCATCTGAAAAGACTATAAAAATGTTTGCTGCCAGGCGGTGGTGGCACACGCCTGTAATCCCAGCACTCGGGAGGCAGAGGCAGGTGGATCTCTGTGAGTTCAAGGCCAGCCTAGTCTACAGAGCTAGTCCAGGACAGGTTCCAAAGCTACAGAGAAACCTTGTCTTGAAAAAAAAAAGGTTTGTCCTTTTCACAACTATGTTATTTCAACAACTTCCTTTTATTCTTGTTGTTTCAAAACAACAAATCACAACAGATTAAATGCAAAAGCAAATATGAGAATCCAACCATTTTCCATGAAGCCAAACAATAAAGAAGATATTTGCAGAAAGACATGTCAAGCAAAGCCATACTTATCTGCAGTTTTTGTATGTGAAAAGTAGGGGTTTTTTAATGTATTATTGATGTTACTACTTATCTTGGTTGTTTTCTATTGCTGTGAAGATACAACATGACCAAGACAACTTATTTAAAAAAAAAAAAAAAAAAAAAAAGAGCATTTTACTAGGTGCTTGCTTATAGTTATATGGTCATCATGGGAGCAGAGTGGCAGGTAAGCAGAGATGGTGCTGGAGCAGTAGCTGAGAGCTTACTTATATCTGATCCATAAGCCTGAAGCAGAGAGAGAGCTGGAATGGTGTGGGCTTTTGAAACCTCAAAGCCCACTCCAGTGACACATCTCCTCCTAATCCTTCCCAAACAGTTCCATGAAATGGGGACCAAGCATTCAAACATATGTGGCTATGGGGGCTATTCTCATTCAAACTACCACGTGCTATATTAGTACAGTAACACATTTTAATGAACTAATAAACATTTTAAGGACTTATGTGTTTTAATTTCTTTTTTTATTTTCCCCCTTTGGTTTGTTGCTGTTCCTTTGTTGTTGAGATAGGGTCTCTGTAGCTTGGGCTATCCTCAAACTCATGGCAATTCTCCTGCTTCAATCTCCCAAGTACTGACATGATAAATACAGGTTAGAATACTGTCAATATTAATGTGTAAACCCACATCAATAAAAACTCTTAGGGGGCCTCAATATTCCTCTTGGCTTTGGGTTTGTGTTTTAATAGAGCCTTGCTGTATAACTCAGGCCAATGAAAGGCAAGGTACAGTGGCAGATGATGGATTATAAGCATGTAATCCAGCACTTGGCAACCAAAGGCAAGAACATCAAAACTTGAGGACAGCTGGTCTACATAGTTAGTTTAAGGCCAGCCTGAGCTACTGTACTGGTTACTTTTCTCATCGCTGTGACCAATTACCTGACAGAAGCCACTTAAGGGAAGGAAGATTTATCTTGGTGTCTCACTTAGAGGCTACAAGCCACTGTAGAAGGGAAGACATGGCTGCTGGCTCTGAGATCATGGAAATGGGAGTTTGAAGTGATGGTGTGTCTTTAATGAAGCTAATCCCTTTAATCCCCTCACTGCCCCATCAGGAAGTTTCAGTTGACTCTATTTATGTCTGTGAAAACTGCATGTTTTTTTTAATTCTTCCGCACTGCTTATTCCTAAGTCTCACTGTAAGCCTTACTCAAAGCAATCAACAACCGAACTACACCCAAAATGCTATCATCTTGAAATTCCTTCAACCAATTTAATTAATCTGCTACTGACTTACTACTACAATTTAATTGTTCTACTACTTCTGTATTCTGTCTCACTCAGAGTCTCAGAACATAAGAAAAATGAAACAGAATCTTTGTCAGAATGTGACATAAGTATTATGTGGTTCAGTTCCCAATAGAGTCCACCTTTCCAGCTGAAATCTCACAGGTGTAGCTGTTACCGCCCACTTTCCTATTCTCATCTTCTGAACTCCCACCAGAGTCACAACTCCAGACTCTTCCAAAATCCTCCCTTAAACCAGTCCCAAAGGCTCAAGAACCACTTAGCCGGGTTTAGTCACACCAGTGCCCTTATTCCTTGGTCACTAACAAGACCGTGGATTTGCTGTCACCAACAGAGTTCTAGTCCTGCCCTCTCCTATCTAGAGACTCCTCTGGCCCATCTATTTGTTCCACACAATCTTCCATAAAGTTCTGTGAGCCTTGGAGGAGGATATGGATGTCTGGTAATTGTTTCTCTGTTTATGCTTACTATTGGGCCTCATCCTATAAGACACTATGACCAAAGCCACTTGGAGAAGATAGTGGTTGCCCCATCATTAAGGGACTTCCAGGCAGGAATTCCAGGCAGTCTTGTTTGGTGAAGCTCCTGAGTCTGATGAACATATTTTCTCCCTCCTGAAAAGAATGTTTCTTCCTTCCTTCTCTCTCTCTCTCTCTCTCTCTCTCTCTCTCTCTCCTTTGTATTAGTCAGGATTCTCTAAAGTAGCAGTGTGGGACTGGCGGGTAAGAGAGATTTGTCCTGACTGGGCCAGGCAGGAAAACTCTAACTACAAATGGCGTCCAACGTGTTGGCAAGAATTTCCACCTAAAACCTGACAAAAAAAGATTCTAAAACGGAGCTAAAAACAGCTTCCTAGTTGTCTTTCTTAAGTTAGCGGCAGCCTGCCGGTTTGAGCTACTATGGCGGGTTCTTGGCGAGTGCTTCTGATCTGCAGTTTGGCGGGAATGAGGATTCTACAAGCGGCACTTTACTCTGCTGCATGGTGGATTTAGCCTTTGCTAGTTTAAAAAAAAAAAAAAAAAAGTTTCTGGGCTATGCACTGCTTTGATAGAACTGCTTCTGATAGTTGATGGTACACATGGCCCCAGAGCCAGAGCTGGCAGTAAACTGTACCACCGCCATGTTGGGAAGCTGAGGTGGGTGGAGCTAGCAGCCACAGCGGTGTTTCAGTCTTACAAAGATGGATATTACACAGAGAATCTGGTTTGTCTTGTCTTTGGGATTTTTAACTGCAAAAAAAAGATTTGACTGTAAAAGCTGTTGAGTTAAACAAATATGTAAATTTTAAAGGTACCTTGACTTCAAAATTTGGATATAAGGATATGTTGCTTTGGAAAAGAGTCTCTGCTTTTGTTTCCACAGAAAGCCAGAGGCTGTGGATTTGTTCCACATTAAGATACATCAGGTTTCATCAGCCAAGACCACCTGAAAGGTCTCCGATGACACCATGGCCCAGATGATCCAACATCCAGAATGGTTTCAAGGCAACTGGCTCAGAGGTTCACCCTAATGGACTACTCCATAATCCTAAAATTTTCTTTGTGTCCCCATAAGATACAGCGCCCCCCTCCAGCAGGAAGTAGTAAGAAAAACTACGCCCACATTCCCAAAATTATCAAGCTGGCTTTGGAGATGGAATTGGCTCACTCCTTCTCTAAACCCAGACATATTACTAAAAGAAAAGGTTAAGAGATTCTTGTGTCCCAAATCAGAAGAGCCCTCTGGTGTGGGACAGAGAAAAACCAATGTTTTTCTTTAAAGCAGGTTGATTATAAATGCGATCTCTTTCTAAAGAAGAAAAGGGGATATGATATAGATATAATAGTATGAAAGGGTAGATTAAGGAAGGAACTTACTTCTAAAGAGCAACAACTTGTTTAAAATGTTTTACATTGGTATAGATTTTAGTCTATTGATACAAACTTAAAGTTAATTTTGTTATACTATGTATATATTTCTACTCATGTTTAAGGTATTATGTTTGTGTAGCTCATTTAAAATTGTAATGGATAATTAAAAATAGATTAATAATTAATCATCTGTGATAATCATACTCATAGCCATGTTAGTTAAGTCTTCTGGATATACATAGAGATATTTCAGATAGATAGGTAATCTTCAAATACTTCAAAGACCTTCAGAATATGGCATTTAAAATATTTTTAAAATTTAGACTTTCTGGACAGTGAGACATGTCTGCTCCTGGCAACACCGATTTACTTCAGAGACAAGGATGGGCATTGAAGACACTTCATATCTTATCTTCACCTTGGCAAAAATAGCCATTTGGGCAAAAAACTGTTCTTGCCTGGACTGCTTGATTAACTGGACATGCAGGACCCATAGAAAGGTGACCACTGAACTTTGCTTGACAAAATGGTCCTTCAGGTTCCTGCTTCGCAGAGAAAACTGCCAGACATTCTACAGGACACTAAAAAAAAGTGACCAGGAGACTCTAGCCTTGTGGGCTGAAGACAAATGCCCCAACTTTACAAAGGAACATTAGGTGACTGTCCAGGCTGCCAGCTGTCTCTGTCTACCCTGCAAGACTCCCGAAAGTTGCTTGCATCCTTCTCCCAGTCCTCAGGTATTATTATATTCCTTCTCAGGTCTTTGATGAGGTTGGAGATTAACAGTTATAGTTACAACTTAGTATATATACATATGTAATATCTTAGATAGAATAATATATTAAGTATTAGACTCAGGTTCTTTAGGATAGGGCACCTTTTGGAATGATCCTTGTAACATGCCACCTACCCATGCCCTAGACTTCCCTGGATTTTACTATATGTTTTTTGCTTGATATTGTTTGCACTTATTGTAATTCCAACTTATCTAAGTCATTATCCCTCATTACTCCTGGACAATATTTGATAACCATCTCTTTGTATATAGTCTTGTATTAGGTTAGAACTTTCTTATTTAGACAAAAGGGGGAAATGTAGTGGATAGCCATCCCAGCATTGGCCTGGAAGCTCCAACCCCCATTGAGGCTTCGGTAATGGTCACACCCACAAGGCGGGGCAGAGGAGGGAGCGGAAGACCGAGGAGCAAGAGGAGGTCTCTCTCTTGGTTCCTGGACGCTGGACGCTGGAGGTAGACCGAGCAGAGTTCTCCAGAGAACACCGCCGGACTGCCCTATATCTTTGCCAGACCCTTCAACCTACCCCTTCATTTGTAAGTTACCCCACAAAATAAACCTCCCTTTTAACTACATGGAGTGGCCTTAATAATTTCACCAATATAGCAGAACTTATAGAATGAATATATATATATATATGATTTATTAGAGTGACTTTCAGGCTATGGTCCAGCTAATCCAACAATGGCTGACTATGAACAAAAAGTCCAGGCTGCATGTAGACATCAGCCTTCAGTAGATACTGGAGACCCAAGGAAGTAGGCTGTAATGCCAGTAAAGGAATGGACTTGTTAGCAAGGTGAGAGCAAACAGATAAAGAAGAAAAGCTTCCTTCTTCCATGTCCTTACACAGCAGTGGTTCTCAACCTTCCTAATGCTGTGACCCTTTAATACAGTTCCTCATGTTGTGGTGACCCCCAACCACAAAATTATTTTCATTGTTACTTTATAACTAGAATTTTTGTCCTTGTTATGAACCATAATGTAAATATCTGTTTCTTAGGCAACACCTGTGAAAGGATCATTCAACCTCCAAAAGGATCACAACCCGACAAGTTGAGAAGCACTGTTAATATAGGCTCCTGTCAGAATGCATGGCCCAGATTAAAGGTGTGTATTCCCATCTCAGGATCCCAATTAAAGGCATATGTCTTCCTGCCTCAAGATCTGGTTCTAAGGCATATGTGTGTCTTCTTACTTCAAATGGCCATACTAGAAGTGCATTCACCCGCTTCAAAACAAGCAAAAAAATCTCTCACAGCTGTGCCCTCCTTTTCTGGATTGTAGTTCATTCCAGATGTAATCAAGTTAACAACCAAGAATAGCCATCACACCACTGTGGGGTTTTTTCCCTTGTATTAAAAATAGATACTTTTTCTCATACACTATATTCTGATTGTGGTTTCTCCTCACTCTGTTCTCCATCTCCCCTCCTCAGATCCACCTCTTTTCTGTCTCTCATTAGAAAACAAAGAGCCCTCTAATGGATAATAATAAAATATAATGAGACAAAAACTAACAAATCAGAATAGGACAAAACAAACAGAAGGAAAAGAGCCCAAGAAAAGAGACATGAAACAGTTATATATAAATGCAGAGATAGATTTATTCACACACTCAGGAACCCCATAAAAACACAAAACTGGAGCCATAATATATACACAAAGGACTTATACTGTAAAAATAGAAATAAAAAATAAATGTAAGAAAAGGCCCTGACAAGACAGTATAAGAGAAGGAACCTCCAAAGATTCTGAGGAGTTCATTCTCTCTTGGCCGTCTACTGTTGGGCAGGCAGCCTACACTGGAAAGAAGTTTGTTTGCCCCCATGAGTCTCTCTTGAAGAAAACTAAATTTTCATTTACAAGGGGTTATCAGGTGGAGATCAAGTCTGGGTTAAGGGTGGGGGCATGTGTCCGCTTTTCCTTTTAGCTCTAAGTCCCCATCTGGTATAGACCCATGCAGGTCTGCGCATGATGCCACAGTCTCTGAGCATTCATTGGGCCAATCCTGCTGTGCTTAGAAGGCTTTGTTTCCTTGGTGCCCTCCATCCCCTCTGGCTCTTAGTCTTTTCTCCCCTCTCCCACATACTTCCTTGAGCGCTGAGGAGAGGAATTTGATGGAGACATCCCATTTAGGACTGAGTGTTCAAGGTCTCTCTCCCTCTCTACATACTGTCGGGCTGTGGGTCTCTGTATTTGTTCCCATCTGCAGCAGGTGGTAGCATCCCTGATGGTGGCTGAGCAAGGCACTGATCTATGAGTACAGCAGAATGCCATTAGGAGTCATTTTATTGCTACATTCCTTTAGTAGAATAGTAGTATTTGGTTTTCCCTTAGGTCCCTTGGCCTTCTAGTCTCAGATTTTTTATCACACAGCAGCATCAGACATGTGTTTGATCTCATGGATTGGGTCTTAAATCAGATCAGATTTGGTTACTCCCACAAGCTCTGTGCCACCATTGCCCCGGTGTATCTTCAGCCAGAATACCATTGTAGAGTGAAGAGTTTGTAGCTGGGTTGGCCTTTAGCTTTCTCCTTTGGTAGTGCACAGAGTACCTTCTGATACCAAGAACACTAGTCCGTAGGGGTGAAGGCACTAGATAGGCACAAGCTCAACTTCTCTATGTTCAATGAGCTGGGTAGGTGTTGTCTTCAGCAATAGGGCCTTGCCAACAGCCTGGAGAGCAACATATAGCCTTGCCAACAGCCTGGTTATTTGGAGGTTCCCATGGGACCCATTTGGCCAACAACTCAATTAGATATAACCCGTTCCTGGTACTGGAACCTTCATTTGGAGACAGGAGATGTCCAGGGAGGTCTCTATCTCCCCCATTATTTTGTTATTTCATTTAGATTGCTGTGGCAGTTTGAATGTGATTGGCTCCCCACAATCTCATAGGGAGTGGTACTATTAGGAGGTGTGGCTTTGTTAGAATACATGTGGCCTTGTTGGAGGGAGCATGTGGAGCAGGCTTTGAGGATCCCTATAATCAAGACACTGCACAGTGTCTCAGTCCACTTCCTGATGCCTATAAGGACTCTCAGCTACTACTCCAACACCATGTCTGCCTGCACGCCACCATGCGCCCCCACCATGATGATAATGGACTGAACCTCTGAAATGGTAAGCAAACCACTCCAATTAAATGTTTTCATTTACAAGAGTTGCCATAGTTATTGTGTCTCTTCGCAGCCATAGAAACCCTAACTAAAACACCTCTGGTATGGGATTATTATCTATTGCCTGTGTTTTCATGGGTATAGCTAACTTCCTCAGGTTGGAGTTTTCCTTCTAGCACATTCTGTAGAGCTGGGTTTGTGGATATTGACTCTGTCATGAAATATTTTGTTTTCTCCATCTATGGTGATTGAAAGTTTTGTTGGGTATAATAGTCTGGACTGGCATCTGTGGTCTCTTAGTGTCTACAAAACATCTGTCCAGGCTCATCTGGCTTTTAGAGTCTCCATTGAGAAGCCGGGTGTAATTCTGATAGGTAGTTACTTGGCCTTTTTCCTTTGCAGTTTTTAATATTCTTTCTTTATTCTGTACATTTAGTGTTTTGATTATTATGTAGTGAAGGGACTTTTTTCTGGTCCAATCTATTTTGTGTTCTGTAAGCTTCTAGGTATGTCCTTCTTTAGGTTGGGAAATTTTTCTATGATTTTATTCAATATATTTTCTGGGCCTGTGAGCTGTGATTCTTCTCCTTCCTCTATCCCTATTATTCTTAGGTTTGGTCTTTTCATAGTGTCCCAGATTTCCTAGATGTTTTGTGTTAGGGATTTTTTTAGACTTTACATTTTCTTTGACCAATGGCTCTATTTCCTCTATTGTATCTTCAGCGCCAGAGATTCTGTCTTCCATCTCCTGTATTCTGTTGGTGATGCTTGCATCTGCAGTGCCTGTTCACTTACCCAGGTTTTCCATTTCCAGAATTCCCTCAGTTTGTGATTTTTTTTGTTTTATTTTGTTTTGTTTTTGCTTCTATTTTAATTTTGGGGTCTTGAACTGTTTTATTTGTTTCCATCACCTGTTTGTTTTTTCGTGGTTTTCTTGATATTCTTTAAGAGATTTATTGATTTCTTCCACTTTTTTGGTGGTCTTTTCTTCCATTTCTTTTTTTTTTTTAAATATCCATTAGTGTTTTGCCATTGGTAGGCAGGTCACTCCCCTGTTCTGGCTGGTGTGTTCTGTTCCTCAGTGCTGGAAGTCTACTGGGATCAGGGGTAGGGGCCCAGAAGCAGCAGGACCAGGGACAAACTGGGATGGCATTGGCCTGATGAAGGGTCACAGGGGACAGAATCCAGTTCCACTGGTAGACAGGTCACTCACCTCTTCTGGCTTGTATCAAATTCAGTTATTTTAATGGCTGATTAATATTCCATTATGTACATGTACCGTATTTTTATCCGTTCTTCTATTGGTGGACATCTAGGTTGCTTCCAATGTCTGCCTATTATAAATAGAGCAGCAATGAAGATGGTCGAGCAGGCATCTCTGTGGTAGGATGAAGCATCCTATGGGTATATGCCCAAGGGTGGTATAGCTGGATCTTGAGGTAGATTGATTGCCAACTTCTTAAGGGACTGCCACACTGATTTCCATAATGGCTATGCAAGTTGACTGTATACCACCAGCAATGGATGAATGTTCCCCTGACTCCATATCATCACCAGTATTAGCTGTCACTTGTTCTGTTGATTTTAGCTGTTCTAATGGGTATAAGATGATATCTCAAATTACTTTTAATTTATATTTCCCTGATAGCTAAAGATGTTGAACATTTCTTTGTTTCTCAGCCATTTGAGATTCCTCTTTTGAGAATTCTCCATTTAGATCTGTACCCCATTTTTTAACTGGATTATTTGGTTTTTTGATATCCAGTTTCTTTAGTTCTTTATATATTTTGGATATCAGTCTTCTGTCAGATGTGTAGTCAGTAAAATTATTTTCCCATTCTGTAGGCTTCTGCATTGTCCAAATTGTAGTGTCATTTGCCATACAGAAAGCTTTTCAGTTTCATGAGGTTGCATATATGAATTGTCAATCTTAGTGCCTGTGCTAACAATGTTCTCTTTAGAAAGTCTTCTAGGGCTGGAGAGATGGATCAGCAGTTAAGAGCACTGGCTGTTCCTTCGAGGACCCAAGTTCAATTCCCAGCACCCACATGGCAGCTCACAACTGTCTGAATTACAGTTCCAGGGGATATGACACCTTCACATCAATGCACATAAAATAAATTTAAATAAATTATTTTTAAAAGAGCTATTTAAAAAAAGAAAGAAAGAAAGTCTTCTCCTATGTTTAAGGCTATTCCCCACTTTCTCTTCTATCAGGTTCAGTGTGTCTGGTTGTGTCTTGAGGTCTTTGATCTATTTGGAGTTAAGTTGTGGGCAGGGTGGTAAGCATGATCCCATATGGATTCTCCTACATGCAGCTGCCCAGCTAGACCAGCACCATTTGTTGAACACACTGCCTTCCTTCCAGTATGTATTTCCTTTTCAAAAATCAGATGTCTGTGGGTGTGTAGATTTGTGTCTGGGCCATCAGTTCAGTTCATGCAGTGATCAGCACATCCATTTTTATGCCAACACCATGCTTTATTATTACTATAGCTCTGCAGTATAGCTTGAAGTCAGGGCTAGTGACATCTCCCACAGTTCTTTTGTTATTCTGGATTGTTTTAACTACCCTGGGCTTTTTTGTGTCTCCATGTAAAGTTGAAAATTTGCCTTCCAAGATCTGTGAAAAAATTGTGTTGGGATTTTGATGGGGATTGCATAGAATCTGTAGATTGCTTTCGGTAGGGTGGTCATTTTTACTATGTTAATCCTAACAATCCACGAGCGTGGGAGATCTTTCCATCTTCTGATATCTTCTCTGTTGTTTATTTTGTCTTCAGTGACTTTAAGTTTTTATTATATAAGATTTTCATTTGCTTGGTTAGAGTTACCTCAAGATATTTTCTATTATTTGAGGCTATTGTGAAAGGTGCTATTTCTCTGATTTATTGCTCAGTCCATTTGTCTTTTGTATATAGGAAGGATGCTGATTTTATGAGTTAATTTTTTATCCAGCTACTTTGCTGAAAGTGTTTATCAGCTATAGGAGTTTCCCAGTGGAGTTTTTAGGGTCGCTTATGTATACGATCTTATATTCTGCAAACAATGATACTTTGACTTCTTCCTTTCCAATTTGTATCCCCTTGATCTCTTTCGGTTGTCTTATTTCTATACTAAGACTTCAAGTGCTATATCAAATAGGTATGGAGATAATGGAAAACCTTGTCCTGTTCCTGATTTTAGTGGAATTGCTTTGAGTTTCTCTTTATTTAAGTAATTGTTGGCTATGGGTTTACTGTGAATGGCATTTATTATGATGAGGTGTGTCCCTTGCATCCTTAATCTCTGCAGAACCTTTATCATGAAGGGTGTGAGATTTTATCAAAGGCCTTCTCTGCATCTAATGATATGATCATGTGGGTTTTTGTATTTTAGTTTGTTTATGTGGTGGATTGCATTCATTGATTTACATATGTTGAACCATCCCTGCATCTCTGGGATAAAGTCTACTTGATCATGGTGGATGATCTTTTTGATATGTTCCTAGATTTGGTTTGAAGATATTCTATCGAGAAATTTTGCATTTATATTCATAAGGGAAACTGATCTGTAATTCTCTTTCTTTGTTTGATCTTTATGGAGTTTATATGTGAGAGTAACTGTGGTCTCTTAAGATGAACTGGGCACTGTTCCTTCTGTTTCTATTTTGTAGAATAATTTGAGGACTATTGGAGTTAACTCTTCTTTGAAAGTCTAGTAGAATTCTGTGCTAAAACCATCTGGCCCAGGGCTTTTGCTTGGGAGACTCCTAATGACTGCTTATATTTCACTATAGGTCTGTGAAAATTGCTTATCTGATCTTGATTTAATTTTGGTAAGTGGTATGTACCAAGAAAATCATCCATTTCTTTTAGACTTTCAATTTTGTGGAGTACAGGTTTTTAAAGCATGTCCTTATGATTCTCTGGATGGTCTTGGTATCTGTTGTTAAGCCCCCCTTTTCAGCTCTAATTTTGTTCATTTGAATATTCTCTCTCCACCTTTTAGTTAATTTGGCTAACAGTTTGTTAGTATTATTGATTTTCTCAAACAACCAACTCTGTTTCGTTGATTCTTTGTATTGTTTTGTTTGTTTGCTTCTATCTTATTGATTTCAGCCCTGAGTTTACTTCTTGTCATCTAATCCTTTTGGGTGTAATTTCTTCTTTTTATTCTAGAGCTTTCAGGCCTGCTGTTAAATTACAAGTATGAGATCTCTCCAACTTTTTTTTAAATGCAGACAATTAGTGCTATGAACTTGCCTCATAGAACTACGTTCATTGTATCCCATAAGTTTGAACATGTACTTTCATTCAATTCCAAAAAATGTTTTAATTTCTTTCCTAATTTCTGTCTTGACTCAATTTTTCACTCAGTGGTGAGTTGTTTGGTTTCCATGAGTTTGTAAGCCCAAGAAGTTACTGATGAAATCGGGCAATGATGACTGTTACTCATTAGCCAGGGGCTGCACTGCCATCCTGGACAACTTTGCCAAGGTCACCTTTGATGCCATCTCCAAGAACTACAGCTACCTGACCCCTGACCTCTAAAAAGAAACTGTGTTTACCAAGTCTCCTTACCAGGAATTCACTGACCATCTTGTGAAAACCCACACCAGAGTCTCTGTTCAGAGGACCCAGGCTGCAGCTGTGGCCACTATATAAGGATTTTTATACAAGAAAAATAAAGTGAAGTGAGTCTGGTTTTGTTGTTGTTGTTGTTGTTTTTAATGATCAACGAGCAAATGTTTGTCATTTCCTGTTATTTTGTTGTTATTGTTGTTGTGGGGGTGCTGGTGGTGGATGGTGCTGGGGTGTGTGTGGGGGGGGGGTGTCCCCTCTTTGATTTGCTGCTCTGGGCTTACTCATTCCTTGTGTTTTCTTTGGGTGTGGTTATCCTCTTCAGGTTGAAAATCTTCTTTCTAGTGCCTTCTGTAGGGCTGGATTTGTAGCTAAATGCTGTTTAAATTTGGTTTTATAGTGGAATGCCTTTCTTTCTCCAATATTGTGATTGAAAGTTTTACTAGGTATAGTAGTCTAGGCTGGCACCTGTGGTCTCTTAGAATTTGTAGGACATCTGTCCAGGCCCTTCTGGCTTTTAGAGTCTCCAATGAGCAGTCACTGGAGTTGTTACTCTTTTTGTTTGGTTGTTTGGTTGGTTCGTTTCTCGTTTTGTTTCTGTTTCATTTCATTTGGTTTGGTTTTGTTTGGTTTTTGGTGAGACAGGGTTTCATTGTGTATCCCTGGCTGTCCTGGAACTCACTCTGCCAACCAGGCTGGCCTCTAATTTACAGAGATCTGCCTGTAAATTAGATCTACCTCCAGAGTGCTGGTATTAAAGGCGTGTACTGCCGCTGCCACTGCCTCCACCACTGAGACAGTCAGTAGTTATTCTAATGGGTCTGCCTTTATATGTTGCTTGGTCTTTTCCCCTTGCAGCTTTTAATATTCTTTGTTCTATACTTTTAGTGTTTTGATTATTCTATGCCAAGGGGACTTTCTTTTCTGGCTCAATCTATTTGGTGTTCTGTACACTTCTTGTACCTTGATAGGCACCTCCTTCTTTAGGTTAGGAAAATTTTCTTCTGTGATTTTTGTTGGAAATATTTTCTGTGGTTTTGACCTGTGTTTCTTCTCCTTCCTTATTTCTTATTATTCTTAAATTTGGTCTTTTCATGATTCATGATTTCAAGTGTCTCATATTTCCTGGATGTCTTGTACCAGGATTATTTTTGATTTAATGTTTTTATGGCCTATTGTATCTTCAACACCCGAGAGCCTCCTCTTTCTTCCACCTCTTGAATTCTGTTGGTGAAGCTTACCTCTGAGGCTCCTGTTCAAATTCCTAAATTTTTCATTTCCATATTTCTCTCAGTTTGTGTTTTCTTTATTGGTTCTATTCCACTTTCAGGTCTTGAACTGTTTTATTCATTTCCTTCCATTGTTTGTTTATATTTTCACAGATTTCTTTAATGGGTTTATTTATTTCCTCTTTAAGTACCTCTACATATTTATAAAGGCTATTTTAATGTTATTGTCTTGTGTTTCAGCTAGGTTGCAATACTCAGGGCCTACTGTGGTAGGGTTTCTGGACTCTAGTAGAGACACGTGGGGGTCTTGGCAAACACCACAGCCAGCAAAGTAACAATCTGCCTGAGGCAAGAAGGAAATTAGTTCAACACAACTCAGTAACTGGTGTTGGTTCAAACTTCTAGAATCTGACATGGGGCAATTTATTTTTAAGTACAAAACAATTTGGAAAGAAGTTTACTGGTGTAACACAATCACGTCTGCACAATGAGGCACTATTACATCAAAATTTTTCTCAAAGTCCATGTCACTTCTTCCAAGAAGCTGGGTTTTAGAGATAGGCTACATGTGTTATCTTCAGGGAAGATCTGAAGTGGCCTAATCATACAGATAGCCAGAGGTCATCTAAGCCTACTAGCCACCTCCAGTTCTGCTTGGAAGAGCTTGGGGAAGCTAGGTATGGCGTGGTCCTACAGAGTTGAAGGAATCACCTTGACTATTAGCCATCAACATTCCCAACCTTCTGGGCAGAAAACAATTTATACATCTCTTTCTTTAAACCCTGCATGTTTAACGTTCTGGTTTCCCTAGTGCTTAATTGTAAGCATAAGGACCTTTGTGCTCCAGGCAGAGACATATATCCTTACTATATTAGGTTTTTACACTGGCATCTAGGCATCTGGGTTTGGGAAGATTCTAGGTGCTGATGTCTGGTCCTATCTTTGTTGGGTGGATGTTTTGTTCCTTGGTTTCTGTTGCCCTCTTTGGTTCTTAGGAAAGTGTGGTGGCTGTGTGTTACCTATTAGGAAATGCTTCTGGAACAGACTCATGGTACTATCCTCTCCAGTCAGCGCTCCGGGAACTCGGATTCCAGATCAGTCCATGCAATCAGCAAGAAGATTTTAATGATCATTTGTGCAAACGGGCTCCCTGCACTGGGCAGTGAAAGAAGCACCACACAGCAGTTACAAGTGTCTTTTAAAGACAAAAACCACAAGATTAGCATAGCATACAGGATTGACTAGTTTGCAGATCAGAGTACAGCTGTGGGGACTTTGGGGGGAGGGGGCTGTTTTTCTTCCTAGACCTAGCCACAGGATGTTTTGCTGGAGCTACAGAAAGTTACAACTGGGACTGATATTTGGTGCTCTTTCTCAAGCTTAACCCTTTCACTACCAGGTGTGGTCACTGGGGGGTTTCTGGCACAATGTGTTTCTAGGTATTGGGAGCTGACACTTACAAATAGGGATGGGCTAGAATGGGCTGAGGGGGGTACACAGGAGAGGGGGATGGGGGCAGAAAGTGAGGAGAGGCCACAGCAGGTGGTCTGATACAGAGCTGGGAATGAGACAGGTTTGGGATTTGGAGCAGAGAATGGAGAATGATCACCTGAAGCTCACCCGCCTGCTTCTCTGACCTGCTTTTCTGGAAAGCTTGCCTGGTAGGTTCCCAGGGCATGCCTGCTGGAGTTGGGGGTGGAGACAATGGGATGAAGGAGATCTGTTGGCAAGGAAGGCAGAGAGGAAGGGGGCACAGCAGGTGGTCTGGTACAAAACTGGTATTGTGTAACAAACATCCCATCCTTCAGGGAAACTCCTCAAGCAGGAAAGTAAACAACTCAAAACAGCTCAGGAAGTCCCTGAAACTAACCAGATTCACTAGGCCCCTCTCTGGCAAAGAAAGCAGAGCTAAAGTACAAAGGCTCTCAGACAAGCCAAGATGCCAAGAATAATCCCAGAGAAGAAAAGCTGCAAAGAAGAATCAGACCAGACCAGCTTCCTGGAAGAAACAAAAACCATCCAAATTGCATGGAAGAGGCTTAGACCAGAGCCATTTGGAAAGGAAGGACACTTCCCAACCTGTTGAACTGGCTGCAGGCTGTGCACCCATGCTGAAGTGGGCCTTGGTGATGCAGCTGTCTTTGAGTCATTTATGCTCCTGCAAGTAACCCCTCTCCCATTTTCCTGTAAATAACTTCAACAAAACTCATGGTTCCCCAACTTGGACTTGGGTGGTATCTGTACTTTGGTCTGTCATGGGTTCCTTATCTGGGGTGAGCAGATGTGTGTATGTTACATCTCCCCAGGGGAAGTTTTTCCACACAACAGCTCAGCATGAGATCTGGAAGGGTTGCTTCAGTTCAGAGGAAATAGACACACCGCCTAGAGGAGCAGCAACAGGAGTTTCTGTTTCCAGCTGGAATGGAAACTGTCCTCTAAGTGTGATTGGCTTCTTAAGCTGCAGCCTCATGAGGCATACCATGCCAACTAAAACAGAGTCCCCTGGGAACTAGGGTGTAGGTGGGCCCTGAGAAGAGTCACAGTGCTGGTTTGAACGAGAATCCCACCCCACTGACGCCGCAGGCTCACATATTTGCATGCTTGGTCCCCACCTGATGAACTGTTTGGGGAGGGACCATGGGTGTGGTATTGTTGGAGGAAGTGTGTTGCTTGGGCTGGGCTTGGGGTTCCAAAAGCCCACTCCAAGCCCAGTCCCCCCTCCAGCCCCACACCCCATCTCCACTCCCCACTGATCAAGATGTAAAGCTCTCAGCTACGTCTCTAGCACCACACCTGCCTGCCTGCCTCCATGCTCCCACCATCATGATAATGGACTGACCCTGTGACACTCTAAGCAAGTCACCAATGCAATGGTTTCCTTTCTAAAAGTTGCCTTAGTCGTAGTGTCTCTTCACAGCAATAGAACAGTGACTGAGACAGGGAGAGAAGCTTGGTGTTCTTGTTATTGTGGTTCTTGTTGTTGTTGTTGTTGTTGTTGTTGTTGTTGTTGAAAGGAGAGGAGAGAATTGGGTGCTATCTGGGCCGAAACCCTTAATCCAACAGGCAGGAAACAGAACTATGTCTTTTAGGGTAAAAAGCCCAAGCTCAATTCTGGGGCTTGAAATCCCACCAATCCCCAACCTGGAAAACTCCCCCTACAAGAAACCCTATCTAAAACCTGCCTCTTACTCAATTCTTTGCTGCTGCTTCTCTCCCAAACAGAGACAGCCACCCTCCTGTGTTTTTCCCCGATAAATGTCTTGTGGGAGGTTTATTACACAGTATGACTTCATGGTGTTCCTTGGATCCTGACTGCCAGGATACTTTTCCCCTCAGAGCTGTAACACTTAAAAGTCTGGCTGCAGAGCCAAAGCTAAAATCAACCCACCCACCCACCCCCAGAAGAATCTGGTGAGGAGATGACATTGTCCAACACCCACACTGTCTCTTCCGTCATAGGACAGTAGCTACCATGACCATCACCTCTACTGGGAGAATAACTTCAGAACCACCCATGAATTGCATCTCTTGCTTAAATGCAGAGGGCTTGCTTGCAGCTTCCCATGGGCTGATCTGAGTGACACATTATTGTGCTACCTGCTCCAAGAGGGAGAAAGGGTAGATCCAACCCCACTGTCTCTCCATTGGGAGGTAGGGTCCTCTTTCACCAAGACACACACAACTGGAGGGGCACTCAAAATAAGGACATCTCTGCGTGCGTTAGCTAGAAATGAGAGAGAGCCGCTTCAACTTCAGTAATTATTCGAGTCAGACCAGGATGGATGGATAGAAATAAAGAGATGTATACCTATTTCTGTAAGCACAATAAACACAATAGAAGTGATTTAATTCCAATATGGCAATGGATTGAACCTCTTTAGGCCTCAGTTTTCTCAATTTTCTATAAAGTAGGGATACTGAAAGGACTTACGTCATTGGAGTGTGTCAAGGACTAAGTGAGTTAATACTTCAGCATGCTTAACACACTATCTAAGAAATGGTAATTGCGTAGCAAGTGCTAACTATTGACAAGCTATCAGAGCAATGAACAAAGATCATTGAGACAGCAGAGAGCATTTGATAGTAAATTGTTTCTCTGCCTTCCAAAGCGTGTTGGTTCTCCAAGGGAGGGAGCTGCTGGCATCCTGCCCAGCACACTTCCAGGAGGCAGTAACTGAGGTGCAAAACCAGACTCCTTAGGTAATGAGGTCTAGATCACCTTTGAATGCAGAACAGGAACAGCCAGTGACCATTTCCTACTTCTTATAGGCTGACTGAACTCAGTGGACATGAGTCTTAGGCAGATTGCCTAACCTTCTGCAAAGCAGACGTTCTCCATGTTCTGGGACGTCACAGAGGAAGACCCAGAACATCAACAACAAAAGATTGGATGGATATAAACCAACATATAAATGACACTTATCCCAAGCATGTGACTGTGGGATGTCTATATTGTCTTGCTTTCCTTGTCAGAGGACTAGGAGAATGCTTGTCCTCGAGTACCAGGCACTCATTCTAACTCCTGAGATGAGAAAGAAATGGGCTTTTCCTACCTCTTCATGTTGTAACTTTTGCATGTTATGTAGATTTTAATCTTGATTGTTTTGTTGCCTAAAACGGTGAGAACAATCTTCTTGTTTTTATTTAATTTTGAACCCAGTCTTGCGTGTCTTGGGCTGGTACCAAACTTATATATAGCTGAAGATGACCTTGAACACTTCATCCTGCTGCTACTGCTTCCCATCAGCTAGTATTTTAGATGTGCCATGACCCCCAGTTTTATGTGGTTCTGATGAACAAAACCACTTATGGTCAGCTCTCTACCAACTGAGCTACACTCTGACCCCCATCCTCTTTTTTGGGGAGAAGGTTCACCAGGATATCCAGGAAAGTCACCTGGCCTGTGGAGCTATCAAATGGCCTCAGCTGCATCTCAGCTCATTTACCAATAGAAAAGAGAGGACAGTGGACCAAGAAGATAGATAAAGGCACTTGGTGTGCAAGCCTGGTGACCTGAATTTGATCCCTGAAACCTATATAATGGTGGAAGGAAAAAACTGACTTCACCAAGTTGTCCTCTGACCTCCACGTGCACACCCAACATACATATCACGCCTCAAGGGGAGATGAGAAGTTCAAGGTTATCTCAGCTACATACGGAGTTTCAGACTAGTTTGAGCTACGTGATACTGTATCAAAATGAAATGAGAAGAACAGAGCAGTGCTGATGTAGTGGGAGAACCTTCCAGAACTCTAGTCAAAATCCGTACACAGGCTTCAGATCTTATGAAATGCACAGATTGAATACTAGTGAAATCATAGGCTCACATGACTGTAATCTCAGCTCTTGGCAGGTGCCTTTGTTAGTTTTCTACTGCTGTGAAGAGACACCATGGCCAAGCATTTAATTGGGGGCTTGCTTGAAGTTTTAGAGGCTTAATTCATTGCCATCATGATGAGTAGCGTGGCAGCATGCAGGCAGGCATGGTGCTGGAGAGGTAGCTGAGAGTTTTATTGTATGTCTTCATCCTCAAGAGCAAGTGGGGGGGGGGGGGGGATCCTGAGCCTGGAGTAGGGGACCTCAAAGCTCACCCACAGCAACATACCTCTTCCAACAAGGAAACACCTCTTAATTCTTCCAAACAGTTCACCAACTGGGGACTAAGCATGAAAATATATGAGCCTATGAGGGGCATTTCCATTCAAACACCACAGCAGGTATAGGCAAGAGGATCAAAAGTCCCTGTCTCCCACAAGAAAACCCACAGAATCAATTAAGCAGGGCTCACAGAGGCTGAACTGATCAGGGAGTCTGCATGAGCCTGACCTTTGAGTATATATTATGATTGTGAAGCTTGGTATTCTTATGGGATACCAAACAGTGGGAGCAGGCTCTGACTCTTTTGCCTGCTTTTGGGACCATTTCCCTCCTGCTAGGTTGCCTTGTCCAGCCTTAATATGAGGAGATGTGCCAAGTCTTACTGTAACTTGATATGCCATGTTTGGTTGATATCCCTGGGAGACCTATGGATCTGGGGAGAGGGGAGGTGGGGGGAGGGACTGGGAGGAGAGGAGGAGGAAGGGGAAACTTCAGGAGGGATGTAATATATACAAGAAGAATAAATTAAAAAAAAAAAAAAAGAGTCCCTGTCTCAAAAAGAAATAAAAAGGAGGAAGAAGGAAGGAAGAACAGAAGAAAGGAGAGAGGAAGAGGAGGGAGGAAAAATTTTTTAAGTTTGGATGAGAAACAAAGAAATAGTGATGAGAACCAGCAAGATGGTCAGCAGAGAAAAGTGTCTGCCACACCTGAGTTCAATTCCCAGAACCCACATACAGGTGGAAGGAGGCTCCACCTTTATAATTCCACAGTTAGTACATGTTATCACACACACACACACACACACACACACACACACACACACACACCATAGACACACAAAAATAAATAATGTTTTAGTTAGTGATGAGAGGTGAGGAGAATGGACTGCCCTCCCTCTCCAGAGAAGACCCAGTCACATCTCAGAATTGGCCACACTTGAAGGACAGGACCAGACATGGTACAGTACAGGCCATGGGATGGGACAGGCCATGGGCCCAGCCTCCACTTGCTGGTGATCTCCTGGTCTGTGGAGCTGACAGAGCACCAGCTGCAGCCCATTTTACTCCCTGCTAGAAATGAGGATTATCATATGATATTCATGCCAGTTTTTATAAATAATTCATCTTTCTCTTCACAAAGTAAAATAGCCTGAAGCTAGAATGTTTAAAAGAAATGTCAGTGCCTTATTCATAAAATAATAACGTGCCAGTTTGCAGCTTGTGAAAAGTCCTGTATTGAAAATACACCTCACTCCAGGTCTATTTTTACCTGGAAAAGGCTTCGAATCTCCTTGCCCCTTGGCACGTGGTAAGGGTGTGCTACATTCTCTCCAAAACAGGGCTTTCCCCAAATCGGTTATCTTTGTGGAAGTCTGAAAGGTGAAGGCAATTAGGCATATTTACGTAAAGCTAAGCCCAAAATACACAAATGGCTTTTTTTTAACTCCGTGAAAATAAATTATAAACAACAGATAACGGAGTCTCTGGCCCACCACAGCCAAGGGAAATGAGACCACAGGTTGTTGATGTTCCCATGATTCTGTTTCCCTAGCCTGACCAGAACGGCCCCCTGTACAGAAAGAATGACTCTGGGAACCAGAAGTTACCATGACATGTGTGGGTTACCTTTTCCCACCCAGTATCATGTACTGGCTTTTAAACAAGAAAGATCTTCTTGCAGTTCCCTATGATGATTTGTAAAATATCAAGATGTGTTTGTCAAAATATCTTAGGATGTGTTGGTGACTTTTCCCAGGACAAGGAGCTTTCTGGTGGAAAATCAGAAAGTCTCAGACAAACTAGAACCATCTTTTCAACCTACAAAGCAAAACAAATGTGGGCTCCTGGGACAAGGACTGGAAAGAGAAACTGTACTGTTTTATATAAATGGAAACATCTAACAATGTGCGTGTGTTGCCTATTCAGAAAATTGGGTTTGGGCCAGGTATGGTAGCATGACCTGTAATATCAGCACTGGGGAAGCTGAAGCGGAAGGATAGCATGTTTGAAGATAACTTCGGCTATACAGCAAGTTCAAGGGCCAGCCTGAGCATACAAGCATGATCCTGTCTCAAAAATACTGAGGACTGAAGATGTAGCTCAGTGAAAGAGTGCTTTTCCAATGTGCCCAATAGCCTCGATTCTATCCCCACCACCTTGAAAAAGAAACAGTGGGTTATGGTGTTCTGTCATATCAATGACATGACTATTTTTTTTATTTTCTTATTATTTTGTTTATGTCCTTTGTCTGCATGTATATCTGTGCACCATGTACATTCGGTGCCTGCAGAGGCCAGAAGAGGGCATTGGATCTCCTGAGACTGGAGTCATAGACAGTTGTAAGCCCCCAGGTAGGTGCTGGAATCAAATGCAGGACCCGGAAGAGAGCAGCTGCGCTCTTAAACACTGAGCCATCTCTCCAGCCTCAGGACTATTTAAACCAACAGAGCTCTGAGAACTGTCAACAGCTTGTTAGGCCCATACAAAATCAGCATCATTGCATTTAAAATTGCTTTATTATTTCATTTGTTTCTAAAATATATCTTCCAGAGGACTGTATTTACAAACATAAATTAAAAAACTGAACTGAATGATAGCCCATGCCTGTAATCCCAGCATGTGGGAGTCTGAGGCAGAAGGATCATGCATTCATTGTAAGCCAGCTCAGAGTGCAAACTCCTGTTTCAAAACATAAAACAAAACAAAAAGGAACTCAATGCTCACAACCCTGGAAGGCCATCGAGTCCATTTTTGTTCTGTTTTAAGGGTTGGCGTATGAGGACCCGACTTGCTGAAGTTGGACAGGAGTTCGCTATGGAGCCTGCTGAGCCCCTCCTCCGCCTATTTTCTACTGGCCCACTTTGCATCTGGTTAGTATTGTCAAACCATGGAAACAGCCGGCTGTGGCCAAAGAGAAATATTTCTTTCAGTTTCTCAAGTGTCTCCTAGGAGAGCTGCAGACAGCTGGTGATGACATAATGTTGGCTGACAAGAACCCTCTTGGCCAATGGAGCCCCAGCAATGGCTGCCACCCACAGGGCAGCTCTTCAGGGGACTTCCACGGGGCACAAAGTCCTGAGGTTCACAACACAGGGAGGGCCCAGCCTCTGAGTGAGAGGCACACCATCTGTCCACAGTTCCTTTCACAGCTCAGCATTTTTTCTCATACACATCAAAGTTGCTTCTGAGTGAGAGGCGAGGAGCACCTGGGCAGAATTAGGCTACAGCCTGCTTTCCCCAGAAAAGCTGAGGGTGAGGAGCAGGGCAGTTCATCCTCCAGATGGCTTGGTGTTTAATTAACATTGACGGCAGCTCGGACCCCAACCTGCCTAAATAAATGCACCAGCTGTTGTCTGTGCTCCAGGCTCCAAGGGGGAGTCACCCCAGGTACAGAAACATCTCCGTCCCTGTTTCAGCTGCGACTCCCACACTGCATCATCAGCCTTGCAGTCAAGCCCCAAACTAGACTACATGATCGCATGGATTCATATTCTAATTCCCTGGCAGAGCTTGGGTCTTGGAAGGATGAGGGAAGGGAACATGGAGAAGGTCCACTGTGGGATAGCCCCAGTAACTAGCTGTCCCCCATTGTCCACAGTGTGGATCTCAAACTGGAGCCCACAGGTTGTTTTGCCGCTCCTTACCCAAAAAGCACAGCTCAGCACTCCTGCATGGTTTTTCTTGCTCCCTTCTGCCCTTGAGAGCATGCCACCCTGTTAGGGACCAGCCCCCAAACAAAACCTTCACTCTAGGTTCTGTCTACCTCATCTCCTTGTCTGTTTCATTCCATAGGTGACCTCAACTTTCTCTCCACTTTCAACTGAATTTGATTGTTTTTAGAGAAAAATCCAGGCCAGGCAGTGATAGCATATTCTTTAATCCCAGCACTCAGGAGGCAGAGTCAGACAGGTCTCTTGAGTTCAAGTCCAGCCTGGTCTACGGAATGAGTTCCAGGACAGCCAGGGCTGCAAAGAGAAACCCTCTCTCAAAAAAGAAAAGAAGAAGAGAGAGAAAAAAGAAAGGAAAAGAACAAATGAATGAATGAATGAATGAATGAATGAAAAGAAAAAAGAAAGAAAATCCTCCCAACTTTGCACATCTTCTACCTTGCTGACAACTTTCTGTCTTGCTCCTTTCCTGAACTGCTAGGTGGCCTTTGAAGATACTGTGGCCTCTTGTCAGGATCCTTATTGGCCACTGATAGCTGGAGTAACTTTCTCTGGCTTCCACATTCTCCTATGATGTCTCCATCCATGCTGTAGAATGGCCTCCTCTGGGGCTTTATCTCAGTCCCCAGGAGTTCCTGCCCAGTCTTCTCTCTCTCTGCCCTGCTCCCTACATCCTCAACCATGGCTTTGTTTCATGTGACATTTTCCTTTTACCCCAGGACCATAATGCAGGCTCTCCTGATGGCGATAACCTTCTGCTCTATGATGTCACAGCTCACACTGTGATAGGACATTAGAACATTGTGATGAGACAAGAGGTATCGTGTGGCACAATAGGGCATTGTGATGGTATAGTGCGGTATTATGATGTCACAATTCAGCATTCTGGTGGCACAATGTAGAATTGTGATAGCATAATGCAACCTTGTAATGTCACCATTCAATATTGTGATGGTACAACAGAGCATTGATATGTCACAATTATGACTTCACAAGGCAGCATAGTGATCTTATAATACAGCACTGAGATGTCACAATGCTACGTTGTGATGTCATAATTCAGTATTATGATGACAAACAAAAGTACTGTGATAGCACAATTCAGTATTGTGTGTCAGAGTTCAGCATCATGGTGGCGTAATGGAGTTGTACAATGTTAAAATCTAGCTTTGTGACGTCATAATGAGCATTGTGGTAGCACAAAGAGCATTGTCGTGGCACAATGAGGCATTGTGATGGTATATTACAGCATTTTAACGTCAAAATTCACCATTTTGATGTCATAATTCAGAATTGAGATGGCACAATGGAGCATTATGACTTCACAGTGCAATATAGTGATATTGTAATATTGTACTAAAATATCGCAGCGACTCATTGTGATGGCACAATTCAGCATCATGAAGTCACAATAGAACATTGTGATATCATAATTCTGCTTTGTGATTACATAATGGGGTGTTATGAAGGCTCAATGGAACATTGTCTTGTCACAGATCAGCATCGTAATAGCTCAATGCAGCATTATGATTTCACGATCAATCATTGTGATGGCACAATGCAGTCATATGGGAGCCATGTGATAACATAATTCATCATTGTGGTGTCACAATTGAGCAGTAGGATTGCACACTTTAACACTGGGAAGGTACAATGGAGCACTGAAATGTCACAGTGAAGCAATATGATGAAACAAGGAAGCATTCAATGTGCCACAAATCAGCATTTGGTGGAATAATGGAGCATTGTAATGTCATGTTTCAGCATTGTGACATCACATTTCTGCATTGTGACTACATAGAACCATGTGCTCAGAAACAATCCCTAATGCCACAGAGTTGGGAGGTAGGACTTTTCAGAATTGTCAGGTTACAAGGAGGAGTCCTTATGAATGGACTTGGTTGATGGAACAGGCTCTTCATCTCCCTTCTTCTGCCATGAGAGGATCCAGCACTCGATGTCAGTGGCCTCACCTTACACCAGCACCTGATCGTGAACTTTATAGCTACAAGAACTGTGAGGGGAAATGGGGGTTTTACCGGAAAGCAGCGCTCTGTTGCAGCAGCACAAAAGTACTGCAGTAACCCCCATCACATGCAGCATTCTGTTGCAGCAGCACAAAAAGTACTGCAGTAACCCCCATCACATGGTCCTAATGGTGATACTTTTAAATTCAAAACCAAACCATGCTCCCTAGCTGAAAACCTCTATGAATTCTGAATCCCTTGTCTACAGCATCCAAATTTCTTAGTATGATCCTAGTTTCCTGTCCCCAGGTTGTTCTACCCCCACTGCCCATGCGCCCCAAACCCTAACTTTGATGGTAAGACCCTATTCTAAAGCACCACATATTTGGAGTCATAGAACATTGAGAAACCAATCTGGTTGCTTTGTCACTACTGGCTAACTGTTGGTTTGTTTGGGGGGAGGATTGTTTTTATTAATCATTTTTAATTAATATCTTTATTAATTAAATTTTCCATAAAATGTATTTTGATTATATTCTTTCCCCAACCCAAACTCCTCCCAGATCTTCCCCACCTCCCCACCCACCCAACTTCATACTCTCTCTCAAAAAAAAAAAAAACAGAAAAAGAAATTAAAATCAAAACAGACAAACCAAAACAAAAAAGACATAATACAAATACCAAAACAAAACACACACACACACACACACACACACACACACACACACACACACAACCAACCCTGGAGTCCATCTTGTGTTGGGCAACTACTCTTAGACATGCAACCTACCCCAGAGTGTGGTTCCTACCCCAGAGTGTGGTTGATGTACCCAGTGATACCCAAATAGAGAAAACTGATTTTCCTTTCCCAGTAGGTATCAGCTGCAAATAGCTTCTTGGTTAAGGGTGGGACTTTATGTCTACTGTCTCTTTTTAGTGCTGAGATTTTATCTTATTTGAACCTGGCACAGTCTCTGTGAGTTCATATGTGTCTTACTTAAAATTCTCTTGCTGTAAAGAGACGCCAAGACCATGGCAACTCTTATAAAAAGAAAGCATTTAACTGGGGCTTGCTTACATTCAGAGGTTCATTGTCATCATGGCTGGGAGTATGGTGCTGAAGAGGTAGCTGAGAGGTCTATATTTGGATCAGCAGGCAGCTGGAAGGGAGAAAGAGACACTGGGCCTGGCTTCAGCATTTGAAACCTCAAAGCCCATCCCCAGTGACACACTTCCTCCAACAAAACAACATCTACTCCAACAAACCACTCTGTGGTGACCAAGTATTCAAATCCATGAGCCTATGGGATCAATTCCTATTCAAACCACCACAATCTCTGTATTGGACCTATTGTGTCATGAAGACACTGTTTCCTTGGAGTCACCTACCACCTCTGGCCCTTACCATCTTTCTGCCTTCCCTTCTTCATAGATCCCTGAGCCTTGAGGGGAGAGACTTGATGAAGACATCCCATCTAGGGCTGAATGTCCCAAAGCTCTCATTCTCCATACCTTGTCCAGTTGTGGGTCTCTGTGTTAATTATCATCTATTATAAGAAGAAGCTTCTCTGATGAGAGTTAAGTGATGTTCTGTTCTATGGGTATAGCAGTATGTCATTAGGAGTCATTTTAGTCTATTGCTACCAACTAATTGCATAGTGCTGAAAGGTACTTTGTACACTACTGAGGAAGAAAAGCAATCATCAGCCTTACCCAGCTGGGAACCCTATCAGCTACAGTAACAACCAGCCTTGTAACATAAACCCACAATAATGGGTATATCAAACCCTGATGCCCAACCCAGACCAATTAATTCAAATCTTCCTTGATGGAGCCATGCATCAGCACACTTAAATGTTACAAGATTAACCACTCACTTTCTGATTGGATTTAATGCCCACCCTACAAGATGGAATTCATGACTTGCACTGTTAATAGAGACAAAAGCCCATGATTAGGTAGATTATGGGCCCAAGGGGAGAACCTACTACTATTATTCTGCTAAATGGACATAGCATTAAACCAACTCCTAATTACATCATTATACCCATAAATTAGCACATCTTTCAGTCCTTATCAAAGAAGCTATTTTTGCTTATAGATGGTGATTAACACAGAGACGCATGACTAGTCAACATGTAGAGAATAAGAAACTGTGGAATGCCAGTCCCAAAGTGAACATCTATATCATACATTTTTCCTCCCAAGGCTCAGAGACCATCATGGAAGAGGAGACAGAATATAAGAGCCAGAAGTAAATGATTACAGTAAAACTGTTATTACCCAAACGCAACAGGGCAATTGCTGTATGAAGTCACAGTGGTTGTAAACATACGTGCAAGACCTGCGCAAGATCAAGCCAGACAAAATCCCAGCACAGAAGATGGAGGTAGTCAAGACATCCCACACATAGCTATTGGCAATTCATGACTTCTAGAAGGGGAGTCAGCTTTCTTCAAGGTTGTTGCCCCAAGAGGCTACCCATACTGCAGTAGATGATCCTACACCCATGTGCATACTAGAAGCATTCAGTGGACTCAGTGGGTCTAAAAAAAATGAAATGAAATTGGGAGGGAGTAGTGGGGGTAGGAGAGAATTTGAAGGAGAGGGAATGGGGGACGGTATCATCACATTACTTTAGAATTAGCATCTTCCTGATGGACTGACAAGCAAGAACTCTGCCTTGAGAATCCTCAGAACATCAAAGTAGTGTGTCCTCAGTAAATATATTGCTGATTATGGAGATACAGAAGGGCTGTGGTCATGACTCACAGACTATCCACCAGCTCTATGATCCTAGACAACTTTCTCTTACGCACTTATTTATCATTGAAATGATTTAAGGCAACCTTCTGGATCTCAATAAGCCTCTGTTTCCTCCTCTATAGAATGGAGGTAAATGAGTTAAGAAGAGCCACGTTGGAGATCAAACACAGGTACAGTCGTTTGGATAATGCTTGGAATCTAGCAAGCTTTCAGTAAAATTTAGCTGTTACTTCTAGTCATTATACAGTTAGCACAGAACATTCAGTAGAGGTTGGGTCCCTTCTCTCCTCTCTCTTCCATAAATAAATTCATTTCAGCCTCTTAAATGTAATTATACCACAGAAAAGGCATCTCTTGGGGCAGGAGCGGGCCACCTAGGTTACACATTAGAATCCCCTAGGGAGCTTTTACAAACCCTGATACCCAACCCCAGACCAATTAATTCAAATCTTTCTTGATGGATCTACGCATCAGCACACTTCAATAGCTCCCTTGGTGACTCTAATAGGCAGCCAGGTTGAGAACTTCTGCCTCTGGGCACTGGGTTTGTTGCTCTTTACCTCTTAATTGTGGTCTTTCTAAGTAGTTACCCAAATCTAGCTGTTGTCAACATTAAAGTGTTTAAGCCCCTTCATCTCCTGTTTGTCTTCGAGGCAAGAACGGGAGAATTCTCAGTGCACCTGAGAGAGCAAAATTATCTCTCCTCTTAGCCTTTCCTGGTCCAGCAGCCTTAACATCTGGCTCTCACTGAGTCAGAGTCTTCACAGCTTCAATTTGGAGAAACGTAAGTAGTCACTTCACTGGGTCAGCTTTAAGGAAACAGAAGATACTGGTTTCTAGCCAGCCCTTCTTAATTCACAGCACACAAGCACCTGATGTTCTCAGGGATCCTCAGTTCTGCACACAGATTTTGTTTACATGTTCAATTTGCTGACAATCTAATTTTTTTAATATTTAAGCCAAGTATGATGGCTCATGCCTGTAATCCCAGTACTTGGGAGGCTGAGGCAGGAGGGTAGCCTTGAGTTCAAGGCCAGCCTGTCTCATAAAGCAGGCTAGGGGTGGATTGTGGAGATGGCTTAGTAATAAAGAACAGTTCAAGCACACAGACCTCAGTATGAATCCCCAGTATCTGTGTCCAAAGCTGGGCATGGTTACATGTGCCTGTAATCCTAGCAGCATTGGAAGGCAGAGCCAGGTGGATCCTGTAAGCTTACTAGCCAGGAAACCTAACAAAAATGTCAAGCTTCCAGTTCAATTAGAGATTCTCAAGGGATTGAGCTAGAGGACTATAGAAGAAGACATCCAACATCCTTTTGACTTCTGAATATGCACACATGGGCATAACCACCCACACACATGTTTATGTGCTATATACATACTATAAATATATACAACACATATGTATACACAGAAAACCCTAGAATAAAATATGGGTGTGTAAACTGATGACATAACTACTCCATAGTATGGTTAAGGAGAAGGTTTTTATTGTGATTATGAGAGAAAGAACACCTAGAAACATCTGAAAGAGTCCAGAACAAGGAGAGAAAGAAGAAGACCAAACATGACCAGCAGACTGGACCCAGCCAGGGCTATCTGTGAGGGGGAGAAATAGCAGGGGACAGAAAACACAGTAAGAGAATCAGCAGCAAGAAAGAGGGCTGGGGGGAAATACCAAGAAGAGCAGGCTTATACGGGGAAGGAGTGGTTGGGGGGAGTTTAGGGTAGGGGAGGAGGTGAGAAGGGCTGGGATGCCAGTATAGACTTTGAAATGAGTCACAGGTACTTGTGATACTGGAGGAGCCTGGAGGCTAGTATGAACTTTTATATACCATTAGGCACCCTAGGTAGCCATATGTCCCTTTGGCAAGAGTTAAGGGAAATAACTCCTGTTGGTAAATGGGAACCAATTTCACGAATTCCTGAGGAATGCTAGCTTTTATCTAACTGCCAGAAATCATACTATAGTCCTGGTTGCACTCATTTCTGGGCATTTGAACTGCGTGTTGGGGTTTGGGGAATTGGAGTTTCCTTTGGACCTGACAGTGGGTGCTGTATACAATATCCGGCTAGCCTTTTGTAAGAGACCTCTTGTAAAATTTGAGTGCTCAGATTTGTTTCTGGAAAAGCGAAATGCACATATACAGACTGTATACAGATTCTGAAGTGGTAGAAACAGTACCAAGATGGGGAGGAAGTCTCTCCTCACAAAGGCACAAGGGAAGGAATACAGAACACACTTGAAATGACCAGTGAGTAGTGGTTAGTGTCAAATTAGTGCAGAAGTTGTGTGTGCATCTGGTCTACACATAACAGTTTTCAGCAGTTCATTAGGGATGAGTAGTAAGTCCACATTTGGGGCATTTTCCTTTCCCATTCCAGAAAGCAGAGTGACTCTATTTCAAGTGGATCTTAATAAGGCTATAATGTTAGCTATCTATTTAAGGGAATGTGAGCACTCTACTAATTTACCAAGCGACACCTCATTAAAATCAATAATTAGCAATTGTTCAATGTCCAAACTTGCATCATTAAAAGATACAGCCTTGGCTTTATCAGTGCTATTTGTACTTCATCCTTAGGAGAAGGGATGGTACCCTGCTTTCTTTTCCCATTGCTATGATAAAATACCCTAATAGAAGCAACCTGATAGAGAAAAGTTTTCTTGGCTCACAGTTTCCGGTTGCAGGCCATTGTCGCCGAGGAGTCAAAATGGCAGGAAGTTGAAGCAGCTACTCACATCACGTCCATAGTCCAGGGCAGAGAGCAGTGAAGTCATGCATGCTCAGCTCAGCTCTCTCCATTTCATTCACTTCAGGGCCCAGCCCATGAAATGGTGCCACCTACATCCAGGATGGGTCTTCCCACCATATTAATCCAATTAAGAAAATCCCTCCCAGGCATGTCCACAGGCCAACCTAATCCAGACAGTTCCTCATTGAGAAACTTAAAGATCATCATTCCTATGGGTATTTTTTAAAACACAGGCATAGACATACAGCTGGACCTGAGGCTGCATCTTTCCATGATGAAAGCAGCGGCTATAATAACTGTCAGTGCAGCCTCATCATAAATCCCATCAAAATAATGTTGTTTATTAAGATCTTGTGCCCACATGCTTCCCCTTGCTTCTCACTGAAATTTGCTCTGGGTTTTATAGGTGCAAAAGAGCCATAAGCATAAATAGTCTACACTTAATTTTATTTTATTCCTAGTGATGAGATAATAAAAATAATCTTCCTTGCTGCTTCAGTTTTGGGTCATCTAGCAGGCATGTCCAGCCTTTTGACACTGTGACATAATATCATTGTCTACAAAGTTCATGCTTGATGACTATACAGTTCAGTTTCACATGTTTGTGTATACACACACACACACACACACACACACACACAATCACAATTTTTAAAGTGAATTTACAACTTTGTGGCCACATCCATAGCTATTGTTGACTGCATGTGTCCTGTTACTGGTGGTCCCTGTCTATACTGGTGTTTCCAGGTTCTTGGTGTCTTATTCAAAAAATTGACAAAGTAGTTTACCAAGTAGTTAACTAGCGAAGGATTTTATTCAGAATCAAAGAGAAAGTATAATGTGGAAATACTGCAAGGGAGCAGCTGGCCCTGAAAAGATGTGCCCAAAGCCCCTGATTACTGCCCCGGCTTCCTTCAGTGGGTCCAAGAGGAGGAGTTGGTTGCTAGGGCTGGGTTGTGAGAGGGTTTTCTGCTTTCACTGATAGGCTTGTATAGTTGGAAGTTTTCCTGTCCTGATTACCGGCTCCTTATCCCGGCAGCTGCTTCCAAATTACCACACAGAGACTTAATATTATTTATAAATGCTCTGCCACTAGCTCAGGCTTGTTACTAGCTAACTCTTACATTTAAATTGACTCATATTTCAATTTATGCTTTGCCATATGGCTCATGGCTTGTTACCTCATTTTTACACATCCTACTTGCTCAGTGGCCGACTGGTGTCTTCTTCTCTCTGCCCCTCTTCATCCCAGTATCCTCAGTTCGATTGCCCCACCTAACTATATCCTGCCTTGCTATAGCAGTCAGCTTCTTTATTAACCAGTGAGAGTAATGCACATTCACAGTGTCAGAAGGATTATTCCACAGCAGGCTTGGGTTACATGAGCCTTCATTCATTGTGCATGGCCTTCCTCATGACACTCCTGATTTATTGTATTTTGAAGTTTTAAGTTTATTTTATATATTGTGAATGCTTTGCCTGCATGTATGTCTGTGCACCACATGAATTCTTGGTACCTGTAGAGGCCATAAAAGGGTATCAGATACCTGGAAACGGGAGTTACAGATGGTCGTGAGTTACTGTATGGGTGCTAGGAATCAAACCAGGGTCCTCTGGAAGAGCAGCCAGTGCTCTTATCTACTGAGCTGTCTCTCTTGCCCTTTTCACTTTATTTTAATTGTATCCATGCCTACTCATGCACAGTTGTATGATGGCAGATAGTTTTTTTTCCAGAAAATGTTGCTCAGATGGCACAGGTTATCTTCTTGGGCATGTACCTAAAACTAGCCCAGGCTGTATCAGCACATGTCTCTAGTGCTAGCATGTGTTCCAGAACATGTTTAGTCACGAATGGGAGTTACTAAGAGGTTGCCAGGTGTTGAGGTGTTGAGGTTGTTGAGGTGTGGAAACCAGTTGATCTATTTGGAGAGGAAGACATGTGTGTTCAATGCAGGCGGCATCCTTGGTTGCTAACTGGCTTTGTAGTAAAAGGGTATGTGTGTAGGTCAAATCCAGTGAGGTCCAAGGTTGCTGGGATACCCTATGCTTCCCCACCTCAGGCCACACACTGAAGGTAGGACACACTTGACTGTGCTAACTGGGCATGAAGCCGTGCTGGAGACTGTCACGTACGCAGTGTCCAGTCCCCACCCTGCTCTGCTAGATGTTAGAAACATGGATTTCGAGTGCAGAACACATCCTTGCACTCCAGGACCATCCTGTCACTAGTGACAGAGGCTGATTTGTCCCTCAGTGGCCATTGACTCTGGTCCAAGTCACTTTAGCAGCATCCCTGCTCTCCTTCTCCTGTGTCATTCAGGCCTTACTCTGAGTCCTGGATGCCTGTGGTTCTCACTCTACGTGACGACAACTCAGGCGTAAGATGAAGCCACCAACACAGTTTGGGTCACTTTTCTGGACACGGTCTTCCTTGGACTTGGAAGGCCTCTGTTCCCTTGATGTAAACTAGAGAGATTGTTGCTGCCACTCTCAAAGGCTGTGACATCAATGAGCTGTGCAGTGTCACCAGGCATGGCACACCCCTTGACTTCTGAGTCATGTTTCCTAAATGACTCACACCAACAAACCTGTGTGTGTGTGTCTGTCTGTGTGTGTATGTGTGTGTGTGTGTGTGTGTGTGTGTGTGTGTGCACGTGTGTGTATTAGCACGTGTGCTTCTGGCTTTTTTACACTGATTCTGGGGGCTCCTTCTTAGGTCCTCACACTTGCAGAGCCATTGCTTTGCCAACAGAGCCATCTTCCTGCCTTTGGACTTCCTGCAACTCTCAAAGGAAAATTAATTTCTTGTTTCCTTTGTTAGTGTTAAACTTAAGATCAGTCCATAATCTGATTTCACTGATTTTTTTTAAATTCTCCTAGGGCTAGAGGCTAGAAATAGAAGCCTATTTCATATTTCTGAATATGTGTTGAAGCGTTGCCTTACATCCCATCATCACTGACCATCAGGACTGCTGCCTACTTAGGAACTTTCTGGACTTTTACCACGATCTTTCCAGATGCAACAACTGCTTCTCATGGATGGTCCTGCTCCCCCACAGTTTCATCTGTGTCTTCTGACCCTGCCCCTCCTACCCATAGTCAGCAGAGGTTTAATGTAAGCAAGGCACTCCTCCCCTCCCCACATTTTCAACACACACTGGCCTTTGCTCTGTCCACATGGGCGTATTTCCAGCTGTTCCCTTGACCTGCTGGTGGGAGCTGTAAGAACTCATCCCAGGGCCTGCTCATTTTTCTGCAAACTCTTTTGTTTCAGGGATGCTTCAGTCTCCAAAGTTTGAATTTAATGATTTATTTATTCGTTTTTTTGTTTTTGTTTTTTGTTTGTTTGTTTGTTAAGACAGGGTTTCTCTGTGTAGCTTTGCACCTTTCCTGGAACTCCCTCTGTAGTCCAGGCCGGCCTCAAACTCAGAGATCCACCTGCCTCTGCCTCCCGAGTCCTGGGATTAAAGGCGTGCGCCACCACCGCCCGGCATTCATTATTCCTATGTATATATGCCTAAGTGAGTTTATGCATATTGTGTGTGTGCTGGGGTCTGTGAAGGCTAGAAGAGGGTGTTGCATCTCCTGGGGCTAGAATTACAGGCAGTTGTGAGCCACCTATGATGTGGGTGCTGGGAACAGTACCCATGTCCTCTTCAAGAACAATAACTACTCTTAACCACTGAGCTATTTCTCCAACCCCAGGGTCTTCTCTCTCCCCACCCCGCTCTCTCTCCCCGCCCTGCTCTCTCTCCCCACCTTTTCTTTCCTTCCTTTCTTTGTTTTCTTTTCCTTCTTTGGCCGGGTCTCATTTAGCCCAGACTCGCTTTGGGAATCACTATGTAATAGAGATTGATTTTCAATTTCTGACGCTCATACACTAAAACACTTGGTCTATACAGTGCTGGGGATCAAACACAGAGCTTCATGCATGCTAGACAAGCACTCTACCAACTGTGCAAAATCCCAGCCCCAGTAACGTCTTTCTTGAACAAAGGAATAGAGAGCGCTTCTCTGAGGGACTTGAGCTGATAGGCAGAGGCAAAAGGACCCTCCGCTGCCCCTGTTGCTCCCAGGCACTGGGCAGAGACAAGAAGCCCCTTTGGGGGTTAGGGAAGATGTGAGTATATGTGGTACATTGCAGGACCGCAGAGATACGAATTTCTGCACTGGCTTCACCTAGCCAAAATTAAGCAAACTCAATTTTTATTTTTAACTTTTAATAAGGTGTGAATAAACACTTTAGACACACACACATCTGGCCTGCTTGTTTACCCATGTGTAGCTAATCAGAGTAAGGCTGAGGCCTGAAACAGGAGAGGGGAGGTTTGGTAGAGTGTTCACCTAATCCTTCTCCAGCTAGACCAGCCTTGGTAGAGGGCAGAAGGCCCCGCTCTCTGACTTTCCCAATGATGAGAGGACCCTTGAACTCTGGAGAGAGGCTGGCAACTCCCTAGCCCTCACTCCTAGAGCCTGAACCCCAAGAAACCCCATGTAGTGTTCGTTACTGGAGGTCGGGGGTCAGGGTTGGAGTCACATGTTTCCAGGTTCTTGATCTCTTATCCTAAGAACTGAAAATAAAGACTCATATAGATTTGTAAAGTTAGCAAGATAACTTTATTCGAAGCAAAGCAATAATATAGATTCGAAAAGGGATAAAACTGTCAAGGTCAGCAGCAGGCCATATGAATGAGTACTCAAGGACCCAGGGCACAGCCTGGAGTCTTTTTCCTACCGCACATGTCCTTTCCCATAACGCATTTGATTTTAATCATAACACATGCCCAATTACAAATACTTAAGATGGCAAATAAGATTCTCCCTAAGAGTTCACTTGAAGGACAGTTTGCCTTACTGTGCATGCGTCCAAAACCAATCCAGCCCAGCCATTCTATTATTCTCACCTGGATACATTGGGAACATACTGGAATAGAAACTTTCTAAATTTGAGTGCTACTAAGAACAGTTAAAAGTGTATACTCTTGATCAAAGAGAAGTGTACATGTAGCCAGAAAGAGGTGGGGGGTCTGAGGAGGTTCTGAGTTCACTGGGTACATACTGGTAAAGAAGCTAGGCTGCCAGATGCACTATTACTGAGGGGGGAGGGGGGGAAGCACATAACCAAATCTAATAGGTCTCAAGCCACTAAACTTTCCCTATGCTTGCTCATCTCAGTACTCAGGGCCTGATGGATGAGTAGGGAGGGGCTCCCTATATAGATAAGGGTCATACGACCTGAGATGGGAAGCCTTTCTCCCAGGCAGAGTTTCTACTGGCTGTCCAGGACCCTTGAAGACCCAGGGAACTAGGAAATCTGATACTCTGAGCCCTACCTTCCTCCCAGCTGTTCCCAGAAATTCTACTTCAAAGATCAGCCCTAAGGTTGGGGATTTAGCTCAGTGATAGAGCGCTTGCCTAGCAAGCTCAAAGCCCTAGATTCGATCCTCAGCTAAAAAAAGAAAAGAAAAGAAAAAATCAGCCCTACAGAGCTGTGATGATATAATATTTGACTGTTGGAGTTGCCACAGAGAAATGCCCAAAGGGTATCTTAAACTACAAAAAATGTATTTCTCATAACTGATGGCTGGAAGTCCAAGGTAATGGTGTCCCCAGGGTTAGTTTCTCCCTAGCCTGTCACCATCTTCTCCCTAGGGACCCCAAAGATCACTCCTCTGATTATATGTGTCCTAATTGGCTCTCATAAATTACCAGTTGGGCTGAGGATGTTGCTCAGTTGGTACAGTGTTTGTCTGGCATGCATGAAGCCCTGTGTTTGATTCCCAGCATAAAATGAAGCAAATATCATGCCACATACCTGTAATCCCAGCACACACCTGTAATCCCAGCACACACCTGTAATTCCAGCATTTGTGAGACTGAGACAGGGGAATTGCTCTGAGTCTAGGCCTGTCTGAGCTACAGAGATAATTCAGGCCATACCACTCATGTTGCATTAGGCCCACACCCTAAAGTCTTCATTCTAACTGAATTATCTCTTCAAAAACCTTATTTCAGTGTTCATATTTTGGAGGGGTATAATTTAACCTATAGCAGATAGTGGGATGATTAATTCTTCTTTAATTTTTATGTATGCACATGTGTGTGCACCTGTGTGAAGCCATAAGTCAACCTCTGGTATCATGGCTCAGAAGCCATCAGTCTATCTTGGATTTGAGATAGGGTCTGTCACTGGGATTTATGATACACTGATCAGGCTAGCCTGGCTGACCAGTGAGCCTGACAACCCTCCAGTCTCTACCTCCCCAGGTCTGGACTGTACTTGAGGTCGCCATGCCTGGCCTCTTACATGGCTGATGGATATGGAACTCAGATCTACATAGTCATACAACAGGCATTTTATAGACTGAGCCATCTCCCAGCCCATGTTCATGAGCTTCATTTTTCTCCTTCTTCTTCTTCTTCTTCTTCTTCTTCTTCTTCTTCTTCTTCTTCTTCTTCTTCTTCTTCTTCATCTTCTCCTCCTCCTCCTCCTCCTCCTCCTCCTCCTCCTCCTCCTCCTGAGCTAAATCCCCAACCCCCATGAGCGTCATTTTTAAATTGCATTTACTTATCTGTGAGTGTTTGTATACACAAGTAAGTCTCAGTGTACAAGGCGAGTTGTGTCTCTCTTTCTACCATGTGGGTCCCTGGGATCAAATTCAGGTGGTCATCAGGTTTGGTACCAAGTGCCTTTACCCTCTGACCATCTTATGTTTCTGGCTGTGGGCCACAGTCAGTGGTAGAGGGCTTGCTCTAGCTTCCAACCCCTAATGCCACACGTACAGAAGATTGAGCAGCCCATGAAAATTCTATGTGTTATCCTGACTATGGTGCCCACTCATTTGACCAAACATCAGCATTGGTATTCCAGTGAAAAGATTTTTCAGGTGAGACTAACATTGAAATCAGTAGGATTTTGTGTGCCGTGGTACTGGTGGTGTGTAGTGCTGGTGCTGACCTCAAACTCACTACTTGAGCTCCTGGCCCTCTTTCCTCTGTTTCTCAGACATCAACACTCACTTATAAAACTGGCCATGGCCATTCACACTACTACCCCCGGCACTGTGAGGGGAACCAGAATGCTGGGGCTTCCTGGATGTTAACCCAGCTCCAGGTCTGGGGAGAGACCCTTTCTCAAAGGATTAAGGTGGAGAGTGATAGATCAGGACTCCTGACCTCCCCTCCAATCTCTGCATGTGTGCCCATAGACACACACAGCCATACACACACACCACACACAAGGCGGGGAAGGACAGCCATTGGGTAATTTTCTTTTTCCTCTTAGATTAAGAAAAGCCAGCTGATCGGTGGTGGAGCATGCCTTTAATCCCAGCACTTGGGAGGCAGAGGCAGGCAGATATCTGTGAGTTCGAGGCCAGCCTGGGCTACCAAGTGAGTTCCAGGAAAGGCACAAAGCTACATAGAGAAATCCTGTCTCGAAAAAACAAAAAAAAAAAAAAAAAAAAAAGAAAGGAAGGAAGGAAGGAAGGAAGAAAAAAGAAAAGCCAGTATGCTAGTGCTTCCACTAAGTGTCAATGGTGCTGGTGGGCTGTCTTTTTTCCTCAGACTTCTCACTGAAATCCTAACAAATGGGTCATCAACAGTAATTACAGATTTTCTGGGGATGTGATTTCACAGCTCCCATTTTCAGAAAATCACATCTTTTGCTCTATTTGAGTGGAAGCATGTTTATAGTAACAACTTAGTAATAAAAAACCATCTTTGAAGCTATCCTTGTTCTTTGATGTGACTGCAGGGATTTTTCTCACGGCTGACGGCCAGGGTTTTAAAGATCCGCACGGCTCAGGTGAATCTTCTGTTCTGCGTGATGCTGGCTGATTTCACAGTCCCCCTTATCGACACCAGGCCTGAAAGAATACTGATGGACACAGCTCCCACTGCTCCTGCTCTTTGATGTGGCGGAAGGAGAAGGCTGCGAGAATGGACTGGATTCCCTATTCCAGCAACTCTGCTTCTTTTATCCCAACACACACAGAGACAGACAGATCACACACACACACACACACACACACACACACACACACACACACACACACACACACCAAGATTCTAAACCAGAAGAAGATTGTGTGTATGAACTATTAAAGTGAATTTAAACTGAGCCTAGATTCCCAGCATTTGAAAAACTGAGACAAAAGGATCTTTGATGTAAGGCCAGCCTCCCAACATAATAAGACCCTTGTCTCAAAAAAAAAAATAATTTAGACTGGGGAGGAGCTCAGGTGCCCCATTCCTCCCTGAGCGGCTACTGATAGTTAATGGTTGTTGGGGAGGGAAAGGTTTTCTACAGTGTTGTAACCGCTGGACTATATCTAGTAAGTTCCTGTGTCCAACCTCTCACCCACGTTTATGTAAGCAAGCCTAATTAAACTCAGTGGGTCCCCCCCAAAAAAAACAAGTTTGGGAGCCAGACACCTTTAATAATGGCATATACCTTTAATTCCAGCACTCTGGAGGCAGAAGCAGGCAGAGAGCTCTGTGAGTTCAAGGCCAACCTGGTCTACAGAGTGAGCTCCACAACAGCCAGGGCTACACAGAGAAACCCTGTCTCAAAAACAACAACAACACACAAAAAAAATCCACAATTGGGTCTCGAGAAGGAAGTGGCAAGATCGCTCTGTGCGTAAAGGTACTTAGGACCAAGGCTAACCACCTGAGTTTGATCCCCACGATCCTCATGGCGGACAGAGAGAACCCACTCCCCCAAACTGTCCTCCACCTGAACACTGTGACACACGTGCATGTGTGATCACACACACACACACACACACACAGAGAGAGAGAGAGAGAGAGAGAGAGAGAGAGAGAGAGAGAGAATGTAACTGAGCAAGCTTTCATTTTAAAGGGGCCCTGGTAAGATGGTTTAAGGGATAAAGCACTTGCCACCCTGGCAACCCCTGGGATCCATTTATTAGGAGGAGAGAACCTTCTCCTGTAAGTCGTCCTATGACCTCCATAGGTGTGCCATGGTACATGTGCACCATGTTCACACAAGTGGCACACACACACACATAGATGTGATTTAAAGCACTGTGAATACACAGAAGGTTGGAAGTTGGACTGTGGGATTATAGTTTCAGAAATGACTTGTAAAATTTCTAGCAGTACTCTCGCTACCATCTGCATACAATGTACCACAGGTCAGTACAGGTACGTCGTTTACATTACTTTCTACCTTTCAGTTGAGATTGAGTGTGTGTGTGTATAGGTGCCTGTGCCACAGCCCATGGTGGAGATCACAGACAACTAGTGGGATCAGCTCTCTCCTTATTCCTTTCGTGAGTTCCAGAAATCAGACTCAGGTCACCAGGTTTACACAGCAAACACCTTTACTCCCTGAACCATCTCAGTGCCCCCAGGCACAGCACTTTAAGGCACACATTAAGCACCTACTGTATGCCTACCTGACAACAGAATGTGCCAAGGCCGTTTGACATGGCCAAAGGCTACAAACAAGAAATCACAATGATTAGCTGTTGAGAAAGTGTCACAGGAGTTCCCACGGAGTCTTGAGTTAGAAACTTGTGTATTTAAAACTCAGATCTGTAGGGTGTGCTGTGTACACCTTAAATCTCTTCGTGAGGTTAAATCTCAGCATTTTCAAGGCCAGCTTGATCAACATAGTTCCAGACCAGCCAGGGATACATAGTGAGACCCTGAATAAGGAAAAAAGAAGAAGAAGAAAATTAACTCTGCCCCTTAAGATCCTACTTTGGGGGAGGGGTTGTTGGTTTGTTTGTTGGTTTAGTCTGGGTTTTTTGAGTCAGGGTTTCTCTGTGTAGCCTTGGCTGTCCTGGAACTCACTCTGTAGACCAGGCTGGCCTCAAAATCAGAGAACCACCTGCCTCTGCCTCCCGAGTGCTGGGATTAAAGGTGTGCACCGCCAGCACCTGGCAAGAGCCTACTTTTTTTACCGTGCTCCTGATCTTCCTGTGACATGGAAGGCAGTGTGGGGACTTAAGTGTGGTGTTGGAGGTGACAAGACAGAGCCACCACCAATCATCTTCAGCTGCAAGCAGTGTCTACACTTTGTTTTGTCTCAAGCAGAAGAAGCTCCAAAGTTGGGTGGTAGCTGACACTTAAGAGCTAGGTCTCGGGGCCTTCTGTTTGTGGCCCTAGGAATGTCACTGCTGTGGTCTAGCTGTCACTTCCAAATCCTGGCAGGATGCAGGCAGAGCTAGTGAGGAAAGGATGGAGCAGCCACTCTCAACCTGTGGGTCACAACCCTGTTGGAGGTCGAGTGGCCTTCTCACAGGGGTCAAATATCAGATAATTTACCTTACACTTCATAACTAGCAAAATTACAGTTATGAAGTGACAATGAAATAATTTTATGGTTGGGAGTCACCACAACATGAGGAGCTGCTGCAGATGTCACTCTGTATGCTGTGAATGTGTTGCTCTGATTTGGTTGATAGATAAAATGCTGATTGGCTGGTAGCCAGGGAGGAAGTATAGGCAGGACAAGCAGAGAAGAGAATTCTGGGAAGAGGAAGGCTGAGTCAGGAGTCACCAGCCAGACACAGAGAAGGCAAGATGTGAAGGCAACACTGAGAAAAGGTACCAAGTCACATGGCTAAACATAAATAAGGATTATGGGTTAATTTAAGTGTAAGAGCTAGTCAGTAATAAGCTTGAGCTGATAGCCATACAGTTCGTAAGTAATAAAGCCTCTGTGTGTTTACTTGGATCCGAGCAGCTATGGGACTGGGCAGGTAAGAGAGATTTGTCCTGACCATGGGCCAGGTGGGACACAGGAAATCTAGTTACAAGGAGCTGTATTAAAGGGTCACAGTGTTCAGAAGGTTGAAAACCACTGAGATCCACAACTGCATCCAAGCCCCTCAGAAAAACTTCCCAGAAGCCCTTCAGTGTTTCTGTGGCCTCACTGTCTCCTCAGCCTCCCCCTCATGACTCCTGGCTCACAACCATATTGAAGGGGTTCTCTCTGAGTTCAGGACTGCACACCACATAACAGGTATGATTCAGTCTTGGTCTTCTTCAACTTCCTCTCACAGAGCGTGTCCCCTCTCACAGAGCGTGTCCCCTCTGGAAGTGTGTTTTCACAGGGTCCTGAGCCACTGCATGCTCCCTCATATCTGCCTACCTCTCTGCCTGCTTCTCCTGTCCCTTTGCAGATTTCATGCTCTTCAGTATAGCCATTAAGCCACAGGGGCCCTCAGGCTGGCCTAGACCCTACCCGACCCCCAGCTCCCACCCCCACTCACCTGAGAGCACACACATATTCACACACACACACACACACACACACACACACACACACACACACACATTCACATGTACACACTGATATTCACCACACATACACATACACACCTCAGATATCACCTCAGTAGTCTCTGTAGACTCAGCCACCCCCCAGCCTCATCATGACGATGATTGTGTGGTTAGGATGTAACCTCCCCCCCCTACCCCTAGCAATCTCCCAGCCTGGTCCTCTCCCCACGTTCCTAAGCCTATGAGCTAGCCGCAGTGAATTGTCTTTAACTTCTCCCTCTCTATCCTCCTTTATCCAGCTTAGCAACAGGTCTGGGAGATTTTACTCTTGAACACTCATCCTTGAGCTGTTTACTTGTCTCTGTCCTGTTCCAGACACACAGTCAGACACACACGATAATGATGATGATGATACATTCAAGTTGTCTGTGGTGTTGTTATTGTTGTTTAAGTTGAGACTCTGCCAGCTCCTCCCATGAATCAGAGCGATCCATTTGCAGCTAGATCATAGGTGAATTTCAAAGTGAATATCAATGTGCCACACTGCTCTTCCACCTAGCTGGACACATTTTCCATGCCCTGAGCCCATCTGCACCTCTTCTTCTCTCTGCCTCTTCAGCAGACTGCCACGTTCCTTCTGAGTATTATGTGAACTGCTAATTCTAAGATCTTACTCCAGGTGGCTGCCCCGCTGTGAATCACTCAGAAGCTGCCAATGAGTCACCCAGTAAATCTGAGGCTCGGCAATGGACTTGGAGTCAGTGGCGCCTGACAGCTGCCCAGTGGCTGAGGAAGAGAGGAAACGGGAGTTTCCACTGGTACATGATAGATGCTCCTGGTCCTATGGCAGCGGCTGGAGTGAGAAGCAATCAGTCATCAATGTTCCTGGCTGCAGTCTGGTCGAAGTTAAGGTCAGCTGAAGAGAGGACATTTCACAGAGTGAATAAAACCTAGCCAGACCGTGTATGTCTTTAGTCTATTCTACATGTCCACAACTGTGCTAGAAGGTGTACAATGAATAACTCTAAGATGCATGATTCCAATATTACAATAACTTTGTGGAGGACAGAGAAAATTGCACAGGATGCCACCTATATCTATGTGCCTGGAGTAATGTTCCCACCATTATTGATCAGCCTGAGTTGCGCAAACACTCAAATGCCCACCCACACAGATTCCTGACAACGTATCTTGGCGCTCACCTTGTGTGTATGTGTTGTATAAATGTGTTCATGTGGGCACATGTGCATATATGTGGAGACCCGAAGTTGACATCATGTGTCTTCATCAGTCACCCACTGTCTTAGTTAGGGTTTCCTATTGCTGTGAAGAGACGACATGACCACAGCAACTCTTATAAATGAAAATATTTAATTAGGGCTGGCTTCCAGTTTAGTCCATTATCGTCATAGCAGGCAGTATGGTATCACAAAAGGCAGACATGGTGCTGGAAAGGGAGCTGAGAGTTTTACATCTGGATCTGCAGGAAGCAGGAAGAGGATGAGAACCACCGGCTCTGGCTTGAGTCTCTGAAATCTCAAAGCCCACCCCCTAGTAACACACTTCCTCCAGCGAGGCCACACCTACTCCAGCGAGGCCACACCTCCTAACAGTGCCACTCCCTGTGAACAATGGGGGGCATTTTTATTCAAGCAACCACATACTCCATCTCATTTTGGGGGAGTTCACAATTTTATCAGGGAGGGGGGCAACAGCAAAGGGGGGTCTCTCCCATCAGCAGTATTCACAGGTTCTTCAGCCATTCCAGGCTTGGGCCCTGAGGGTTCTAGGGGTGGCTGGGCACATCTGGCATGTTCCCATTATCTCGCACAGGCACTGGGTAGGCGTGGCCCTGTTGATCATGCCAGTATACTTGGTATAGGGGCTGATTATGGGTATAATTATACCGAGACTCCAGACAGAGAAGGACACCACTTGCACTGACTCATTCGCCTAGGCATTCTTGAGGAAGGCGGAGATTCTCCCAGCCATCTTGGTCTTGGAGGCGACAAGGGCATGGAGCTCTCACTCCATCTCAGTTTTTTAAGACAGAGTTTCTCAATGAACTCACTAAACCTGGAACTTAACTGATTCAAAACAAGGCTGTCTGGCCAATGAGCTCCACGGATCCCCCATCTCTACTGCCCAACCCCCTTATCACTGGGGTAACAGAAGTACATTCTCCCAGATTTCCTGTTGGTACTGGAGGTCTGAACTCAGGTCCTGCTTGATCACCAGGCACTTTACCAACCACCCCATCTCCCCAGCTGCCCCGCACTCACGTTCCCATCTCATCCCTCTGATACAGCGTCCCCAGGACTATCAGGACAACCTTCCCTCTAGAACTCAGAGGCAGAAGGAAGTCCTAACCTCAGCCCATGCCTCACATGTTAGGCCAAGATGACAGGGGAGTCAAGGTAAACATTAGAGGCCTTGGGGTACCCGTTGAGTGAGGCCCTCTCTCCAACCTTCTGTCCCTTGAAGCCACAGTTATTCTGAGCAGATGTTCCTGATGACTTTAGGACCATTGACAGGGACAGATAACTTGACAAATCCATCCCACAGGCAAATACGCTTGTCCTTATGCCACTAGACACAGGCTGTGTTCTCAGTTATTCACACTTCCCCCTACAGGTCAGGTTCAATTCTGCGGCCTCTGAACCACTCAGCCACATTTGTATTGTTGGAAACAACGTCAGAATCATGCTACTCCAAGATCTAGTATGTGTCACAAACTATTCCTGGACTCGTTTTTTTGTTTGTTTGTTTTTTTGTTTTGTTTTTTCCCCTTCTCATTCCAAGCCTTCTGAGCAAGCAAATGAAGGCTTTCGGCCATCAGTGATTGTGTTTGTTACCTAACCAAGCGGTCCAGAAAAGGTTGGAAGAGAGCAAACAGGAGGAATTGTGCAGTAGGAACAGTCTATCCATCGGAGAAAGCTGAAAGCAGACGTTAAGAAAATTAACTTAAGCATTTTTCATGCATCCATGTTAGCTAACAGAGGATTAGAAAGCTGGGTGGGGGGTGGGGGATTTAGCTCAGTGGTGGAGCACTTGCCTAGCAAGCGCAAGGCCCTGGGTTTGGTCCTCAGCTCCGGCAAGAAAGAAAAAGGAAGGAAGGAAGGAAGGAAGGAAGGAAGGAAGGAAGGAAGGAAGGAAGGAAGGAAGGAAGGAAGCTGGGTGGACATCATCTTTGAAGCCACTGAATGTTGACAGAACTCAGGACCACCTTGTGTGCATGGATGCCTGACACATACCCGGAACCTAGTTATCTGCACACTGGGCCATCTAGTCTCTAAACACCATGATGAAGCCCTACCCAAGGACAATGGTGCCATTTTAAAAGTCTGTCCGTTAGGAAAACAAGCGTATCACTTAGGATATTTAGCATAAGCAAACAGACCTACCTCCAATAAGCAAAATGAGAAAGCTTTTGGAAATATGCAGAATGGTTTGGAGGATGGGATATAGGGCTGAGCTGTCACACTGAGAAAGACTGATACCAGATCCTCTCTCTCTTTTGGTACCTAGGGAGCTAGGAGTGATTGACAGCTCATTAGTGTTCCATTGTTGGGACAAGCAGAAATCCCATATTTTCCTATCAAAATTCAGCGTCTGACTGACCACCCTAATCACACCATTTGCCCACCCCCTGTCCAGAATTGGGTGGGACATTTTGAATAACGGCTTTAAGGACCCATCTCACATTGGGGAAAAGAGGTTTCATACGGCACCATTCTACAAGGAAATGGAGTGGGACAGACACACATCTAGGATACCACCTCTCACCAAATTCCATGCAGCAGAGGAAGTGTCCATGAGCATATCACGCCATGCATATCACAGACTAGCCAAAGGTTTCCGTCTTCTCTCCATGTTTTCAGAGGGAAAATTGCTTGAACTCCCCAAGAATCACTTTCCTGCATTATAAATGAAACAGCCATGGTGAGAGTTTTACAGCTAGAAGTGCCTCAGGCAAGAACAAACCCTCTTGGTATGAATATAGATTACAAGCCCAAAGTAACTGGCCTTAAGGCTTGATTGCCAAGGATTTTGAAGGTCATTGTGTCTGCGTGATAGCTGAGGATGACTACAGAAGCTGAACGGAGGTCGTGCTTTGTCTATCAACATCGTCCTCATTTAAAGAGGACCACCAGACTATGCTGCAGATTTCAGCGGCTGAGTAACAACAGGAAGGCACACCTCACAAAATGTGGTACGAATAACAGCGAAGACAGAACTCTGTGGTAGAATGTTTCTTCTGACAAAGCTTGTAGTGGCCAAAGTACCCTCTGCAAACTGAGAAGATTTGCCCATCTCTGATCTGGATGTTAAGAGATGCCCCACCCCCCCCCCCCCCCCCCCCCCCCCAGTGTGTCAGTACATGTCTATAGCTCCAGCACTTGGGAGGTGGAAGCAAGAGGAACTGGGTTTGAGGCTAGCCTCGGCTACATGAGGCCAGCCTCGGCTACCGAGACCCAGACTCAGAGAAAGAGAGTTAATTCAACATAACAGGGCAGCTAGCTCTACTAGAGCCATGCAGCCTAAATCATTACCCCACTTCCTCCACCAGCCTTCTTCAATATAGGAAACAGACTCACTCCACTTTAGGAAGCCCTCTGTGGATGCAGCTTCAACGCAAAACCCAGTCACTGCTCCAAACCCCCCACCAACCCCTAAAGAGACTTTGAAGTCATCTCTGTTGCGCCAAGACTCACCTGGCCACACTACTGAAACCCAGACAGAATATTAGATATGTCCACTGGTTAAGAGTTCAGCTAACCAGATCTTCAGTTCAATTACCTTTTGCCTCAGTGCTCACTAGTCCCAGTGTGCCACTGACCAGCAGCCCTGTCAGGAAGCCTTGGCTCCTCAGATTTCATAGTATTGATGGAACAGACTCTTGTGAGACATACCCTTAGCATATAATCCCTCCCTCTACTCTGAGCTCTAAGCAATGACCAGAGATTAGAGGTAGAAGAGGGAGGTGTTTTCTTGTTGTTTGTTTTTGATGTTTTGTTGTTTTGGTTTGGTTTGGGGGGTTGTTTTGTTTTCTTGAGACAGAAGCTTTCTATGTAAACCAGGCTGGACTTGAACTCACCAAGATCCTCCTGCCTCTGCTTCCCAAGCGCTATAACTAAAGGTATGGGCCACCACACCCAGATGAAGGGAGAGTCTTTTGCTGTATCCTTTATCCTTCTTCACAGTATATTTTTGTTTTTAGAAAAGGGGTCATGTGTCACCCAGGCTGGCCTTGATAGACTATGTAGCTGAGCTGGCCACAAACATCTGATTCTCCTGTTTTCATCTCCTCAGTGGGATTACAGTCCACACACAGACACACACACACACACACACACACACACACACACACACACACACACACACACACCAAAAAGAAAAAAGAAAGGATGAGTAATGGAGCGCAAAATATAAATGTACATGCATGAAAATGTCAAATAAAACCCATGATTGTCAGGTGGTGATGGTGGTGGTATTTGTCTTTAATCCCAGCACTCAGAAGGCAGAAACAGTCAGATCTATGTGAGTTGGAGACCAGCCTGGTCTACAGAGCTAGTTCCAGGACAGCTAGAGCTGTTACACAGAAAAACCCTGTCTTGAAGAAAAAAAAGAAAAAGCATTATTATATATAATTAACATATGCCAATCATGTTTTTTAAATAATTAGTGGAACCTAATATATATAATATTTATATATAATATGTGTAATATATATGTATATATATATATATATATATATATATATATATATATATATATATATATATCCTTAAAAGAATATTCTTCTTTTTGCTAAGTAGGATTTAGAAGCATACAATTCTCGAACTGGACATCTGCAAGAAGATTAGTCAAGTAGGCAATGGATTGGAAAGAGCACTCTATGTTGCGTGCATATTTATTGTTTACTAATGACCTCTCTTGATTGATTGGTTTCTGTTTTATTGGTTTCTCTCAATGACACAATGTAAATTGACCTCTTAATCATTCACACTTGTAGTCATTTCAGTGGCGACTGCCTGTGAGCCGGCTGGGCCAGGCTGTAAGGAACACACCCCTCCTCCAGGGTCTAGGTCACCAGTCTTGACTTGTTCTCCACCACTCCGCCCCTTAGTGGTGCCCCTAGTCATGAGTCAACCTTCTCAGAACCAAACTTTATCCCTTTCTCGGTCCTGAGAATCACATTCATTCCTTGAATATCTTGTGTCTACCTGGTCCCAGCCGCACAGTTCTGCCTAGAGCAGGCTCGTGTGCAGCTTTTTAAGTAAAGCACTTACTATCCACTGGCCCAAGTTCAACTCCCTCCCTAGAAACCACATAAAGGTAGAATGAGATGACAGATTCTAAGTTGTCATCTGACCTACACAGACATGCCAGGGGACACACACACACACACACACACACACACACACACACACACACACACAAATTAATTTCAAAATAAAAGTTAAAATTGACATTTTAGCCTTGGGCTGCTGTTTAATTATGACCCTTTGGTTCTAGGCTCCCTCAGTAGAGGTACCCAGTCCTTATGGGTAAACACCCTTTGTGGGTCAATTTCTTTTTAGAATTTCTTTTTTTTTTTTTTTTTCCTGGAGCTGAGGACCGAACCCAGGGCCTTGTGCTTGCTAGGCAAGCGCTCTAACACTGAGCTAAATCCCCAACCCCTAGAATTTCTTATATGAGTGCTGAATTTATATTATTTTCTCTCCCTCTTCTCCTTCCATTTTCCCCTGTGTCTTCCCACTCCCTCTCAAATTCATGGCTATAGTGGGTATCTATCTGTTCTATGACCCTGAAGTTCAGCCAGAGACTAGCAGGTAACTGCTCTACCTGCCTATGCCTTTGAAGTACATGCCCCTGGGGCGTGCGTGGCCTCTGGGCTACCCTTAAGACCTGAGATGCATGTTTGTAGGTTCTCTTAGCTCCCTCATGGGACTTGGATGCTGGGACAGTCTCAGGCGAGGAAAAACAGTGTGGGACTGTCCCTCTATCTTTTCCAGGACCCTGTGACAATTCCTCTGTTCTGTCTTTTGAGTTTCCCTTTCTTAATGAATCCCTTTGCTCTTTAAGCAGACCCTGCTGAGTCTGCTTACAGTTGCTCGTATGTATGTTTTTAGGGCTGACCACTTAATGTCGGATAACCAATTGGGGGCTTTTCCCTGGGGAAATCTGATTTTCCCTCTCTCAGGAGTTATTAATTGCCTGGAGCACCTCATCTAGCCTTAGGGCCTTATAAGATTTCTCTCACTCACACTGCTGTGTCAGCTGGTGTTGTCGATGTTTGGGTCTTCTTTAGGTAGCAATAGTGTTGTGATTTCAGGGTATTGCTTCCCTGTCACATAGAGGACACACTCTCACAGCAGACATCCTGGTTCTACAGCTCTTACAATGTTCCTGCCTTCTTTTCCACAATGTTCCCTGAGTATTAGGTGTAGAGATTGTGTTGCAGATATATCAGTTGGGGTTGGCCACCCCGAGTCACTTGTTCTCTGCATTTCAAACAGTTGTGGATTTCTGAAATGGTCCCTGTCTGCTGCAAAAAGCAGCTCCTTTGATGAGGGGTATGATGGTTTAAATAAAAGCGGCCCCCATAGGCTCATATATTTGAATGTTTGATCATTAAGGGGTGGGGCACCTTGAGAGGGATTAGATGTGGCCTTATTGGAGTAGGTGTGGCCTTGTTGGAGGAAGTATGTCATTAGGGGTGGGCTTTAGGGTTTCAAAAGCTCAAGCCAGGACCAATGTCTCATTCAACCGGCTGCCTGCGGTTACAGATGTAGAACTCTCAGCTCCTTCTCCAGCACCATGTCTACCTGCATGCTGCCACGTTTCCTGCCATAATAACAATGGACTAAACCTCTGAAACTGTAAGCCAGCCCCAATTAAATGTTTTCCTTTATAAGAGATGCCATGGAATGCCAGGCGCACACCTTTATTCCCAGCACTCGGGGAGGCAGAGACAGGTGGATCTCTGTGAGTTCGAGGCCAGCCTGGTCTACAGAGTGAGTTCCAGGAAAGGTGCAAAACTACACAGAGAAACCCTATCTCAAAAAAAAAAAAAAAAAAAAAAAAGAGTTGCCGTGGTCCGGGCATCTCTTCACAGCAACAGAACAGTGACTAATACAAGTGGTGAGAGCTACCCTGACCTGTGAGTGTAAGGATAAGTATTTAGAATACAGTGGGAGGTGATACAGGTTTGGAAACGTGGCAGTAGTAGTTTCTCCTCTAGGTTCCACGGCCTCCCCAGATGTGGGTATTTGGATAAACTGACAGCACCAGGCAGGAATTCCCTCCTATTGAGCAAGTCCAATTAGACAGCTGTCGGTCAGCACCAAGATACAACATCTTGTACCTCTGGGGATATCTTGCCATGTTGGTCATTGTGGTTCTGGGAGTCACAGTTGAGGAGTTGACAGTTGGCATGGAGCCTTCCAGCACTGAGAGCTAGTCCTTAAGACAGAGGCTTCCAGGTCAGATCCAGCTCAATTCTTTCAAGTTCTTTGTCCAAAGTATGTGGTATCTTCAGCAAGAAGGACTTAACCTTCAACTTCTGGAAGGCAACTAAGGGCAACAGGAATACATTTTTTTAATCCCATGTCATAAACACATTGAAAGTCCCATTGTCTGTGCACACACTCCTGCCTTGAATTGTCAGGTGTGCAAAAGGAAGCCTTCCCAACAGCCTCCCACTGCAATCTAATCTGCCTGAAGCTCAGGGCAGAAACAACTGATAAGGCTTCGAAGCATCCAAAATCCAAATCTAAAGAGATTCAAATCTGTTCCCACCCAAGCAACAACAAGAGACTGGAAACCCCAAAGAGCAGCAGACTTACATCAAATGTGACTCTAATAAGACTCAGCTTGCAGTGTGTGTGCTGCTGATGTTATCCATTCCGTTCTATTTCATTTGTAAAATCTGGTCGTACCTATTAAATTGATTTGACTATTGGACACTGTTCAATTGTTTGTGAAACACTATTTGTCCTAGTCTTAGCAGTTAAAAGTCCCCAGTGAATTGGAGTGATAGCTCAGCAGTTAAGAGAGCTTTCTGTTCTCCCAGAAGACCTGATTTTAGATCCCAGTACCCACGTAGGGTGGCTCACAACTGTCTGTAACTCCACCTCCAGATCCTGGGCATCTGATGCCTTTTTCTAGCCTCCTGGGATACTCCTACACACATCACACACACACACACACACACACACACACACACACACACACACACACACTTGAATGGGTCATGAGGTAAAGAGTTAGGGGAAGGGAACAAATATTATCAAAATACATTGTATAAAAAATGCTAATAATTTTTAATAAATATAGTTAATAAAGTTTTCAAATACAAATATAAGAAATTGATGTCTGAAAAAAAAGTTCCTGATGACAAGTTGGGAAATGAAGGGAGAAAGACCTATATCGCTGAGGTGGGACCCCTGTCTTCTGCTGCTGCCTTGCTAAACAGTGAGGGACAAGTCACTTGGCCTCATGGTGGCCTGCTTTCCATCTTAAATGAAGTTCTTCCTGCTGCACCTAATTCATGTGTCTGTGAGACAGATCTTATGACAAAAGATGTGAGAGCATTTGGAAAATATTAAAATACCATTCAACTACAAAGAGGGGGGACCAGAGGAGAAGGAAGAAGGGCAGAAAAGTCAGCTGGTCTCCATATGTATACTCCTCTAGGGCTCAGCTCCACTACTTATGGAGCAGACAGAGCCCAGGTAGGAACAGAAAACAGCTGGAGTCATATCTCTGTTTTCTCTGTCCCAAGACCCAGTGATTGGCCAAGGAAAAAAAGGGGAAATAAAGGAGTCTCAACAAAGACTCTTGAAATCAGTGAAGTCAGCATTACCTTTTCCTCTTTTTTTTCTTTCTGTCTTTTTTTTTTTTTCTCCTGTGTTCCGGGCTGGCCTTGAACTCGAATTGTATCTAATGACCAACAACCAACAGCTCAGAGTTCTATTCTCCAAGAGTCACCAGAGAAGTCAATACTACGCGCACATTTTCACTTTCATGGACTCTGCTGCTAAATTTCCCCATTGTACTGCTTAGGGCTGAGCAGATAGTGACATCTTGCAAGACTCGGGGAGCTCTCAAAAGCCCAGTCGCTTTCTTAGGGAGACTCTTCTCAGCAGATGCAAGAGGAGCTTGACATGTTTTACATGCTATTTGGCCCACTTGGATCTCAGAACTTCCCACTGGGTTTAACAATCCATAATCCATTACCTTAGTTCAATGCACTTTCTGAGAAGTGATTCCCACCATTACCCCTAGCAAAATTTTCCTTCTCTCTGGAGATGTCAAGCTTAAATGCCCACAAGGGGCCAGCCATAGTCTGTAAATGAAGCCATAGGGCCCATGTGTCCCCACAAATGGACACATCGCTGTGGGGTGTTAGAATGGTCTCCAGCTGGCACATGCCCACCCCTTAAAAAAGAGCAGCTACTCGGGGTTCCCAGATTTTCCAGTGTTCCAAAAGAAGTCTAATATATTATTTTTGTAACTGCATTTTTTTATTTGTGTGCATGCCATAGTTCAAGTATGGAGATCAGGGGATAACTTAAGGAAATTAATTTCCTCCTTCCACCATGTGATTCCCAGGGATCAAACTCACATTGTCAGCCTTGGCAGCAAGTACCCTTTACCCACTGAGCCATCTCATGGGGCTCAGAAATCTGAGTTTTAAGTGTGAAACTACCTGGTTTTCAAATGGTCACTTAATTAAACTACACAAGAGAGAGAGAGAGAGAACATATAATAGATATATATAATACATATAAATAGACGATAACATGTCAAATCCATACTGTAAGTATACAAAATTAATAGGCTCTGCTTTCCCATCAAAAAAATCATAATTAGGGGCCAATGAGATGGTTTAGCAGATAAAGGCACTTGCTGCTGAATACCTGAGTTTGATCCCTCGTACCCACAGGGAAAGAGAGAACTGACTCCAGAAAATTGTTCTCTGTCCTCCATAGGTACCCACGTGTGTGAGCACACACACACACACACACACACACACACACACACACACTTTTTTGTTTGTTTTTTGTTTTTGTTTTTGTTTTGTTTCTCTGTGTAGCTTGTGCCTTTCCTGGATCTCGCTCTGTAGACCAGGCTGGCCTCAAACTCACGGAGATCTGCCTGGCTCTGCCTCCCAAGTGCTGGAATTAAAGGCATGTGCCACCACCACCTGGCTTACACTTTTCTAATCAATGAAAGCAATGGTTCAGTTGGTGTCTTAGTGTTTCTATCGCTGTGTAAAAACAAATGACACTCTTTCTCCAGCAAGGCCTCACCTCCTAATAGTGCTACTACTCTCTTTGGGCCGAGCAGTCAAACACTTGAGTCTATGGGAGGCATACCTATTCAAACCAGCACAGGTAGTAAAGCACAAGCGTGAGGACCTGAATTCAGAACCCCACTACACACATGAAAATCATGAGTTTGCATACCTATAACATCAATGCTAGAGGGGGCAGAGACAGGAAAATCCCTAGACCTCATTGACCAGGTAGCCTAACAAGTGGTGAGCTACAGGCTCAGTGAGAGACCTTGTCTCAAGAAACAAGATAAAGATGTGGAGAGATGGCTCCGCAGCTGCGAACACTTGTTGCTCTTGCTAAGGGCTGGATTTCAGGTCGAAGCACCCACATGATGACTCACAATTGTGTGCAACTCCAGTCCCGAGGGATCTGATGCCCTCTTGTGACCTCCCTAGGCACCAGGTATGTTTGTGGTGCATATACATTTATGAAAGCAGAACAGTCACATACAGAAGAAAGAAACAATAGATATAAAGAAGAAACAAAGAAAAAGAAACAGGATGAAGAAGCCAGGTTTGGTGGCATACACCTTTAATTCCAGCACCCAGGAAAGAGAAGCAAATGGGTATCTGTGATTTCAAGCCTAGCTTGGTCTGTATTACAAGATACTGGCCAGCCAGGGATGCATAGGGAAACTTCATCTCCAAATAAATTAATAAGATGAAGAGAGATGGAAGAAGACACTTAACATAACCTCTGGCCTCCACATACACGCATGCACATACATATATATGAACATACACACACACACCACTACAAAATCAAAGCTAAGTGATCTTTGTTATGTTTTTTCATTAGCTTGTTGCAGCCAAATCCACTCAACGTGTCTTCAATCTTTCATACTCCCTTAGCCCTGGTCGTCTAAAAAGCAGAAACTGAGATGTAGTCCCTGAACTTTAAAATTTAGAAAAGATTGATCTCAAAGAAGGAAGGATAGGCAGTCATCAGTCCTCTGTCTCACAAAAAGCCACAGAGAGACACAGCAGGTCACCAGGCAGGTAGATTTGCTGAAGGAAGAACATGGGGATGAGGAGAGAATGAACTACTCTACCAGTTCCAGGACAGTGACAACATTCAGCACGCAGGGAATGTGGACACAGTTTTGCTGATGATGTTTTGATCTGTTCTGGTTTGTTCTTCTTTCAGTTCACCCTGGATCTGGCCAAAGCAAGCCTGTCTCTCCACTAGTCAACATTCACTCCTCAGTGTGAATTTTGTATGAACTTACAGGTGCCATGTGCCATACCTATAGTGGCATTTATGTTCATTCTGGTCTGGAAGCAATATTAACTAGAAACTCCAGGCATGGGAATGGTTAGCCCAGCGGCATGACAGAAAAGGATAGGGCCTGACCCTCCCAAAATCAGTGGCTGTTTGACCTGAGTGCTGGCAAAATATAATCCTGAAGGTGGTTTGGGGCCTTCAGAAGAATATGCAGGTCAGGGAGTCTAAGATAGTACAGACAGACAGCCTGTGTGGATGGCAAGAGGACATCCCTAAAGAATGGCTATTTCAAAAGCTACTAAGGTAAGTTGAAGACAGACAGACAGAGAGAACAAATTCTATCATAAATGAGAGATGTCAGTATAGATCCTACAAACACCAGAAAAATAACAAGGAAGTATCAGGAGCATCTTTATGTAATAAGTTCAACAGAAACAATAGACAAGTTCTATGGGAAAAAACTACTACGCTGACACAGCCCGAGGCTTTGGGGCAAATTTGTAACTGCATTTACAAACTGAAGAAATGAAATTTACAACCCACTTTCCCACTTCCTATATACCCTTCAAATTTTAAATCATAAATTCACAAGGTCACTCGACTCAAAATCAAATAGCAAAGTTCTATAAGCTAGGACCTCAGCAGAGACTCAAATGTTAGGTTATCTGGCAGGTTTGGGTTGGTTGGATTTACTTGGCATTTTCTTTCTTTTTCTTTTCTTCTTTTTTTGTTTGTTTAGTTGGTTGGTTGGTTGGTTGGTTGGTTGGTTGGTTTGGTTTGGTTTGGTTTGGTTTGGTTTGGGTATTTGGTTTTTGGAGACTGGGTTTCTCTGTGTAGTGCTGACTGTCCTAGAACTCACTCTGTAAATCAGGCTGGCCTCAAACTCAAAGATTTGCCTGCCTCTGCCTCCTGGGTGCTGGGATTAAAGACATGCACCATCACCACCCACTTTACTTTTCATTTTCAATCATGTGTGTGTGTGTGTGTGTGTGTGTGTGTGTGTGTGTGCGCGCGCGCGCAGGAGCGAGGAAAGAGAGAGAGAGGGGTCAAAATACAACCTCAGTCCCTGCCTTCCACTTTGAGATGGGGACCCTTTGTTGTTGTTATCCTCTGCTGCATATGCCAGCCTACCTAGCCCGTGGGTTTCTAGGTATTCTTCTACCTCTGCCTATTTCCCCATGAACCATATCTAGATTTTATGTGGGCTCTGAGGATTCAAACATAGGTCTTCAACATTTATACAGGAAGTACATTGCCTGTGAGCCATCTCCCAGCCTTTGTTTGGGAGTTTTTGAGACAAGGTCTCATATAGTCTGGGCTAACCTCAGACTTACTGGTTTGCTGAAGCTGGCCCTAAACTTCTGATCCTTCAGCTTCACCAGCTTAATAGTCACAGAGAAACAGAGCTAACAATACCAGTGAGGGGAGCTGAGAGGGTGGACAAATCTGGAGAAGAACCCCAAAATAATGCAGAGATACCCCAGTACTCCAGAAAGCTTATCCAGAAAAATATCAGGAAGACAACAGGTTGCCAGGTCTTCGGCATTAGAGATAGCAAACCCACATAGCTAGAGAGTCAGAGACCAGCTAAGACAACACATTTGGGCTTGGTAAATGGCCAACAACCACTGTGTAGCTGTGTGACTCCAAGCACAGTCGGGAACTCCGTATGCTCTGGATTGCTATTTGAAATTCCCCAATGTTTAGATGTTGGCTGAAGAAAGAAAATACTGTGTGGGCCAACTAAAACACACCAGCAAGCCAGACACAGTGGCAACCAACCAGTCTGCGGCCTTTACCTCATAGTGCTTTACTTCTAAGAGGTGGGTGTGGAGGAGGAAAGCTAGGGGGGGTGTTTGTTTATTTGTTTGGGGTTTATTATTATTATTATCATCATCATCATCATCATCATCATCATTATCCTTTTTGTTTTAAGAGCCTGAATGTTCAATTTCTGGAAATCATTTTATTTTCCATGACCCCTGGGGAACCAGGACTTCCAAGCAAAGGGAAGCAGGCACCATCTGCTTTCTCCAGTTGATAAAGAGCTAGGTCCTAAGATTTGAGGAGCTGGGATTCTCCCCTCTTCCAGCTGCTGCCTATCCAGTGACCGGCCTTCAACTTTCAAAACTCAGAGGTGATCACTGTTTCCATAGGGCAGAATTGACAGGGAAGTAGGAAAGACGTGGATGGGGATTTTTCACTTTACTGTGGTAAGATGTATCCTGGGTCAAGAAACCAAGGTGGAAAGCAAATGTGCCAGAGGTTCCTGAAAGAAAGCAGATTCATTTCAACCTCCCAAGCCAAGCACTTGGGGTCCTGTCATCTTCCAAGTTTGGCTGTCACAGCCACTGTCCAAGAACCAGGGACCCAACCAACCTCATTCCCAAAGAAATACTTCAAAGGAACAAGGACGTGATACCTCGGAGAAAGCCTAGTCCTAATGATCCACATCCCTTTCCCAGAAGCCAGAGAATGGCCACAGTATCACCCTAGGCTGGGTGAGTGCATGCAAGCCTGGAAGACAAAATGGGCTTCTGAGGAGGTAGAAGCAGAAGTCAGCCACATGCCCTAAATGCCAAGGAGTGTGTCAAGAAGAGGCTGAGAGCGCTCCATGGAGCCCCTGAGATAAAGCCAGTGCTAGGGGATTTTTCTCCCCGCTACTCTCTCCAGGCACTTCGATCAGGGTCGGCTGATCTCCCTGCCCTATGCCCTGAGCCACCCAAGCCCTAACTGCCCATCCTCTGTGCGTCCCTAGCCAGGGGACTGAAGCCACAATTTTCAGCAATAATAGCTGACAGCAAAAATGTCTCTTTTCTGTCTGGCTCAAACAGAAAGCAGAGTTTTCAAGGCAGCCCGCTGTTCTCCAGGTCCCCCGTCATGCAGTCCACTTGAAGTTCCTTGTCAACAGAGGGAGAAGTGACCAAGAAAAGACACAGCAAACCACCGCCAGCTGTGCATCCAGACGGAGTGGGGACTTCTTAGGAAAGGCTGGGAGGGAGTTAATCGGCTTCTTCAGAAAAACTTTGGGACGGTGGTTCGGAGCCCCACATGCTAAGAAAGGAAAGAACAAAACCCCACCTCCCCCAGCTCCTGCCCATCCATCATCTCCACGTCTCCAGGAGCTCTGCACACATACACACACCCCTGCACTGGAGTCTTTGTTCCTGGAAGTGTCTGCCTTCACAAAGTAAGAGAACATTCAGAAACAGACCCACCTTCACTTCTGCCGCCCTGGTGAAGGCTTGCCTAGTGTGCACGTGGATCCCATCCCCCAACACTGCAGGGAGCGGGTAGGATAGTAGAGTTAAAAGAATGGAAAAAGAAGAGGGAAGGGAGGAGAAGGAAGAAGCCATTCCCTTTCTGGTGACTATTGAAGCTGATTTCTGATCTGTTACTGCCACAAACAGTGCCGCCAAGACCCACTCACTATATGAACCACTTCCCCACAGCACAGTGAGCTCCCAGCAGCGGAACTGCTGGGCACTTGTAGTGCATTTGCCATTTAATCGATATTTACTACATTGACTACTAAGCTGTCACAACTTATCTGCACTCTGTTGGGCTATTTCATGCAACTTCAACAAAAAATAATTGAGGCTGAGCACTTTATAAAGAAAAGAAGTGTGTGTAGCTTGTGACCCTGGTGGCTAGAGGGTCTGAACAGCATAGCACTGGCCTCAGAGCATCTCTGTGGGAGTGTATACCAGAAGAGAGAGCATGACATGTGGGAAAGCCAGACAGTGGGGACACACCAGTCTAATCACCCCTTTTTAAAAAAATTACCACGTGTGGGGGTTGGAGGATGCCCCAACACACATGTAGAGGTCAGAGGACAACTCTGTGCTTCTCCCATCTTCACGTGGGTTCCAGAGATGGAACTAGGGTCAACAGGCTTGTGTGTAGAGGCCCAGCTTCTCGGGGTCCTGCCACAGCTACAGCTGAGTCCCAGCATACCCTATGTGGCCACTCTGCTGGGGGACAGCTGGTTTGTCCACACCGGAAGAAGGAACAGAAATAGCCCCACCGATGAAACATGGGAGTCAGTGACACAGACTGCTGTGTCTACAAAGAGGGACTCATCTTATTACCTATCTCCAAAAAACAAGAAGAAAAAGAAGGAAGAGGAGGAGGAGGAAGGAGGAGGAGGAGAAGAAGAAGAAGGAGAAGAAGAAATAGAATTATATCATCCCCATTTCCTCCTTCCAGCCCCTCCCTGCTCTCCTTCCTTAAACCCTCCCATGTCTCAACTCAACTATCAGGTTAATGCCTCTTTTCTTTGATGATGATGATTACTGTTTCACAACACACACACACACACACACACACACACACACACACACACACACACAGAAGCAGCGTTAGCCCTAAAGTCACATACACATCAACAAAAATGGATTCAGTAGGTTGTATTTTTATATTTGTGCATATGCATACAAACATTCTTCTTATTTTTTGTTGTTGATGTTGTTGCTGTTGTTTTGGGATCTTGGGATTTGTCTGTTTGGGGTCTTTTGGTTTCCTTTTTTTTTTTTTGCTTTCTGTTGTTGTTGAGATAAAGTTTCTCTGTGTAGCCCTGGCAGTCCCTTGAACTGGCTCTGTAGACGAGGCTAGCCTCAGTTTTAGAGCTCTGCCTGACTCTGCCTCCTGAATTCTGGGAATGAAGCCCTGTGCCACCACACCCAGCCATTCACCCTGTTTTCTACAGCAGGGTCTCACAGTAGCCAGCAAGCCCTGAGGATCCTCCTAACTCTTTTTCCTTAGGGCTGGGTTACAGATGCATACACTGTGCCTGGCTTCTCTCACAGGTACTGGGGAATTTTGTGGTTGGTTGGTTTGTTTGTTTGTTTGTTTGTTTGTTTGTTTGTTTTTTCAGTGTTTGACATCAACCCCAAGGCCTTGAGCCTGGAAGACAGTAAGCAGCATTGTCTGATGGATGTGTGCCATGGCTGTATGGACGGACCCAAACCAAAGCGCACTGTTAGCCACTGCTCTCCCTTGGGCCTTCTGCTCTGAAGAGCAAGACTGGTGTCCCCCCCCCCAACCCTCTCCCGTGTGTGTGTGTGTGTGTGTGTGTGTGTGTGTGTGTGTGTGTGTGTATGTGTGTGTGTGTGTGTGTGTGTGTGAAAGTGTGTGTGTGTGTGTGTGTGTATGTATGTGTGTGTGAAAGTGTGTGTGTGTGTGTGAAAGTGTGTGTGTGTGTATGTGTGTGTGTATGTATATGTGTGTGTGAAAGTGTGTGTGTGTATGTGTGTGTGTGTGTGTGTGTGTGTGTGTGTGTGTGTGTGTGTGTATGTGTGTCACTGGGGATGGAGTTCAGGACTTTGTTCATGCTAGGTACCCACTATTACTGCTGAGCTGTATCCATAACCCTTTTCCTAGTTTTGTTTGTTTGTTTTGGGGTTTTTTTTTTGTTTTTTGTTTTGTTTTGTTGTTTTGTTTTTCGAGACAGGGTTTCTCTGTAGCTTTGGTGCCTGTCCTGGACTAGCTCTGTAGACCAGGCTGGCCTCGAACTCACAGAGATCCAGCTGCCTCTGCCTCCCGAGTGCTGGGATTACAGGCGTGCGCCACCACCGCCCGGCCTAGTTTTCTTTTGAGACAGTTTCACTACTTTGAAACTCACTCTGTGGTCCTAAGGACCCTTGGACTTGCAGCCCTCCTGCCTCAGCCTCCTAACAGCTGGAGCTACAAGCCTGCATCACTGGGCCCTGGCCTCTGTTTTTAACGTACTGTGTTGAATTGTGGGAATTGTGGTCCAGTACACATAAAGCAACCATCTCAAAGGCCTCAGCATGGAGCTTTTGCCCTTGCCCTGACCACGTTCCTGTGGGCCAGTGTGTCACCTGCCGGCATCTCTGGCTGAAGTGTCTCAAAGCCCCAGGAGACCAGCAGGCATACAGACAACCAACCCCAGCTCTCAACCACACCGAGAGTCAAGGCTGCCTAGCATCCACTGTAGTTCAGATCTAAAGGTGGGGTACAATTGGCACGTAACTACCCTTTGGTGGGTTCACCCTCCCTACCACACCCCACTTTACCAAAGAGTCAACCTCCTATGGCCTGTGCTGGGAGTTGGCTTTGTAACATCCTTTTTGGGGCTGCCTGACCCTCTTGTCATGCTTCCTCTGGCTCCCTTAGCTGGGAAACTCCAGTTGCTGCTGCCAGGGAGCCTCTGCTGAAGGGCACATGGAGCCCAGGCTCGAGACCCAGTGGACACTGCATAGCTTCTGCATGGAGTCTATCAAGAAATAAAAACAAACAGTGGGCTGGTGCTGACAGGAAGGTCAGCCTTCTGGTCCAGAGCAAATGTCGGCAGCAAGGAAGAGAAGGCCGCTCCTTCTCTGAGGCCACGCCAGGCGGGCACAATGTGACTGGGCACATGTTTCTTAAGATAGGAATTCTCTGACAGAAGGGGAAGGGCCAGCTTTGCCCTGGGGCTCCTAAGTCTATTGTTTGCTGGGGATTCCAGAGTGCACCTTCCTCAGAGGGACAGTTTCATGGAATTGTTAGGGTTTCTTTTTCTTTATTTCTTTCCTTCTTTCTTTCTTTCTTTCTTCTTCTTTCTCTCTCTCTCTCTCTCTCTCTCTCTCTCTCTCTCTCTTTCTCTCTCTCTTTCTTTCTCTCTCTCTCTCTCTCTCTCTCTTTCTTTCTTTTTTCCTTTTTTGAAAGTGGTGCTTGCTGGTGTTTTGTGAGGCTGAAGTGTTCCAGCAGGGCCGCAGCTACTCTAGAGCCTTGACCAAAGAACACTCCCCGTCTGCCACCCAAAGTTGTTCCCTTCAGCCCAGCATGCTGCTTCGTTCGATAGGACACCTAGAGCAGTGAGGGAGGAAGGGAGCACCCGCCTGGGAACCAATAAGATGGCAGGTGTTGCAGCCAGATCACCCTCACATCTGTGTGGCTGGTTGTTTTCTGTTGGCTGATTGCTTATTGAACAGCCTCATTTAGCCCAGGCTGGTCTTAAACATGCTGTGTAGCAGAGGATGACTTTGAACTCCTGACCTTCGTGTCCACCTGAAACTACTGCCATGTGCCATTACACTCAGCTAGTAGATGGTTTTTCATCTGCCTTACTTCTACTAACATTTATTTCTCTAGTGTAAGTTTGCGTGCGTGAATGTGTGTGTGTGTGTGTGTGTGTGTGTGTGTGTGTGTGTGTGTGTGAGAGAGAGAGAGAGAGAGAGAGAGAGAGAGAGAGAGAGAGAGAGAGAGGAGAATAACTTGCAGGACTCTGTTTTCCTTCTACCATAAGAGTCCCAGGAATTGAACTGATTGTCAGCCTTGGTAGCAAGCGCTCTTACACAATGAATGAGCTGTCACGACAGCCCCCCATCCGTCTTACTTCTGACAACCTGCCCTTGCTCTAGGCTCATTCACCACAGGTAGTAAGGAACACGTGCAGAAGCCTCTTTACCCTTCCAGGAAGGCTGAAGTCATGTCCGGTTGAGTTGGGGAGCTACGTGAAGAGCATCTCATAGAGACTCCAATCTCTCCCAGGCCCAGAGAAGGGCCAAAACCCACTGCCTGAACCTGAGCCTGAGCTGCTGTCCTCAGAGGCAGGGAGCGAGCGGGCAGTGCTCTGTGGAATCTTATAAACAAAAGGCCCGTTCTTTAATGAGGTTTGCTAATTTAGGGCAGGAGAAAACTTTTGAGCTATTATTAGGCAACAAATGGGTCTCATTTTACTGCCCTACTTTTAAAAAAGAACTTTGCTTTTTTAAGTTAAAGAATTATTTTTAGCCAGGCATGGTAGCTCATGCCTATACTTTCATTACTCAAGAGGCAGAGGCAGGAGGATCACCCTGAGTTTGAAACTGGCTTTGGCTACATGGAGGGGGGGGACTGGGGGAGAAAGGGAGGACCTTGTTTTTAAGCATCAGAGTTGTCTGGAGATCATTTAGCAGAGCCTCAAACATGATCTTGGCCTTGATGGCCAAAGTGTCAATGTAATGAACTGGATTAAGTGATCCCAAAGGCTTTGCCCGGCTCTGACATCTGAATTTTGCTCTTGATGACGGTGATTTGGGTGGTTTGGGATTGGTTTGGTTTAGATTCTGTTTTGCATACTGAGGGTCTCTCTTCTACTGAGCTCCACCCCAGAAACTATGGACTGTTCACCCCCCCTTCCTCTGACTGGAGTCTCTTGGTGACAGAAGTTGAATATATTATCTCCAATTACTTGGAATCAGAAGAACAAACTTGAGGGTTTTTTGTTGTTGTTGTTGTTGTTGTTTTTGAGACTTTTGAAGACTTATATATGCATAATGGAATATCTTGGGAATAAGACCTAAGCTTAAACACAAAATCCATTCACAGTTCATATACACCTTGTACACACATGGTCTGAATGTGATTTCATATCCTATTATGAGTGTGCCTGCATTTACCACAACCCATCACATAAGCTCAAGAGTGGAATTTTCCACATGTAAATTATGTCATTCATGGCTCAAGGTTTTGGATGTCAGAGCATTTAAGATTCCAAATGCGCCGGGCGGTGGTGGTGCACGCCTGTAATCCCAACACTCCGGAGGCAGAGGCAGATGGATCTCTGTGAGTTCGAGGCCAGCCTGGTCTACAGAGCTAGTCCAGGACAGCCTCCAAAGCTACAGAGAAAGAGAAACCCTGTCTCGAAAAACAAAAACAAAAAAAACAAAAAAAAAAAAACCAAAAACAAAAAAAACAAACAAAAAAAATTCCAAATGCTCAGATGAGGAATATGCAATGTGTGTTTGAGCCTGACCATTAAACATCTTCATCTTTTCTGTCTTTCTTGACCCTTGAGGTCTTTAGGTGTTGTTGGGGACCATGAGAGCTCCTGCCTGCTTGGGATTCCCCTCCGGATTCCACATACATCATGCTACCTTCAGAAGAAGCAGGGACATCATCCATCTGCTGTCTACAGAGGGAAGGGAACAATGTCCTCTACCAGTTCCAGATGTTCAGTCACCATGTGTCATTGGAGATCTTCCAGCTGAGTTCACAATACAACTCATAACTTGAAGAGGAAGTTCATGTGCACTAGAGGGGTGGCCTGGCACCGTGAAGGCTTTAAAACTCATGCTCATAAAATGAGATGGGAAGATTCATCTGTGAGTTTTACAGCCTACAAAATTTGCAGTGTGTCTTTTATGGATGCTCTTTAATGTTTCCTGCAAGGAAGATGAGCATAGGGGAAAGCGCAGGATGTAGGGCTCCTCCGCCCCACACGGAAACCAGACACGTTTGCTCTCCATATTCAGAAAGGGTCCTTCAGGTAGGCAGGCACATGCAAGGCTCCGTCCGGCAGTTCATCCCAGCTCCTCCAGACCTCTGGCTACACACCGAGGAAGCTAACTGCATTTGACTTCAATTCACTTGTAAGGCCCAGGTGTTTGGGGGATTTCTTTTCATATGTTTATTCTGAAAAAGCATGACACCTCCCTCCCACCCCCCCCCCCCCCCCCAAAAAAAGTTAGCATTGCTCTTGTGTGTACTGTTTGACATGACCATGGAACCAACACAGAGTGTCCTATGAGCTTCTTTTTGTGATGCTCACTCTTCTTGCTGGTAGTTCCTGACCCCAGAGCCTCTCAACTAACCCCGACCTTCACTGCCTTAAGCCTAGACAAGCCCCCAGCGTGGCTATGAGAGGCTGCCACTTGTCCCAAAGAAAACTGGATGCTTGGAGGTGGGCAGACAGCAGAGAACTCCTGCTCCAGAGGGTTTGTGCCGACTCCCATACCACTCTCCACCCCCTCTACGTTCCCGGTTCCTCCCAGCCAAGGCCTCACAAAGCTGATCCTTCTTGTGTTCTCTGATTGGGTGAAGGGTAGCAACCATCTACTAATCTGGTTTCCACCTTAACATTTGAGACAGTGTTTCTCACTGAACCTAGAGCTCACCAATTGGCTAGACTGGCAAACTCCTAGGTTCCACCTATCTCCCCAGCCCCAGCCCTAGAGTTGCAGATATGTCTGGCTTCTAAATGGGTGGGTGCTGCAGGTCCAAACTCAGGTCCTCATTTTTGTGTGACAGTCACTTTACCAACTGAGCCATCTTGCCCAGCTTGGTTTTTGTTGTTGTTGTTGTTGTTGTTGTTTATATTTTTGAGACAATGTTTTTCATTGGTCTAGAACTCAACAAGGTAGCTAGTGCTGCTGGCCACTGAACCCCAAAGATCCACCCGCCTCTGCCTCCTCGGTGCTGAGATTATAAGCACATGCCACCACACCTGGCTTTTCCGCTGGGGCCCAAACTCAGGTGTCACGGCTCACAAGGCAAGTACACTGACTGAGCCCTCTCCCCAGCACTTGAAGGTCCCTTTGACTTGAGTCTGACAAACCACCATCATTCATCCGCTTGACCCTCTCTGAGATGTCAAAGGACATCAGGATGTGCACTGAGCAATTTTACGGGAGTATTCTTCACACGGTGGTCCATGGGAATGATGGCCCCAGAGCTGTGCTGTGGAAAGAACACTTTCCAGTCCTCCCTGGTTGCACAGTTTCAGCTCCAACCCCCATTTCTGCCTGGAACACAGCCTGTCTGGTCTGGAGGAAGGCCGTTCCATTACCGACTCTCATTCTCCTCACTCATCTATTGAAGAGCCAGACTCCAACTTGTTGCCCACACGGCTTCAAACCCTTCAGCAGATCCCCCACTGGCTAATATCAAGGTAATATCCAAGCCCCACCCCCACAAGGTTGATAAGAGGTACAGAACCAGTGCAACCCGGCCCCTGCTCCGATTTCAACTAAATACTTCTAGGACCACCGCAGGGAACCTTATGCTCTACCTATTCAACATTAGGAGAGTCTCAGAATCTCCCACAGCATTGCCCACCCTGTCTGTGCCCTGTTTCGTAGTTCATCTAGCCAACCCTATCCATCTCTCCAGGACCTGACTTCTGCATCACCTCCTCCAGGCTGTCCTCTGGGCCATCCTTGCCTAGGTCCTCCCTCTCCCAGCTGGAGCGGAGGCTAGCTGTCTCACTCCTGGGTTCAGATGGGCAAACATCAGGAGGTCAGTCAGTGATTCGATCATTGCTACATGTCAGAAGCACCTATGGACCCTTCCTTCCATTGTCCTTGCAATTCATTTGAGTCAAAAGACTGGAAAGCCAAGTGGTCCTTCATCTCCCTGAAGAGTAGAGTCAGTCATTCATCCCCAGGGAAAAGCTCCCCACCGCCACTTCCCCGGGTAGCTCCAAGTACCATCCCTGGCCTCTCCGCTCTTCCTTCTCTCCAGCACTCCCCGCCTCCTGTCCACTCAGTGAGCTGAGCCTCCCCATCTGGAGCCTCCCTAACTACCCAACAGAGAGACCATCTCTTCCCTTAGGAACTGTTCCTGCCCAGTAAACAGAAACCTGGTCGAGAGCCAAACCAAATCACCCCGAAAGGTATCTGGCCCTTCGGAAGGAAAAGGCTGTGTCCAGCCTTGGCCTCTCTCTCCTCCCAAACTTCCTGACTCCTCCATGAACTTGCGGCTGTCTATAAAAAATATGCTGAGTGAGGTGGAACACAGCTATAGGCACCAAACTTTAGAGGCAGAGGCAGTAGGATCCGGAGTTCAAGACTAGCATGGATTACATGAGCCACTGCCCACCCCCCCACACACACACCCTCAAACAAAGCTTCTTTCTCTGTTCAAACTATAAAGGGCAAAGGCATGTCATGGAGTATGAGATATCTCATTTCCTCCACACATCATCCTGTGTTTACAAGAGGGTCAGGGGTTCAAGCTCAGCCTGGCCTATGTAGTGGGTTTGAGGCCAGCCTAGGATACATGAGATTCTGTCTCCAAAGACAAAAGCTAGACATGATGGGGCTGATATGTAATTCAGTAATAGGACACATTTCCCATGCTCTATCCTTAACAATGGGGAAAAATGTTCATGAGTCCATGCAACCGTAATTCTTACCAACTTACTTTTTCTTCTTTCTTGGAGGGGAGGGGGTTTCAAGACAGGGAGGGTTTCCCTGTGTAGCCCTGGTCATCCTGGAACTAGCTCTGTAGACCAGACTGGCCTCAAACGGGTCTCCTGATCCTCCTATCTACCAACCAAGTGCATATTGACAGGTGTGCACCACCATGCCCAGCATACCTAGGCATATATCGAGGATGATGTCTTGAGGGCAAAGTCTGTGGGAAGCGTATTGCAAGTCTAGGAGCTGATGGATCTCTCTCTCTCTCTCTCTCTCTCTCTCTCTCTCTCTCTTCTCTCTCTCTCTCTCTCTCTCACACACACACACACACACACACACACACACACACACACACACACACTAAGGTGCTCCCAGGCCACCTGTTTTCAGGGACTTTCTCAGCTCTGGACCGCATCCATCTCCACATCAGCTCTCTGGCGCCATCTTGTGTCTGTCCCCAAAACACCAACGATAAAGCTATTTCTGTCTAATCCCATTATGATTTTTTGTTTGTTTGTTTGTTTGTAGCTGAGGATCAAACCCAGGGCCTTGCGCTTGCTAGGCAAGTGCTCTACCACTGAGCTAAATCCCCAACCCCCACTATGGTTGGTTGGTTTGTTTGTTTGTTTTTTCGAGACATGGTTTCTCTGTAGCTTTGGAGGCTGTCCTGGAACTCGCTTTGTAGACCAAGCTGGCCTCGAACTCACAGAGATCCACCTGCCTCTGCCTCCTGAGTGCTGGGATTACAAGCATGTACCACCATCACCCTGCTCCATTATGTTTTAAATAACCAAAGAGTTATATTATAGAACATATTTTACCATCTAAACTGAGTGTGTAATATGGGAACTAGGGGAACTGAAATTGGAGAATCAAAAATTGAAGCTAGAGGTAGGCAGATCTCTCTACCTAGAAGTTGAAACTTTTCTAGTTCTTCTTGAACTGCAAACAAATCTTCTGCTTCACAAAGAAATAAAGAGGCCAGGCATTGGTGGCACAGGCCTGTAATCCCAGCACCCAGGAGGCAGAGGCAGGTGGATCTCTGAGTTCAAGGCCAGCTTGGTCTACAGAGCTAGTCCATGACAGGCTCCAAAGCTACAGAGAAACCCTGTCTTGAAAAAAAGAAGAAGAAGAATTCCGCACAAAGAAATAAAGAAATGGAAGGTGCTTCTAGCACATTCCACAGGGAAAGGGGAGATCATCTCAGAGTTAGAGTCCTTTGACAATTTTTATTGTCTTTGAAAGTGCTTGAAATTGTCCCTGTACCCTCAAGAAATCCTGCACTGACGGGAGCAGATAAGGTACTGTGGGATGTTCTGTATGTCAAATGTGTTGCTCTGATTGGTTAAAATAAAATAAAAGTGCTAATTGGCCAGTAGCCAGGCAGGAAGGATAGGGTAGGTGGGACAAGGAGGAGGAGAATTGTGGGAAGTAGAAGGCTGGGTGGAGAGATACTGCCAGCCGCTGCCATGACAAGAAAGAGATAAGGTACTGGTAAGCCATGAGCCACGTGGCAACTTACAGACTAACAGAAATGGGTTAATTTAAGATAGAAGAAGTAGATAATAAAAAGCCTGCCACGGCCATACAGTTTGCAAACAATATAAGTTTCTGTGTGTTTACTTGGTTGGGTCTGAGCGTCTATGGGCCTGGCGGGTGAGAGAGATTTGTCCTGACTGTGGGCCAGGCAGAAAAACTCTAACTACAATAAGGCTGGAACATGAACTGAGTTCCCATTCCTGTTTTCCACACAGAGCCTGCAGGGTTCAAACAGAACTGACAGGCACAGGACCCTGAGACAGAAGGAAGACCAGCCTCCACACCTGGGACTGAGCATAAGCCAAAGGATTAATACATGCAGCAGATCCTTATATCATGGAGAGAATGCCTCAAGAAAGGACAAGGCAATGCTTCCCCAGGGAGAAAGGAAGTAGATGGAGGTTGTAATTTTTTTAAGTGTCATTTTCCCCAAAAATGCATAGAGTCTGGTTCTGAGGCTGAAGTACTGAGAGTCTAAAGTCTGCCCTTAGCTATGCCGGTAACTTCTCATGGCTTCAGCGGCTGCGTTCCTTGTTGGGGCTAAAAATACTGGTCTCAGGAGTGAGATGCACCAACTCCAGCATCCTTAGGACGGAGACTGGTCCAGTCAGGTGCCTGGCACACTGGCATGTACTGGTGATGGTACCCAAATCCATATCCTCTTCTATCTGGTGTCCACACTCACTAACAACCACTGACGTCCCTGGGTCATTGCCACACACCAACACTATACACCAAGCTGTTTTATTTAACTGGCCAGGCAACCAAAGGCAGCCATAGCTAAGGCTCCCACAATTCAGAGAGATTGGGAATCATACTGGACAGAGTAGGAACATTGCTGTAACAAAAATCTCACCGCTTCACAAGTAGGTTTACCTTTCTGAAGCCTTGTCCAGTAAGTGAGAAGGACTCCCTCTAGTGGTCAGTTATATAGAGAGCCACATTCTCTCCACACTGCATCTCTTCTGTGCCTGTGCCAGCCCCTGCACCCTGATTCCAGGGCAGGTTTAGATCCAGAAAGTGAGAAAGGCCACAGTTCTTACTCACCTCAGCCACAGCGGTGCAGTGGCATTTCTGCTCAGAGACCACCAACTAAAACCGGTCCCTGAGCTGCATCCACATGCAAGGAGCTAGGCCATAGCCCCTCAGTATTCCCAGGAAGAAGAGAGGAGCAAAAACGAACGCCTGTGAGCATCACCAGTTCCTACTGCAGTTAGCTTGCCTCGGGTTGGACAGCCAGCAAGATGCAAGTGAAAGCGGATGGTTGGCAGGGGAGGGGTGGAACCCTTCCAAGGCAGGGGCATGTAGAGAAGTCAGGTCAACAGCACTTATCCTTGAAGGAGATACTGGGACCCAAGCCATTCTGTCTCTTTCCTTCCTGACTGCCATGAGGTAAGCGACTCCACATACACACACTCCGTCATGCGCTCCTACCATGATCTACTCTGCTGCCTAAGGCCCAAAGTGACTGGGTCAAGTGACTATGGATTGAAACCTGGAGCCCACGTTAACCTTTTGTTTTCGAGTTATTTATCTTGAGTGTTTTGTCACAGCAACAGAAAGCTGGCTAACACACCGGGCCTGGCTTAGCTGGGTCCTGCCTCGGAATCTCTCAGAAGGCTGGAATGAAGGCTTCAGGCAGGGTTAGAACCTGACCAGAAGGACCAGCTGAGTAAACCTCTGCTTCCCAGCTCACCCACGGGCGTTCACTAGAGCCCACTCTCAGCTTCTTGTCATGATGTTACAAAGGAAATCCCAAGTTTGGATGTTTAGCTATGAACAAAAACATAGAACATAGGCATGTTGCCTTTGTTTGTAGTGCTGGGAACTGAACCCAGGTCCTTATACTTGTTAGGCAGATGCTCTACAATTGAGCTGCAGCCCTTCTTGCATGTATCCCAAGCTAGCCTCCATCTCCCAGCCTCAGCCTCCCTCAGGCTGGGATGACAAGCAGGCATTGCCACTTCCACTTGCCTCCGCAGCTAATTAAGCTAGTACCAGTTTGTTTTAGCTCACGGTTTAGGAGGATATAACCATCACTGAAGGGAAGGGATGGTGCCAGGTGGCTCCATAGTGGTTAAAGCACACGGCAGTTACTCGATCACATCCCAGTGGACCAGGAAGCAGAAATGGGACAGGAAGTAGGGCCCAGCCACGAACCATTTCCTCCAGTTAGGCTCCACCTCCTAGAGATGCCGCCACCTCCCAAAAGAGCATCCCCATAGTCTTATGGTTCTAACACTGTTCCAAAGTCCACAGTTTCTTCTGAGACTCAAGCCAATCTCTTAATTATGAACCCCTCTAAAAATAAAATTTTAATTTAAGAGAGAGAGAGAAAGGGGGGGGGGGAGACTAAAGAGATAGCTTAATGGCTAAGAGCACTTACTGCTCTTGCAGAGGACCCAAGGTTCAATTCTCAGTCCCCACGTGATGGCTCACCACTGCCTATAACTCCAGTTCCAGGGGATCTGATGCCTTCTGACTTTCTCAGGCTCCTGTATGCATGTGGTACACATACATACACTCAGGCACGCATGTACTCATTTAAAAAAAAAAATCTGTTTTGAATGAATTAAATACTTCCAATGTGCAGCAGCAGCACAGAATGGGCATTCCCATTCCAGATGAGAGGAATAGACAGCAGAAGATCAGATCAAAGGGAGACAGAAACCCAGCAGGGAAAACACAAAGCCCTGCCATTCCTTATTTACCACCTGGGGCTCTTGGTGGCATTATCTGGACTCCAGAGGACTCGGGCAGCTCCACCCTCCAGCTCCATGCAGCTGTCCTTGACAGACATCGCCCGTTTCTGGCATCTCCAATATCCTGAGGTCTCCTGAGTTCCTCTTGGGTCATCCATGTGGGAAATACGGTCATGCCACATGTTGCCTGGCCTCAGCACCTTCCTGGAACTTTGGCACAGTCCTCCAAGAGCCCTCTCACTGTTGCAGTCTGTATGCTTACACTCCCGGCATGGATGTATCATGGCATGCTACACTGCCAGCTCAGTATGGAGCCTGGTCTCCTTTGGCCTCAGGTACAGCAGCTTTTGGGCCTGGGCCTCATCAGTCCTGGGGATACGTTTTCCAGAAACTTCAGGGAGGGGACACAGTCCACCATGATGGGGAGACTACAGTGGAAACTGCTCTGTGGCAGTGGGGACTTGCAGCTGCTACTTGCTCACATCTCATTACACCAGGAAGCAGAGCAGGTTTTGTTTTTTTTTTTTTTTCATGCAAACAGACAATATATAATTACCACTAAAATATATAATATAACCAGGCATGTGGTACATGCCTGTAATCCCAGCACTTGGGAAATAGAATCAAGAAGATCAGGAGTTCCAGGCCAGCCTCAGCAACATAGTGAGTTGAAGGCCACTCTAACCCATAGGGCTGTCTCAAAAATAAAAAAACAAACAAACAAACAAACAAACAAACAAAAAACAGTGTGTGTGTGTGTGTGTGTGTGAGAGAGAGAGAGAGAGAGAGAGAGAGAGAGATAAAATTCTACCGTGGGTTAAATAGTTGTTTGAGAATAGTTCCTATAGTTATATATTTTATATGACTAAATCCAATTATATAAATGAACGCTTATAAGACAGTTGGTTCTTGGATTTCATGTTTATACTCAAGTGTCACAGTTTTGAAGCTTTTCTTTTGAAAGTGCCCAAAATCACTGTTTTTATAACGAACATTTGTAGTTCCCTGGTAGTACCCTGAACATTGTTAAAGCCTACAGAAGTGGAGCCTCTGGAGTCTGGCTCCTCCTCCTCCTCCTCCTCCTCCTCCTCCTTTCAGATTCTATGGACTCATAGAACCCGGACTGCTTTGTAAGATTGAGTTACTTATTTTTAATCATATGTATATGAGTGCCTGCATGCATGTACTCCACAAATGTGCCTGGTCCCTGCAGAGGCCAGAAAAAAGCATCCAGTCTCCTGGGACTGGAGTCACAGGAAGTTGTGAGCCACCCTGTATACACGCTGGGAACCAAACCCCAATGCTTCGCAAGAGATAGTCAGTGTTCTTCTTAACCTGTGTTCTCTGTCCAGCGCTGAACACAATTGCCTGTCATAAATTAGCCTGCATTTCCATGATCCAACACCAGAGGGCAGAGCCTTAGCTGCTCAATACTTAACTCTAACTGTCTAAAATGAGTCTGGCCCCAAAGTGCTATGGGAAAAAAGTCCCATTTCAGGTCACCAAGTTTAACTCTTTTGGAAATACGGGTTTCCATCGAAGCAAAAGTCACTGTAGTGTATCCTGGGAAATTAAGCAATTTAGTAGTACCATACTTCAGTGAGATCAGATTTCTGCAAACTTCAAACCAGAAACCAGGTGAAAAGAAATCCCATAAGAAGGTAATACATGAGGGCCTTGACAGTGGACAAAGGCACGCATAGACTTGGGGAAAAAATTAAGAGCACGTGAAAATAATTATGTTGTGTCTTTAAACACAATGAAACTATCTAATTATGCCTAAATACATTAAAGGTCAACAACACATAATCTATCCAGACTCATAAAATGCATTATGTAAATAATAATTAAATCAACATGCCTTTTCTTTCTCTCATCTCTAGCCTATTAGCCCTAGAAACACCAAAACATTGTGTAATTGGAATACGCTTAAAAAGCTGTCATGTGCCGGGCAGTGATGGCCTTTAATCCCAGCACTTGGGAGGCAGAGCCAGGTGGATCTCTGTGAGTTCAAGGCCAGCCTGGCATATAGAGTGAGTTCCAGGAAAGGTGCAAAGCTACACAGAGAAACCCTGTCTTGAAGAAAACAAAAACAAAAACAAAAAGCTGTCATGTTTCGGTGAGATAATGTCATACAACCCAAAGCCCACAGACACCAAATTCTCTTGACAGTTCGTCAAACCCATGGCATCGTTTATTTTTGGGAAATCATCACTGTAAGAAAGACACGGTTGGAAAGCCCGCAGGAGTCAAAGCCAATAGAGAAAAAGGGAAGAAAGACTGTTCTCTCCCTGTGGGAACATGAAGGGCACTGGAGATCCCGTTGCTGAATAAAATCGCCTGGAACAGAACAATTCACATTGCACGATCCTACCAGAGAACACACATGCACTGCTAAGGCTGAATTGAAAGTCTTTATTCAGCAGCTGGCGGCTGCACTTGAACTTGCCCTAACCATGCAGCCCCGAGCCTCACTGCTCTTGGTCTTTTAAGCACAAAAACCATAGCCTGGGTTGATACACTTCAGTTAGCAAGAACAGTTAGCAATAAACAGGACCACAGAAGGCAGAGCAAAAGGTTAGATTAAAAAAAAAAAGAGGACGTGAGCGCTGGTATGGTTGGGGGGGAAAGGGTTTTATTGGAGATACAAGGGACAGAACAGCCAGAGGCGTCTGGAAGGGTCCAGACTGAACTGGACCTTTGAGAGGAGGGAGAGAAAGAGGAGAAGGAACCAGGAGCCAACGAGGAGAACCAAGAGGGTATGTAGCCAAAATGGCTGAGTTATATAGAAATCAGAAGCTGGAAGAAGGGAAGAGAAGCCCAGGGCTGGAAAGATTTAGGGGAGCGGGTGGGATGAGAAGTCCTGGGGAGAGCCACAGGTCCTGAGTGGACTTTGTCCCAGATTTCTTTGGGACCTGACAAGGACATTTAGAGACTTTCCCAGTCTCTGTTCAGATGGTGTCAGTAAAAGATTGGGAACATGAGAAGCACCAGCACCTCCTTCTGATGTTTGAGCAGTCTCTGTAACACCAGATGACTCGTAATGGAGTCCCAGCTAACTGGAAACCCTCTAATTTGGCACCATCACCCAGGGCGTTGCCTGCTTCCTGCCCTTTGTCTTCAGACACACTGCCTGGACATACTGTCTGTCCATGGGCCTGTCCCACCGCCCCTCCCCCACCGGGCCTCCGGTTCCTGTTTTGGCAAACATTGCTGCCTCTGTGCCTGGTCCCTAGGCCTAAATGGTGCTTCTATCATGGAGCCAACTGTGCTTAGGTCTGGGAGCTTGTTCCATAGGTAGAAGTCACAAACCAGAAACTGAAGTAGACAAGCTGGAGAGATGGCTCAGCAGCTGAGAGCACGTGTTGTACTTCCAGAGGACCTGAGTTCAGTTCCCAGAACTCACATCAACCATCTGTAACTCTAGCTCCCAGGGATCTGATACCTCTGACCATCTCGGGCCCCTAAACTCAGGGCACATTAAAAAAAGAAACTGTTGAATGGTGATCACCAGAGCTGGGGGATATAGGATGAAGGATGGGAAAGGTTGATAAGTAGGTACTGAGCTATAGTCAGAGAGAAGCAGAAAGCCCTGTGTGCCATTGTATGGCACAGTGACTGTCAGTGACATTCCTGTGGAACTCAAAAGCTTTACAAAGGACTTGGGGGAGCTTTCTCCATAAAGAAATCATAACTGTTGAGATAATAAGTGTAGGATGATTTAAATATTATACAGTGTCTGCATGTATCAAAGTATCACATACCATGCTATTAATATGTATAAATTCTTAGCTTTATTACCAGTTCAAAATACACTGGGCTAGCCTTTGTTGGTTAAATCACCACCCTCGGCGGCCATACCGACAGAGGAGAGTGCTGGAGGAAAGTCACGAACCATAGTTATCTTTTAGAGCTTTATTGGGAGAGAGAGAGAGAGAGACAGAGAGAGAGACAGAGAGACAGAGAGACAGAGAGACTGCACGGAGGGAAGAGAGCAGAAAAAGAAAAGAGAGACACACAGAGGGCCCACCCGCTTTTTAGGCTGGGCCACTGTCCCAGGCTGATGACGTAATTAAGGACAGAATCCTTACAGCCTTAGCACGAGCAAACCCTCGTTTGATCCCCAAAACAAGATATTTTAGTTTATTATTATTTTTGTTTTGTTTTGTTTTTTGTTTTTCAAGACAGGGTTTCTCTCTGTAGCCTTAGCTGTCCTAGAATTTGCTTTGTAGACCAGGCTGGCCTCAAACTCACAGAGATTTGCCTGTCTCTGCCTCCCAAGTGCTGGGATTAAAGGTGTGCACCACCACCACCACCACCACCACCACCACCACCACCACCCAGCACAAATTTTTTTTAATCTTTATTGAAGCAGGGACTCGCTCTAGCCCAGACTAACCCTAATATACATTTTGCAGTACCAGGTGAATGGAACTCACAGCAATTCCTATACCTCAGCCTCCTGAGTGCTAGATTACAGACATGAGCAACCACATTAGACTTAAAAAAAAAAAAAAAAAAGAGGCATGCTGGGCACCTTTAATCCCAGCACTCAGGAAATGGAAGAAAGCATTTCTCTATGAGTTCCAAAATGTCCAAGGCTGCACAGTGAGACCCTGTCTCAAAATAAATAGATAGATAGATAGATAGATAAACGTAAACTGGGAAGTAGTGACACATGCCTTTAATTCAAGAGTCAGAGGCAGGCCTGGTCTACAGAGCGAGTTCCAGGACAGCCAGGGATACACAGAGCAACCCTGTCTCAAAAAAAAAAAAAAAAAAAAGAAGAAGAAGAAGTCTTCTCATGTACTCTGTAAATTTCCTACAATCAAAATTAAGATGCTTGTTTATACTTTATTATTTGAACTTAGCTTTTAGAGTGAATGGAGTGACCTCCATTTCTTGGCAAAGGTAGAGCATTATCTAAAATTCTGACTCTCAGCCAAACCTGATGACCCGTGCCTATAATCCCAGCACTGGGGAGGTTGAGGCAGGAAACTCAACTCAAGGTTATCTTGGGCTACATACTGAGTTTAAACCCAGTAGGGACTGCATGAGATCCTGTGTTAAAAGCAAACAGAAAGGAAGAAAAAAAAAAAAAAAAAAGATAGATTCTGGCTTTCGAATACCTTGGCTCCATAAGCAAACCTGAGTTCCAACTGCAAGGCTGTCTGCAGTTTAATAGCTGCCAGGTTGAGAGAGTTATAAATAGACACATCAAGGCCTGATACACAATCCACAGCAGTTCTTACTAATATGAAAATCCCATTTGCAATGGCTTTTTCTACCCAACTGAATTGGCCCAGCGAGGTAATCCTGTTAAGACCAAATCCCTGTCTCAAGAGGCCCCAGGAATTGTTATTTGCATAGATTTGCATACCAATCCCCAGTTGATAAAATTCCTCATTAAGGAATGGATTTCTCCCTAGCTGCTGAAATGAAAGAAGCCAAACCTTGTGGCCCAATGTGTTAAATAAAATTGGCCTAACCTCTTGCTCCTTGATACTTTTAACAAGCACTGCTACTTATTTTCAATTCAGTAAAACTTCACCCAAACTCAAGTTTTATGGAGGAATTCTCTACTGGGGATGAGGGACAAGATGCTCAGAGTGGATACTCACCAGCTGGAGAGTCCAAGGAAGACATCAAGACACACTTGAAGCCAGCCAGTCCGAGGGAGGGTCCCTCTGCCATGCGCCAGAGAAGCCGGGCCCAAGAGCCGGTGCCACACTGAGTCTCCAGCGATCTTTCTCCGTCTGCTTCCACCTCTGCATTCCTGTTTTCTTTAGGTCACGCCCCTTTTTCCTGACACCCCTTCCTCAGTCTTCTTTCCCCATCTGTAAAACAGAACTAACTCCCATGTTAAGGATGGTAAGCAGCAAAAGCATTGTCCCCAGCTTGTTAGCATTCCCTTGGCTCTTGTTCTGCGAAGGCCTAGCTTTGACTTTACAGGCTCCATCTTAGGGAAGGGCCACCATTTCAGACCACCTGCTGTACTCGGTTCCAGGAAGGACCTCAGGAATGTGCCATGACAACAGATACCTAATCTGGGACAGACATCCTGCCTGTGGTTTATGGCCCTTGAAGATAAGATAACCCTGCTGAGCAGTCCAGATAATCCTGCTCAACAAGTTGGGGTTCCCCACCAAAAAGTCTAAACCCATGGTTTCATGGTTTCAAATGTGGCTTCGAGCCGAAAGTCTAGACCAATAGTTTCAAAAAAATCACCTTGCCCCATGTCCCTTCTACTCAATCCCATGTTGCCAATTCCCAGCTTGTGGTTTTTCCCTATAAAAACCCTATACACCTGGGCTCGTGGCCGCCGCCACATTTCCTTCCATCTGCCGTGTGGTGGCCCAGGTTGAACCTGAATTAAAGGACCCCCATGTGCTTGCACCGGAAACCGGCTCCTCGGTGGTCTCTGGGGGTTTTAAGAAACAGGTACAACAGTTTCCCATTTGGTTTTCGAGACAAGGGCTTGCTGCACGGCCCAGGCTGACCTCGGGCCTCAGCCACCTCTGAGTGCTGAGATCACTCTTTAAACCACTGCCTGCTCTTAGAGCCTCACTCACATCTACCTCTGCCTCCTTGGGTGTCCTCTAAACCTACGCCCGTGGTCCTAATCATTCTCTCAGGCCAAGATCACAGGTACGTTAGCAGACTACGGGCCTGACCTGCTGTCTGTCATCTCTCTCTCCACTAAAGAAGTTAGGCTGCCTCCGCTTAAGAGGATTCAGATTGCCTAGCTTGCACTCTGTGAATGAAAACGAGCACATGGCTGCTCCTAGGTCTGGCTGAAGAGACGGTTTTAGTGGAGATAGAGGGAAGAGCACTGCACGAGGCATCTGGAAGGATCCAGACTGAACTGGGCCACGAGATGAGAAAGAGGGAAAGGAGAGAGACGGAGAGGAGGCCAAGAGGACGTAGAGAGCTCATGGGAACCAAGAGACGGAGAGAAGCCAGCCAGAAGCCAAGAGGCGGCGGAGTGATGGGAGGAGCCACAGGTACTGACGGAGACTTGTCCCAGGTTTCTTTGAGAGGACACTCACAGCCTTTCACAGGGGCTGGAGAGGGGGCTGAGCAGTCAAGAGCATTTGCTGCTTTTCCAGAGGACCCACATTCAGCTCCCAACACCACTCCACAACAGGCAGCGCACACCTGCGACCCCAGCTCCAAGGATCAAGCACCCTCCTCTTCTTGACTTCTTTGGACACATACTCACTTGAGGCAGGCATGCGCGCGAGCACACACACACATGCGCACAGGTAGAGAGATGACTCGGAGGTTAAGAGTATGTGCTGCTCTGGCTGAGAACCCAGGTTATCCTCCCATCACCTACATGGTGGCTTACAACCCTTGTAACTCCAGTCCCAGGGGAACTAGTACCCTCTTCTGTCCTCCAAGAACATTAAGCATATACACAGTGCACATATACACATAAAATTAAAAAAAAAAAAACATGAATAAAATAAATCTTAAAAAGAAAAAAAAAAAAAAGACTTCACAAACTTCATGCTTGGCCTTTCTAGCCTGGCCTCTGGGCACCAGGTACACATATGCACACTCTCTTCCTCCAGCAACATGCACACTTGCACAATCTGATATATGATACACGCACAGACACATACACACACATTCATACTATTCCTTACCACCTTCTCAGAAATACCACCAGAACTTCCTGTCTATCAAACCAAGACATGTTTCTTTTTTGGGGGGAGGGGGGAGATGAGGACTGAACCAGGGCCTTGTGCTTGCTAGGCAAGCGCTCTACCACTGAGCTAAGCCACCAACCCCCAAGACATGTTTCTTACCTAATGATAGAGAGAAATTCCCCTTGACCAGCCTGAAATGGACTCAGAAGCAGAGGGGGATACAGTCCCTCATGGCTAAAGAAGGCATGCACCAGGAATGTGAGAAAGCTGATCACGTTGTGTCTGCAGTCAGGAAGCAGAGAGAGATGAATTTCTTTCTTCTTTATATTTAGTCTGGGACCCTAGCCCACCGAATAGTGCGGCCTGAATTTAGAGTCCATCTTCCCACCTCAGTTAGCCCAACCTAGAAACTCCCTCACAGACTTGCCCAGAAGCGTGACTCCTACGTGACTCCAAATCCTGTCAGATCGACAATATAAACCATATAAACAGGCAGTTCATTATTTTCGTTGTCAATTTGAGATTAAGAAACACGGAGGGCAGCCAGGCAGTGGTGGCACACGCCTTTAATCCCAGCACTCGGGAGGCCAAGCTAGGCGAATCTTTGTGAGTTTGAGTTCAGCCTGGTCTACAAAGTAAGATCTAGGACAGGCTCCAAAGCTACACAGAGAAACCCTGTCTCAAAAATAAATAAATAAATAAATAGATAAATAGATAGATAGATAGATAGATAGATAGATAAATAAATGAATAGAAACATTGAGGGCATTAGTGAGACACTTTTAGATGTACCATGAAGGTGTTTCCAGAGAAGATTAACCAAGTCCTAAATATAGAGGACTCGGCTCCCTGGAGCTAGGATCCCAGACTAAATAAGAAGGGAGAAGGGAGAAGAAGGCACCCAGCTCTCTTCTCTGATAACCTGGTCCTCTACCGTGTGAGCCAGCCACGAGGGAATAGGAACCATGTCCCCTCAAATTGTCAGCCAAAGCAGACCTCTTTCCCTCGGGTAAGAGGCCAACCATTCAGAGAGCAGACTCTCCACCCATATCAACAATCCCCCCCTATGTGAGTGGTATGTTTTCAGAAATCAGCGGCACAAACACTGAAGCATTTTGTAGTTTGCAGTTTTAGCTTTCTGGCTAAGGATTTTTCTGAAATAAACAGTTGTGTTGGCACGGTGGTTGCAGTCTTCGTAGATGCCAGCATACAATCACCCACACTCCCCATCTCAGTGTTGGCCTCTGTCTCCCTCCCTTGGGCTCCAAGTGTTCACAGCACTCCACCCTCTTTCCTGCTGAAGAGCTTGTTCTCTTCCAGTGTATGTCTGTAATTTGGGACTGGGGAGCTGGCACAGTCAGTCAAGTGCCTGCTGCTGTGCATGCGTGAAGGTCTGTGTTCAGCTCTCCAGCAACCAAGCCAGGTACAGCTGTGTGTATCTGAAACCCTAGCACTGGGGGTGAGGAGCAGAGGAGACAGGAAGACCCCAGGAGCTCATCCCAGGTCAGTCAGCCTAGCCAAGGATGAGCTACAGGTGTAGTGAGAGATTCTGTTTACAAAAATACCACAAAATTCAGGGCCTGGTGAAACATGCCTTTAATCCTGAGACAGAGGTGGGTAAATCTCTGTGAGTTCAAGGCCAGCCTTGCTTTACATAGTGAGTTCCAGGACAGCTAGAGTTTCAAAGAGAAACCTTGTCTCAAAAAAATAAACAAGGGGCTGGAGAGATGGCTCAGTGGTTAAGAGCACCAGCTGCTCTTCCAGAGGTCCTGAGTTCAATTCCCAGCACCCACATGGTGGCTCACAACCATCTGTAATGAGATCTGGTGGCCTCTTCTATATACATAACAAATAAATAAATCTTTAAAAAATAAATATAAATAAACAAATAAAAATTTAAAATAAGGTAGAGAGCAATTAAGAAGGAATCCTGAAGTTGACCTCTGGTCTCCACATTCACATATGCAGGCCAGCTTACACATACCTACATATATAGACTGCATATACCAGACAGATCAATCATACATACATACATACATACATACATACATACATACATACTTACACACATACATACATGATATTTGCAATGCAGTCATGCTCAGTGGTATACACACACAGTCTCAGCTATTCTCTGGGAGGCAGAGGCAGGAGGATCACTTCAGCCTAGGAGTTCAAGACCAGCCAGGGCAATATAGTAAGACCCCTATCTCTAAATAAATAAGTACAATGCATTCTCATTACTGGGAAGTTTGAGAATAAAAACTTCCAGAGGACATGATAATATTCACGAGATGGCTAGAGAAGGGGAGTGTATTATTCTCTGAGTGTTGCTATAACAATGATTAAAAAAAGAATCAGATGGTTCAAGTAAAATGAAATCAAATGTGGAGGGGTTGGTCCCAGGAGGCTCTAGGGGAGAATCAGTGGCATGCTTCTCTTCCAGTTCCTGGTGGTTCCCAAAAACCCTTGGCCTTTTTGTCTCGGGGCTGCAAAAACACAGCCACTGCCACAACTGTCACGTAGTGTGTGTCACTGTGTGCCATCTCCCCTACGGACAAATCATAAACCTGCACCACAGATTTCATCTCAGCATCTTTAACTTAGCCAGCCTAGTGGCTCATACCTGCAATCCTGCAAACCCGACTACTTGAGAAGCTGAGGAAGAGGATGACAATCTGGGGAATTTAGCAACTTGTTTTGTGACAGTTCCTGGGAAGAGAAGAACATCTCTTCATACAGACTTGGCCTGGGCATCCAACCAGCCGGCTGAAGTGATTCCCCTCAAGTCTAGCTTAGTGAACCAACTGGTGACTTCACTGGGTTTGCTTTTTTTAATCTGTTCTGTTGTTTGTTTTGTCAAGACAGGGTTCTCTGTGTAGCCCTGGCTCTCCTGGAACTCACTCTGTAGACCAGACTGGCCTTGAACTCACAGAGACCAGCCTGCCTCTGCCTCTGCCTCTGCCTCTGCAGTGCTAAGACTAAAGGTATACAACAACAACAACAACAACAACAACAACACCCAGACCCTGGCTTCCTCAGGGTTTCTTGCAGGAGCACAGCTGGTTTGAAGGCAGTTGCATCATCAAAAGGCCCACCAGGACACGATGAAGATTCATGAAAGCTTCACCCTTGGAGTCCCCATCTCAATCTGCAGGCAGTCCCACCCGGTCTTAATCGCTTGCTGCTTATCTAATGTAGAGGAGGAGCCCTGTGAACTTGTAACTTCTATGACCTTGCAAATCTTCTGAGCATTATTGAGTTTCCCTCCTTCCTTATAACACAACCTCACCCCCTATCTCCAAATTAGTAGGAGAAGGGAGAAAAAGGAAAAGAAGGAGAAAAACTAAGACCTCGGATGGTCTCAATGGCTAAACAGCTGGCTAGTATGCACTAGGCCCTGGATCTCATCTCTAGCATCACAAATTAAAAAATAGTAATCAGACTGTTTGCACAGTGGTGGTGCATGCCTTTTATCCCAGCACTGGAGGCAGAGGCAGGTGGATCATTGTGAGTTTGAGGCCAGCCTGGTCTACAAAGCAAGTACCAGAACAGCCTGGGCTACACAGAGAAACTGTCTCAAAATAAATAAATAAATAAAAATAATTTTTTAAAAAAAATTTTAATTAAAAAAAATTGTAATCAGGTTGGGTTTGATGGTGCATGCCTTTAGTCCCAGTACTCAGGAGGCAGAAGCAGATGGAACTATTTGAGTCTAAAGTCAGCCTGGTCTACAAAGCAAGTTCCAAGACAGCTACACAGAGAAACCTTGTCTCAAAAAAACAAAGAAAGAAAGAAAGAAAGAAAAAAAAAAGATGGAAGGAAGGAAGGAAAGAAAGAAAGAAAAGAGAGAGAGAGAAAGAAAGAAAGGAAGAAAGAAAGGAAGAAAGAAAGAAAGAAAGACAGACAGACAACAAAAATAGCAATCATTTTTTTAAAGGTGGGAAAAGGGCCTCATGAAGCTGTACCCCCTCCTTGAGGGCCTAATGGCAGTTTCTGATTGCTGGGGAAGGGGATGTCATTGAATTCAGTGTTAAGGCCACTGTAACTTGCCCATGCTCCAGTCAATGATATCCCCACTCCTGCACATGCAAGCACACCTGATTAAACTTGGTTGGTTGGTTACAGGGGAAAAAAATATGAAAACAGGAGAATTTGTTATGAAAAATAAAGGTTTGATGGGGAGGGTCGTGTCCTGGTTTGCTTTCTGTGATGAACACCATGACCAAAAGCACCTTAGATGAGGAGAGGGTTAAGTTCATCTTACACTTCTAGGTACAGTCCATCACTGCGGAAAGTTTGGACAGCCAGGGCTACATAGTGAGATCTTATTTAAAAAAGAAAGAAAGAAAGAAAGAAAGAAAGAAAGAAAGAAAGAAAGAAAGAAAGAAAGAAAGAAAGAAAAAGGAAGAGGGGCTGGAGAGATGGCTCAGTGGTTAAGATCACTGGCTGTTCTGACAGAAGTCCTGAGTTCAGTTCCCAGGACCCACATGACAGCTCACAACAACTGTCTAACTCCTGTTCCAGGGGATCCCACACCCTTATAAAGGCAAAATACCAACATACATAAAATAAAAATAAATTATAAAAAAAATAAAGAGAAAAAGGAAGAAATGAAAGAAGGAAGTGCTAGGAATCCAGATCTAGGCTGTGGGGATGTTTATTTCTTCCATACTCAGTAGCCACCACCATGTGTTCCTAAATCAGCCCATGGGGTTTTATTTTACTGTGAGTCCTTGAGCATATGCCCCAAAGTTCAGACACAGAAAGCCCGTCTAAATATATTCATTTTCATAATATATATATATACACATACTGTGTGTGTGTGTGTGTGTGTGTGTGTGTGTGTGTGTGTGTGAATGTTACATGTGCGCAAGGAGGCCAGAAGAGGGTGTTGAATCCCTTAGAACTGGATTTACAGGTGGGAGTAAGCTACCCAACGCAGGCACTGAGAACTGAACTTAGGTCCTCGGGAAGAGCAGAATGCGCTCTCAGCCACTGAGCCAGCCATCCTCCAGCCCTTTAACCAAGAGAAAGAACCTCGATGAAAGACTTTTAAAGGAAGGGCTGTTTGAAGACCTTTGGGTTCCAATGAACGACTCCGTGGACCTTTAATGAGACAGATTCTTCAGGAAGTTGGCAGGGCTGAGAAACCCGAGCCTCTGAGACGCCTGAGGCAGAGGGAGGGTTCAAGGACACCGTCTCATTCATACCCACTTAAGCAGTTCCCATTGCCCTTCCTTATTATGCTCCTGAGGCTCATTCAAAGCTAACACTCAAGCACCAGTGACATCTGGTAGCTCGGGTAACCGTGGGCAACCAGCTTCACTCACCGTTGTCCTAGCAACAGTGATGTTCTTCAGTTGGGTTTCCACTGTGAAGTAATCATTGCTCTTTGAGGTGGACTCCTCCACGTTTGCAGTTTTTTTCATCAATGACATTTATGAATAAGCCTCAATTAGACGTAATTACAACAGAACTGTTAAGTGAGGCTATGAATCATGTCAGATTTGCATATCCTTCCATCAAACCTGGCCAACTCATGAATTGTGTACCTGGTGCCATTCAGGGATAGGGTGCCATGTGGTGGTATTGTGTTCTCCAAAATATTGTACATCCTAATAAACTTATCTGGGGTCAGAGAACAGAACAGCCACTAGATACAGAGACTGGAAAATGGTGGCACACACACCTTTAATGCTAGCATTCCAGAGGCAGAAATCCATCTGGATCTCTGTGAGTTTAAAGCCACACTAGAAACAGCCAGGCATTGTAACACAAGCCTTTAATCCCAAGAAATGATGTCAGAAAGCAGAAGGTATTTAAGGTGTAAGGACGAGGAACTAGAACCTGGTTAAGCTTTTAGGCTTTTGAGCAGCAGTTCAGCTGAGATCCATTTGGATGAGGACACAGAAGCTTCCAGTCTGAGGAAACAGCTGAAGAATTGGCAAGGTGAGGTGGCTGTGGTTTGTTCTGCTTCTCTGATCTTCCAGCATTCTCCCCAATACCTGGCTTTAGGTTTGTTTTTATTAATAAGAACTTTTAAGATTTGTGCAACAGTGCCATTTGCTGTAAAAAAAAAAAAACAAAAAACAAAAAACAAAAAACAAACACCCACCATGCTCCAATTCAATCAAGGTGGGCCACCTCTCCTCCACATCCTTACCTATTCTCCAAAGACAAACAAGAATAGACTCCACGGCTTCCTGTTCCAGCTCAGTGCTGTATGTAAAAGAAAGAGAGAGATTGGGGGGTAGGGAGGGAAGGAGAAAAGGAAAGAAAAGAAAAAAGAGAAAAGAGAAGGAAAAAATAGCCCAGTATAGTTAGCGCCACATTCACCTGAAGAAACCTCAAGTTTTCATGACCCAGAATCACTCTGCTGGAAAATGATGGAGCCAGGATTCAGAGGCCCCTCTCCCAGTTCCTCCTACTCCCACCACTGAGCCAGTGATGGCATGTTTCTTTGAGTTGTTTGAAAGATGACATTGAGTTTCATGATGCCCACAAACCTGGTGGAAATAGTACGTGTCGACATATCCAGCAAAGGTTAGTAGGAAGTGACTCAGTCTTGGGAAGCCCAGGACTGGCTGTTGAACTACAAACTCCCAATGGCCCATGGCCTCTGAACTCCTGGATTAAATGACAGTATCTGGCCCACCCACACTCAAATACATTATGATCTCCCCTGCCTTCACAGAATCCCATTGCATGTGCTACATGTGCTGCCATAAAAATAAGTCTGGAAGGAAGCAAGGCAGAGAACCTTTAACTATTCCTCTAACACGGGCACGTTCTTGTTCCAAGCAGGTGACTTACGCTCCTTTGAGCCCTCTGGCTTGTGGTGGGGATGGCCAGGGAGGATCCCTGTTCTTAGATGGCTGTTTCTGTATGTCCAAGTCCCAGCAACCAGCTTTTGACAGTCATAAAAAGGATGATACACAATTTTGAGTCACAGCCGCAAAAAAAGCAGCTTGTAATTCTAACATCCATCCTAATGGTCAGCCTTCAGAAGCTTCCGAGGCCGCCACAGATTCCTGGGGCTATAGTTTACTGATGATGGCTCCTGTTGGTGCAGGGTTGAGGCTTTCATCAAAAGAAGCAGTTGTTTGGCACATCTGTAAGGCTGGTGTCTTGTCTGTGATTCATTTGAAGGTGTTTTAATGAAGAGTTTATCTCTGGGAACAATGATATTAAGGCAAAATGTGATCAAAGAATTGTTTGATTAGTAATTTGGGGGATGAGGCTGAGAGAGGGTTTCTCTGTGTAGCCCTGGCTGTCCTGAAACTGGATCTGTAGACCAGGTTGGCCTTGAACTCAGAGATCTGCCTGCCTCTACTTCCCAAGGGCTAGAACTAAAGGTGTGCACCACCACACCTGGCTGTTTTTACACAGGCACAGTAACACAGCTTCACAGAGTTAAACAAATGCAATATAAACAAAAGTAACACACTTTAAAATATTCTACTACACAGCACTTAAGAGGTAGATATGAGAGGATAAAAAAGTTCAAGGTCATCCCTTGCTACATGGTAAGTTCAAGGCCAACTGGGTTTCAATAAACTTTTTCTCAAAATAAGAAAAGATGCTGGGCAGTGGTGGCATATACTCCTTTAATACCAGCACTTGGGAGGCAGAGGCAATCAGATATCTAAGTTTGAGGCCAGCCTGATCTACAGAGGGAGATCCAGGACAGGCACCAAAACTACACAGAGAAATCCTGTCTCGAAAAAAACCAAACAAACAAACAAACAAAAAAAAAAGCACTGGCTGTTTCCCAATGGACCTGGGTAGAATTCCCAGCACTATCTAGAACTTCATTTCAGGGAATCCACACCTTCTTCTGGCCTTGGAGGGCACCGGGCACACAAGTGGTATACAGACATACATGCAGGCAAAACATTCACACTTATAAAATAATATTTAAAAGATAAAAAATAATAAATACATGAAAAAAAGAAAGGAATAAATTTAACTTTGTATGTACTTAACATTTGCTCCTACATATGCTTCTCATACTCCCTTCTCTGTAATGAGTACATTTAGCTGACTTTTTTTTTTTTTTCCCCCGGAGCTGAGGACCGAACCCAGGGTCTTGTGCTTGCTAGGCAAGTGCTCTACCACTGAGCTAAATCCCCACCCCCTTAGCTGACAAATATTACAAGAACCAGGTGATACCAATAGTAGATTTGATCAGTGGGCACACGTGGAACAGAGCACCCAACACGTGTGGACTGCACATTGTTTTTAAGAGCTCAAGAGACCCTCACTGAGTGTGATGTCCGAAGATGGGGAGGAGGAGGAACATCGCAAGTTCGAGGCCACCCTGCTCTACATAGCCAGTTCCAGGCCAGCCAGGGCTACATCATGAGACTCTAGAGAGGGAAAAGAGAGAACAGAGAAATGAGAAAGGAGAGAATTCAGAAATAGTGCTGTCACGGTTTGAGGACAGAAGCGACTGGGGAGGCACCGTGGGAGCTTTCAACACTTCCCCACCTTTGTTCAGCACTCATCACCGTCCCTGAGATTATATGACAGACTTGCCAAGCAGATTTTTCTTCAGGAGCTAAGACATAATGAGAATAGCACCTTTTTACTACACTGGAGTGATTCAGGGTCAATGAGACGGCTGGGTGGGTAAAGGCGCTTGCCATCAACACTGAAGATTTGAGTTAGACCCCCACCTGGTGGACAGAGAGAGCCAGCTCCGGAAAGTTGTGCTCTGACCTCCACATGCACTTGGTGGCACATGGCTCACATGCCCCATACATAATTTTTCAAAACCTATATTTTTAGATTGTTTTATTTATGTGTATGAGTGTTTTGCCTGCGTGTATGCGTGGGCACCAAGTGCATGCTTCATACACTAGGAAGTCAGAAGTGGGCATCAGATCACCAGGAACTGGAGGCAGGCACGGCTCTGAGCTGCTGTGTGGGTGCTGGGAACCAAACTCAGGTCCTCTGAAAGAGAAGCAAGTGCTCTTGAACTACTGAGCCATCTCTCCAGCCCCTAAAAACATTTTGCGGGGATGGGGTTGGTTTGTCGAGACAGTGTTTCTCTGGGTAGACCAGGCTGGCCCCGAACTCAGAGGTCCACCTGCCTCTGCCTCCCAAGTGCTAGGATTAAAAATGTGTGCCACCACTGCCAGAAAACACTTTTAATAAATAAATAAAATGGGAGTATTTAACACAGAAAAGTGATTTGTCACAAACATCCGGGACACACATGACTCAGGTCTGTCACAGCATTAGTGTGCCAGTGTGGATTCTCAGCCATCTGAGGAAGAGAGGAGGAGGGATAATTTGATCTTCTCACATCTTTTAGTGGGGTGAACCCTGGCCAAAAGAGGGCCAGCCACTACTGACGAGCCAGGCCCTGGAGAGGCTGTCACACAAATGAGAACAACCCGCCCTGACAGCTGCCTCGGCAATCAGCCAGCATTCACGCTGCACAAAGGAGGCCCATCAGCCCTCGGCTGGTCCTGCGGGTCTGCATAAGCACTGACTCAGAAAAAGCTATCAAAGAGTTCATCTTCAGCCGTTCCTTGTTGCTACGGAAAGCTTAGGAGGAAGGGCTTTCCAGAGCCTGCGATAAAGCACCTGCTGAGAGGAATGGCGGACACAGTCCAGGTTTGGCCTCCGAGTCATTTAGAAGGAGCATCTTCAGTTCAATCCCTGAATGCTTACAAGAGATGATCTCTGTATTGTTGATATCATGTAATTACCACCAAACTCCCTATGGAAGTCAATGGTTAATCTTTACTGAGAATCAAGAAAGTTGACTAACCAAGTTTAATTTACTTTAGCCACCCCCCTCACTTAATGACACTGTTTGTTTTATTTCATTTTGTTTAAGATGGGACCTCATTTTGTAGCCCAGATTGTCCTTGAACCCGAGGTTCTCTTGTTTTAGCATCTGGAGTACTGGGATTACAAGCATACACCACTACACCTGGTTCTTACCAGTTTATTGAATATCTATTCATCTGTAAGCATCTTCTCCATGTCAGAGCTGAAAAACAGCCATCATTTCCTTTTTGGGACAGGTCATTCAATGATTTTTAAAAACAGCTGGTACAAAATGTAAAGATATAAAAGGGAATAAACCACAGGCAACCGTGCAAAGTGTGCACATCTGTGAGCATGCATCTCTTTTGTAATTTATCAGGAGGCCTGAGCCCGGGCTGGAGAGATGGCTCAGAGGTTAAGAGCACTGACTGCTCTTCCAGAGGTCCTGAGTTCAATTCCCAGCAACCACATGGTGGCTCACAACCATCTGTAATGAGATCTGGTGCCCTCTTTCTGGCCTGCAGTCATACATGCAGGCAGAACACTGTGTACATAATAAATAAATAAATCGTTTTTTTAAAAAAGAGGCCTGAGCCAGGGATGTAACTCGATTGGTACAGTGCTGGCCTAGCATGCTGGAAGTCCTAGGTTTGATCCCCAACTCAGCCTGAACCAAGTATGGTAGCACACCAAGAATCTCTCCAATGTGGAGAGAGCGGAAGCCCAGAAGGTTAAAGTCATCTACGGGTGCACAGAGAACTCAAGCCCGTGAGCTACAAGAGACCTTGTCTCAAAAAATAAAAGGAAGAAAATTGCTGGAGGTAGCTCTGGCTGCTGTGAGTTTAATGACTGCCACAGAACACTAACTCCCACAGCCTAAGCAAGCATTCTACCTCTGAAATACATCCCTCGCGCCCCCCCCCCCCCCGTGTGTGTGTGTGTGTGTGTGTGTGTGTGTGTGTGTGTGTGTGTGTTACTACATTATCCTACTCAGGGTCATAACCTGTGTCCCCAGTCAGGTCCAACCACCGGTCCTCAATAAGCCAATTAAAACATCCAAATTAGGTAGGGGTGGAGATATGGCTCAGTGGTTAACAGCATTGAGTTCAATTCCCAGCAACCACATGGTGGCTCACAACCATCTATAACGGGGTCTAATGCCCTCTTCTGGCATAAAAAGCATACATGCAGATGTAGTTAGAGTTTTCCTGCCTGGCCCATAGTCAGGACAAATCTCTCTCACCCGCCAGGCCCATAGACGCTCAGACCCAACCAAGTAAACACACAGAAACTTATGTTACTTATAAACTGTATGGCCATGGCAGGCTTCTTGTTGTCTACTTCTTCTATCTTAAATTAACCCATTTCTATTAATCTATACTTTGCCACATGGCTCGTGGCTTACCATTACCTTATATCTTCCTTGTCATGGCGGTGGCTGGCAGTGTCTCCCCGCCCCAGCCTTTACTGCCCAGAATTCTCTTCTCTCTTGTCCTGCCTATACTTCCTGCCTGGCCACTGGCCAAACAGCATTTTATTTATACAGAGCGATATCCACAGCATGCAGATAGAGCACTTATATACATAAAATAAATAAATACATTTTTTTAAAAATCCAAATTAAAAGTGGAAATCAGAAAAAGGTTTATTCAATGTGACCATATTGGGAAGAGAGACAAAGAGACCCTAAAATCCCTCAAGTCAATCAATCTCCTGGGTCCTGAAGTGAGGTCAAAGTTTAAATAAAGGTAAAACATGTTTAAGCAGTCCTGGTCGAGGTGGGTCCTACCCACCAGCCCACTATTATTTTCTGGGGTTTGGTATCCTTTTATAAAGTGTTCTAACAAGTTATTAGAACTGTTTGAAACCTCCTGGGAGACGTTCTTCCCTCTGCCTAGTGCCTCTTTCTTCCCCCAGCACGAGATTCCTAGAGAAGTTCCCATTGCTTGGGGGTCCAGTGTTGCAAGAGTCTGATAATCAGATTGAGAGACACCGTGTCTATTTAGAATATCTTCGTTTCTGCCTGGCAGGTCACACTAGGCCCTAGTGACTAAAGATTGTATTCAGTCACACTAGGAATTACATTCTTTCTCCTCATCCTCTGTTGTTGTTTTGTTGTTGTTGTTGTTCTTTTGGGGGCCGCCACCCATCTTCCAAATAAATCACACACAGAGGTTTATTCTTAATTATGAATACCCAGCCTTAGCTTGGCTTAGTTTCTTGTCAGCTTTCCTTAACTTAAATTGTCCCATTCTCTTACTTCTGTAAATCTCTGCCTCCCGAGTGCTGGGATTAAAGGCGTGCGCTGCTGCTACTGCCACCCACCTGGCTTTAAAGGCTTGTAGGCTTCACATGGTGATGCCGGCTTTTTTTTTTTTAATTATTTATTATGTATACAAGTGTTCTGTCTACCTGCATGTATGCAGGCAGGCCAGAAGAGGGCACCAGATCTAACTATAGATGGTGTGAGCCACTATGAGGTTGCTGGGATTTGAACTCAGAACTATGGAAGAGCAGCCAATGCTCTTAACCTCTGAGCCATCTCTCCAGCCCTCTTTTTTCTTTTCCTAGATTTCTCCTTCTATGTATTCTCTCCTCCTGCCAGCCCCACCTATCCTTTCTGCTGCCTTGCTATTGGCCATTCAGCTCTTTATTAGACCATCAGGTGTTTCAGATGGGCACAGTAATACAGCTTCACAGAGTAAAAATAAATAAATAAATAAATGAATGAATGAATGAATGAATGAATGAATAAATAAATAAGTAAACAGAGAAATAAATGAATAAATAGAGAAATAAATAAATAGAGAAATAAATAAATGAATAGAGAAATAAATAAATGTAACACACCTTAAAATAATATTCTGCAACAGTCCTCCTCTTCCTCTTCTTCTGAGACATGCCTCACTCAGTTACCCCAAATTGGCCCTGAACTTGTGATCTCCCTGCCTCAGCATCCCAAGTATCTGAGCTCTCCAATCCAGGTTGACCTGGAACTTACCCTGGAGCCCAAGCTGGCCCTAAACTGGTAGCATCCCCCGCTTGACTCATCTAGTGTTGGAATTACAGGCATGAGCCACCATATCCAGTCAAAAACACTTTAAAAGACCCTAAACCCCTGGGAAACTTTCGTCTGCGGGAGGGCCCCCCAGAAATCAAGATTCCAAACCAGCAGATGCAACACGCATGAGGAATGTATTCAGCGCTGGCACGAGCGGGCTCTCTGCCCTGGTCAGTCAGAGAGCCCGAGCAGCGGTTACAAGCATTTTTAAAGGTAGAAACTACAAAATTAGCATAAGATACCAGGTGCCCGGGTTTGGCCCAATTTAAAAATCATCATCTATTTCAGCAATCATTTTGTTACGTGGGAAATTTTGTAACACTCCTCGTAAACTGGTTGGCTCAGGGGAGATCTAGGGGGAGCAGTTACTCTGGAGGGGAGTTCGCATAGTTATAGGCTTGTGGTTGGCTGACATTTGACCTAGTTTGCTGGACTCGCCAGATGGTCCTTATCTTGGGTCCCATTTGGGGAATTTTTAAACAGAGACTTATTATTATTTTTTTTAATCTATAATTACAGACCTTGTCCCAAGGCTGACGTCTGGACTCTGAAACTTTTTACTTATTTTCAGGGAGAGGATGGGTCAGTGTCTAACGAAAGCAAGTTTACAGAAGCAAAGTGAGCAATTTGCAATTGTAAAATGTATCTCTAATTTTTTTTCTCAACTTTAATGTTGAATCTATAGAAAATATGTAACTTTGAAGGGACATGCAGTGAAGCGTGATCCTAATTAGTCTTATCAATAAAAACCAGGAGTCAAATATCGGGGCAACAACCTGAAAGATCAGAGAAGCAAAGCAACAGCCACTACTGACTGCTTCCCTCTCCGGACCCTCAGACCGAAAGGGGCATGAGATCCCTCCAGCCAGCTGATATTCCTGTCTCCACCTCCCAAGTGCTGGGATCAAAGGTGTGTGCCACCACCATCTGGCCTCTATACTGAACTAGTGACAAGCTCCACCCTCTGATCTCCAGGCAAGCGTTATTTGTCAGAACACAAGCAAAATTTCACACAACAATGAAGGCCAGACTATCTAAGCCACAAAGTCAGAAAATTAGGAGATGCAAAGAGAGATTGTTCATGAGCCATGCACAGATACTGCACATCCAGTTTGTCCTAGGGTCTCAATATGAGAGCACATATCGTCTGCACCCCTACACCCTGCACATCCCATTGTGTAAACAACTTACTGAAAAGTGAGAAGCCACATATTACCCTCCCTTTTTGTTGTTGTTGGGTTTTCTTTGTTTTGGTTTGGTTTGGTTTGGTTTGGTTTGGTTTGGTTTGGTTTGGTTTTGGTTTTTCAAGACAAAGTTTCTCTGTGTAGCTTTGGTGCCTTTCCTGGAACTCACTCTAGCCCAGGCTGGCCTCAAATTCACAGAGATCTGTCTGCCTCTGCCTCCCAAGTACTAGGATTAAAAGTGTGTGCCACCACCACCTGGCTCTACCCTTCCTATTTATAATTTTTGGGTTTTTTTTTTTTAATTTATTTATTTTATGTAAATGGTACTCTATCTGCATATACACTTTCATGCCAGAAGAGGGCATCAGATCCCATTATAGATGGCTGTGAGCCACCATGTGATTGCTGTGAATTGAACTCAGGACCTCTGGAAGAGCTGCTCATGCTCTTAACCGCTGAGCCATCTCTCCAGCCCCCCTCCCTATTTATAAAAACACACTTCTTGCCACCAAGGAGAGTCTCGTTCTGGACCTCTATAATCGTTCGATGAACTCCAGTTTCTTATGGGTACATTTCACTAATACATGGCTCATGAGGTACAGTGTAAAACAGCAATAGAGCCTAAATACAGCCCCCTTAGTATGTGACCTCCAAAGGCAGCTTACCGCTGTATCGAACAGCAGTGACATAAAACACCTGAGAGGGTAGATGCCCCAGCCAAGGCAAGTGCTTGGCAGGTGTCCGTCATACTCAGAGTGGTGGCCGGCTCCGCCTGGAGGGAGGCCACGGAGCTTGCAGTTTGAGACCAGCGCATAATAGTGTGTTCCCACTAGATGGCAGTGACGGTGCTAAGTATTGTAATTCAGTGACTGCTATCCGGCACCACAGGAGGCAGTTAGGATAAAGAGGGTCAGCAAAAAAAGACAATCCCTGGGCTGGGGATTTAGCTCAGTGGTAGAGCGCTTGCTACTAGCAAGCGCAAGGCCCTGGGTTCAATCCTCAGCTCAAAAAAAAAAAAAAAAAAAAGACACAATCCCCGCCCCGTGAACCCTATATTCTAGGTAGCGAAATGAACAAGAATCACACACATGAGGGTACCACTCACCCACAAGGAGACAAGTGAGTGACTGCTGATGAGTGACTATGCAGAAGAATGAATGCATCCCAGCATCCCAGAGAAAAAGATGAGAACAAGGTGAAGGAGCCAAGATGGGAGGGGAAGGTGAAGTTTCTCTGATAGAGAGTGGAGGGTGGTGAGTCCTAGAGTGGGGCTGGGCTTTTCAGGAGTCTTGGTCTTAGAAAAGTCTGACAAATTTAAATTTTTTTTTTTTTTTTCCGGTTTTTGGTTTTTGGAGACAGGGTTTCTCTGTGTAGCTTTGCGCCTTTCCTGGAACTCACTTGGTAGCCCAGGCTGGCCTGGAACTCACAGAGATCCACCTGGCTCTGCTTCCAGAGTGCTGGGATTAAAGGCATGCGCCACCACCACCAGGCTGACAAATTTGTTGTTGTTGTTGTTTATTTGTTCGTTTTGTTTTGTTTTGTTTTTCAGAGCTGAGGACCGAACCCAGGGCCTTAAGCTTGCTAGGTAAGTGCTCTACCACTGAGCTAAATCCCCAACCCCTTTGTTTTGTTTTTGGAGACAGAGTTTCTCTATGTAGCTTTGGAACCTGTCCTGGAACTCACTCTGTAGACCAGGCTGGCCTCGAACTCACAGAGATCCACCTGCCTCTGCCTCCCAAGTGCTGGGATTAAAGGCTTGTGCCATCACCACCCAGCGAGTCTGACCATTTTTAAGTCGTGTAGGGTGGCAGAGGTAAAACTGGATGGTTTGCTGTTTGATGGGAATTGTCCTGGACAAGGGCTGGTTTGCAATTCGTTGAAAGGTCTGAGGGAGTCAACTGGGTACAGAGAAAGCCAGCTAGACAGCAGTGGTCAGTGGGATTAGAGGAGTCTGGTGATGGCACCTGAGGTTCCAACACTTGAGAAGCCGAGGAAGGAGGATTGCTATGACTTTCCAGGCTGTCCTGGGTACAGAGGGAGACCCAGTCGAGAGAGAGAGAGAGAGAGAGAGAGAGAGAGAGAGAGAGAGAGGGGGGGGGGAGGAAGGAAGAAAGAAAGAAAGAAAGAAAGAAAGAAAGAAAGAAAGAAAGAAAGAAAGAAAGAAAGAAAAGGAAAACAGCCTGAGACATGATTCAACAGTAAAAGTGCCCCCTGAATCCATGTGAAAGCCAGGTGCCCTGTCTAATACCAGATCTCCTACGGCAAAATGGGAACCAGAAACAGAAGAATCAGGAAGCTCTTGGGTCACTAGCCTGGAGTACGGGGCACAGCAACCAAGAGAGGGTTTAAAACAAGGTGCCAGACATGGTAGTACACTCCTTTAATACCAGCACTCAGAAGGCCAGGATCTCTGAGTTCTCAAGGCCTGCCTGGTCTACATAATAAGTTTCAGGACAGCCAGGAGAAACCCTGGCTTGGAAAAGCAAAAAACAAAAAACAAAACAAAACAAAAAAACAAACCCAAGGTGGAAGGCAGGAACCAACTCCTAAAAGTTGTCTTTTGACTTCCACATGTGTGCCCTCACACACATATACACTACACATACACAAAAATAAATAAATCTTTAAGAACGAAGCAAGGGTTTGAAGAGACAGCTCAGTGGTTATGAATGATTTCGGCTCTTATAGAACATGGATTCAGCTCCCTGCACCCACGTGGTGGCTCACAGTCTTCTGTAACTCCAGGTTCAAGGTATCCAACTCTGACTTTGGCCTCTGTCAACACTCCAACAGACATGTGCTTATGCACGTACTCACATACACATTTTATTTTATTTTATTTTATTTTATTTTATTTCTGCTCTTACAGAAGACTAGAGTTCAGTTCCCAGCATCCAGATGGAAATGTCACTGCCTGTTAAATCCATCTCCACCCTTTTCTGGCCTCCACAGGCACTCACATACACACACATAAAAATAAAGTAAGTCTTGTTTGCTTGTTTGTTTTTTGAGACAGGGTTTCTCTGTGTAGCTCTGGCTGTCCTAGAACTCACTCCTGTAGACCTGGCTATCTGGTGGTAGGGGGTGGGCAACAACTACTAGAGACCAGTGAAGAGATTGCTGCAGATCAGGGAAAGGTCAGTAGAGGTAAAGAGATAGATAGACCTGAAATATTAAAGAAAAATACATTCATAGTATTCATTGGGCTGGCCCAGATCTTTGGGCCAAGATGGAGTCACCTAAGACACCAAGATGGATGACCAGTGTGGGACCCAGCCCCTTCTCAACTAACAACTTGACACCGCTCCTGCTACCCAGACAGTCAGAGCCCACCCCTCCCCCATAAAACTTTGCTGACTGCAGTCCCTTTGCCTCTGGCAGTTCCCTTTTCTTGAGTGCTGTCCTGCCACACTCCCGACAAATGTAAACCACCCCCTAAAACCCAAACTACTTTTTAGGGTGCCACACTCCCCTCTTGGGACAGCTCAGCAGTTGATTCCCCTAACAAAAATGTATCGTTCAGCTTCAGCGCTGTCTGGTGGTCTTGTTCTCTGGTTGAACCATACATTTGGGATGATTGTTATGTTATAGCCTGATGAGATCATCACTCTACACAACAAAGGAAAATTCCAAGACCCCCATGAATATTGGGGCCCAAAACTTTTTTTTTTTTCAGGCTGGCCTTGAACGCACAGAGATCTGCCTATCTCTGCCTCCCAAGTGCTGGGATTAAAGGCGTGCACCACACCCATCAGGATACTGTTTCTAGTGCAGTAGAAACTAGTCAAAGGAAGACCTCCCTAGATCTTTGTCAGCCCCTGCTCTCTAACATGGACGGCTGATATTTGCGGAATCGTTTAAAGTGCCACCAACACACTTCCAAACAAGACCTCCTCTCCCAGGCCAAGAGGTGGTGGTGCATGCCTTTAATGCCAGCACTCTGGAGGCAGAGACAGGCAGATCTCTGTAAATCTGAGGCCAGCCTGGTCCTCAGAGCAAGTTCCAGAACAGCCACGGCTACACAGAGAAACCCTGTCAAAAAAAAAAAGAAAGAAAAAAAAAGAAAAACCTACAAAATAGAAAAGAAAACTTCTCAAAGAACCATGCACTAGTTCCCTAGGATCACAACAATTTAGAGTGGTCTCCTTCCTCATCAGGGATACATCCCAAGACATCCCATGGATGCCTAAAATTATAGACAAAACCAAGCCCAATACATGTATGTGAGTATGTCTATCATAAAGTTTAATTTATCAGTTAGGCACAGTAATGTGCTGGAGAGTTGACTAGGTGATTAGGAGCATTTCCTACAGAGACCCCTGAGGCTGTAGTTAGCCTTAGGTAAGTGAAACTGAAGCAAAAAGAACATAGGTAAAGAGAACCCACTGTGCTATAAAGGGAGAAGGGCTGGCTTGTACACATTCTCAAGAGTTTTGGAGGCCTGGAGTATAATCAAGGTGGTAAAAGGCTCATATTTCTGAAGTCCCAAGGGGAGGATGTGCTTCACCTTTTGTGTTGTCTGGTGCAGCCAGTCATTGGCTTTCTGTGATTAAAAGAGGCTTCAGTCTCTGCCTCTGGGATCACATGACCATCTATCTCTTCTATGTGTACTCAAACCTTCATGTCTACAGAGGAAGATACACGAGAGTGACAATTGCGAGCCCATCCCAAGAACATTAATCGTACCTGGAAAGTCTGTTTGGTTTTATGTCTTTATGAGACCAAGTCTCAAGTACCCTAGGCTAGCCTTGAACTTACTCTGCACCTGAGAATGACCTTGAACTCCTGATCCTCCTGCCTCCACCTCTCAAATTCTGAGATTGTAGGCATTCCTGGGCACATATTCCTTACACACACCCAAGGGCACCAAAATTCAAGGATGCTCAAGTTCCTAATACAAAATGCAACCTACAAACACCCACTCACAAAACTTGCCTCATTTATAAATTATTTATAACTATCTAATACAATGCAAATGTATGGAAGTAGCTGTTAAATCCTATTGCTTAGGGAAAATGTCAAGAACAAAATCTGTACTTGTTTAACACAGACACATTTCAGTTACTTTTGATCCACTCTTGGTTGGATCCTCAGATATATATATATATATACATCTACATGTACATTAACTCACTTCATCCTCACAAGCCTGTTTTTAACTCTCTGTTGTACAGAGAAGCAATCTGAAGCAATAAGAGGAAGAGCAACATATTCAAAGTCACACAGACGTGCACTGCTTTCGCAACTCCTTGTGAAGAATGGCAAAATAGAGCCAGGTGCTGTTGGCACGCGCCTTTAATTCTAGCACTTGGGAGGCAGAGGTAGGTGGATCTCTGAGTTCCAGGCCAACCTGGTCTACATAGTGAGTTGGAGGACAACCAGGGCTACATAGAAATCTTGTGTCGAAAAAGGGGGAGGTGGAGGGAGGAGTGTGGCATGTACCTGTTTCCATACTTAGCATCGAGGGGGCAGGAGGCTGCCAACTTAGATGCCACCCTCAGCTTGAGCTATTTAGAAGATCTGGTTTGTCTCCTTTCCTATCTTTACAGTATCCCAGACTAGCCTCAAACTCATTATGTAGTTGAGGCTGGCCTTGAACTCTTAATCCTCCCGTACTCACCTCAACATGTGGCATGAAACCCAGTTTATGTGGTACTAGGAATCAAATCCTGGCCCTCAGGCATGTTAAGCAAGCACTGTACCAGCTGTCTCAAATAATTAAATAAAATCACAATGATTGGCTACTCGGGAAAATATGAGCAGGGAACAGGCGCCTGAATATCGTACCATGTAGCAAGGATGGTGCAGCTCCTATTTGATGGACAAATGCCACATCGGCATCTTAGACAGGATCGGAGGACTCTGTCAGCGACAGGATTAAGAAACTTTGTTTTCTAAATTGGGCAGGATGGCTCACACCTGTAATCCAAGCACTTTTGAGGGTGAGACATGGGAACTACCTAGAGATTAAGGCCAGGCCTGGGCAATGCAGTTGAGTTCCAGGTCAGCCTGCCTTACAGAGTGAAACCCTATCTAAAACACAGAAACCAACACAACAAAGGCTAGGTGAGATGACACAGGCCTGTGATCCCAGCATCTGCGAGGCAGAGAGAGAAGAGTCAGAAGTTCAAGATCACTCACCACTACAGAGCTGGAGTTTGAGGCCAGCCTCGACCACATTCCACCCTGTCTCAGGTGGTAAGGAGCAAGGCCTGATCTTAAAAAGTTGTGTCTTCATTTTATCATGACATGCTATTGCAATTAGCACAATTAGAGGTGGTTATTGTTCAGAAGGTTAAATGAGGAACTAAATTTCATTATTGCTGACAATACAAGCTCTAGTGAACATTTTATGTTTAAAACAGACTTTCATGTGTTGTCAACAGAAGACATGAAATCTGGAGCCATTTGGGTTTGAGTCTAGTTTTAGCTTTAACACTGTTCTGAATATAAATTCTTATTTCCTTTACATATATATATATTTATTTATCCTCCCCCCCCCCCCCCCAGGGTTTCTCTGTTGCTTTGGAGGCTGTCCTGGAACTCCCTTTGTAGACCAGGCTGGCCTCAAACTCACAGAGATCCACCTGCCTCTGCCTCCTGAGTGCTGGGGTTACAGGCATGAGCCACCACCACCTAGCTAAAGAAGTATTGGAGCCAGGCAAGGTGGTACATACCTTTTTTTTTTTTTTTTTTTTGAGCTGAGGATCGAACCCAGGGCCTTGTCCTTGCTAGAAGCACTCTACCACTGAGCTTCCTTATTTTCTTTGGAAGAAATATTCATATAGTTCAAGGTGGAAAATTAAAAACAAAAAAACACAAAACCCTCTTCCCTGCCCCGCTTCCCCCAGCAACCTACCTCCTCTTCTATCGGAGGTAAACCATGTTGAAAACGTTGATACCCTTGCAGAGGTTTTGTGTGTATACAGTGCAAGGAAATGAACATGAAATAGTGTAACATTTCATATACTCTAGCATTGCACATGGAAAAAACGTGAACTACCTTCCTTTTCCACAAAGCAGTGGTTGTGATGGGTAGGATACTATCCAAAAAGTACACAAATTGCCTACATTAGAGCCTGGCTTGAGGGTTAACACTCTGAAGACCTTCCCCTCCCTCCGATTAGAAGGGCTGCCAGATACATAAAAGGTCTTCAGTGTGTCTCAAAATCTCCCTTGGAGCTTCTGAGTAACTGTCAGGTCTCATTCATTCCAAAGCCTTTAATTTAGGGAGGTGCGGGGAGACCTGGATGTTTGCATTTCCTATGAGCTCCCTTAAGATGTTGCAAATGCCCTAGACTCCAGTGCGGGCTCCCTGTGCTCTGGGGTGTGACAACTCCTGACCTGGAGGCATCTAAGATGACTAAGAGTGCGCACCGGCCTCATCCACAGCCAATACCCAAGAAACGCTAGTTTGGAAGGAAACGCTACAGGGTGACGGGGCAGCTAGGAAGGCCAGCCCCTCCTCCTCCTCCCAGCATGGCGGCGGGTCGCGGACGTGCCTCGCGCCGCGCAGGAAATGGCGGAGGCAAGGCGTGGCCGGAGCACCACGACTGGCCACCAGGGGGCAGCCCCGCGTCTGTATCCCCGCAGCCGGCTAGAACCGGTCTGGCCGGAAGTTAGGGTGCGGCCTTCTCTTCCGTAGCCGGGCGCCACGTGGCGGCGGGCGGGGGTGGGGGTGGAGGAATGTAAGAAAACAAGAAGATGGCGGCGGGGGGCGGGGGCGGGGGCGGGGGCGGGGCCTGCGTCCTTGAAGCGTCCGGAAGGGCGGGGGTGCGGGGGGGGGCCACAGCGCGGTGGGCGTGGCCAGCTTCCTCCAGCCTAGGAGGCCGGGCGGAAGGAATGTCCGCATGCGCAGGGTGCGGTCGCCGCTCTCCAGCCGCGAGACCTCTGGCCAGGATCCAGGACAGCCTTTGGGCCACTGTGGCGTCTTTTCTTCCTTTTGCCTCTTTGTATTGTCTTCCTCCTCTGGGCGTTCTCTTCCTGGGGCAGCGATTAGATCAGGGCGAGGCCGACTCTGAGCTAGAGACGTGCAGATCGTGGACCCTGCGGGTGTTAGAGCCCGAGCCTGGCTGGAAGCAGCAGGCTCACCCCGCCCGGCGCGTGGAGAGGGACCTTTGCACCTGAAGCCCTGTGAAGCAGAGTCCAAACTTGGGCATTTTGGTTTTGTTTACGTTGATCACTTTGGACGTTGTTTCAGTAAAAAAAATAAATTAATAATAAAATAAACGTGTGTTGCTGTATTAGGATGTAGGAAAATAAAGCAGAATTGCCTAGTGTTCTCGAATTGCAACGAAAGACTGCAGCCTCCTCTTCCTGCCCAAGTCCTTCCAACTCTGCTGGCCTCAGCCTCTAGACAGTCTAGACCACCGGTGTTTGCTGTTGTCGTTGTTTTGGTTTTTTTTTTGTTGTTGTTGTTGTTTTTACATGGGTCTGAGAACAGCTCATATGAGGTTTTTTTTGTTATTGTTTCTTAAGTTAATACATGCTACTCTGAGTTTGATGGTATATTTAGGATAAGATATTTGTTCCCTGGGATTTGAAAGATTTTTTTTTAAATTCGTTTCAGATTCTTTCCCTTATTTGCAAACTTACAAGGCCTTTGGGATATCTGAAGTGATACGACCCCCTGCCCCCTTAATTAACACTTGACTCCTAAAAGCTTTAGAGATTTAATTAACAAATATTTTGAATAAAAAGAGGGATTATTACAGCGTTAGCTGAGAGGTACTTTATGACGAATCTCAAAGCTTGTGATCAAAACAGCATTGGTATTAAGCGATGAACTAGAAATGACATAAAGTGGTCAGTGACTGACAGGAAGCTCAAGGCTTAAAAGTGCAGTTTTAACCAAGGAGTTGGGGCAGGCACTCCTGTAGGTATTCAAGACCTCTGAGGAACCAAAACACCGCTTAATGATTCCTATTCACCATCAACGCCAAGCTCTGGAGAATTAGGAAAGGAATTCTAAAACAGAAAGGACTGTAATCTTCCCTTTCTCTCCCTGGCGTAAGAAAAGAATACAGCTTTATCCCTAGCAGTTCCTCAACAGGCGGCAAACCAGCCGACGTCCCATATTTTGAACAGTTAGCTTGCTGGCTTCCCTAGGAATGGTTCAGACAGAATCGCAGGCAACCCTTTCTACAAATGTCAAACAGGGACGCTCCTCGGTCTTTAAAGTTTTGCTTCCAGAATTTCGTCAGCACAGACTTCCTATTATAAAATGTATTTCAGATTTCTTTAATGAAATATTGTAGCAAACAAAAAAAAGAACTTAAGAAAATTTAAAGAAACCATCTTCCAATAAATAAAATATATTTAGCCTTCAGCATAGATTAGTTTTCTTTGGAAGATTTATACTGGGTGTAGAATCTGGTACCTTCGTGGCTGACTTTTAAAAATATTTCATTTCAGGGGCTGGGAAATGTATTTTAAGTGAGACTTTGAGCTCAATCCTCCGCTCTCAAGTACCCCCTCCCTCCCCCAAAAAATGTTTATTTTTATTATGCTGAATAAAAGAACATGAAAAGTACAAAGAAAAATAACCATCCAGAATGGACCCCCAAGAGTAACCACTGTTAGGCAAATTGTCTAGATGGTTATAGACAATAGTCGACCTTCTGCACTGTCATGTAAAACGTACATTTTCTTATGTCAGTAAGAATCTTAACGATTTCTAGTCAGGCTTGATGGCACGTGCCTACCATCCCAGCACTTGGGAGGTGGTGGCAGGAGACATGATCTGCATTGGAGGGCAGCCTGGGTTTCACATAGAAATTCAGTCTTTAAAGGAGTGGGGTGGGGGGTGGGGGCAGCTGGTAACTACCTCAAGCCTTAGTGCTCCAGTGAGTTCAGTCCTCAAACACCAACACACCGTGGGTAGGAAAGGAGAGAGCCTACTATATAAATTTGTTCTCTGACCTCCACATGCTTACCAGGCATACTTGCATTCCTTTTCCCATAAAAATAAATAAATTAATTTAATTAATTAAAAAATTAAAAATATTTTTTGAATCTTCAAGACTTTAGAATCTACATAGTGTCATAGCAGATAAATATCATTATATATTAGCCCTTATATTACTAATGGATGTCAACTTTGTTTACCTTCCTTTTTCTTCTTTTTTTTTGGGGGGGGGCGCACAGTATTATTCTACTGAGCTACATCCATCCCCTGTCATGTTTGCCACTTTTTTTTGCTTTTATAAAATAGATGTGCGGCGGTGGCGTATGCCTTTAATCCCAGCACTCGGGAGGCAGAGCCAGGCAGATGTCTGTGAGTTGGAGGCCAGCCTGGTCTACAGACCTAGTCCAGGACAGGCACCAAAACTACACAGAGAAACCCTGTCTCAAAACAACAAATGCCCGTTCTCAGGCAGTCTATATAAAATAAGTGTGAACACTTCTATACAAAAAGTTTTTGTTCTTGTTGCTGGTTTGGAGATTTTGTTTGTTTTGTTTATTTTGAGACAAGGTCTCATTGTGTGTCCTGGTTGACCTGGAACCCCCTAAACAGACGAGGCTGGTCTTGAGCTGAGCTGACAGAAATCTGCCTGCTTCTGCCTCTCAAGTGTTGGGATTACAGGTTTAACCTGCCACACTGAACACAAAGAACATTTTTGTTGTTGTTGCTGTTGGTGTTTCTATAAAACACACTTTAGGGGCCAGAAGGTGGTGGCACACGCCTTAAATCCCAGCACTTGGCAGGTGGAATCTCTGTGAGTTCGAGGCCAGCCTGGTCTACAGAGTGAGTTCCAGGAAAGGTGCAAAGCTACACAGAGAAACCCTGTCTGGGGGGGGGGGGGGGACACAACATACTGGGCTGAAGAGATGGCTCAGAGGTTAAGAGCACTTAAGCTTCTTCAGAAGACCCAGGTTCAATTCCGAGCACCAAATAGTCAGCTCATAACTATCTGTAATTCCAGCCAGCCAGGGAATCCAATGTCCTTTTTCGCACCTGTGCATTCCTGAATACATATGATGTGCATACAGACACACATATGCATAGATGATTTTTAAAACACAGGTTACTCAGCTAAATTTGGATTTCAGTATTTCAGCATTCCAGAGGCAGAGGCAGGCAGAGCTCTGTGAGTTCAAGGCCAGCCTGGTCTACAGATCACATGCCAGGACAGCCAGGATTGTTACACGGAGAAACCTGTCTTGGAAAAATCACACACACACACACACACACACACACACACACACACACACACACACGAGAGAGAGAGAGAGAGAGAGAGAGAGAGAGAGAGAGAGAAAACACAATTTACAATGTATGTGAATTTTTTTGAAGACCAAAACATTTTAATTCTAAATTGTATAGTTAATTGTATTGCATCTAGAACCTTCTAGTTACAGTATATCACTAACCCACTGTTTACCTCTCTAAAGGCATGGGACCTGGGAGAATGGAGCATTAAAATGAGACAGACTAAAGTCTCATACGATAAGCCAACTTTGGACAACCTGCACACACGTGACAAAGACATGCTTTTCCACAGAGGCACATAAACAAATACAAATAGTCAGTTGGGAAACTCCAAAGGAAACTCAGTCCTATCTGCTACACCTGGGAGAGTCACAGAAGCACATTCCAAGACAATTCGTGATTCTACAGAAACGGAGGTCACAAAACTCGTGTTTTCTTGGAATTTTCTCACGAGCACTTAGAATGCTCCTCACAAGACTCGGTCAACCCACCCAAGGTCAAATCTTAGCTTTTCAATCTTGCCTTTATCTTCTGAAAAATGCTAATTGTTCATTTTGTTATTTTAACAAGTGCAAGTCATGTATTCTTGAAATATTTTTACATAGGTGAATATACAAGAAATACAGGATAGGGATGTTACCTTCAAGCTGAATGTTTTGAAAGGACTCTTCACTGTCACCTTATTACCCACACGGAGATCCTTTTCCTTTCATTTCTATGTATAGTTCATTTCTATGTATGAATGTGCATAAAAGACAGTCCGTGCTGCAGGAATGTCCTACGTGGAGGCAGGTGATAAGCTTTGCAGTTTTCTAAAATGGTTCAAGTGTATATTAAGACTTAGATCTGCTGTGGGGTTCCTGCCTTACCTCGTTATTAAGGCTGGAGACCTCTAACCACCATTCTATCATTTCAGTAGTTCTTTTTCAATTACAATTTCCAGTTGTCTTATCTACAGGGACAGGAAAAATGGCTCTTCGCAAAGATAGTGACCTACTACTTTTGAAAATTTCCCTCTAGGTATCTCCTTTGCTCTCTAAAAATGATTCAGAGAACACAGAGCTACCAAAGAACAAAACAAAGTCATGAATAATAAAAATACCAATTAGTAGAGGGTACATGGTCATCTTAAGTCCATTTCAGGGAATGCAATGCTCTTTTCCTTGGAAAACATCAATTCTGATCACTCTTTAAATGGGATATTTATTTATTTGTTCATTAATTATATATGTTTATTTGTTGGTTTGTTTTTGTTTTTAGAGATAGGTTCTCTGTGTAACAGTCCTGACTGTTCTGGAACACACTTTGTAGACCAGGCTGGCTTTGAACTCACAGAGATCCACCTGCCTCTGCCTCTCTAGTCCTGAGATTAAAGACATGTACCACCACCACCTGGCTGATTTGTTGTTGTTGTTGTTATTTATTTGTTTGCTTTTCGACACAGGGTTTCTCTGTGTTGCTCTGGATGTTCTAGAACTCGATCTGTAGACCAGGCTGGCCTCAAACTGACAGAGTTTTGTTTTGTGTTGTTTGTTTTTTAATGTTTGCATGAGGATGTCAGGTCCTGGTTACAGACAGTTGTCAGCTGCCATGTGGGAGTTGGGAATTGAACCTAGATCCTCTGAAAGAGCAGCCAATGTTCTTACCACTGAGCCATATCTCCAGTCCTGTCATTAATTTTTTTAATTAAGGTGTATTTATTTTATTGTATATGTCTGAGTATTTTGCCTGCATATATGCATCTGCCTGGTGCCAGCTGAAATCAGAAGAGATCATTATAAACCCTGGAACTGGAGTTACAGGTGGTTGTGAGCCTCCATGTAGATGCTGGGAATCAAAACTGTGTCCCGTGGAAGAGCAGTCAGTGCTCTTAACCACTGAGCCATCACTCCAGTCTCCTCGTTAATTTTACTGGGGGCAGAGGGGGCACATGCTTGCCATGGCACACACGTGGAGGTCAGTGGACGATTAACAGGAGTAGGTTCTTTCCTTCTACCATGTGAGTTCTGGACATCAGATCTCCAGGCTTGGCAGCAAGTGTCCTTACCCCCTCAGCCATTTCACTAGCCCATCATTCAACAGTTTTTGAGAAAATATTTCACGATGTTCTGGCTGCCCTGAAACTCCTTATGTAAGCCAAGCTGGCTTCAAACTTGCAGCCATCTTCCTGCCTCTACGTCACAATTGAGTGCTAGGCTGGTTACTGGCATGGGCCACCATGTATACTTAATCACTTAATGAAATCTTTCTAGTTACTATATTTGAAATAACCTGTATTCCACAAGAATAAAAAACTCGGTTTGTTTCGTCTATTTGTTCAAGGGCTGGAACTATAGCTTAGTGGTAAAGTACTTGCCTAGCATGTGCACATAGCTCAGGCCCAGGCCCAGTAGTGGTACTAAAGGGTTTGTCTAGCATTCATAAAGCCCTGAATAAATGGTTATGGTGTGTGTGTGTGTGTGTGTGTGTGTGTGTGTGTGTGTGCGCACACACACACACACACGAGATCTACACATATGCTAATCGTTCTTTTTCTACAATAGTTTTCCTTTTGGTGATAATATTCCAGTGCAGAAATTTATCTCATGGACAGCACAGTACCTACAGTTAATTCAAGTCTGGAAACCTTCTTTACATGTCTGATTTCACAGCAATAAAAATTATTTGTTTGTTTATAGCCATATCAACACTTCCCATCTGAAACTGAGATCTGTTGCCAAGGTCCACTCTCTTCCTTCCTTCTGGAGCCTTTGTTGTTGTTTTTTTGTTTGTTTGTTTCAAGATAGGATTTCTCTGTGTAGTCCTGCCTGTCCTAGAACTCATTCTGTAGAGCAGGCTGGCCTCAAACTCACAGAGATCCACCTGCTTGCTTAAGATTTTTTTAAGTTCATGTGTTTGAGTGTTTTGTCTGCATGATGTAGTATAGGTATCACGTGTGTCCCTGGTGCCTGGGGAAATCAGAGGAAGGCATCGGATTTCTTTGAACCAGAGCTACAAGAAGAGCCACAAGTAGGTGCTGACGTAGAACTTAGGTTTTCTGCCCAAACACCAAGTGTTCTTAACCACTGAGTCATGTCTCCAGCCCCACATGGCTGGGTTTTTGTTTGTTTGTTTGTTGTTTCTGTGTTTGTTTTTCTTTTTTTGAGTCATGGTTTATGTATGTAGCAGCCCTGGATGTCTTGGAACTAGCTTTGTAGACCAGGCTGGCCTCCAACGAACTCACAGAGATCTTCCTGCCTCTGCCTCCCGAGTGCTGGGATTAAAGGCGTGCACCACCACACCTGGCTGCCAAGGCTGTTCTTAAGGCAGCAGTAACTCCAGTTCCAAGAAATCTAATGTCCTCTTGTGATCTCCATGAGCACCAGGCACTCATATCGTACAGATACATATATGCAGGTAAAACACTTACACATAAAATAAAATTTAAAAAGACCTTCCCAACTTCTCTGCCAGCTTAATTTCCTTTGAGACAGGCTCAGTCACTTCCGTTCCCACCCCAACTTTTGTCCAATACACTCAGAGTTCTCCAACCAAACTCTGCCGTCAATCATCATTTATGTTGATTATTACTTTACATAGTGATCCATCTGGCAATTATAAGGACGGGTCAAGGGCAAGGATTTCACTTTGTTTATGATACTCCCAGAATGTATGCCTTGCACGTAGAAGACACTTCAGAAATATTTGCTACATAATGGGTAAAAGGACAAACTAATTCTGAGTGCTCTTAAAGGTCCTCAGTGAGTTATTGGGGTGACATACCTGTATGTTGAGTGTCACATTTATAACTTGAACTGAAATCTTTTTGATACAGGCAGAGAAATCTAATTACCCCTGCCTTCCAGAATCCCTTGAGTGAAGATTGCTGAATTTAGCAAATAAAAACACAACATACAAAAAAAAAATTTTTTAAAAGCCAGGCGGTGGTGGCACACGCCTTAAATCCCAGCACTTGGCAGGTGGAATCTCTGTGAGTTCGAGGCCAGCCTGGTCTACAGAGTGAGTTCCAGGAAAGGTGCAAAGCTACACAGAGAAACCCTGTCTCCGGGGGAAAAAAAAAAAAAAAAAAAAAAAAAAGAAAACACAACATACTGGGCTGAAGAGATGGCTCAGAGGTTAAGAGCACTTAAGCTTCTTCAGAAGACCCAGGTTCAATTCCGAGCACCAACAAGTCAGCTCATAACTATCTGTAACTCCAGCCAGCCAGGGAATCCAATGTCCTTTTTCGCACCTGTGCATTCCTGAATACATATGATGTGCATACAGACACACATATGCATAGATGATTTTTAAAACACAGGTTACTCAGCTAAATTTGGATTTCAGTAAAACAAAACAAGCCATTGCTTTTAGTGGGAATGTATCTCAAATACTAGCTGTGATGGTTTGAATGAGGCTGTTCCACCTTAGGCTGAGATGTTTGAACACTTGGCCCCTAGTTAGTGACACTGTTTGGGTAGGGTTAGGAGATTCGGCATTGCTGGAAGAAGAATGTCACTCAGAACAGGTTTTGAGGTTTCAGGAGCCAGGAGACACCCCCAGGTTGCTCTCTGCTTCCTTCTTGCAGTTCAAGAGGTGAGAGTTCTCATCTTTCAGCTTCCAGCCCTAGCATCTCTGTCTATGCCAGGAACTCATGCCATCTCTGCCATTATGGAGCAAACCCTCTGGAACCATAAGCCCCAAATAAACTCTGTCTTCTATAAGTTGCCTTGGTTGTGATGTTTTATCCCAGCCACAGAAAGGTAACTAATACACTAGTCATTTTTTACAACAAGAATTCTGTGTGTGTGTGTATGTGTGTGTGTGTGTATGTGTGTGTGTGTGTTAGCTGCTTCTCTGTTGCAGTGATACGGTACTCTGACAAAGTAATGTAAGGGAGGATTCGAGATTCAGTCCTTTGAGGTGGGGAAGGCAAGCAGCTGGGTTTGAAATAGCTTGTCATGGTGCATCAACATTCAAGCAGACAGCAATGGATACCTGTGCCCAGGTAGCTTTCTCTGTTCTTACTTATTTATATGTTCTATCTATCTGTCTGTCTGTCTGTCTGTCTATCTATCTATCTAATCTATCGTGTGTGTGTGTGTGTGTGTGTGTGTGTGTGTGTGTGTGTGTGTGTGTGTTAGATGTGCAGGTGGATATGCCACTGTGAACTTCTGGATATTAGAGAGCAACTCTGTGGAGTTGGGTTCTCTCCTTCCATCTTTATTTCCATGGCTTCTGGAGATCAGATTCAGGGGGCTCAGATTATTAGGTTTCTCACACATCTGATAGGCCCACTTTCTACTTTTTAGGCAGTTAGGACCCAAGCTTAAGGGATGATGCCACCCACTTTTCCACTGGATCTTCTCACCCCAATTAATCTAATCAGATCATTACTCACAAGCATGACCACAGGCTAACTAACAGTCTAAATAATTCCTTACAGGTGTGCCTGGAGGACTACCTTTGAGATTCTAGATCCTGCCAAGCTGACAACAGGAATCATTTACAATAAGCTATATATTTTATTGGTGTCCTAACCACCACATGTATTTCCTACATTCACACTTAGTGATTCTTCTTAGGATCTTCTGAACAATACAGCTTATCATCTTTTTATTAAATATGGACAACTCAAGTCACCTTTTGCTATTTTTTTTTTATTCTAAATTTTTGCTATTTTGTATTTTGAGACAGGGTTTCATTTGGTACCCTTGACTGGCCTGGAACTCACTATGTAAACTCACTATGTAAATCTATCTGGCCTCAAACTTGCAGATATCCTCCTGTCTCTGGCTCCCAAATGCAGGGATTATAGTCATTTGCCCCCATGAGAAACGACTAAAATCTTTTAACGTATATTTAAACAGTTTGCTTCCTTTAAAAAAATATTCTTGCTGGGCGGTGATGGCGCACGCCTTTAATCCCAGCACTCGGGAGGCAGAGGCAGGTGGATCTTTGTGAGTTCAAAGCCAGCCTGGTCTACAGAGTGAGATCCAGGAAAGGCACAAAGCTACACAGAGAAACCTTGTCTCGAAAAACCAAAAAATAAAAATAAAAATAAAAATCTTTCATCAGTGGTTAAGAGAATTTATTGCAAGAGAGAGAGAGAGAGAACTTATTGCTCTTGCAGAGGACCCAGGTTCAGTTCCCCGCTTTCATATAGTGGACTACAAATCGATAACACTAATTCCAGGGCAGACAACACATCTGGCTTCTGCAGGCACCAGGCAGACACATAGTGTGCAGATATAAAAGCAGGCAAAATACTCATGCACATAAAATAAAAATAAATAAATCTAAAAATATAATTTCATTATAGCTCTAAAAGAATTGGATTCTAATTTATAGTAATTTGATCTCTTAGCAATTTGATCCACTTTGTAATATTGAATTTAAGAGGGAAGATTCTGGGGATTTTCTATCGGATTCGTCTGTTTCTGTTCTCTGTGTGCTTTTCCCCAGCCCCTTTTCTTATTCCTCTTCTCCAGGAGAGTGGTGACCGTTCTAGGACACAGGACCCATGCAGAACTGGGACACGTTCCTGCCCGAACACCAGAATCGTCTGTGATCCCACACTACCCTTTCTGCAAGGAGACGGCAAACATTAGGAGCACCATCTTGGCTGGAAAGCGGCGTTTTCAGGTTCTGATCTTCAGCTGTGGTAATGGAAGTTGGAGGCAGTAAATAAAATATAACTTGGAGGCAGGCGCCAGCCACAAGGGCATATATTTTTCTTTCCGAGGCACAGTTCCCATCCCATCAAATCTCTCCCTCAAGGTGGCGGCACCTCTTCGGCAGGGCACACCCTGTTTGTTCGGCAGGGCACACCCTGTTTGTTCCGCAGGACTTAAGCCCCCACCCCCCGCCGTGCTTCAAGAAGGATAGTATGCCTTTCTTTCTTTCTTTTTTTTTTTTTTTTTTTTTTTGGAGCTGAGGATCGAACCCAGAGCCTTGTGCTTGCTAGACAAATGCTCTACCACTGAGCTAAATCCCCAACCCAGTGTGCCTTTCTTTAAAATCCAAATTGGAAATTCACAAGCTGCAAACGTGGCGTCTAAAGCAATGCAAGAATACTTCCTTAGCATCATGTATCACACACAGCTCCACATTTTGAAAAGAACAAAATATCCTTTACAAATGACTAAGTCAACATTGACGTTTCAGAGACTTTACAATAGGGACAAAAAGGACATGTTGTAGGGGTTTAAGCTACGGGTGCAATGAGGCTTAAAAATGACCGGGAAGCCTGGGGGGAAGTGGTCCAGTCTGGGATAGTATTTGGTTTGCTAGGACCATGATAAGATTGGGACGACATCTCCATATGTGGTGAAAATCCACAGCGCCACTGAGGATGCTGGGTGCAGATTGTAGGAGAGAATGGGTAGGCCTAATGGCAGTTTGGAAAAGAGGCATTTAGAACACGCGAACCATTAGAGGTGGGCAATAGGCCATCTTCCATCTTTGGAACAGATTCTGAATGTGTTAATGGCTTTTTTTTTTTTTTTTTTTTTTTCAGAGAGGACAGTATTTCTTTTCTTTTCCTTCCTTTCTTTTTTAGTTCCACTGTTTCAAGGAAGGCTTTTACTAAGTATCTTGGTGAAGAGATTAATTTTAGAGACTTGCTTTGCGGCAGATTTCTATCCTGCAGGTTTCCGTTGCAACAGGAGCAGTGTGTTTATTCTTTCAGATAAGCAGGACCATTATGAATTACTCCTTAACTTGTAAATCACAAAAGCTGATAACTGGAAGGAAATTTCTTCGATAAGAAGCAAGGTGGAGGCTGGAGAGTTGGCTCAGAGGGTAAAGGTGATCCTTGCTAAGCCTGATGACCTGAGTTCAATCACCAGGACCTACATGGGGGAACAGAGTCCCTGAGTCCCTGCAAGGTCCTCTGACCTCCTCCAGCTCACTGCGGTATCCCTGGACCACCACACATACATTCTAAAGAACTGTTTTGTCTTTTTTTTTTTTTTTAAAGCAGAGCAAAAAGTCTCGTGGTTTTATCCACTGTAAAAAGTGAACTACAAGGAGAGGGTACTTTCTGACCCCGCTTGCTTTACTTCTTTAACAGGAATCTTACTTTCTGTTAGTTTTTAGTATACTCTGATCTGTCAATCCACCTCTCAAAAGTGGATTTTCCTTGTATCAGAACCCTCACATTTTTAACCTGCTGCACAGTTCTGATTTTATTCGTGGGTGCTTCTTTGGTCCTCTTCCTGAGTTCATTAGCTCTCTTTCTTCGCCATTCGATATTACAGGGTTCACTTGGTGGGTGTTTTGTTTCATTTGATCTCGGTCCCCCCCCGCCCACTCCCGGCCCCCGCCCCTCCCCCACATTTAACTTGATTATGAGGAAACTCCATTATTTGCCCACCTTTGAGACGGAAATTTAATTTGAATTGAATTTTATTTCCTCTCAGAAGATAAAATCCTTATTCACAGGGGAAAAATAAGGTGGATTGTGCACCGCAAATCTGCTTCTCCGAAGAGGCACACACCGGGGCCTTGAACTTGTCTCTGTGCCTTTAAGAAAAATCTAAGGTAATTTTCCGCCCTCGCTTGCCCCACCAGCTCCGCCCACGCAGCGGGCGACTGCGTCCACTGCGGCTGCGCGGCGCGGGGTGCCCCTCGGTTGCCTGGTTACCGCCAGCCCCCGCCTTGCCGTTCTTCTGTTTCTAAGATGGCCCCCCAAACCCGTTTTTGTGCGCCAAGAACAAAGCCAGTGGCACACCCTGAGCCCAGCAGAAGGAGTTGCATGGCGGGCTCTAGAGTGTGGAATGTCAGTGTTTACTGTCTCAAGTGTACAGACACCTCTTCAGTGAAATGTTCTGGATGGGAAAGAAGCCGGGGGGGGGGGGGGGCGTGCCCCCAAGATGGGAGCTATGGTTTCTCAGCCTTTCCAGGGCAGGGATTGTGCCCTCAAAACTGGTGCAACTTCCCATGTTTCTTTCGATAAAATGTGTGTGTGTGTGTGTGTGTGTGTGTGTGTGTGTGTGTGTGTGTTGTTTTTTGTTGTTGTTTTTCCCCATGGTAAGCTAGCTCAGAAGGAAATTTAAACTGAACTGTGGAAATATGTAACTGAGTGTTCACTCAAGGAAATGCTACAACTCCCCCGTTTTAAATACCTGCTCATTTTTCTCTTTAATATTTAGTTTATGCCCAGATAGGACCTGATGGTGCTATGAAAATGATTATCGGAGTGTAAGTTCCTTTAGGGATATGAGCTTTATTGTGTATCCTAGGACTTGGCTGCTTTGCTAAATAGTACTAGTTAACACCAACTGAAACTTACTCCGCCAAGCGTTGTGCTGTAAAGCCAAAGACCTCTTGTCAATGATGCGTTTTTAGGAGCCCATGTTAGGCTAGCTTGTTCTATCCTGCACTCCCTCTTCATACTGCAAGCGCGCTGGGGATGTTTTACAGATCTAGAAACTAAGGCAAAAGGAAATTGTCACTGCCTAATGACATGAGGCAAAAATTCCTCAGCTAAGAAATGCTAGGGCCTGCATCTAAAAATCCGGCAATCAGAAGGAGCCCCAGTGCGGGTACTTTGTCCTATCATGCACTCCCTCTGCATACTGCAAGGGGCTGGCATTGTTAACGCAGCACTCTCCTGGGAGGCAGGGTAAAGTCTCTTTGAATAGAGAAAGCCCTGAGCAGACTTCACCTTTTTATTGGGTATTGATGGCCAGAGCAGTTTGTTGTTATTGTTGTTTTGCTATCTTTGATGAGAAGGTCCAAACCTAGAAAACCTTGGCGGCAGTGTTGGGGAAAAAAAACAAAAAAAACAAAACTATAATTACATAAAAAGCAATGGCCTGTCACACTCCATCCTCTTCATGAAGTAGAAGTAGGGGGCGGGACTTCATTATAGGATAAAGTTTCCAAGCCACAGGTCCAAGAAAAGCAGCAAGTCCTGACGGGAGATGTTTATTGCACTGTTTGTTGGCCACAAGTCACCCCAAATTCATATGGTGATGGGGAGCTGGTAATCTGTTACAGGTACCCACAAGAATAAACTGTGTGCTTATTTGTTTTTGGTAACAGGAGTTATTTTGTAACTTAGGGCAGTTGCCCACAGAAACAGGAAAATAGATGACCTGTGGTGATTACATTTCAAAGCAAGAGGGCTCTGTGGGTCACTGAGAAAGACTTCCCTAGGCTGTAAAACAGGCAGCTTTTTTTTCCCTCTAAGATTCACATACTCCTAAAAGGAGTAGAGAAAGAATTTTCCCTTACAAATTTTCTGGAATAAATGCTGAAAGGGAGGAAAGAAAGTATTGTTCTCCATGGATACTAAGGATATTTATCAGATTGTTATTTCTCTTGACACAGGCTGCTGATAACAGCTTTTCCAGTTAGGGATACTTGCATTCAAATTTTCACTTCAACTAACCACTCAATCTTAATCTTTCTTTGTTTCTGTTATAACTTCCCTTTTTAAAAATATTTTTTATTAGTGGGGCGATGGTGGCCCATGCCTTTAATCCCAGCACTCCTGAGACAGAGGCAGGCAGATCTCTGAGTTTGAGGCCAGCCTGGTCTATAAAGTGAGTTCCAGGGCAGCCATGGATACACAGAGAAACTGTATCGAAAAACAAAACAAAACAAAACTTTAATGTATTCTTTGGCAGTTTCATGTATGTATACAATTTTTGTTGGTGGTGGTTTTGTTTTGTTTTTTGTTTTTGTTTTTGTTTTTTTGAGTGTGTGTGTTTTGTTTTCTTTTTCAACTGCCTGAGTTCTTCAGCTCTGGGTGGGCTTTGTAAGTCCTCATCTGTGGTGCAATTTTGACTGACTTCATCTTGTGAAGGTTACCCTAACTTCTGTGGGTTTATGAAGGTAGTGGATATATAATACACACACACACACACGCACACGCACACACACACACACACACACACGCACACACGCACACACACACACGCACACATGCACACACGCACGCACTTCTCTCCATCCCTCTCTTCCTCTGTTTTTGAGACAGGGATTTGCTATGTAGCTCAAACTGGCCCCCAACTCAAGATCCTTCTGCCTTAGTCTCCTCAATGCTAGTATTATAGACATACATTGTTATACAAATAATATGCCTTTCCAGTGAGACTCAGTCTACATGCTCAGTGATTGATAAAGGCAAAGCTCTTTAATAATAGTTCAAGTACAGCTCTGGCTAATACTCAAAGAGGAGCCAGCCATGAATAGATTATTCTGATTTAAACCTTAGGTTTATGCTTCCCACATAGGCTGTCATCCTTAACTCTCTTCTGTGTCCCAGACCCAGGTTACACTCTGAAAGAGTTACAGGAGACTGCAAGTCTGGCCACTTAGGCAGATGGAAGATTCATTCACACAGGGAAGATATTGTTATTTTAAGTGCACCAATGTTGTTCGTTTTCAAACAGTTGTTACCCAGAGTCGTCTTACCTACCTGACAGAATTAAGCTCCTCTCAAGAAGAGAACCAGGGACTCTATGGCAGGCCAGGACTGCCTTGGTTGTGGTGGAGGGGGTGCCCCTTGAGTTCCTGTTAGAGGCATGTTCTTTGATATGGGGATGGATTTAAGTGCTCCTTGTAAATCAGGATTGTCTCCTTTGTTATGAGAATGGAGCCCAAAGGCTGCTCAATCCCTGTAAGTAAACATTGGCATCCTTGCATCCTAAAATTTGCTTGTCTGTAACAGGCCAGGTTAGTAGACTACTTATTTTTTGGGGTGTTTTGTAGACAGTGCTCCTTTAGCTAAATTCTTTTTGTGACTTCATTCTATTAAGTACGTAACATTAGACCCATTACTTTAAGTTTCTTCTACATCATTACTTCAGGTTTCTTTTATATCAGCATCGCTATGCCGAGCTTCTACATAACTCCTCTCAACAAATAGGTTATGGCTGCTCTTGGACCATATGGCAGCAGGTGTCAGGTATAGCATGTGGCTGCCACATTAGCTAGGGCATTAAATTTCTCCTTTGACCCAGCCTCCACCATTTCCTACTGTCACACACTAGGACTAAATATGAGGTATCATTTATATTGCAGTCTGCACAAATATGTTTCTTAGAGGCAATTTTTAATTACATTTTAAAAAATGCCATTGTGCACGCAGAAGTGATGACATCTTGTGAGTCAGTTCTCTCCTTCCACCTGGAGATCCTGGGGATCTAATTTGGGTGTCCAGGCTGGGCAACAGGTGCATTTATCTTCTAAGCCCTCTCAATAGCCCAAGTCAAATGTATCTCAGTAGCAAGGGGTGGTGGCAGGGGGATAAAATGAAAATCTCTCAGGAATAATTGGAAGGTGTCCGCTTCTGAAATTGAAGCTCTCTGTTATCAAGAGCATTGAGTAAATCTATCTCCATTCTTCTTGTAATATATCTACTTTGGTCAGACATGATGATGCACACCAGCGCTTGGGAGGCTGAGGTTGCAGGATTACTGTGAGTTCATAATGAGACTATCTCAAACAAAACAAAACACAAAACCAAACCCAGCCCACCTGTTTACTTTTTAAAGGTATTTCCCCAGCTTTGCAGGTATTTTGACCTTAGGGTAGATACTAAAAAGTGATTTGAAGAAGAGAGGAGAGTACAATGAAAAAGAAGTTTAGCAGACAAGATTCCAAAGCCAACGCTGTAACTCAGCTCATAACATTGAAGCAAGAAACAGACCTCTCTCCCCAGGATAAGAGATAGTTTACCTTGGAGCTAGCCGCAAGTGACTATGGCCAGGACAGGAAATACAGATCTTCCTTTCTTCACATTCCACAGTCTGACCTGGCAGCAGCTCTGTTATAGGTGTTACAATAATAGAACAAAGAAAGTCGTGAATCAAGATGCTTTTTATGTGCGTTGGTTTGGAAACATCAGGTAAACAGGCTACAGCCGAGCAGAGAAAACTCAGCTGTAGACTTCCCACACTACCTGACCATGTTCTTAGCTTGGGTTTGGTAGCAGCTATGTTACAAATAGATTTACCTCAGCTGGGCAGTGGTGGCAATCACCTTTAATCCAAGCACTTTGGGAGGCAGAGGCAGGTGGATCTCTTTAAGTTCGAGATCAGTCTGGTTTACAGAGTGAGTTCCAGGACAGCCAGGGCTGCACAGAGAAACCCTGTTTTGAAAATAGATAGATAGGCTGGGCTGTGGTGGTGCACACCTTTAATCCTAGCACTCAGGAGGCAGAGGCAGGCGGATCTCTGTGAGTTTGAGGCCAGCCTGGTCTACAGAGTGAGATCCAGGATAGGCACCAAAACTACACAGAGAAACCCTGTCTCGAAAAACCAAAAAAAAAAAAAAAAAAAAGAAGAAGAAAATACGTAGGTAGGTAGGTAGATAGATAGATAGATAGATAGACAGATGAAAAATGAAATTCAAAAAAAGTTTGTTCAGCCAGGTAGTAGTGACACAACTCCTTTAAGGCAGACAGATCTCTTGAGTTTGAGGCTAGCCTGATCTACAGTGCTAGTTCTAGGACAGCCAGGGCTACACAGAGAAATCCTGTCTCAAGAAAGAAACAATCCTTCAATAAATGGCAATTTGGCATTAAAAAGAAGAAGAAGAAGAAGAAGAAGAAGAAGAAGAAGAAGAAGAAGAAGAAGAAAATCAAAGACAGCGATGTTCTAAAACAGGAAGTGGTGATGGTGTCATGGGTCTATGAGGATGCTGGACTAAAGTCTATCAAATTGTTTAAACAGGAAAATTGTATACTATGAATTATCTGTCAATAAAGAATTTATAAAACAAACAGGTTTGTTCATTCAGGCAACTAGCTTTTCAGAGTTTTCTCCACTGCACTCTGTATTCAGTAGATAGTGTTGATTAACTAAGAGCTGTTTTGTAAAGCTTGCAAAGGAAGAATGCATTAGGCTTGTTACTGTCACCTTGTGTATTAAAGTGGTGTCGTTCTACATAAGTACTACCTTCCTTCTGTCCCAGAGTGATGGATACATCCAGACATACAGGGAGGATGCTGATGGCTCTGCTTCACCTAACATCCAAGGTTAAGCTCCATTTCAACATTTCCATTTTACATAGCATGCTTGCCTTCAAGAAAGGACTTTCAATTGCTTACCTCCCTGCTCTAAAAAACATCAGTCCTACTTGGTTTAACAGAATAGAGAAACTGGCTGAACACATGAGAGCTCAGTGTCTTTCATTGGCATTATCCACAATGGATTGTCAAGTCAAAGCAAAATGTTCCTCTGCCCCAAATATGCTGTGTCTCCAGGAAATAAACTCAGTTCATCCTTCTCCTTGTCTGGGTTTTTAAAGTCATGGAACTTTGATTTTCTCTTCACCATTTAGCCCTTCCCAAATGTGCAGAACTGATGGGCACTGGGTAGGGACCGGTGAGTTAGGGCCAGCCTGAGCATCTATTCCAGCTCTCTTCAGAATGAACAGCTAGCTTTAGCTGTGGTAGTGCATGCCTTTAATCCCAGCACCAGGGAGGCAGAGGCAGGTGGATCTGTGTGAGGTTGAGCTCAGCCTGGTCTACAGAGAGTGTTCCAATACAGCCAGAACTGTTACATAGAGAAACCCTGTCTCAAAAACCAACAAAAAGAATTAGCAGCTTTGGCCAAAGAGATGGCTCAGGGTATAAGAGCACTTGCTGCTCTTACAAAGGATGGGAAGTTCGGTTCTCAGCACCTGAGTGGTAACTCCAGCTCCAAGGGATCCAACTTCTTCTGGACTCCATGGACACCTGCACTAAAACATATATACACCCAAAACTCACCAACTGCCCCCCTAAAACATATATACACCCAAAACTCACCAACTGCCCCTCTAAAACATATATACACCCAAAACAACAACAATGACGTAGCTTTCCTAGTAATGCTCTTCACCATGGTCAGCAGCTTTTGTTTGGTTTATTTTGCAGTGTTTAGCAGTTAGTGCAGAAGAGTCCCAACTAGTCAGTGCTGAAAAATAAGTGACTAGTGAATGTTCAATCCTAAACGGGACAGGTGTATCAACCACCCTGAACCTAGCTTCTTGAGGCTCAGGGAATATCCATTGGAAGGGGGAAGGATGGTAAGAGCTGGTGGGTAGGGAAGCATGTGGAAATGCTGTGTTCCAAACAAGACGTGATGTGACCTTTGCCATCATGGGCTCACAGCATCTACCTGCACAGGTTCAAGCCAGTCAACACTACAGCATAGATGGAAGAGGAACTTCTGAGGCCTCTCTTCTAATTAGCAGCCAGTGGCAGTTAGTGGTTTCTAAGAGAGGTGTTCAATTTGTCTTTGGGGATGTGGACACTGGTAGGTTGCCCCTGTTCACTTGGGTAGATGACCCCACACCCATGTACATGGAGACACACTAACTGGAATCAATGGATTATTGCAAAGGAGAAGAGGTGGAGGAGGTGGTATTAGTTAGGTTTCAGAGGAACAGAACTGATAGGATTAATCTGTTTATATAAAAAGCTATTTATTAGAGTGGCTTACAGACTATGGTCCAACTAGTCCAATAATGGCTATCTCCCAATGGAAAGGCCAAGAATCTGGTAATTGTTCAGCTAAGGCTAGATGTTGGCCACATAAAAACCACAGCTCTCATCTTGAAGGGAGTATGAGATAGTTTATTCTGGAGCCATTTTGAATGAACATGGCAAGGAATATAGATTTAGACTACTCCAAATTCCATATTCCAACATGGAGGTAGTTTCATAGGTTTTTCGTTTTGTTTTGTTTTGTTTTTGTTGTTGTTGTTGTTGTTGTTGTTGTTTTGTTTTATTTTGTTTTTAGAGACAGGGTTTCTCTGTGTAGCTTTGCACCTTTCCTGGAACTCAGTTGGTAGCCCAGGCTGGCCTGGAACTCACAGAGATCCACCTGCCTCTGCCTCCCGAATGCTGGGATTAAAGGTGTGCGCCACCACCGCCTGGCTCTTCATAGGGTTTTTAAAGAAAGTCATAAATCAAGGCAAGTTCAAAGGGCATTGGTCGGTCCATCAGAGAGGCAGATACAATGAAATGGGGTGGGTGTATGTGTGGTTGTTCTATAGGCCTAAAATGTTACCTGCCATTCTTAACTCTTAGATTGGTGGAAGCTGGTATTCTTCTTAGTTAATATCTTCTAAGAGATTTTTTTTTAAAATCTGTTCTCATGAGGTGTTAGTTCAGATACAGAGTGGGACAAGGAATGGCTATTTTCAAAAAGCTAGCCCAAGATAATTAGCTTCTGAACTTACAAAACTCTAGTCTCTCCACAGTACTGAAATTCCAATTGATCCATTAGTCCCTGCAGACACAAGAACTCCTTTCAAGATTTTTTTTTTTTTTTTTTTTGGTTCACAGCCAGACACAGCTTCTTTTCAGGAAGTTTCATTCACAATATGTCTGTTGGCTTACAGTCTACATTGGAACCCCAAAGAAATAGGCTTGGCAAAATAATGCCTCAGCAGCAAGACAGATGAACTTGCCATGGAGAATGAAGGCAAGCAGGCAAAAGCAAAGGCTTCCTTCCTCCTTCCATGTTCTTTTATGTGGGCTGACACCAGAAGGTGTCACCCAGATTTAGGATGGGTCTTCACAACTCAAATGATCCAACTAAGAAAAACCCTTCATAGATGTGCCCAGCTGCTTGGGTCAAGACATATTGTACAGATGTATGAAATTGTTAAAGAATAAATAACATTCTTTTTTTTTTTTTTTTTTTTTTTTTTGAGACAGCGTTTCTCTGTGTAATTTTGGTGGCTATCCTAGATCTTGCTCTGTAGCCCAGGCTAGCCTCAAACTCACAGAGGTCTGCCTGGCTCTGCCTCCTGAGTGCTGGGATTAAAGGCATGTGCCACCACCACCCGGCATAAATAACCTTCTTTTAAGGAAGAATTAGCAGTTTCCTTCACAGGGCCACTTGGAAAGGATAGTGTAGTCAGAAGTTTTCCTGTGTCCTGCCCAGTCCTGCAGCTGCTCAGACCCAAGTAAACACACAGAGGCTTACATCAATTACAAATTGCATGGCCACAGCCTATGGCTCAATTTTCTTGCTAGCTAGCTCTTATAACTGAACTCATCCCATTTCTATTGTATGTTGCCACATGTTCCATAGCTTTACCTGTGTGCTATTACATGCTGCTCCCTGGACGGCAAGATGGTATCTCTCTGCCTCTCATTTCTCTTCCTGTCTATCTGCTTGGATTTCTACCTGCCTCCTAGCTGCCTTGCCATAGGCCAATGCATCTTTATTTGTCAACAAATCAGAGCAACACATATTCACAGTGTACAGAAAGATATCCCACGGCAAGACAGGAAGAAGCCAGGTTTTGTGGTTTGTGGTGAATACTTATTTCTCAGGACTTGGGAAGTAGAGGAAGGAGAATGTCATGAACTGGAGGCTAGCCTTGGCTATATAGTCGAATCCTGTTTCCAAAAAACAAAAACAAACAAAAAACAAAACTGGGAGTAGAACCTCATTCCTGTAATCCCAGCTCTTTGGAGACTGCTGAGGCTGGGGGATTGCTATAAGTCTGAGGCAAGCCTGGCTACATAGTGAGTTCTTGGCCAGCCAGAGCTACAGAGTGAGACTTTGCCTAAAAAAACAAAACAAGTGAAAAACCAAGGGTCAAGCAAAATGTCCTTGCTGGTAAAGGTGCTTGCCTCCAACCCTGATGACCTGAGATGCGCCTCATACTTAAATAAATGTAACCAAAGCAAAACCAAATAATGATTCTCCGAGGAAAGGGCCAGTGATGAGAGGACTCTGACACCCCATGCTATCTCTCTCTGCAGCCCAAGGAGTCCCCCAAATCTTTTAGGGACCTCAACTCATGTCCAACCAGGATTCCTAGCCTCAATGCAGAAAAAAAATATTGAGGCCTAGCTAGCTAGTTTGAATCAAAGTTGGAGATTTTCATAAGGATGTTTTGGTAAAAGCTTGAACAGGAGGGTTAAAAGGAAGAGGGGAGCTAAGAAGGAAAACATTTGTCCACGTGCTGGCCATGTGTGTCCTAAGAGCACAGCAGAGTGTGAGCCAGAGTTAAGTGTGCATACACATTTCTCTGGGAGAGTCACAAGCTGTTGATATACATCATGTTGGTGACTTTTCAGTTATAGCTCCAAAGGTGGCAAAGGAATATTTTTCCCTCTTTTGTCTTTTTAATTTTTTAATAATTTATTTATTTGGGTTCAATTCCCAGCACCCACATAGCAGCTCACAACTGTCTGTAACTCCAGTTCCAGGGGACCTGACACCCTCACACAGACACACATGCAGCCAGAACACCAATGTACATAAAATAAAAATAACTTATTTAATGTACATTGGTGTTTTGCCTGCATGTGTGTCTGTGTGAGGGTGTCAGACCTTGGAGGTACAGGAAGTTGTGAGCTGCCATGTGGGTGCTGGGAATTGATCCTGGGGCCTCTGGAAGAGCAGCCACTGCTCTTAACCCTTGAGCCATCTCTCTTGCCTGTCTTTTTAATTTTTTTTAAATTTATTTTTATTTTATGTGTAAGACTGTTTATCTGTTTGTATGTATGTATGCCATATGTATGTGTTGCCTGAGGGGGCCAGAGGAGGGTATTGGATCCTCTGAAGTAACCAGAGTTACATACAGATGGTTGTGAGCTGCTTCGTGGGAGCTGGGAACTGAACCAGGGTCCTCTGCAAGAAGAGCCAGTGCTCTTAAGCATCTTAAGAGATGCCTCTCACTGAGCCATCTCTCCAGTCCTGTCTTTCTTTTGATGAGTGAGGTTATAGGGTATCTGTAGAGGTGCACCGGATGGAATTATACTGATAAAGTAAAGCCAGAAGCTAGTAGGGTTGCTAGAAGGGTTAGAATGTGTCCTGTCCCTACAACCATTTTTTTTTTTAATCCTGAGAAGATTCCTAGAAAATCATAAGTTTATGGTTGAGGACGAGAGAAAGGCCCTGAGCAGTTAAGTTTTCTGGAATTCTTGCTTTTTGGCTGACTAGAGGCTTCAACTGGATTCCTAGATAAGGGTTCTTATGATCATGTTCCCTAATTTCCCCTGTGTTTCTATCCTACCTCTGAAGGATGCTTCAGAGAGTTCTGCATTTATGAAGTGTGTGGCAAGTTAAGTAAGATGGCTCTCAGCTGTAACCCCAGCCCTGGAGAGCCTAATGAAGGGAGAGGTCTCTGGGAGTCGGAGGCCAGCCTGGCTACAGGGTGAGGCCTTGTCTTCACACAAAAAGCTTGTGGTGGAATAGCTATGAGCACTCAGAGAAAGAACAGTTGGCTGGGTGCACCGCCTTCACCTTGGACTTCAGGGAGAATGTCAACCTTCCTAACACTGTGACCCTTCCTCATGCTGTGGTCACCCCCACAACCATAAAATTATTTTTGTTGCTACTTCATAACTTTAATTTTGCCACTGTCATAAATCATAATGTAAATATCTGATATGCAACCCTTGTGTGGGGATCTTGACCCACAGGTTGAGAACCACTATTGTAAGCTCTAATTGAAAAAATTCTGGAAATGTGGGAAGAAAGACACACCAGCCAGGCAGTGGTGGCACAGGCTTTTGATTTCAGCATTTGGGAGGCAGAGGCAGGTGGATCTCTGAGTTTGAGGCCAGCCTGGTCTACAGAGCAAGATCCAGGACACCCGGGGGGCTACACAGAGAAACAAACAAACAAAAATAACAGGAAAGAGAGAAAGAAAGAGAGAGAGAGAGAGAGAGAGGGAGGGAGGAAGGGAGGGAGGGAGGGAGGGAGAAAGAAAGGAAGGAAGAAAGGAAAGAAAAGAAAAGAAAAGAAAAGAAAAGAAAAGAAAAGAAAAGAAAAGAAAAGAAAAGAAAGAGAAAGGCGTACCCATGCAGTCTGGTTGAAACCTCTCGCTATCAGGAAGCAAGAATTCCAGCACAATTCACACCACCTCCTCTATGGCTCAGGGAATGTTTCAGAAGAAGGGGGGCGGGGCAGGTTGAAATCTTGCAAGAATTAAAAGAATGGAGAACTGTGGAATGCCATCCTCTAGACTCCTACAACCATCACAGCCATGAACTCTCAACTGCAGTTGCCTGCCCTGGGCCCACAAGACTGGTCCTGCCAACAACAGTCGGTCAGAGGAGGGGTTCACAGGACCCCCAAACCTTACTGCTGAATTATTGGCTATTGATAGGTTCAGGAAAAGGGGAGTCACTGTCTTCAGCTGTCCTCCCATTGCTGAGTCCACCAGGCTCCAAACCCGTGGTCACATAGCCCTGGTTAAATTCAGTGGATCACAAAACCGAAGGAATAGCTGTGAACAGGAGAATGAGATATGGAAAGGGGCGTTGCACAAAGGGATAATAGGCAGGTGAGAGGGTGGGAGGTGAGAGTGGTTAGTACGCATCATGTGCATGTGCGAAACTGTCAGAGAACAAACTTAATGGGGGAAAAAGAATTCTAGCATGTTTAACAACTGTGTACGGCCTTTCTCTTCTCTCATCTACAAATCTGCGGTTTTCGGAGAATCTCACCAGAAACCTCATTTACAGAAAAAGGACATGTACTAAAACCCTTGTCCAATTTATTTTTTAGTTTTTGGTTGTTTTCAAACAGGGTCTCTCTAGTGTGTAGCCTTGGCTGTCCTGGAACTCACTCTGTAGATCAGGCTGGCTTTGAATTTATATAGATTCGCCTGCCTCTGCCTCCTGAGTGCTGGGATTAAAGGTGAGCTCCACTACTGACGGGTTTGCTGGTTTTTTTGTTTTTTGTTTTTTGTTTTTCTAGACAGGGTTTCTCTGTGTAGCTTTGCGCCTTTCCTGGAACTCACTTGGTAGCCCAGGCTGGCCTCGAACTCACAGAGACCCACCTGGCTCTGCCTCCCAAGTGCTGGGATAAAAGTGGTTTTGGTTTTAAAGAGAAAGGTGTAGCTATGCAAGATATCTAGAACAACCCGGAAGTTTAGGGTAGAGGGGAGGAGGAAGTGTTCTGGCCAGAAGAGCCTGGCTTTGATCTGCATTACAAGTACATGTCAGTAGTGATAATAGGGACATTAGGAGCTGGAGGTTAGCATGGGGCTTTGATATGTATTATACGTATATGCTGATAAGAGAACCATGTGGCCCATTTGCTGTAGGGAGCGGTGGGAAGTGAAGGCTCTTCCAGACAGACAGATGGAAACCTGTTTCACAGGTTCCTGAGGAATGCCGGAGCCAGCAATCCTGTTTATCCTGTCAGAATTCAGCCTGAGCCCAGCCCACTGTCTTTCTGCACACAGTCTAGGGCACACCCATTTTGGATAGTTTGGGGGTTCCCTTTGGACCTAACAGTTATGTTGTCGGTAGAAGCACCACAAACCTGTTCATAGTTTTTTGTTCATTTGGTTTTTGCTCACGGATTTCTTGTATGTAGTATAAAAAGGCTCATCCAGAGGACGACTCCTGCGTCTGGTTAGATGTGAGACATCGAGACATTTAAATTGGCACTGTTTCTGCAGGCACGCTGCAGTAATAGTGAGTGCCCTGCCTGCAAAAACAAGACTACTAAATCTCGAAGGTTTTTATTAGCCTTCCAAAAAGGTGAAGCAAACATTTCAATACCTGACTTTAAAGGAAGCTGGCAACCTAACTAAAACACCCAAATCGCTGAATTACAGCGTGGTTCTGAAAGACTGAGGCATAATCGTTATGACTTTGATTCTTTCGGATTCAGACCCAATTCATAGGCTAGAGTAGACCTATCACAGGAAACTAGGCGAGGTCAAACAAGTCTCCTGCTACTGTGAAAATAAAAAGACAGCAACCCATTGATCCGGGTAATGAAGACGTCCCTCCTGTGAGTTCATTAAGTCCCGTCCTTAATCTCTCTGTCCCATGCCTGCTCCCTTCCCCAGTATTTTTTGGTCTTTGTTTTTATAGTCTGAGTGTTTTGGAATCCATTCAAGGGGGTTGCTTAATGTAATGAGGAGAGTGCTCTGTGGCATGCTGTTCTTGGGTTTGATGTAGAATCTACCAACCAGAGCTACACATGGCTCCCTCCCTGTTTTCTGTCCCTTCCTCCCTGCTCCTCCTCCTCTTCCTCCCCCTTCTTCCATCTCATTTGTTTGTTTCTGTCATTTGAGACAAGGGTCTCCTAGAGTTCAGGCTGGCCTGGACTTCACGGTGTAACAGAGGCTGAGTACTCCTGCTTCAACATCCCTGTGCTAGGACTGCAGGCCCGCCCAGCCAAGTCCAATTGAAGTAGTGCTGGGAACTGCATCCTGGGCTTCTTGCCTACTAACACCTCCACTACCCTGCATTTATTTCTTTTTTCCTTTTGAACATTTTTTAGCTGTTTGTTGTTTTGGCACTATTAAGGTAGAATCGAGACCTTGCAAATACTAGGCAAGCACTCTACCCATGAGCAGCATGCCCTGCCCTATTTCTTATTATTGTTGTTGTTGTTTTGAGACAAAGTTTCTCTGTGTAGCCTTGGCTGTTCTAGAATTTACAGAGATCACTCTGCCTCCCAAGTGCTGGGATTACAGGCCTGCGCCACCACCGCCCAGCAAGTTTTTATTTTTAAACACTGGAAAACGTAGATAAATAGAATGAGGCCACATAACACGATTTGAGAGTGTACACAGCAGTCTACTGAAAGATAGCAAAACGCCATCCAAGTTGTGTCAGGAAAGCTTAGCCAGGCAAAGACCCCTCAGTCCAGGAATTCCAGCCTCTCTCTTGTCCCAAAGAGTGTTAACCTAGACTAAAGTGAGGAAGATTTGCTGTGAATGTGAGTGATAACATGCTCCTTCAGGACAGGGATGCAGGAAGGGCATGATGCGAAACGGATGAGCAGGCGTGGATCCCTGCAGCCAGGCTTGACCATCTGAGTACTATTTCTGGCTCACAAGGTGGGTGGAGAAACGGGACTCCAGCGAGCTGTCCTCTGATCTCTACAAGGACACTGTGGAGCACAAGCATGCACACTCACACGAAAGAAATAGAGATTTGGAAGAATCGTATTTGATGCAGATCTTATATTTAGACATAGCTAATTTATCGGCCAACATGTTTGTTTGCACAGGTTGTAGGTAACGTCACTGCTATCCAGTAGGTTTCTTTCCTTTTCTGGAGCCAATGTCACAGCCATCAACGGAGGGAACTCTGGCCTCTTTTCTGTTTGCAGACAGTCAATTTAAACCTTTGTCCCCCGCAGGACAACTCAAAGGCAACAAGTAACCTTGGCTACGGCTGCGGCTTGAGAAACACCCCACGTCCCCGCTTCTATCCTCGGCTTTAGAAAACTGGTTATGTTGAAAGGGGGAAAAAATTTCCTTTGCCTGGGTTAATGACACCACCACGCAGAGCTCGGCCTGCTCAGGGCGGAAACAATGAGTCACAGATGCCGAGGCCCAGGTGGCGCACGAAAGAATTGCAGCCAGGTTAACCCCTGCAGTCCCCTGCGCCGCAGAGCCGCAATGCGCAGCCTTGAGTTTCCAGCCGGCCGGAGTCCCGGCCAGAGCGGGAGGAGCCTGGAAGCTGCGCGAAGCCCTGTAACCAGGCGGTACCTCCGCAGTGCCTTCCCAGGGGGCTCTGGGCTCCTTGTGTCCTTCCAATTGGCTCCAGAGAGGGGTGGAGAAATGAAAATACTGCCCAAGATAGATTTGGTTGAAGCTCAGCTGGGGAAACGCTTAAACCCGAGAGGGTTTTTTGTCTCCACAGTAGGGGAATAAGGGAGAAAAACATAGGCCATCTCCAGCACCCTCATCTCCCAGGAGATTTTCTTTCTCTTATTCTGAAAATGTAGACATTTCTGATGTGTTAATTGAGGAAACAGCCATTTCCCTGCAGAACTGGCAAATGAAATAACCACTCAAAGCACTAATCTTTGTGGGAGATGCAGCGAAGAAATTTGAAATAATTTTTTTTTAACTCATTAGTAATTTGCTTTCTTGCAATGAATTCTCTGAAGGTTCAAGATTGAAATCGGGTGTTTCCAAACGTATTTACTTGAACTAATTTATGTAGTTAGAAGCATAATTAAGTTTTAGCAGCTGACAGAATCCCGTGTCACTTGAGCCGACTGGCATGTTTCTGCTAATGAATGGCTTACTTCTGCATTGTTGCACAGTTCTGACAGCTGACTCCCAGGCAGGTAATGGCTGCAGCTGCTGTCCACCACCTTACAAGAAGGCCATTCCAAGCAGCGAGCTTTGGAGAAGCGCTGTTTGTGATTAAGAAGTCAAGCAGGAACTTCTAGAATCCTGGGGTTTGGTTGATACTAATAAACTAGGTTAGATCAATAATGGGTCCCGGGGGCCCCGGGGGTGGGGTGGGGTGGATCAACAGGATGTATAGATTTTTTTTTTATAGAGGGATTGATTTTTAGGAATTGTCTAAGAAGTCCAAAACTGTAGGGTGAAGTAGCAGGCCGGAGACCCGGCAGGAGAGTCAAGTTCAAATCTGAGGCCCACAGCCAAATTTCAGGAGTTCCCTTTTCCCTGGGGTGGGGTGTGCAGGGAATGAGGGAGAATCCTTTGACTATTTGGATGAGGCCCTCTCACCTGATGCAGAGCAATGTGCTGTGTTCATAGTCACCCCCCTCCCCCCCCAAGCTGCAGTGAACTTTAGTGGTGATATTCAAGAGAGATCCCTTCAACCAGTCCCCTACTTTTGGTGGTGGTGGGGGGGGTTGGGTCTGAGATAAAAAGTGTAAGTGGAGAGATGCTCACTTTTGCCAGGGTTGGGACAGACTCTCTCTCTTCCTTTCTACTGTGGATGCAGCTGAGTGGAGTGGTCCAGGGTTTTTTTGTTTGTTTGTTTGTTTGTTTTGTTGTTGTTTTGCTTTTTTTCCAAGGCGGAGTTTCTCTGTGAAGCAGTCCTGGCCGTCCAGGAACTCAGTCTGTACACTGGGCTAGTCTTGAACTCACAGAGATCTGCCTGCCTCTACCTCTGTGGTGCTGACATTAAAGATGTGCACCACCACCCGACCAGTCCAGGTTTTCTTACTCTTGGAGACCATGTAAGTCATGAGACTAACCATCATATTTTGTTTATTTTTATTTTACATTTAAGTGTGTGTGTGTGGGGGGGGGGGTGCTGAGAACCAAAGAGCAGCCTAGGGCTTAATTGCTGAGCCATCTCTAGCACCCCTAAAGTCATCATTTTTTGATAGTCTTTTTTCTCGAGACAGGGTTTCTTTGTATAACAGCCTTGGCTGTCCCAGCACTGGAGATTTGTAGACCAGGCTGGTCTCAAACTCACAGAGATCTATCTACCTCTCTAGTGCTGGGATTAAAGGCATGCACCACCATTGCCTTTGCCTGCCTTTTGAGACAGAGTCTTATACTGTAATCCAGCAGTTCTCAACCTTAGGCAAATCTCTATCTCCAAAAATATTTACGTTATGATTCATAACAGTAGCAAACCAGCAATGAAATAATTTTATGGCTGGGGATCACCACAACATGAGCAACTGTGTTAAAGGGTCAAAGCGTTAGGAAGGCTGAGAAGCACTGCTTAATCCATGCTGGTTTAAAATTCAGCAATCCTCCTGCCTCAGCCTCCTGAGTGCTGAGATTAAGGGTGAACTATGACACCTGGATGAACTTTGCCCTGTGCTAATTTACTCATCATAGACTTTTCAGTAAAAGAGAAGAAATAAAATGTAACTGAAAATATTTAAAAGGGCCAGCGAGATGGCTCAGCCAGGAAAGATGCTGCTGTGGAGCCTGAAGACCAGAATGACCAAACCAGTGTCTCAAAGTTGTTCTCAGTCCTTGTGCGCTGTAGCACACACACAAGAAGTAAGGTAATGAAAAACATTTAGCTGGGCGGTGGTGGCACATGCCTGTAATCCCAGCACTTGGGAGGCAGAGCCAGGCGGATCTTTGTGAGTTCGAGGCCAGCCTGGTCTACAGAGCGAGTTCCAGGAAAGGCTCAAAACTATAGAGAGAAACCCTGTCTCAAAAACAAAACAACAACAACAAAAAAAAAATGTAAAGGACTTTTAAAAACATTTGTGTGTGCACTAGTGATGATGTGTGCCTCTGTGTGTGTGTTCGCGCACGCGTGCTCGCGCGTAGGTCAGAGACTCTGTCCTCTCACCTGGTAGATTCCAAGAATGGAACAGTTGTCAGGCTTTTTGGCAAGGGTGGAGAAAATTAGTTTTGTTTTTCTGAGACAGGGTCTCTCTAGGTTGTCCTGGCTGGCCTGGAGCTCATTATGTAGACCAGGCTGGCCTCAAACTCACAAGGATCTGTCTGCCTCTGCCTCTTGAATGTTAGGATTAAGGTCATATGCTACCACAACCAGACCCCCCCCCCAAAAAAAAATGTTTTTAGAAGATCACTTTGATTGATTTTAAAAAAGGTTCAGTTCCAGGGTTTTGCAATTTTCTGTTATTTGGTATTCTTGATTTCCCCAATTTCTTCTCTTAGTCAGTCTTACAGTTTCCTTTGGGCTCAGTTGACTTCATTCAGCCTTTCCTTATGCTGTACGCACATGCACATTTCCTTTAGTTGCATCTAGGGAAACTTTTTATTTTTTCTCTTCAGGGCAGGAGAGGTGGCTCAGTGGTTAAGAACACTGGCGGCTCTTCCAGAGGACTGGTTCATTTCGCAGCACCCACATAGCAGCTGGTAACCCTTTGCAGCCCCAGTCCCAGTGGATCCGGCACCTGCTTCTGGCCTCTGTGGGCACTGCATACACATGGTATACAGAGGGCATACATGCAGGGAAAACACCCATATCTATGTGTACATAATGTTTAATTTCTTCATATGTAATTTTGATCATGTTTCCCCCTCACCTGTTGTAGAATTTTTTGTTTTGTCTTGTTTTTTTGTATTTTGTTTTTTGAGACAGGGTTACTCTGTGTGTAGCCCTGGTTGTCTTTGAACTCACAGAGATTATATACAGTATAATATTATTTTTTTAATGTGTGTTACTCTTGTTTATGTTGCATTTGTTTAACTCTGTGAAGCTGTGTTACTGTGCCTGTCTAAAACACCTGATGGTCTAATAAAGAGCTGAATGGCCAATGGTGAAGCGGGAGAAAGAACAGGCAGAGCTGGCAGGTAGAGAGGATAAATAGAAGAAGAAATCTGGGAGGAAAGGAAGAAAGAGCAAGATTACGGAGTGAGAAAAGAAGGGGCCAGCCACAGAGTAAGAATGAAAGTAAGGTTACAGAAGTAAGAACAGGAAAAGCCCAGAAGCAGACGGTAGATGGGATAATTTAAGTTAAGAAAAGCTGGCAAGAGACAAGCCAAGCTAAGGCCAGGCATTTATAATTAAGAATAAGCCTTTGTGTGTGATTTATTTGAGTGCTGGGTAGTGGGCCCTTCAAAAGATCTAAAAGAGCAAAAACTAACAGCAACACTCCCTCAACTCCTCAAAGAACCTCCCCATGGTGGGGGGATTAAGAAAAAAGAAAGGAATATTTATCAGTCCAGGAGCCTTTTTATTTACCGTAGTTCATAGTTCTACCCACAAAAGCCAACTTATCTTTGCTTTTAATATTGGAGTTTATCCTTGACTTCCTTTGGTTTAAAACAAACTACTTCCACTGGGTGTGATGGATCACACTACTTATTTTGGCACTCAGAAGACTAAGGCAGGAGCATCTCCAAGAGTTTGAGGCCAGTGTGGGTTATTTCTTGGTTACTTTTCTATTGTCACAATAAAACACTATGACTGAGGCAACTTATAAAAAGAAGCATTTAATTTGGGCCTGATGGTTCTAGAGGGTTAGAGTCCATGACCATAATGTCAGAGAGCACTGCAGGATACAGGCAGGCATGGAGCAGTAAGAGCTGAGGCCTTATATCTGATCCACAAGCAGAAGGCAGAAAGAGCTAAATAGGAAGGGCGTGGGCTTTTGAAACCTCAAAGCCTACCTGATGTGACACACCTCCTCTAACAAGGCCATACCCCCTAATCCTTCCTAAACAGTTCTACCAACTAGGACCCAAGCATTCAAGTATATAAGACTTGGGGGAGAGGGGAGTCATTCTTATTCAAACGACCAGAGGTTATATGGCAACTACATTTTAAACAGTTTTGGCTAGAGTCTAAAAACAATCGCCATGGGTGCGGTGGCACAGGCCTTTAATCCCAGCAGCCTGGAGGCAGAGGCAGGTGGATCTCTGAGTTTGAGGCCAGCCTGGTCTACAGAGCAAGTTCTAGGGGAGTCAGGGCACATAGGGAAACCTTGTCTCAAAACACTAAATCCAAAAACAAAAACAAAACAATCACAATGCAAAATAAACCAACAACAACAACAAAAATGGGGCTGTGTTTTTAATCTCAGCATTTGGAAGGCAGAGGCAGGTGGATCCCTTTGAGTTCATGGCCAGTCTCATTTACATTGTAAGATGAGCCAGAGCTACATTGTGAGACCTTGTCTAAAACTGTTGTGGGATGTTCTGTATGTCAAATGTGTTGCTCTGATTGGTTAATAAATAAAACACTAATTGGCCAGTAGCCAGGCAGGAAGTATAGGCGGGACAAACAGAAAAGAAAATTCTGGAAAATGGAAGGTTGAGGCAGAGAGATACTGCCAGCCGCCACCATGACAAGTAAGATGTAAGATACCGGTAAGCCACGAGCTATGTGGCTGCTTATAGATTAATAGAAATGGGTTAATTTAAGATATAAGAACAGTTAACAAGAAGTCTGAGCCACTAGGCCACACAGTTTAAATAATATAAATGTCTGTGTGTTTATTTTATAAGTGGGCTGTTGGACCACCGGAACTTGGCAGGACTGGAGAGAAAACTCTCTAGCTACATTAAAAAAAAAAGAAAAAAAAAGAAAGGAAGGAAGGAAGGAAGAAGGAAGGAAGGAAGGAAGAAAAAGAAAGAAAGGAAGAAAGAAAGAAAGAAAATACACTAGGGAGGTAGAGGCAGGATGATTTCTATGAGTTTGAGGCCAGTCTAGTCTATATAGAGAGCTCCAGGACAGACAGCCAAGAGTACATAAAGAAACGCTGTCTCCATAAACAAACAAACAAACAAACAAACAAAGTAATTGGAGCTGGATGTAGTGGTTTAGTTCAGCAATCAGGGAACTTGGTATGCTAAGACAGGAAGATGACAAGTTCCAGGTCAGCTGGAGCTCTGGTGTCTCAATTGTAAATAAATAATTAAGAAGCAGCTTGATTATCTAGTTATCCAGATCAAAAACTTCTATATGTTAGGTACGGATTTAATTTTTTTTTTTTCCAGCTCAGGGTTTCTCTGTGTAGCCCTGGCTGTCCTGGAACTCACTCTGTAGACCAGACTGGCCTCGAACTCAGAGAGATCCACCTGCCTCTGTCTCCCAAGTGCTGGGATTAAAGATATGAGCCACTCACCCAGCTAAATATTAACTTCTTTGTGTCTCATAAAGATTTCATGATAGGAGAAATGACTCAATAGTTAAGAACACTGGCTGTTCTCCCAGAGGATCCAGGTTTGATGCCCAGAACCTACATATCAGCTCACAACCATCTGTAACTCCAGCTCTAGGGGATCAGACATCATCTTCTGACTTCCTTAAGCACCAGACACATATGTCCTGCACAGACATACATGATATACATGCAGGCAAAGTATTTGTACATGTAAAATAATAATAAAAGCAGCCTGGACTGAAAGCTTAATCTTTTTTTTTTTTTTTTTTTGCCAGGTAGTGAAGTGGTAGCATACAACTTTAATCCCAGCACTCAGGATGCAGAGGCTGGCAAATCTCTATGAGTTCAAGGCCAGCCTGGTCTACAGAGAGAGTTCAGGACAACTAGGGTGACACAGAAAAAACCCTGTCTGGAAACACCCGCTTCCCCAAATTATTCATCTATGTATATGAGTGCTTTATTTGCATGAATGCCCGCATGACATTACAGATGGTTGTGAGCCACCATGTGATTGCTGGGAATTGGACTCAGGACCTCTGGAAGAGCAGCCATTGCTATTAACCACTGAGTCATCTCTCCAGCTCTGAAAGCTTAATTCTTACTCCCCACCCCCCAAGGCAGGGTTTCTCTGTGTAACCCTGACTATCCCGGAATTCTGTAGACCAGGCTGGCCTTGAACTCAGAGAGATCTGCCTGCCTCTGCCTCCTGAATGCTGGGATTAAAGACGTATGATACAGCCTCCCAGTTTGAAAGTTTAGTCTTAATCACAGCTTTATCATGCCCTTAGCAGTAACCTTGTTCTCTTCTTCCCCCCATTTCCCATCCTCACACCTAGTACTCCTATTTTTTTGAGTTGTCGGGAGCCAGGCCAGTCCAAGTCTTTCCTGAAGCCTTGATATATGCAGAAGGAATGTAGTTCCTAGTCTAAAACCAGAAATATGTTTGACAAAGCCAGTAACGGCCTGGGACTAGGCCTTAGGAGAACTGCCGTTTTGGATGCTGGGAACCCAACTCTTCCCTTCTTAAGGAGCTGTGGTTATCAGTCCCAACACTGCTGGGTGCTATGTCTGTGACACACTCGAGATATTGTATGTTCCCTTTGTGCAACATTGCTTGATTATTGCCCTGATGACTTCACCCCGTTGTGTGTTCGCTTTCTGCTGATCCTGTTGTAGATGAATTTCTAAATGGTCGTAGTAAATAAAAAACACAAGCCAGATATAGTAGTGAAAACCTGAGAGATCTAGGAAATAGGGAAAGCTGCAGCTAACCTCACCTCACTAACTCCACAGCTTCCAAAAGCGAGCTACTTCCTGTCTACCCACACCTATATGCCTTGCTGCTCTGCCATCTGATTTGCTATCTCTGTCTAGTTACATCACTTCCTCTTCCTGCCCAGCTCTGTACTGCCTGTCTTTCTGTACAGACCTCCAGACCTCTATGGTTAACTAGTGTTGGAATTTAAGGTGTGTGCCACTATGCCTGGCTCTGTTTCCAGTGTGGCCTTGAATTCACAGAGATCTGGGCAGATCCCTGCCTGCCAAGTGATGGGATTAAAGGCGTGTGCTACCATTGCCTGACTTCTATATAGTAGCTGGCTTTTTCCTCTGATCCTCAGATAGATAAACCTTATTAGGAGACACAGTATACTGGGGGACACAATACATCCTTCTATCCCATTTTCCCTGAAAACCCTAATTAAGATTTTTCATGTCTTAATAAACTGACTTGCAATAATCAGCTTGTGCAAATCTTCTGGTCCCAAATTTCCCTGCCTTCTTGATTTTTCGTCTCCCAGGTCCTCTCTTTCAGGAACCTGTCACTAAAGAACAGTCTGCTCAATGGATGAGCTAACCAAGGCTTCAAAAATGAACCGATCCTGTCTCATAAAAATTACTGATTAGACAGTAATGGTGCCAGAATAGACAGTCCAGGCTAGCTGCTAACAAAATCAGGAGTCAGGTGTTCCCCGTAGCTAGAGCTCCAACAGAAAGCCCCGGGGAACATCTGGAAACATGCTATAGGTGATGGTGATGGTTGTGGTGATGGTTGTGGTGGTGGTGGTGGTGGTTATGGTGGTGGTCATGGTAGTACTGGTTGTTGTGGTGGTGGTCATGGTGGTAGTGGTGTGGGTGTGGTGGTCATGGTTGTGGTGGGCAGGAAGGGTTTATATCTAGAGCAGACACTACAGGCAGCTGTCTCCAGCCTGTCATAACTACCTAGTCTAAGTTGCTTCACACCCTGTAGACTCAGTGTGGAATCCACCTGGTACTCAAAAGCTCTCCAGAAAAGGGGGCTTGGGAGTCGGAAGCCTACAGTTGTGGATCAATGGCATCGAGAATCTCACTTGATTTCTACTTGGGTTTTTGTTGTTGTGAAATACTGTAGGTTATATTTTGTTTGTTTGTTTTTACTAATTTATTTATGGGAATGGGGGAACATGTATACCATGGTCAAGTGTTGAGATCAGAAGACAGCGTGTAGGAGTGAGAACTCTCCTTTTCCCATGTGGGTTCTAGAGATTAAACTCAGGTCTTCAGGCTTTGCAGTGAGTTCTTTATGCATTGGGCCACCTCACCAGCCCTGTTATTGTTTGCTTGTTGGGATATTTTTTTTTGTAGACCAGGCTGGCCTGAAAGTGCTATGATAACTGAACACCTAATTATCATGTCTCTGCCTCCCAAGTGTTGGTATTTCAAGGTGTGTATGATTTGTGTGTGTGTGCATTCATCTTAAGGTATGTGTGCATGTTTATGTGAGCACAGATGCACATGTATGTGTGGATGTGAAACTATGTATGTGTGTACATATACATGTGTACACACTTGTGGAGGTCAGAGACCAGCCTTCATTGTTATTCCTCAGAAGCCATACACATTATAAAAGACTCTTTTTTTTAATTACTAGTGTGTATGTGTGTGTGTGTGAAGGCACAAGTGTGCCATGGACCACATGTAGAGATCAGAGAACAACTTTGGGAGTTTTTTCTCTCTCCTTCCACTTTTGAGTCAGTGTCTCTCTTGTTTCCTCCTCACTGTGTGCTTCAAGCTGCCCACACGTTTCAGGGGAATCTTCTGTCTCTGTCTCCTTTCTTGCTGACGTTACAGAAATATAAGAACATATTAACTCTTTTGACAGGGTTGTACTTACAGCATAGCCCTGGATGGTCTGGAACTTACTGTGCAGATCCGGCTGGCTTTGAACTCATAAAGAGATCTGTCTGCCTGTGCCTCTTAAGAGCTGGGCAAGAGACATGTGACACCACATGAAGCCCTGGAATTTTATGTGGGTTCTGGAACTTTTTTTTTTTTCCCCCCGAGGCAGGGTTTCTCTGTGTAGCCCTGGCTGTCCTGCTATCCTGGAACTCAGTCTATACAGACTATGTTGATCTCAAACTCAGAGATGCACTTGCCTCTGCCTCCTGAGTGCTGGGACTAAAGGTGCAGTCATGCCATTGGTTCTGGAACTTGATTTCAGGCCACTGGGCTGGCTCAGCAACTGCTTTTTACCTACTGAGCTATCTCAAGGGACCCACTTTGTGGTTTGTTCTTGTTTTTTAGTAGAATAAATTTACATTATTTATTTATTTAGTGTGTGTGTGTGTCTGTGTGCATGAACGTGTGTATGTACGTGTGTGTGTGTATGTGTGTGTGTGTGTGTGTGTGTGTGTGTGTGAAGGTCAGAGGGTAAAATTTAGGAATTGGATCCCTCTCTCCTTCTACCCAGGGATTCACCTCAGGTTGTGAGGCTTGGCAGCAGGTACCTTTATCTACTGAGACATTCTAGCTGCCCCAAACTTTGTTTTTTTGAGACAGTCTGTCACCAAGACCTGGGGCTCATCCATTAGGCCAGGGTGTTGGGCCACTGAGCCCCAGAGCTCTGCCTTTCCCCGCTTACCCAAGGCTGGGATTACAAGTGGGTTACAGCACACTCCGCTTTTTATGTGGGTTGTGGGACTCGAACTCCGGTCCTTGTGCTTTTGTGGCAGGCACTTTACCAACTAAAGCATCTCCCCAGGACCTGCTTGCGTTTCTCTATCTCATGCTGCCCTAATCCTCATACCCTGAACCAGCCTCTGTCTTGTATATCCAAACAAAAATATTCTCGCATAGGTACACAACCATAAATATGAATTTTCCAGTATACAGATGGGCAGCTACTAAACACACTGCTTTGATCTTCATTTTTTTTATTCCTAATGAACAGTACAGCTTGTAGATTATTCTTCATCAATACTTAGGCGTACTTTCCTTAAAGGGCTGCACATTTTTTTTTTGTTATAATGATGTGTACAGTTGATGGAACTGCGTTGCACTGTCCTCGTGTCTCCCCATCCCTGTCCCCCCACTCCCCACCCCCACCTCCACCCCTGTCAGCTGTTCAGATTGTTTCAGATCTGAAGCTGAACAGAATCCATCTGCTCTCATGTCAGCAGCAGCCTCACATACCTCTAAGATCTCTAATGTCATGCAGGATGGGGGAGGTTGAGTTTGAGCACACCCTCCTCAGGCCAGCAAAGCATCTATTACTTCTGGCCTTTCCTCTTAGGGACTGCAGTCAAAAGAGAATTCATAGGCTATGCCGAGAGACAGCTCAGGAAAAAAAAATAAAATAAAATAAAAAGCCTCCAGAAGGCTGCTCAACTGATCGGCAGTGGCAGCAGTGACAGCCCGGTGAGCTTTTTCCATCATCCTTAGTCAAAGATGCCACTGTCATTTTTTCCAAGAAGACCTTTCCTTTAGTCCCAGGGACCAGCCAGCTCTGTGACTCACGCAGCTGGAGGCCCGGCTTTATAATCCTGAGCAAAGCGGAAAGTGACATCAAAGCTGGTGCTGAAAGCAGCCATTCTTCTCAGGAAAGCCACAGTGCAGAGCTGGCTTCTGCCTAGCTTTGTGGGAGGTGCCTCTCTTGGCTGCCAGCCTTAGGGGTCTTGGGGGAGGCACAACAATGAGGACACACGGACATGACAACGGGGTGGGGTGGGGCACACAGACACACAGGACACCCTCAGTCATTCTTCCAGAGATAGCCCAGCCCCTAAGTGCTGTCTGCCATGATAGAGCAGAAGCCTATTTAACAGTGAGGCCACTGTGCCTGCCCTCCCTACAAGAAAAGTAAGTTGAGAAAAAAAAAAAAAGTCAGTAGAAAGTTAGGGATACAAAGCCATTAGTTCTCTATACCTCAACAGTTAGCTGTGAGAGACTGAAAAGTTAATAGTTATGCAGTGAACGCCCCTCCATCCACCACTTTGATTGTATGATTGAAATGTTGCTAGATGTGGCTTCCTAACACCTTCATCTATCCAAGCCACTGGAATCTGCGGGTTTTAAAAAAGCTTGGCTCCTTAGCTGGATCAGAGGTTCAGTTCGGAGAATGTTTGCCTAGCATGTACAAAGTCCTGGGTTTGGTCCCCTGTACTGCATCAAGCTGGATGTGTCTCTCTGGAGGTGGATGAAAGAGGATCAGATGTTCAAGCTCAGGGCTGGAGATAGTGCAGTGGTTAAGAGTACATACTGTGTACTCTTCTTCCAGAGGACCCAAGTCTGGTTCCCAGTACCCAGGTCATATGGTCAGATGGCTCATGACCTCCTGTAACCACAGCTCTGTGGGATCTGATGTCTCTGGCCTCTGCAGGTACCTGCACTCATGTGCACATAACCTTTACACACATATATTTTTAAAATTAAGTAAATCAAAAAGTCAAGGTTATTTTTGGCTATGTAATGAGTTGGAGGCAAGCCAGCTGTGGCTAATTAAAGTTTGTCCCAAGGGGAAAAAGGGGAGGAGGCTAGAAGGACAAGGACACTTGCTATTATGCAGAGGACCCAGGTTCAACTCCCAGCACCCATATGGCTGCTCACAACTATCTGTAACTCCAGTTCAAAAGAAGCTAGTGCTCTCTTTTGGCTCCAAGGGCAGCAAGCATGAATGTGGTACACACACACACACACACACACACACACACACACACAGGTAAAATGTACATATGCATAAAATAAATACATTAAAAAAATAAATGTTTGGCTTATGTACCTAATGTGTTTACTTTTGTTGTCGTTCTATTTTGGATTTTGCGAAGGATCTTTATTTTTTTTTTTCAGTCGAATCTATTATTATTGTGTGCCTGATGTGTGTGTATGTATGAGTGTGTGTGCGCCTTGGAGGTCAGAGAACAACTTTCAGGAGTTGGTTCTCTCCATCCACCATGGGTTAGAGGGGCATCAGACTCAAGTTATCAGGCTTTCATGGTAAGATCTTACTCAGTAAGCCATTGCACCAGCTCCAGGTAGGGCCTTGAGGCAGGGTAGAACAGCAGGGAATCTTGGGAGACAGAGGAGGATGACTTGATTCCTAGGAGTAGATCTGACTTGTGCTGAGAAAGGCAGGAACTTCAGTGCTCACTTTGCAGGAGAGGACACACCCCCAAGCACGTCAATCAAGGCTATAAAGGGTTATACATAAACCAGCTTACTTAGAGCCAAATGACAGATGCCCTTGGGCACTCCTCTCTCTCCCAAACTTATACAAGGCCTCCCATAAATCTACCTTACAACTTTGTTTACTAAGGAAATTCTTTAACTTCGGTAGGAACTACACTCTTTGGTCAACGTTAAAAGGAAGGGGTGGGAGCTGGGCAGTGGTGGCACATGCTTTTAATCCCAGCACTTGAGAGGCAGAGGCAGGTGGATCTCTGTGAGTTTGAGACCAGCCTGGGCTACAGAGTGAGTTCCAGGACAGGAATACACAGTGAAACCCTGTCTTGAAACCACCCCCCGCAAAAGGGGGGGGGGGACATTTCTTAGCAACTGTTAGAGTTGTGAGTTTCGAGCTATCAAAGTCCTGTGTACTCCACTATAAAGACCCTTAGGTGCACCTCTCCCCGAAAAACCCACACTCATGTCGCGGCCGCCATGTCTTTTTATGCTTTTTTGCATCACTGTCCTTCCTGTTTCTTATAAAATCCAACTCTACTTCTCGTTGGCTCTCCAGGAAGCTTCTTTCTTCATCAAAACCCACAAGTCCAAGTTTCACCTTGGTGGAGGTCTCTCCACACAACTCCTCAGGCAGATGTTGGTGACTGTGTGTCGTCAAGCTGGATTTCCACACCGTGCCCACTGCGGGCACTCCCACTCTGTATCCAGCCTGGCCTTGAACCCACAGTGATCTGAGTTCTGGGATTATAAACCTGGGCTACCATGCCTGGTTTATATAACACTGGAGATTGAACCCAGGGCCTCAGGCATGCTAGACAATCACTCTACCCACTGAGCCACACCCCCCCATCTACGTGACTTTGGATTAAAGCCACAGTGGCTCTATTACTGTTTTGGCCTCCAATCACAGAAGGAGTTGAGGGTGATAAATGCTGGGTTTAGGGTAAGCCTGGCCCTCTGCCTGCCATCTCCATTCCGGTGCTGGACTTCTTCAGCCTGGCACAGGCAGCACGATACTAGGGCTGTCCCCAAAAGCAGAGCTGCAGCCTCCTCACCCAACATATTGTTGGGGCTTGCTTGCCACCAGCCTAGCTTCAGGTTCAGTGAGAGACACCGTCTCAAGGGAATCAGGTGGAGAGTGACAGTGTGGGAGACCCGGACAACCTCCTCTGTAAGTGAAGAGTTTAGGGGTTGGGGATTTAGCTCAGCGGTAGAGTGCTTGCCTAGCAAGCGCAAGGCCCTGGGTTCGGTTCAATTCTGGTTAAAAAAAAAGAAAGAAAGAAAAAAAAAAAAGAATGAAGAGTTTAGCTGGGTGTGATACACACCTTCCTTTTCAGCACAGTTGTTATTTTTGCTTCTTCCTGTCTCATTTTTTAAATTCATCATTTTGTAAACTTTTGTAAAGCATATGTTATACACTGAGCTTTCTCCCCTGACTCTTCTTATTTCTTCCTCCTCCCTGCTCCCCACTGTCTTACCAGGGAGCAGCACCGAGGCCTCAGTGAACATTGCAAATCATACCCTTTCTCTTGGCGGCTTTGTGTACCTCTAGATTGTTCCTGGAGGTCTTCATGGATTTCTTGTCCCAGGTTGGTAGCTGGCAGTCTCTAATTTCCCATTTGGTACATATAGAGCTATATTTATACACTATTTTTTTATTAAGAAATTTTTTTTCTAGTAATTTTATGTATCAACCACGGATTCCCCTGTTCTCCCTCCTCCCCCCCCCCAGCGTTCCCCCTCAACCCATGCCCCATTCCCACCTCCTCCAAGGCAAGGTCTCTCCTGGGGAGTCAGCCCAGCCTGGTACATTCAGTTGAGGCAGGTCCAAGCCCTTCCTCCCTGCACCAAGGCTGAGCAAAATGTCTCAGCATAAGCCCCAGGTTCCAAAAAGTTGGCTCGTGCACTAAGGATAGGTCCCAGTCTCACTGCCTGGGGGCCTCCTATATTTATACACTATAAACTGCATCCCAACTCTGATTTTCTGATTTTATACATTTTCCAGCTTCCTTTCAGCTAGCCTAACCTCTTTTCATTAAGTCTGTGGAATTTCGTCCATGAAGGAATTTTTGTAGTTAAGTACCCTTCAACCAGTTAGGCGTTAACTCCCCCCCCCTCTCTCTCTGTGTGTGTGTGTGTGTGTGTGTGTGTGTGTGTGTGTCCCCATAATGCTGCGGGATGGAACCTGGGGTCTCATGATGGCCAACAAAGGCTTTTCTATTGAGCCACACCTCCAATCAAGCTGGATGATAGTCATTCCATCATAAGGCTTTCTCAGAGCAGCTTTGTAGTTATTTTTAGTCAGGAGCAGACTTTCTTTCTTTCTTTCTTTTTTTTTTTTTTTTTTTTTTGCATTTAACTTGTGTGTGTGTGTGTGTGTGTGTGTGTGTGTGTGTGTGTGTGTGTGTGCGCCCTGGAGATAGCATGATAGCTGGCTGGCTGTGAGCTGCCATATTTGTGCTGGGAATGGAGCCCTCGATCCCTGTAAGAACTGTGGGTGCTCCTAACCACTGAGCCAACACTCCAGCACCAGGAACAGGCTTGTTTAGACTTCTGTCTGGAGTGACCTTTTCATCCACAGGACTCTCATCAACACAAAACGTATTTATCCTGCTACTTTCAGAAATTAAAACAGGTCTTTTATGTAATTCCTTCATTCTTTTCCCACCTCAATTCAACTTTGTTTTTTATATCCAACAGTGGCTAGTGGCTGTATGTTCTGGAACATTCCTGAGCTCTTTTATATTAAGCAAAGCAGATGGGGCAGTATGCCTCCTGCTCTGAAGTTGCTTGGCAGAGAGCGAATGAGATATGAAAACAAAAGCTGCATTTTGAAAACTTCATTATACACTTCCTCTTGGTAGTTTGCCCGCTGATTTCTGGAGCAGAGAAATGACTGGAAAAAAAAATGGCTATCAGACGGAGAAGGTAAACGATAGTAACCAGGTGCCAGTTTCAAAACATGTCCTTCATTCTTCAAGATCTAGAAAGAGATGAAGACATATTGACTGCTGAAGAATAAAAATGTCACAGCTTAAAAAAAAAAAAAGAAAGAAAGAAAGAAAGAGATAAAGGCATTTGCAAATGCGGTTTATTTTCATCACAACTTTGTTTTTGCTTGTTTATTATCTGTGCTTGTGTTGTTTCTTTGATTTTGGTGTTGAGCCCTCTCCCCACCCCATCCCTAGCTTCTGCCTTAACAGAGCATTTCAATTTGTCTTTAATTTTATTGATATTATTTTTATAAATTTACTATTTATCTTGAAGGCAGGCTCTTCTGTAGAACTTCCAGCCTCAGATTACCAAGGACTGAGATGAAAGGCACATGACACAACATGTCTTTGTGACTCAACTCTTCCCTTGTTAGAGTCCTAGAGTGGTGTTACCAGATCGGAGTCGGCATGTTTTGCGAAACTGTTTCCCAACGGGCATTCGCTCCTCCAGGCATGTCCAGACATTCTGGTTTTGTTTCTTTCTGTCTTTGCTCAATCCATAGGTGGAGAATGGAATCTCCCTGCTGCTGTGGTTTGCATTCTTGGAGGCTGGTGAGCCTAGGTTTGTTTTCAGATGTTTGCAGATATGTATGTAACTTAGTCTTGAGAAATATCCAGTGCAAAACCCTCACATACTCATGAGCTGGGCCTTATCTTATGGACTGTTATGATTTCTTCAGATACTAAGATTATTAATTCTACTTTATATTACTAATAAATAGGCTCTTTAGTCTAATGCATGGCTTTTGAGCTTTGATTTAATTAGATTAGTTTTGGCCTAGAAATCTTGCATTTTTATCTGATCAGTTCCATACACCCACATCATCCATAATTTATCTCCTTGCCTTTGATATCAGGATAACCTACTTAGTCTTTCTTTTCAAGAACCCATCTGAGACAGCTCCAACTCCACCTTCTGCTTACAGCCAGTTGGCTGGGGATTGTTGAAGCGGTTGATAGTGTTGACATTGTTGCCTAACCCTCCCACAGGGTTACACAGCAGCAACTTTATGAAAAGGGTAACAGACCAAAATTCAACCATCAATATTCTCCATCAAAAGTTAGTGTGGGGGGCAGATGAGATGACTGATCTAGTAAGGGCACTTGCCTATAATCTTTGTTTGTTTGTTTGTTTTTGAGCTGAGGATTGAACCCAGGGCCTTATGCTTGCTAGGCAAGCGCTCTACCACTGAGCTAAATCCCCAACCCTTTTGTTTTGTTTTGTTTTGTGTTTTTGAGACAGGGTTTCTCTGTGTAGCCTTGCACTTTCTTGGAACTCACTCTGTAGCCCAGGTTGACCTTGAACTCACAAAGATCCACCTGCCTCTGCCTCCCGAATGCTGGGAATAAAGGTGTGCGTCACCACTGCCCGGGTGTTGATAATCTTTTTATTAAGAGGATATCACACCAAAATTCATTCATCAATATACAACACACAACCTTGCTTTCTAGCAAACGTTAATGTGTGTGTGTGTGTGTGTGTGTGTGTGTGTGTGTGTGTGAGCAAGATGGCTCATTGAGTAAGAGTACTTGCTGTGAAGCCTGCGTTCGATTCCTGAATCCCACAGGATGGAAGGAGAGAACTGATTCCTACAAGTTGTCCTCTGATCTCCACATGTGTGTGTGTACCTCTTCCTACACTGAATAAATAGATGTTAAAAAGAAAAAAGGGGTAATATGAGTCTGGGGAGACATTTCAGTGGGTTAAAGCACTTGTCATGTGATCATGGGGACCCGAGTTTGAATCCCCAGAACTCATGTAAAGAGCTGAATGCTTACTGTGAGCTCCTGCAACCCCAGTGTTTCTAAGGACAGATGGAAAGCCTCTGCCCTGAATTCCCTGAAGCTCTCAGCCAGCTAACCTGGTGCGTGCAGTTGGAAAACAACACGTAGATCCTGTCTACAGCAAGATGGAAAGGGGAGATCGGTGCTTGAGGTTGTCCTCAGTTGTGCACCCCCTCAAAACACACACACACACACACACACACACACACACACACACACACACACGGAGAGAGTTAATGAGAACATGTTTTATTTTAAATGGGACACCAAGGCAATATGCCAGGAATTAAATCACAACCTTAATGTTTCATTTTCACACTTTGAGTACCCAGAAAGCAACAATTCCTAAAGTGATGGAGACATGTTGAATTAATTATACAGAGAAAGTGGGTTGTTTAAGTAACTTCATTTTTAATGTCTTACAACACAAACAGACATACTTATCATTTCAGCCTACAGATAGCATACTTTGTGAGATCATTATTCATTTAAAGCCCTACAAATGGTGGCTGGAGAGAGATGGCTCCACGGTTAAGAGAACTTGCTGCTCTTACAGAGGACCTGGGTTCAGTTCCTAGCACCCACATGGTGGCTCACAGCCATCCATAACTCCAGTTCCAAAAGATCTGACACTTTCTTCTGACCTCCATGTCTACTGGTCATGCTCAAAGTTCACTTACATGGAGACAAAACACTCACACACATAATATAAAAATAAGCAGATCTGTTAAAAAACTAAACAAACAAGTGCTACAATTATTTGCAAAAAAACCCATTTAAACACAGTTTTTTATAAAATGGTTCTTCTAGGATTGACCTATATAAGGATATGCCTCATATTAGTGATCACAAGCTACACATATAAAATATATCACACTCCCTATTACAGCCTGGTGTTCTATAGGAAAACCAATAAATATGATTTATCTTTCTCAAGAAAAAAACACTCAGTATTACAAATTTAAGGTATAAGTTCATATATAAATTATAAAAGGGAATATACTAAGCAAGGTGTCATAGATTCCAAGCTGGCCTTGAACTTCATATAGTTGATGTGGGCCTTGAACTCCTGGACTTCCTGCCTCCACCTCCCCATTGCCCTGCTCAGAATATGGTGTGCTGCTCAGAATATAGTTTTTACAAATCTTGAGGTGGTATTTCTACCTACTTCGCCTTGTTCTTCTCTATTATTACTTTTTCCTTCTTTTTCCCCTACATATTGATTGATTGATTGATTGTGTGTGTGTGTGTGTGTGTGTGTGTGTGTGTGTGTGTGTGTGAAGTTGCTTATCTCCCTCTAACACGTGGATTACAAGGATTAAACTTAGGTCATCAGGTTTGGCAGCAAGCCTCCTTACCTGATGAGCCATCTCACCAGCCCTTCAATGTACCATTTTTCTGACCTTGTTCATATGTACTGGCTCTTCCCAATTCGTGATCTACAGGATGTTCCTTAGGATTAACTCTTTGAGTTGCCAAGTAAACCCAAAACACTGAATTTAATGAGTATGCAGAAAATCCACTTTCTGATGCTCAAGAGTCCAACTACTGCAAGAACTCTTTTCTAGAAAATTTTTATCTTCAGTATATTGCATAGTCGCGGTGGAGTGCTGATCAATACTCATAAATAGCTACTGCACAGTCTCCATTAATATCCCCACTTGCCATTATGATCCACTCCATGCCTGTGCTCCTCCTATCTCTTGGAAAGCCTTAATGCAAAGTATTGTCTAACACCTTTGTTTTCTTGAGTCAGGGGCTCAATAATGTAACTCAAGCTAGCCCTAAAATTCTACTTCATTATACTAAGTGCTGGGATTAGAAATACGTGCCTGGCTTCTAAATGTTAATTGGTCAAGAAGCGTTGAAACTTTGTTCCATCTTTGGATCTGAGCTTTAAGGTATTATTTCTCTACATACCATGTATCTATTATTTTAGAGCTGAGGAGTGAACTCCGGGTATCGCACATGCTAAGTGTGTCCTTTACTGTTAAATCACACACCTAGCCCCGAACTACAGATTATAGCTACTTTAAAAAAAGCATTTTGTATGTATGGGTGTTTTGTCTGCATGTATGCTTGTTCACCACACCAGTGCCTGGCGCCCACAGAGGCTAGACTATGGTGTTGTCTCCCTTGGGACCAGAGTTACAGATGGTTGCAAGCCTCTATGTGAATGCTGGGAATTAAATTTGGGTTCTCTGAAAAATCATGAAAATCCTCTTAACCACCGAGCCTTATCTCCAGTCTTTATTATAGCTTTAAGAAGCATGGGTTGGGGATTTAGCTCAGTGGTAGAGTACTTGTCTAGCAAGCACAAGGCCCTGGGTTCGATCCTCAGCTCAAAAAAAAAAAAGCATTTTAAGGGCCATCAATATGGCTTAGAGAGTAAAGTCTTTGCCACATAAGTCTGGTGATCTGAGTTTATTCTCCAGAACCCACAGTGAAAGAGAGAAACAACTCCTGAAAGTTATTCTCAGAACTTCACATGTGTACCAAGGCATAGACATAAATGCCAGCACTCACACAACAAATAAACAAATATTCAAATGTCCTTAGAAGGCCTGTGTCTTATTGGAGCAATTTCTAAACCATTTCAAGCTGTCAGGTGCCAACATCTTCCTCTCTACCCTGCTGCCCGGGTAGAAAGCTTGCTGAAGATGCTATTTATAGCCTACAAGTCAGTTCATTGGGAATCTCTTATGTAAACAAATACAAATCCTGTTCTCCTGACCATGATTAAGAATGAATCTGACTATATTAGTCAGGATTCTTCAAAGAAAAATAGTCAGTAGTGTGTGTGTGTGTGTGTGTGTGTGTGTGTGTGTGTGTGTATGAATGAATATGATGAATATGTAAGAAATTGGCTTATGTAATTGTGAAGGCTGGTAAGTTCAACATGTATAGAACAGAGAGCTAGACATATCGTTCTGCAGTAGATGCTAGCCTATCATCCAGTTCTCATTGAAAACAAACCAAACACCAATCAACCAACAAAAACCCACCAAAACCACCAGACACCGTGACATATGCCTATAACCCCAACATTTGAGAGGTAGAAGCAGGAAAATATGTCAAGGTCATCCTTGACTACATAACAAATTTTAGTACAGTCTGGATTATATAAGATCTGGTCTCAAAAGAAAAAGCAAACAAAAACATAAAAACAAACAAAAAAACAAACAAAACTTCAACAAAACAACAGTATAAGAAGTATAGGCCAAGCTGGAAACCCAGGCAGAATTTCCATGTCAATCATGAGGCTGTAGGCAGAAGTTTCTGTCCCACCAGGAGCTCCCGAATAAACACACTGAGGCTTATATTAATTACAAATGCTCGGCCAATACCTCAGGCTTGTCACTAGCTGACTACTATATTTAAATTAACCCATATTTTAAAAGCTATGCTTTGCTGCGTGTCTCAGTACCTCTTCTCAGTATGTCATGCCCATCTTGCTTCTCCCTGCATCTGCTGGTGACCTCTGCTCTGCCCTTCTTCTTCCCAGCATTCTTTGGCTCTCCTGCCTAACCTTATCCTGTTCAGCTATTGGCCTGTCAACTGCTTTATTAAATCAATTTAGAGTAATACATATTCACAGTGTACAGAAGGATTATTCTATAGCATGAGGCAGAATTCCTTCTTAGGAAACCTTGGGTTTTGCTTGAAGGCCCTCAGACTTCGACTGAGTCAATAAAACATCATAGCACTATTGAGGGTAATTGTTACTTAAAACCAATTGATTGTCAATATTGAAACATTAATCACAACTACAAAATACCTTCCCAGCTATTGAAATGAATCCTTACCATGATCTTCCCCTTGAATTGACTTTCTTTCCTCATATCGCACACACATAAGGCTCCTATTCTTCTCTTAAAGGTCCTTCATAACCTACGCTTCAGAGACCCTGAGATCTGGTCTGTCAGGAGGCAGATTACTGGGTTTTCGACTATGTTAATAGTATTCACTTATGAGCACAGCTACTGCCAGAACGTTCCTGAGGCCAGTTTACAAATGCATTTGCTCTAACAGTCAATTGCAGTGAGTTCCATTTGTAGGAATTAGGAGCACTGTGTGTATGGCTTTGACACTGTGGTTACTGGAGAGTTTCAGATAAATGAGGATATGTGAATATGGTTAAGTACCCATTGCCTGGAGGTGGAATGAAGCAAAGTCTTGACTAACATCAGTTTGCAGCTTGTTAGTCCTGGGAAGACAAAGCGGACCTTGGAAAGGGAATGGCCAGAGGTATTAGTTGATTAGGGTGGCACGAAATCAGAAGGTGAAGATGGAACCAGATGTGAGACTCCACAGTGGCGACCATGTAGGTACTAGAGGAGAGAGGCGAGTGCCATGCCATTCTGGCAATGGAGTATAGTTTATATAAACATTGTGTTGCAGATGAGGGAAACAAAGATCTGTCCTCCATTGTCACTGGCAAGGACTGAGGGATCAGTCCTATTTCCCATTTTGATGTTTGTTTTGTTTTTTGAGAGAGGGTCTCACTCACTATATAGTTCTGGCTGTCCCAGGAACTCACTCTGTAGACCAGTCTGGCCTTGAACTCATAGAGATCTATCTGCCTCTGCCTCCAAAGTGCTGGGATTCAAGGTGTGTGCACCACTGCCAGGCTGTTTTGTTTTTCTGAGACTGTCTCACTACATAGTTCTTTCTGGCCTGAAACTTAATATGTAAACCAGGCAGGCCTTGGACTTAGTGAAAGATTGACCCGTCTCTGCCTCTGGAGTGGCTAGCCTGGAAATCTCTTTGTAGACCAGGCTAGCCTTGAACTCACAGAGATCTGCCTGCCTCTGAGTGCTGGAATCAAAGGGGTGTGCCATCATCCTTGTCTTATTTCTGTTTTTTGTCTGTGAAGAAGTAAAATTGGACCCATTGGCCTCTCAACATATTCGCTAAGACAGCTCGGTCCTTACGTTTGAAACTAACTTTTTAATTGTTTTTGACAGATTCTTATATATCATAGGCCAGCTTTGAGTGTGTGAAGTAGCTAAGAATGACCTTGTCTCAAAAAATCGAAGGACCTTCTCCCCAAATAAAAAAGATTACTACATCTGTTTGGTATGCATTTTAGAGGCCAGAAGGGTCACAATGATGGAGAGGCCTTTTTTTTTTTTTTTGGTTTTTTGAGACAGGGTTTCTCTGTGTAGTTTTGCACCTTTCCTGGAACTCGCTTTGTAGACCAGGCTGGGCTCCAACTCACAGAGATCTGCCTGACTCTGCCTCCCAAGTGCTGGGATTAAAAGTGTGTGCTCGGTGAGAGGCCTTTTTTATGATTTATTTTATTTTGTATGTATATGAGTGTTTACCTGAATGTACGTATGTGTATCATATGTGCATAAAAGACACAATCACACACAGCTAGTGAGAATGGGATAAGACACAGCCCTTTGGAAGGGCATTTGGCAAGATGGAGTAAAAACATGCATATTCTCCTTTTGATTCAGTAGTCTCTGCTGTATGATATTTTGTTTGTGTTCTGACAAATCAAGCTTGCCTGGAGATCAGAGAGCAGTACTAGCTACTAGTTAACCATAGAGGCCAGGCAGTGGTGGCACACACCTTGAATCCCAGCACTTTGGAGGAGGAAGCAGGAAGATCAGGAGTTCAAGGCCACCCTGGGCTCCATGAGACTAAACCAGTCTAAAATAGAAACAGAGCTGGACATGGTGGTGCACACCTTTAATCCCAGCACTAGGAAGGTGGAGACAGGAATATAAGGCGGGTAGAGACAGGCTCTCGGCTGTTCTGTCTGAGGATTCGTAGAGGTACGAAGTATCTAGTGGCTGCCACTCTGCTTCTCTGATCTCCAGGCAAGCTTGATTTGTCAGAACACAAAGTATCATACAGCAAGTCTCTCCCTAAGGATTTATTGCAGAGTTCTATTAGAAAAACATTTCAATAGCTGGGTGTGGTACAGGGTACACACCTGTAATCCCAGTGCCTGGGAGGCAGAGCTGGGATAATCACTGCAAGCTCCAGGCTAGGCAGGGCTGCAGAGTAAACCATGGCTGCGGAGGAGGAGGAGGAGGAGGAGGAGGAGGAGGAGGAGGAGGAGGAGGAGGAGGAGGAAGAGCAGCAGCAGGGGCAGCAGCAGGAGGGGGAGGAGAGAAGGCTTAGGGTGTTAAATAAATTCAATAATAGATGGTAATGACCTCAGTGCTCACGCAGCCCTGCAATCTGGCTCCAGACAGTGTTCTTCCCTCCATCATGGTGCTACCTCTCTGACAAAGTGCACTGACCCCCACACACTCCCACAGCCCCTTTATCAGATCCAGTGAACACTAGGACCCTTAGTCAGTGCTCACAGGTCTTGAATAGCCATAATTGATATTCCCAGTAAGGGCCAAATGAGTCACAAATCTTGACGTGTTTTAGGAATTCTTTTAAGATACATGAAACAGGTGTGGTGGCACATGCCTACTCTTCCAGCATTGAGACATAGAGGCAGAAGGATCAAAAGTTCAAGGTCATCTGCAAGGCTCAGTTCTTCAACTATGTATGATGCAGAGATCCAGTACATGTGAGTTTCCCAGAGCCTGAGGGATCCACCTCTATGTTCAGCTCCAAGCAATTTGTTGTTTCTTTTCAATTTTCTTTAGGTATAATTAACAAATATATGAATTTAAGGTAGAAGATAGGAAATATGATATACACGTGTATTGTTTTTGTTTTGATTTGTGTTAATTTTTCAGACAGGGTCTCAAGTACCCCTTGATGGACTTGAACTCAATGTGTAGCCAAGGATGGCCTTGAACTTCTGATTTTCTTGTCTTTACTCCTGAAAGCTATGTGCCACCATTTCTGGTTTTATCTATTTAATATGGATTGCTACTTTAAATTTTTTTTTTTTTTTTTTTTTTTTTTTTTGAGACAGGTTTTCTCTGTGTAACAATCCTGGCTGTCCTGGAATTTGCTTTGTATACCAGGCTGGCCTTGAACTCACTGAGATCTGTCTGCCTCTGTCTCCCAAGTGCTAGGATTAAAGGCTACCAACTGGCAACTTTTAAATTTTTATTTAAAATTTCTTTAGATTTATTTATTATCTTATGTGCATGAGTGTTTTGTCTACATGTATGTCTGTGTACCATGTCCATGCCTGGTGCCTGAAAAGTTCAATGCTCTCTTTCACTCTGTGTGTGTGTGTGTGTGTGTGTGTGTGTGTGTGTGTGTGTGTATACAGTGAGAGGGCCTCTCATTGATCCTGGAGCTCACCCATTCTTCGATAATGGCTAGCCAGTGAGCTCCAGGGATCTCTTCCTGTCTCAGACTGCATGGTACCAAGAATATAGGCAGTTGGCTAAGCGCAGTTTTTTACCGGAGTGCTGGGGATCCAAACCCAAGCATCATGTTTGCACACAAGCGCCACCCTTTCTAGCCCAGTTCATTTGTATTTTTCTTTTTCTGAGGCTGATCATTCTATTTTGTTTGTTTATTTGGTTTTTCAAAACAGGGTTTCTCTGTGTAGCCCTGGCTGTTCTGGAACTCTCTCTGTAGACCAGGTTGACTTCAAACTTAATGAGATTTGCCTGCCTCTGCCTTCTGTGCGCTGGGACTAAAGGCATGTGCCATCATTCCTGGCAAATTGTTCACTCTTAATGGCGAATTTCCAGTCGTAGGAGAAGCTGCTCTGCTATCCTCCCCCAGCGTTGAGACTTCCTCCACGACTGTTTCCTTACTTTGAGGAAGCCCTGCTCTTGTTCTCAAAGGCTAAGACCACACAGACCTTTGTTCTTCTGTTTCCTCTTTGGAAACCCAGGTACTTTTTGTTTAGATATGACAACTTGGAGAAGTGATTCTTAGTGATCAGTACCTGTGAAAGTGACTCAGTGGTTGAGCAAATCCACTCTGGAAACTCCTTGGCTTTGATGTTGAAAAAAGAAGAGCCAAGGAGCTAGCTTCCTGCAGTAGTACACCCCTTCAATCCCAGCCCTTGGGGGCGGGGCAGAGGCAGGCACGCCTCTATGAGTTTGAGGCTACGTGGTGAGTTCCAGATCTGCCAGAGCTTATATGGAGAGACCTTGACTCAAGAAATAATAATAAAAATAAAATGGAAAAGTAACAAATTTTCCGTGCTTTAGAGGGGCGGTGGTGGCTCACACCTTTAATCCCAGCACCCAGGAGGCAGAGCCAGGCGGATCTTTGTGAGTTCGAGGCCAGCCTGGGCTACCAAGTGAGTTCCAGGAAAGGCGCAAAGCTACACAGGGAAACCCTGTCTCAAAAAACAAAAACAAAAAACAACAACAAAAAAATAAAAATAAAAAAATAAAATAAAATAAATACATTTCCATGCTTTGTTTGAAATAATAGCAGGCTATAACTGTGATATACTAGATCTGTTTGCCATTATCACTTTATTTTCAAATTTAGAAAGTTTGAGACAGGTTCTCATTATTGTAGCCCTGGCTGGCCTGGAAATGATATATAGACCTGGTGGCCTCAAATCCAGAGAGATCCACCTGCCTATGGCTTGTAAGTGTTTGGATTAAAGACGTGCACCACACCTGGATTGTTTATTTTGAGACAGGTCGTACTCCATAGCCCAAGATACCCTAGAACTCAGTCTTTAGTTCAGGCTTGTCTCTGAAGGGCTGGGATTACAGATATGAGCCAGAATTCTGGTCATTAGTTGTTTATGCCCTGGCTGGTCTCCAATTCATATAAATCTACCTGTTTCTGCCTCTCAAATGTTAGGACTAAATTATATGTCACACTCCCAGACCTTGTTTCCAGTTTTTATAGTGGAAACTTTTAGAAATTTATTTTTATTTTTATTTCATGTGTGTTTATGTGAATGTATGCATTTGACTTTTCTTAGTCAATAGTCTCTGGGGATGCCCTCACAGACACACCAACACAATTACCTAGGATCTCCTAAGTGATTTGAAATCTAGTTAAGTTGATAATGAAGAGTAGCCATTACAGTGCTCTAAGCCTAATTGAGAGGATACACATTACAGTATATGGATAAACATTACAATAGAGGTGAATATGATCAAAACACATGCATGTGTGGAAATACCATAATGAAACCTATTATATATAATGTAAAATTAATATACACTAATGAAAATTAAAAACAAAAACAAAACCAGATGAAGAAGATGTTAGCTTATTCAAAATTGTGATTACATCCTGTAGACAAGTCTGCAATGCCTGGGAATAGATGAGATGAAAACTCCATTGGCTGGGGTCAGTAATCTTATAATCTATATGAAGAATGTATGCAGAAGACTTGGGGTAGAGTTCAGTAGGTCCTAGAAAAGTGGATCCAGTGCTCAGGGGCCACTCTGATAGCAAAGACTTGTCTTCACACCCGTTACTAAGTAGAGTGGATTGGGGAATTTTAGCTGCTCCAAAGCTCCTTGTCTGATCTTGGGGCTCAAAGATCAAGGTGGGTTAGGCTGTTTCACAACACCAGCCTCGTAACCTGTAGCACATTACTACCCTTTCTGTGTGTGGTAGACTGCTGTTTGACAGGTTCTTTTTTTGTTTGTTTGTTTTTGTTTTTTTGTTTTTGTTTTTTGAGACAGGGCTTCTCTCCATAGTCCTGGCTGTCCTGGAACTCACTTTGTAGACCAAGCTAGCCTCAAACTCAGAAATCCATCTGCCTCTGCCTCCCAAGTGCTGGGATTAAAGGTGTTTCACTGCCGCCCAGCCTGTTTTTGTTTTCTTTTTTTTTTTTTTCCCTTTGAGACGGAGTGTCATGTAGCCCAGGCTGGACTCAAACTGGCTATGGTACCTAAGAATGAGCTTGAACTTCTGATCCTCCTGATCTTTCACCTCCTAAATGTTGGGATTACAGGTGTGTATCACTACACCCTTAGTGTAATATTGAAGAAGTTAAAATTAGCTGGCTGCTGGTGGTGTATGCCTTTAACCCCAGCACTTGGAAGGCAGAGGCAGGTGAACCTCTGAAAAAAGTTAAAATTATTGTCACTATACTTAGGATGAACAAAAACCCAAACTGTAAATAAAGAATACTGCTTGCTTATTATGATCTGTCATCGAGTCAGAGGGTACAAGTCATTAACAGAGCTCTTGCTTAGCTCTATCATGAGGTTCTGCATGTTTGTGCAACTGGAGTTTTCTTCCAGTGAGTCCCCAGGCTATCTCATTTCCTCCTAGGCAAGTTTATGAGGCTGGAGATGGAGTGCAGAGTAGGCAACGTGGGGCTTTCTAGACAGTCGTGTTTGTGATTATTTGGAGGGTCAGAGCCTGCCTGGGGTCTGATTGGCAAGAAGTGTCTGCTGTAGGATTGGGTCCTAAAGCTGATGATACCAGGACAGACATTGCTGAATGGCCTGTCACCACTTCTTTCCTGGAATCACATTTGGTAAGGAGAAACGCCTATAAGGAATCAACCAGTGCCGTGTGCTAAGAATGGGAAGAGCCCAAATAAAGTTCTCAGGATTGAGACTCTGCTAGTTGGCTGGTCTGGGACTATTGCATAACATGCCAGCATTCCAGAGAGTCTACTGGAGTGCCAGGGGCAAGATCTATTTTTTGATTGCTGACATACAAGGTGTGTCCTAATTTTAGGAAGCTCCAAGAAACAGAAACCTGTGTTTAACCAAAGACCGATATTCAATTGTGGTTTACTTTCTTGCTGTTTTTGCTTTTATGTCTTGAGACAAGGTCAGTGTTGCCTAGGTTAGCCTCAAACTTGTTACACACTGATGTACCTGCCTCCACCTCCCAAGTGCTGAGATTACAAACATATCTGACTCAGTTTTGATGATTTACTATGGGTAAATCCTGTTGGAGGTCATTCAGTGTCAAATCCATCCTAATCAATTGCACAGAATTTGTCTGGTAATTGGTAGGTATATGATGTCTTGTTGAGTCATTTTGATATAATAAATGAATGTTCAGTAAATTACTTGAACATCAACAACTATGCTATAAAAGTAAACAAAACCGAAGTCAAGACCTCTACCTGCAGAGAAGCTAATTGGAGTCTATTTAGGGAGATATCATCTTTGCACCCAAGTACATAAATAATAACTCATGATGAGAGCCAGTTGAGTAGCAAACATTGTAGACATTAGCTCACGTAAAACTCTCAAGAGAGAAAGCAATCACTTTGGAAGAGAGTAAACAGAGCAGTTTGCAGGAACTAGTCTAGGGGGACAGACCCTGGGCTGGAGGAGTGAGTGGCACACATCTGGGGGCTGAGAGGAAAGCCTTGCAAAGAGGAGGTGGGCGGATGCCAGCGAAGACATCAGGAGAATGACACCATCAGTCTGCTGCGGCCAGAATAGCTACTGCTTCAGTAAACTGGCAAGGCACTGGTCTCACATCTGAAGGTGACCTTCATGCGGCTAGGCATTTAAAAATGAGACTTTAACCCTTTCAGAACAGTGCTACTTTTCTCTTATGCAGTCAGAGACCCGGAAGTCAACCTGGAGGATGGTTATAAACAAATTTGCTAAAGTGGTCAGTAGCAGGAAATGCCATGCAATGTCCGGAGGTCCAAACTGAGAGCTATGAAAGGTGAGTGGTCAATGTCAAGTACAGTGAAAGGTCAAGGGGTAAGAAACAGTTAAGACTGATGGATGAGGGGCTGGAGAGATGGCTTAGTGGTTAAGCACACTGGTTGCTCTTTCAGAGGACCCTGGTTCAATCCCAGCACTCACATGGTGGCTCACAACCAACTGTAACTCCAGTTCTAGGGGATCTGATGCTTCTTCTGATCTTCAGGGGCACCAGAAATATATACATACACCCAGGCAAAACACTCATAGACATAATATAAAATAAATAGACCTAATTTAAAAAAAAAGACTGGGGGTGGGGTTGGGGATTTAGCTCAGTGGTAGAGTGCTTGCCTAGCTTATTTAGCATGCTCAAGGCCCTTTTGGATCCCCATGTATAACCCTAGCACTCAGAATGTGGAGGCAGGGCAGGAAGATCAGTACCATGTTCTGCTGCATCAAGTTCCAAGCTAGCCTGAGATATATGAGCTCCTAACTGAGAAAAGCAAAATCAGGAGCTGATGAAATAATTCCGTGGGAAAAAGCACTTGCCATACAGGCCTGATGACCTGAATTTGATCCCCAGATACCATGACTTCTGAAAGTTGTCCTCTGATTTCCACATGGCCTACACTCACACACAGACAACACACAATGATAATAAACATAAAATAAATCATTAAAATTAAAACCCTTAAAGATAAAAAAGAGATTCATTCTTATTGCATTGTTGTTTTACCTTTGGCACAGTGGCTGTGACTTAATCTACTGCTAATTCAGCCAGCGATTGTGATGCTGCAGTTACTGGCCTGCTTCTCTGGTAGCAGCCTGACCACTCAGGCCTCAGCTTGGTGAGAATTCTGTTCCCCCAGGTACTGGCTCTGTTGCTGCCGCTAAAAGGTAGCTTTAACTAAATCTCAACCAGTCTATTTATAGATAAGACTTGAGATTCAAAGGCTGGGGTGAAAACCTGCTAGCTCAGAGAGGTTGAGTAACAATTAGCTAACTTTCTCTCCTTGCTGGCACCTCCCAAAAAGCCTGTCCTTCTACTCCACCAAAACAAAACATAAAAGCCTTGCCAATCAAAATCCCTCCCTCCCACCAGTGTGTCTCTCTATCTCTTCCAGATGCCCTCTGATGCTTTATGATTACTTTCTGCCAACTAGTTGCTAACTCAATCTTCTGACTCAAGATTAATTTTATTTAGTTAATGCAAATGCTAACTTGGGGTTCACAGTGTGATTGATATTCCCAAACAGCATTTATCAGTAGGTCATTTATTTTTACTATTGAATAGTGTTCTGTCTTTATTAATGTACCATTTGGGTAAATTCCTAGGAACAGGATCATATAGTCAGAAGGTTTATAGCAAAATTATTGAATATTCCAGCTAAATAAAAAATTCCCACTGTTCTCACTTAAATATGTGCCATGGTCTTTTTGTTTATTTTTTCTCTTCCTCTCACTAACGTTTATGTTTTAAAACTTTTTTTTTTTTTTTTTTTTTTTTTTTTTTGTGACAGGGTTTCTCTGTGTAGCCCCAGCTGTCCTGGAACTGGCTCTATAGATAGACCAGGCTGGCCTTGAACTCACAGAGATTCACCTGTCTCAGTTTCCTGAGTGCTGAGACCAAAGGCATTTGCCACTATGCCCAGCTTTAAAAACTGTTTTACATACTTAAAACAAAGTTCAAAGAACAGGGATTTTTGTTGTTGGTTTTTTATTTATTTTTGTTTTGTTTTGTTTTTTGTTTTTTGGGGGTTTTTGTTGTTGTTGTTGTTGTTGTTGGGTTTTGTTGTTGTTGTTGTTTTCTGTATTCTAGGTTGGCTGAAAGCATACATTTCTTTATACGGTATTTTTAAGTTTAATAAAAATGAACTTTTCTGAGTTAAAGGGAGAGAACTTTAAAAAGCTCATTGACTCTGTTTTTATAATACTTTGAGCTCTAGCACCACGAATCAGTTGAGTCTTTTCTTTAAGTACCTATTTTTTAGTTTATGTGTATGAGTGCTCGCATGAATGTATAGAATACATTGTTCATGGCTGGTGCTCCCAGAGGCCGGGAAATGGCATTGGATCCTCTGGAATTGGAGTGATAGATGGCTGTGAGTCATCAGGTGGGTTCTGAGAACCAAACCCCAATCCTCTGCAAAAGCAGCAAGTGTTCTTGACTGTTGAGCCATTTCTATAGTTCCTCTACCTATTATCTATCTATCTATCTATCTATCTATCTATCTATCTATCTATGTGCAGTGTGTAGGTATATGTGTGCATGCTTGTGCTCACCCAGATGCCAGAGGAGCACACGGAGAGTCCTGCCCTATAATTCTCCATCTTGTTCACTCTAGACAGCGTCTCTCACTGAATCTGGAGGTAGGCTGGCAGCCAGCAAGCCCCAGGGATCATTATGGCGCTGTCTCTCATAGCATTGTGGTCAAACGCACTCATGGCCACACCTGGCTTTAACATGGGTGCTGGGGATCTGAACTCAGGTCCTCATGCTAGAACAGCAAGTACTCTTACCTGCTCAGCCACCTCCCCAGTTCCTGGAGTCTTTCTGTGGTCTCCTTGCTTACTAAGCTGGGCTAATCTGTGTAACCAATAAGCTACCAAAGAAATGGTATTGTCCAACTTCTATTGCTAGGGCATCAAGGACATGATGGCTTCTGGTTCTCACCTTTGTGCTTTCTTGTACTCTTTGTTCTGGGAGAAGCTCCTTTTTATCTTTGCACATTCAAATAGAGATGGACAGTCTGTGTAAGTGAGAAACCTAGGCCTCTTGCCTTGAGCATGAGCCATCTTGTGAGCAGGTCCCCTAGTCTCAGTTGAGCCTTTGGATCATGGCAGCCCTGGTAACATTTTGATTGGAAGATCATAAGAGGCCCTGTACCAGAATCACAACACCAAGGTGTTCCTGAATTTCTGAACAGGGGAACCCACCTGTGAGATAGTGCCTGCAAATGATCATATTTGGCAATGCATTTTGAGGTTGATTTTCATACAAAATAGTGGATAACATGTTGGTGCTCTTCTTGTCATGAAAATCATTTTCCCTTAGTACTTCTTCCTTCCTTCCTTCCTTCCTTCCTTCCTTCCTTCCTTCCTTCCTTCTTTCTTTCATCCCTCCCTCCCTCCCTCCCTCCCTCCCTCTCTCTTCCTTTCTTCTTGACAGTGTCTTAAGAATTTTCCAATTGCAATAGACTGGCCCATTAGCAAACTCCAGGAATCCTCCTGTCTCTACTGTGGGAAGAGGCTTCCTAGTGAGTTCTGAGCTTGAGTTACCCAGCAAGGGTGGATTGAGCACGTGCATGGTTACCAGGTGTTTGGAAGGGTCTGCACTTAGATGTGTAGTATGCTTTGATCTAGCAAGGGGGAGGTCTTTTTGTCCCGCCCCTTGGCATTGTTACAAAAAGCCCTTTTGAAGAGACAGAAAGGGCCTGTAGATTTTGATCCAGGTCCTCCTGAAGTTATCCTATGTTTCTGTCTATTTCTCTCCCCACTACATTCTATATTTCTTTCTTTCTCTCTTTCTCTCTCTCTCTTTCTTTTTTCTTTTTTCTTTTTTTTTTTTTTTTTTTTTTTGGTTTTTTGAGACAGGGTTTCTCTGTGTAGTTTTGGTACCCCCACTATATTTCTATCTACAAATTTCTTATGCCTCTCTCTTCCTCTTAGGAACCCTGTAAAAAGTGGGAGCTAAGCCGGGCAGTGGTGGAGCACACCTTTAACCCCAGCACTTGGGAGGCAGAGGCAGGCGGATCTCTATGAGTTCGAGGCCACCCTGGTCTACCAAGTGAGTTCCAGGAAAGGCGCAAAGGTACACACAGAAACCCTGTCTCGAAAAAAAACAAAAAACAAAACCAAAAACAAACAAACAAAAAAAAGTGGGAGCTGCCCTCCCACAGTCTGCCTCTCCAGTGTTGGACTTATAGGCAGACACTGCCATACTGAACTTTTATGCTGTGCAGAATCTGAACTCAGGTCCTCTTTGCCAACTGAGTACTTCTCCATCCATCTTTTCTATCCTCTTGATTTCAGGGGTGCACCTGAGAAGCCTGAAGCTCTTCTTATTCCTGGTTGTGAGCACATGCCTTTTCTTTTTTCTTTCAAAGCTTGTAGAATTAAAGGAACCTTTGTGCTCTGTGTCTGGGATTTCACAATGACCATGACTGGCTTCTGTGGAGGTCTACCTTCAGCTACTCATCTGACTGCCTGATGGGCTTTTTCACCTGCATATCAGACTCTGGTTCTGGGGAGTTCTTCTGAGTCATTCAAGGATCTCTCCTAGTCAGGATCTCTGTGTTTTTCTAGAGCCGTGTTATCAGAGGATGAACCCTCACACCTTGTCCCCCACTTCCCTCTCCATTATTTTCCTGCACTTCTTGATTTGCTTCCTGTGACTTTTCTCAATATTATCATTCTTTCTATTGAAATTGCCACGTGTACTCTGTTGGTTTATCACTATTTCTATGAATTCTTCCTCGTTCTTTGGGAAGCATTTCTTTTCACATATTTTGTTTTCCCAACCCATGACTGGGAAAAGTCATCTTTCTCAGTTTCCTTCTGTGGGTCTGTTGTTTGCCTGCAGCTTTTTCCCCCCTTTCTTTCTTGGGGTGGCACCCTGGAACTGAGGATGACCTTGAACTTGTGAGTGCTGGGATTCGAGGTGTGTGGTGCCATACCTGGTTGAGTAGTGCTTTGGAAGGCTTTGTAAAGCAAACTCTTTGTTTTCTGAGATGGTTTCTTGAAGTATAATTAACACACAAAGGACAGCACATATTTTAATAAGTACAATTGGAAGAGTTTGGACATGGACAGACAGACACCTATGGTGCCACACCACAATTAAGGTAAGTGGCAATCCAACACTTCCCCCAATGTGTCCTGGTCACCCCTCCAGCCCTCTTTTGAGATTAGATCTGACTGGCCTGGAACGTGCTATGTAGCCCAATTTGGTCTAAAACTTGTGGCCATCTTCATGTCTAGGCTTCTTGGTGCTAACATGACAGGTGGGAGTTACCACTCCTGACTGGCCCCCTTCGAACACAATTCTTCTCTATAAGAACAGATACCCAGTATCTCTGGTCCATGCCATCTACAACCTCATGGTACCTGGAATTTACAGCCAATGTACTGTGAGCCAAAGAAATGAAGATGGCTAACAAAATAAAGAACGTGGGCCAGAGAGAGGGCTCAGTGGTTAAGAGTATGCATCGATCTTTTCCTGAGGGTCCAACTTGGACTCCCAGCACCCACATCAAGTGGCTCATCACTGCCTGTAACTCCTGTTCCAGGTGGATCCGAGATCTTTGGCCTCTGTGGGCAATTGCACTCTCGTGCATATACCAATCTGCAGGCAAACATACCTACAAATAATTAAAAAAAATCGCAGGTATACATACATACATATATATATATATATATATATATATATATATATATATATATAATTAAAAATAACAACAACAAATAAAAAAACGGAAAGCCAGGTAAAGAAGCCGCAGGCGACATATGGTGGCTAAGACAGTCTGCAGGAAAGTCCCTCTCCATAACTACAAAGAGCAGGGGCAAAACATTAGGGACCCAGAGGTGCCTGGCCTTGAAAACTATCCTGGGTTTCTGTTCATCCTGGAGAGGGCCTGGACTGACAGTCTAAAGGAGACTGCTCACAAAATAGAGGGTTGCAGAGGATAGGATGCACAGAGAAAAGCTACATTGCTGCCTTCCATCTCCTCAGTAGCTACCAAAGGACCAAAGGGTGGAGTGAGGCTTTGGAGAAGCAGGAAGGCCTGTGGGAAAACCTGCTCTGTCTGCAGCAGAGCTGTGAGGTTGCTTCATCGGGAACGGAAGCTGCTATCTCAGGCATACTTATCGTCTTGACCTAGGAGCACTTTAGGTGCTGTTCAAATCCCTGGAGACTGTTTTGTGTGACTTTTATTTTCATCATTATGTATTATGTATTATTATTATCATTATCATCATTTTTTTTTAAGCTGAGGTTCCAACCCAGGGCCTTGTGCTTGCTAGGCAAGCACTCTATCACTGAGCTAAATCCCCAACCCCTATTATCATTATCATTATTATTATTATTATTATTATTTTTATTATTATTATTATTATTTTTGAGCTGAGGATGGAACCCAGGGCCTCACACTTGCTAGGCAAGCACTCTACCGCTGAGCTAAATCCCCAACCCCATTATGTATTATTATTATTTAGTTCATGTGTGTGTTTTGCTTGCATGTTTATCTGATCACTATATATATCTGGTACCTTTGGAGGCCATGTTGAATCTCTTGGAACTGGAGTTACAGATGGTGGTGAGCCATAATGTAGGTGCTGGGAAAAGAACCTGGGTCCTTTATAAGAGCAGCAACTGGTCTTAACATCTGAACCATCTCTCTAGCATTGTTTTGTTTTCTTGAGGCAGAATTCAATGTAGTCAAGACTGGCTTCAAACTCAATTGGTAGCTGAGAATGACCTTGAACTTATGATCTCTCCACCAGTTTTCCCACTCCCATTCTTGGATTATAGGCATATAGTACCAAGTACCATGCTTGGTAGGCTTATGGACTGCTAAGGATTGAATCTGGGGCTCTGAATGCTAGGCAAGCTTTCTACCAATTGAGTCACATTGCCAACCCCTTATGTGATCTTTATTCCATTGAAACATGCGGAAACATTTGAAGGTGTTTATTGTAGCAAAACTCAAACCTCTATGAAGTTAAAAGTAGTTATTTTTCTCTCCAGTAATTGGAGAGTAATTGGCTTTTTTCATTGCTCTTCTTTTCAATTAAAATTAGTGATTTAGTCACACGATTTAAAATTCAAAAATCCTAAGAGGATTCAGAGTGGAAAAGGCCTTTCTAGCTCTATTTTCCGGCTACTTCTCAGGTCTTTTTCTCCAAGGTCACCAGTATAAACAGTGTAGACATGTGCTTGTGTCCTTTGAGATATATTCTGTCATTCCAGCTTTTATTTTGGAATCTATTAAATAGGAAGACGACTCAGAGGCCAGACACACACAGGTATTTTGTTGTTGTTGTTGTTTGTTTGTTTGTTTGTTTGTTTTTTAAATTTGGTGAATTGAGGCTCACTTTTGCCTGTAGGGAAAAATATCAGTAGACACTATGGTGATGGTGGTTGTATTTGACTATAATACAAGCCCTTGGGAGGCTGAGGCAGTGGGAAGGAGAGTTGGGACCAGCTATGACTCCATAGTGGGACTCTGTCACAACTATAAAAAGAAATACAGACCAAAAGAACTCAGCAAAACCAGACCACAAAACAAAACAAACACAACAGTCTCAAGAGCCAGTGTAAACAGAGGAAGAACGGATGGCCTCTTGGTCCTTTGGCAGATGCCATAGAGCGCTGTGGTGGTTAGTTTTTTGTCAACTTGTCACAAACTAGAGTCATTTGGGAAGAGGGGACCTCAATTAAAGAAATGCTCCCATCAGATTGGCCTTTAGGGAATCCTGTAGGGCATTTTCTTGGTTAATGGTTGATGCCCAGCCCTTTGCGGGTAGTGCCACCCCTGGGCAGGTGGTCCTGGATGGTATAAGAATGTAAGCTGGGGAAGTCATGGGGAGCAAGCCAGTAAGCAGCACTCCTCCATGGCCTCTGCTCAGTTCCTTCCCTGCTGGAGCTCCGGTCTCGGCTTCGCTCAATGATGGATGGTGAAGGGGATGTGTAAGCCAAATAAACCGTTTCCTCTCCAAGTTGCTTTTGATCGGGATGTCTTATTAAAGCAACAGGAAACGCACTAGGAAAAGTGAGAAGGAACTGTGAAGGGGTTGATTGTAGTCTTTCAGGTCATTTTAAGGGAGGTCAGAGCTCTTCTCTAAGGAACGATGGCTAAACATAAGATACAGATGTGGCTGAAGAAATAGTGTCCAGGGCCAGTGAGATGGCTCAGTGGGTAAGGGAGCTTGCTGCTAAGCCTGATTACCCGAGTTTGATCCCCGAGTCCCACAGAATGGAAGGAGAGAACTCACTCCCCTCATGATTATTCTCTGAGATCCATACGCTGTGGCACAAATGTATCCCCTCCCCCCACAGAATAAATGAATGAATGTCAAAAAAATTATCATGTCATTTGTGATGGGAAACAGAATTTCAGTGTGGCAGATAAGTGCCTCTTCTGAAGAGAACCTTGCGCGCGACAGTTGGGAGAAGAAAGCTGTTGGAGATTAAACCACCCGAGGTGTATCTTTATAAAAGGGGTCGAGCCATAGTTTATGAGTAGGAGCTGTGGTCAAAGAGGCAGCAGAACAAGAGTGCTAGGCAGCTTTAGTTGGCATAGTTGGGAGGGTGGCACCCAGGTGGGCACAGGGCTGGGCGTTCTGTCGGACTGGACCAGGCGTCTGGAGTGGGCAAATCAGAAAAATGACCATGCCTTCAGAAAACTGAATTTCTGTTGAGGTGTTATAGCTCAAAGCATATGGTTAAAACATGTGGCCAGTGTGCCCAGAAGTGACCCCAATAACTACACAGATCCCTAGCTCTTACCTCTAAGCAGCTTATGCTACATTAAATCTAGTCACTTACTAGGTCTTTTGAGATAGGGCCCTGCTATGTTGCCCAGGCTAGATATGAACTCCTGGATTTAAGTGGATTCTCCCATTTCAGCCTCCCAAGTATCTGAGACTACAGGTTTGTGTCATCACAGCTGCCTAATTTTTTTTGTCTTTCTTTCTTCCTTCCTTCCTTTCTTTTCTTTCTCTCTCTCTTTCTCTCTCTCTTTCTTCTTTTTGGAACTGAGGACCGAACCCAGGGCCCTGTGCCTGCTAGGCAAGCGCTCTATCACTGAGCTAAATCCCCAACCCCCATTTTTCTTATCTATTATCTATCTACCTATCTACCTATTAGTCATATATCTCCTATCTATCTTTCTTTCAAAAAATTAAAAAAGATTTTTTTATTTTATGTGTAGGAATGCTTTTCCTGGATATATTTATGTCACCATGTATGTGGCTTCGGAGGGCAGATGAGGGCATTCGATCCCCTGGAACTGGAATTACTGATGGATATTAGTGGCCATGTGGCTGCTGGGAACTGAACCCAGGTCTTCTGCAAGCACAGTTAAGTTCCCTTGACTGCTGAGCCATCTCTTTGGCTTCAGTATGGGATTTTTATTTCTTAACATTTTATTTACTTAGTTTTTTGTAGTAGGTGGTGATTTTATTTATTTATTTTGGTTTTTCAAGACAAGGTTTCTCTTTGTAACAATCCTGGCTGTCCTGGAACTCACTTTGTAAACCAGGCTGGCCTCGAACTCAGATCTCTGCCTTCCTCTGCCTTTTTCTGACGCTGGAATTAAAGATGCACGCCACCACCGACTGGCTTTTATTTTTATTAATTTAAAAGTTATGTGTACATTTGTGTCTGTGTGGGAGATATGTGTATGTGAGTGCAGATGTCTTATGAGGACACAGGCATCAGATCCCTCTGGAGCTGGAGTTTCAGGTAGCTGTGAGCCACCTCATGGGGTTCTAGAAACTGTGAACTCAGGTCCCCTAGAGGAGCAGTACATGAGATCTGAATCACTGAACCATCTCTCCAGCCCCAGTGTGTGATTTGTTCGTTGTTAGCTTTTTGAGACAGGCTTTCTCCGTGTGTAGTCCTGTCTGTCCTGGAACTTGCTCTCTAGATCAGGCTGTCCTCGAACTTACAGTCTGCCTCTGCATCCCAAGTGATGGAATTAAAGGTGTGCGCACCCCCTCCCCCGCTGTGATTTTTAAGGCTATAAGCGGCCAGAGGGACAACCAGATGGCTCAGCTGGAGAAGGTGCTTTGCCTACAAGCCTGATCATTGGAGTAGGAGAGAACTGACTCCTTTATGTTGTCCTCTTACCTCCATATGTATGCTGCGAAACTAACCTCTCTCTGTCTCTCTCTCTCTCTCTCTGTCTCTCTCTCTCTGCCTCTCTCTCTCTGTCTCTCTCTCTCTCTGCCTCTCTCTCTGTCTCTCTGCCTCTCTCTGCCTCTCTCTCTGTCTCTCTGTCTCTCTCTCTCACACACACACACACACACTCTCGCGCCCGTTAAATAAACATCAAAAAATTAACAGAGTGTGTTTCAGGACAGCCAAGGATATGTAGAAAGACTATCTCATCCCCCACCCAAATTTAAATCGGGGCTTAGAACTAATTTTTGGGTCTATGCTCAACATTCTGATTCTAACCTCAAAATCTCAGGAGGATCTGAGAGTTGTCTTTCTCATCCCAACACTTGTCAAAAATTTTCTTTTCTCTCATAGAAATTAATTGTATCTATCTTTTTTCCCCCTGGTCTCTTGCTAAAAGAAACATTTCTAAATGCCACTCTCGGGAGAGAACTTTCTTTCCTTAGCTATTGGAGGACGGTTCAGAGGTTCACTTGTGTTCTGCTTAAAGTTGTTTCCAGGCAGAAGCGGGAAGAAGAAATGGAAAAAAGTGAAGTTTCCTGAGGAAATGAAATTTGGTTTGTGTAATTCTCTGGGGGAAAATTGGACAGGCAGACGTGGTGATTGTTCACGTTTAAACTACCGCTTCAATAACACTGCCCCAAAATGTGATAGGAGCCTGGGTCGTTAAGGCCTCAGGACACGGGTATGCTAATAGATTACCTCAAATAAATGGTATATCAAGTCATGTATTACGCTAGGGAATGAGCTGATCATAAAAAAATCACTACTCCTGAGTCTGTAACCTGAAAGTAGGTCTGGTTGCTTAGGGGGAAAAATCCTGAGGATATGGCTGCCTGCCTGCCTAAGAGTGAAGGACGCGTACAGTCTTTGCGTATCTTGTCAATCATGTCATCTTCGTTTCATCATTCCCTCTTCCTTTGAAGAAGAAAAAAAAAACCCTCAAGTTAAAAATAGCGAAGCCTAAGCTTTTAACGATTCGAGCCTGGCTTAGCCTATACCAGAAACAAACGAACTAGCTACGAGGAGTCCGCACTGCGGAGCAGAAAGCTACGTCTCTCCCGCAAACCCAAAGGTTTCATCCTCTTCCAATCGCTGGCCGAGACTTTTCAGCTGAAACGCCCACGGGATATGATTGGCACTAAAACAGTCCCATCGTCGCTGAGAAGGTGGAAGAGGTGGGATTAGAACTGACCAATAGTGTGCAGGAAGCTGCTGTCGGGGCGGGAGGAAGGCACCAATGAGAGTGCGTGAGGCCGCTCCGGGAAGCGATGGCAGGAAGCTGGTCCAGCCAATGGCCGCGGCGGGCGGGTGGTGGCGCGCGTGCGCACTGGGGGTCCCGGAGCTGCAGGCGGGAGGTTGGGGGAGGGGAGCGAGCTGGTACGCCGCGGAGCTCCTGCCGCCGCCGCAGCCACCGCCGCAGCAAAGAGGCCATGTTGTGTGGTGTGTGGGGCGGGTGGGGGGGAGAGGGAGGAGGAGGAGGAGGGAGTAAAGCCGAGCGAGGAGACGGGAGAGACACCACACACGGCACAAGATGGCCGGAGAGGCAGCAGCAGCCCGAGCTGTCAGGCGGCCCGCCGCGGCCCACGGGTTCGCTGCTGCGCTGGGAGCAGCGCCCGGGCGTCCCGGAGGGCTCCGGGGGAGCGAGGAGGCCGCGGCTGAGGCGAGGCGGCCGCGCGCGGGTGCGGGAGCCCGCGGCAGAGGCGCCCGGGAAGGCCGGGCCCGCGGCGCCCGGGGCTCCGCTGCGGTAGCGGCGGTGCTGGCGGTGCGCGCGGCCGGGAGGCGGTCCGCACCGTGGGCGGGAGGCTGCGGCGGGAGACCCGTCCGGGAGACGCGGGGACGAGCGAGCCGACGGCGCTGGCGGCCGCGCTTCGACCCGGTGAGTTGCTCCCCTGCTCCCTTTATTGTCCTTTGTCCTTGGGAGGAAAAGCACGACGTCCTTGAGCGAGGGCGGGAGGGGCGGCGGGTTGGTTACCCGTCCTCCGCACGCAGTCCCGGCTGCTGTCGCCGAGGGCCGAAGCCACCCGGGCAGTGGGTCGGGCCACCGCGTTCCCTCTGCACACCTGCCCGGGCGCCGCGCTGCCGGTCCCAGGCTGCGGGGAGAGGGCGGCGGCCGCACCGTGGAGCCCCTGCCTGCTCCGGTGAGTTATTTTGATACTTAGCGAGAAACAACAACAGTCTTCCGGAGACGGTCTCTTAAAAATCCCTTCCTCTGAGGTGGGAACCCATCTTCGGGGTCGGGTTTAAAAGAACAATGGAACCTCTCACTTCCCTTAAACCCGAATAAAACTTGTCTCTTTTCCCCCTCTCTCCCCGTTGGGTGTTGGCTTTTAACTCTTTCCAAGCTGTTTTTGAGAACGGCTGTTAGTTTTCTAGGTGCAAAGGTATCTTACTGCTTGTTAAACGTCTGTGACGTTTGTTGTCTTTTAGAAAAGGCAAGTTACAGGAGTGCTTCTGCTATTTCAAAAATGACGACGGCAACAAGACAGTTTAATGGCAGTAGATTTGATAATTACGGTACTATGTGATGACGTTTGATGAATACAGCTTATTTTTACCGAGTACTTGGCCAAGACTATTTGACAGCCTGATATTTGAACGTAACTATACTGTTGGATACTTTTTTTAAAATGAGCGGAAAGAGCCGTTATCAGTAACTTCTAACACCTGAGCGTTAAAACGTACTTGAGTCAGTTCCTACCCTTTAAAAGTTAAAATTCATCTTGTTATTTAAAAAGAGAGAATGTATACTCTTACAAACCGTGATCGAAAAAGTTTCATAAAGGAATATTCTAATAGAACAGTTCTTCGGGAAGTTACTTTCCTAGTGTAAATAGTGAAGTAGGACTGTCGGTGATGGGCGATGAAGAGGGGCCATATTTGTTGCATTTGTTGCATGTATAAAGTCGAGATGTGCTTAAAAACGGAACAGCACTGACCAAAAAAAAGCAGTTCTAATGAAAAGAAGAGTTTTCTGCATACCCATTTAAAAATGCTTGAGGTAATTGAAGTCAAATTGGTGGAAGAACAAACTAGGACTGCACAGACCTTTGTGTGTTGTTGAATATATTTGTCTTTATTCTGCGGAGCCCTTGTGCTGTAAAGGTGAAGAACTGCGTAAAGACAGTGTTGGGGAGACTTACGTAGTACATCTAAAATCAAAGATATGGGTTGATTGGACTATATTTCATAGGGTATTTCCAGTAAAAAACAATTGGAATACCTTTTATAGTATAGTACATGTTATATCAGTTGCACATACCTTGATTTCACAGAATTTAAGAACTAATTTTGTTTTTTTAAGTGAATGCTTTGAAATGTTTTAAAAGAGATTGGAAAATTGTAGTTCTTCGGGACCTCTTTTGAATAGTAAAAATTAAAAATAATTACTATCAGTTTAAGGTCTTATGATGATCTTTCATGGTAAATTGGGTAGGAGAAAGACAAAATATTCTGGACCCCGGTTTGGAATTGAATGAAGGTCATACATACCACAAGTTTTAGAGCTGTTTAAAAGACAAAACTCATAGCCCATTTGGTGAGATCAAATAGCTTGTAGTTTAAAATTTAAAGTAACCAGTGGCCATTTTAAGTTTCTGGAGGAGTTGATTTTTAATGCTCATAACTGTAAGAGGTATTTGTAGATGGTAAAGAAAAATTTAAGATGATGGCATTTTCTAAACACTGCCAACTTTTCCTTTGTTTTTGTTTAATACTTGATTTTTGAAAAGGGAAAAAGGAAAGCAAAGCAAATAGATAGTCATTTAAATTTTCTGTATTTCTTATGGATTCCAATGTTTTAATCCCTGGTATTTGAGTACAATTTCAAATGAGGAAAACAAAGACTGATAGACGTTACAGAAATAACTGCAGCCATAAATATGCAGGCTGTGCCACCCCACCTCTTTAAATTTGTACCTGAGCTTGTCTTTGGAATATTTTTCTCCTTTCATCATATTGAGTCTTTGGCCAAGAAATCCTTAAAAATTAAAACACTTAAATCATTTTCTTATTTTTTTTAAAGGTAACTTACAAGATTATAATTAGTGTGGTTGCTGATGATTCTGAATAAGTAACAGCTTTTATCACAGGTAAGATTGGTAAATATATTGATTTGACATAAAATTAATTTGTTAGGTTTTTGTTTTGTCTTTCTGATAACATATTTCTAGCATTCAGTTAATATGATTTTAAAAATGATTATGAATGAATATACATATGAAATTTTAAAAAATCTTTAAGAGCTCTTTTTACTGAGTAAGTGGTTAAGAGTATTCATACAGCCATTGTAATGTAATGTACCTTTGAATAGCTCCAAATACTGCAAGTCTTTTAAGGCTTTGTTTAATTTTGGTAAACAAGCTTTTGCAGCAGACATGGTCCAAAAATGTTTTTTTCCTCTTTCACTTTTTTAAGATATCATACAAATGATTTTAACATTTTAATTATTTAAAGAAATTAAGGAATCTGAATAGTTTGCCATTAAGACTAAATAGATTTTAGAGAGAAATATTTAAAAAGTTAGTTTTAAGCATTAGTAGTAGCTTTTGTTCTGTATAAAGTTTTAAAACATTTCAACTTGTTACTGATTTCTTCATGAGTAAGTTGTTTAGAATATTGTTTGTTTTCTCCAAAAGGTGTGCCATTTTGAAGACTGAGACAATGGAGTTTTACCTTTAAGAATAAAGGAGAGCTCTTGGAAAATTCTGTATTTTATATAGCAAGTAAGTTTTCTTTAATCATCATTTTTGAATATTTTTCAACATTTGGGTAGAAAAATATCACTAAAGTTTGTCAGTTAGACAAATGGACTATTTATATAAAAATGACAAAATACCCTATCTTTACCTTAAACCAAAGCACTTTTCTGTTGACTATTAATTAAAACAGTTGATACATATACTTTATATCAATGCATGTAATTATATCTGGTAGTAAGACAATTGGTCTTCCCAAAAAATGATGCTTGCCTTTCCATGATGGTTAAATTTGCCGTGTTAAATCAGTGTTGCTTTTACAGTCTGAAAGATAAATTATTTAGCTCTCTTCCCCATCCGTCATGCAACAATGTCCTTAAATTTTATAATTCTTGTTCCTTTGCTTCTTGGAAGACTGTATTTCAAAAGATAAAAACAAACTTTGATGTCTTTGTTATTAAATGGTTAAAATACTCATTTTTAGTAGCCTGTTTTTTAAACAAATAACAAAAATAAATTGATCTCCAGCAAACTAAGTGCACTGCTCTATCTGTATCTTGGTAATTGTTTTTGAACCTAAAAGAAATAATTTTAAGCACAAAAGGTTTTGGATTCCGCATACCATGAACTAAATGCATTAATAATCTTAATAGGTGAATATTAAGGTGATTGAAGAAAATGTGACTACTAGTATATGTTAAGAAATAAATCTGTCCATGTGAACTTGAATCCAGAAATAATGTTCAATTACTATTTTAAGTAATTGACCAGAGAAAATATGTAATAATAAGTGATATCTTGGGATATTAAAAAAAGTAACCAAGCAACTAATTAATTAAAATGAGGACATATTTACTTATAGCTTGGAAATCTGTGGAAAATTAAATTTGTGTTACCTTGTTTTGATTCAGATAGGTAATAAGGATGATAGAGTAGTTTTTATTGCTTTTGTGTTAGCTTAACGAAGTATTTTTGCAGTTTGTTCAAGGTTGTATTATTGTTTCCAAACAAAAAATGATTGACTTTTAGAGTCTATAATTTTTCAAAGATAGAATATACACAAAAGTATCTTTAATTTCATATTCCTATAACAGATGCCAAGATTAGGATTTCCCCTTTGCAGCTGATAGAATGTATAGTTGGCATTTGTTGAATACTGCTGTAGACATTGAGAATGAAGTATTTTATATGATGAAATCAGAAGTTAAGTCTAAATAGGCAATGTGTTCATAATGGCCTTGTTTGAGGTATAATTTGAACAGAAAAAGTAAATAGCTGAAGGTTAGAAAATTTTAAATGAAATTTTAATCTTTGTTCACTTTAATAAGTGATGTAGTAACTGTTAAATTAATTCCTAGCCTTTTCAGAGGCAACTTTTTTTTTTAAGATTTATTTATTTATTATGTATACAGAAGAGGGCACCAGATCTCATTACAGATGGTTGTGAGTCACAAAGGGGGTGCTGGGAATTGAACTCAGGACCTCTAGAAGAGCAGTCGGTGCTCTTAACCTCTGAGCCATCTCTCCAGCCCCAGTGGCAACTTTTATAACCAGCATAAATGGTTAAATTATATTTTATGAAGAGCATTTCTTATCCTCTTTATGATGGTACTTATAATTCAGTGTGTGAGTAGTTATTTCTTGAGCACATGAGGGCAGTTCTCAAATACTATGTTATATATATATGGGATTATGTGACCTACAAAGGTATATGTAATAGATAATATGCTTTATTATATAACCAAGGTAAGTTTTTGTCAAGTATTTTCTACTTAAGAACTGTAGTAATAAATACTTTTTTATCTTAGTGTTGTGGACAAATTCTTTCATTCTTAAAACTCTCCTTATCTAGTTGTGTTTATGTTGGAATATATTTAGTGTTTTCATAACATTTGAAGATTAATATACCAAAAAATTGAAAGAAGCTGTGTTGCAGCTAATTACAATTGTTTTTGGATCATGATACAACATTTATAGTTTTTAGTATATGACATGGGTAGTTACAATGTAAATTTTTTTTTTTTTTTTTTTTTTGCCAGAGCTGAGGACTGAACCCAGGGCCTTGTGCTTGCTAGGCAAACGATCTACCACTGAGCTAAATCCCCAACCCCATAAATTTTCTTTAACTTTCAGTTTTCTGATCAGTTTCTTTACCATAAAAAACTTGTTACATTTTTCCTTTGGCATTTTATTGTTGAATCAGATGTATGTGATGATTCAGCAGTCAGGGTACTCCACCTATAATGTAAATATGCTATATACTCTTGACATTTCTTCTGGAGTCTTGAACTTTTTCATTTGTGGGAAGGGTTTTGAGTTTACAGCTTTCATCTCATTTAGCACTTAAATTTCATGATAAAAATAATCCCGAGGAGTATCTTAGGTGAGGATTTGATTGCATATCAGATATTTCTGTTGTAAAACTACCAGAATCATAAAACATAGGACAATTGCCTAAATAATTTTGATGTGTTCCAAAGTATTCACAGTGTAAATGCAGATACTGCAAAGTAATTAAGTATGAAATGGAGCCTGAGAAATATAGCTCAGTTGGTAGAGGGCTTTCCTATCATGCAGAAAGCCCTGGATTCATCACTAGTACTGAATAAAACTAGTTGGTTGTTTTGTACATGTCTATTCTTAGCCTTTGGGAAGTGGAGGCAGGGAGGTCAGGTATTCAAGGTCATCAGCTACTTGACCTTGCCTCAAAAAAATTGTCTTTAAGCAGTGAAGGTTTAGAATTCTGCTATGAAAACATTAAATTTTTTTTCTATTTTAGTAAACATATTTAAAGGTGACTACTTTCATGTTTATAGCTGACCATGATTATAAACAAGATTTGTAGTTTATGTGCCTTCCATGTTTTATTCCTTTTAATAGAAATAATTATTTTAAGTAAAAATATGCTTCTGCATTTCAAAGACAAATAACTTCATTTCACAAATTTCTTCCTTTCTAGGTTGAATGCAAAGTTTATTTTCAAAGTGGCTATTTTTGCTGTAATTAACATTTTTTATTTTTTGTTTTCCTTTGTTAACGTGGACTTGTTCACGGTAGAAAAACACCATTTTAACTGAGCTATCCCCAGCTTTAATTTTTATTTAAAAAAAAATGGCATTTATCATTTATATACTTTGTGAACATGGAGGTCGGTCGGCCTGTAGGAATTGGCTTTTCCATGTGGAATGTCAGGCTTGACGTCAAAGCACAGTTAAGCTCTAAGCCATCTTAGTGGCTTACTTTTGGCTTTTTGAAACAGGAATTTACTGTGTAGCCCAGGCTGCCCTTGAATTTAAGGTCGTAATTCTGCTTTAGCCTTGAAAATGCTGTGATTACAGGTGCCAGCCATAATTTCTGACACCCTAAATTTAAGAATATTATGGATCTTTTGTGATAAGTGACCTGATTCTTTTTTGTTGTTACTTGCTTGTTTTTGTTTGTTTGTTTGTTTGTTTTTGAGATATGCTTCTCAGTAATAAGCTCTGGCTATCCTGGAACTCACTTTGTAGACCAGGCTGGCCTCTAACTCAAAGAGATCCACCTGCCCCTGCCCCTGCCCCCCCCCCCCCCCCCCCCCCCCCAGTGCTAGGATTAAAGGTGCTCACCATTACCTTTTTCTTTTTTTGGGGAGGTGGGGGACTGATCTGTTTTTTTTAAAATGGCATTTCTTATCTATTTATTAATTATATATACAGTGCCCTGCCTGCATGTATGCCTGCAGGCTAGAAGAGGGAACCAGATCTCATTACAGATGGTTGTGAGCCACCTTATGGTTGCTGGGAGTTGAACTCATGAGCTCTGGAAGAGCAGTCAGTGCTCTTAACCTCTGAGCCACCTCTCCAGTCCTAAATACTGATGTTAGGATTTATACATCATTTCATAAAGCTCCATAGGTCTGTAGTTTAATTATATTTAGTTTATTTGTGTATGTGTTTGCAAATTTGAATTTGAAGGTCAGAGGACAATTTGGAGTAGGTTTCTTTCTTGTGGGTTGCAGGAAATAGACTCAGGTTTTTTTTTTCCCCTTTCAAGAGAGAGGGTTTCTCTGTTTAGCTTTAGCTGTTCTGGAACTCCCTCTGTAGACCAGGTTGGCCTTGAACTCACAGAGATAAACTTGCCTCTGCCTCCCGAGCACTGGTATTAAAGGCGTGCGCCACCACTGCCCGGCTTAACTCAGAAATTTTTAAGATTTAAAAAATTGTGTGGGAATGAATGTTCTGCTTACATGTATTATTTCATTGTTTTCATGCCTAGTGCACTCAGGTTGTAAGAAGTTGTTGGATTCTCTAGAACTGGAGTTAAAGATGGTTGTGAGCCACCATTTGGCTATTGGGAACCATACACTTGTTTTCTCGAGGAGCAACAAGTACCATAACTTGAGTCATCTCTTCACCCACAAGAATTAAATGGTTAATATGTACCAGTAATCATAATCCTTTTAATTCAGATTATTCAGGTGGTTTTAAAATGCTTCTTAAGAAGGACACTTTTTTTGTGTGAGCTGAGACTTGAACTCAGGACCTTTGGAAGAGTAAGCAGTGCTCTTAACCTCTGAGCCATCTCTCCAGTCCCTTCATCCCCTTTTAAAGGGCGGCAAAATACTATTCTGCACTTTCTCACCTTTGGGAAAGGAGATCTTATGCTGGATTTCATCAGTGTTAATAATTTCACTCTAATGTACAGTGAGATCAAATACCTTTTTTTGGTGGTTTCAGAACCTAAAAATTTCTTGGATTGGTAGGATGACTTATAATCACTAAACCACTGTGAGGGATTTCTCTTAGAAATATTAGAAACACATTTTTTTCCAAGATTTCCTAAACATTTCCTACCCCATTAAAGGGCCCCAAATCAGTTTATTGTTTTACTTCTTAAGATACCATTTGAAGCAAAGATCTCGTATGCTGGGGAAGCTTTTTTTCTGTCACTGACCAGCATCCCCTGCCCTGAGTCAATTTCGTTTCCTGGTATGTTAACGATTGACTTTGTTCCCAAAATCTTCTTCCTGTTAGGTCAGACTACACTAGAGGTTTAAAAATTTGAAGATCATCACCTTGCTTTGTTTTCTTATGAAGATAGTTTAGTACCTACGTCAATAGTAACTTTTAAACAGATACTTGCTGTATTTCTTGGTTATGCTTACAAAATGAATTTAGATTTGGTACATAAGCAGGGCTCTTGCAAACAGTTCCTAGGAAGTTAGTTAGATAGCTTAATTTAAGTCTTAAACTTTAGGTTTGTTTGTTTTTTCTTTTTCTAAAAATCTTAAGTTGCTACAGTTTCTGATTAAGCTTTTAAAAAACTTTTGTGTGTTTGTAGGTCAGAGAAAACCTGTGTGAGTTGGTTCTTTTTTTCCATACTAGTTCCTATCAGCTTCCTTGTCATGTCAGCAAGCATTTTTTTCCTGGTGAGCCATCTCACTGTCTCTTGTTGATGGAGACAGTCACCTGTATATAACCCAAGCTGGCATTGAACTCTCATGATCTTCCTGCTTTAACCCCCCGAGTGCTGGGATGATCCTAACTTTCAAAGTTTTTTTTGCATGTTTTTATTTTTTTGTTTGTTTCAAATTCAAGGCCTCCCATATGTCAAGTGTTATACCACTTAGTTTTATACATCTTAATAAGGTTTCTGCCTGTAACCCCCTTCCTCCCATAATAAGGTTCTCTGCTGACTCATTAAACCAGATCATGCCAAATTAGAAAAATACAACAGGTATATTGAGCAAAGCAGCTCCCAGGTGGGTTCACCAGCCCCAGAGAACTAGGCCTGAGAGGTTGTGTTCTAAAACTAAAGAAGGGAGATTTTATAGGTTGTGGGCAAGGGGTGATGACATGTCCACCACAAGCTGGGTTTGTGCCTGTGTGTGGTCAAAGGCCATGTGCTTAGGCTGCTGGCAACTTCAGGGGAAGAAGCTGTAATAGCAGCTAAGAATGCTGAACTGGGCTTTTTGGCTCTTTGCTTTGTTAGGAGACTCTGGGTGGAGGTGTTTTGGACTGGGTGGGGCGAGCCCAGATGCTCCAGCTGAACACCTCTATTGCTTATTTTGTGATTATGTAATCATGCAAAACCAAGGCAAATGGAAAACTCATCCTTATTTCAGAAAGTACATGAGATGTGAGAAATAAGGGAAATATTTAGTCTTGAGGGATTTAAGTCAGTAACTAGTAAAAAGTCCTAATAAACCAACTGCATGTATAACATTTGGTATTAATGTTGGAGAAATGGCTCAGCATTTAAGCACCCGTAGTACCCTTGGAGGGGACCTACTGTGGTTCTCAGCACTCATGCTGCTTCTAACTCTAGCTCTAGAATATTCAGTGCCCTCTTCTGGACTTGTGCAGACGTGCATATACCCACACATAGACACAAAAGTTGTAAAAATAAGTCTTAAAGAAATAGTGTTAGTCATATAGATAGTACAATTTATAGTAATTTGAAATGATGCCTAAAGTAACATTTTATTTAGAAGTATTATGTACACGATTATATTATGTTGATTCTAGTATATGATATTATGAAGTAATATGTTCATGGGAGAAAAAAATGATCTTGGAGATAGATAGCAAAGGTCTTTTAAAGAAGGTTTAAAAGTATATTAGATGGGAGGCCAGAGTATGGATTAATTCTGTACTGTTTTAGTTTATTGAGACAGGGTTTCTCTGTGTAACTAACAGCCCTGGTTGTCCTAGAATTAGCTCTAGACCAGGCTGGCCTGGAACTCACAGAGAGATCCTCTTGTCTCTGCCTCCCAAGTGCTGGGATTAAAGGTGTGTGCCACCACTGCCCAGCTAATTTTGAACTGTAACTTGTATTCTATTTTCAGTCCTGGATATTCAATCAGATTTCATGTAGAACCTCAATAATTACTCCTTTGGAGTTCTTTGACTGAGACGTAGGCTTGTAATTTTAGTGACTTGTTCTAGAAGTTACTAAAGATCTTGTCACAATTTTCCTGTCTTTTGCTTGGTTTAATCCATTCATAAATTATTTCTTGATTTGTTGGTTCCTTAGAAAGTATTGCAGTTGTGATGTAATTTTTTTTAGTTGTGATATAATTTATATAGGATTTAATAAAATCTATTCTGTCTTTTTGCAGAAATGTGGATCCCAGATGGAATGAAATTACGTATACCATAGACATTTTTGAAGCATTTAGTAAGTCTTAATCTACTTATTGGGTTTGGTTTTTTTTTTTTTTTTTTTTTTTTTTTCATTTGAAGTGTCACCACATAGTTTAAGTTACTAATTTGGAATTGTAAGCTTTATCAATGCTGTGAACAGTGTGAAGAAAATCCATGTAATGGCTAAATGTAAATTTTATTTCTAGAGACAAAGTTTCATTCACTATCCTTGGTCGACTTGGAATTCATTAGGCTAATCTGGAACTCAGAAATCTGCCTGCCTCTGCTTCCTGAGTGCTGGGATTAAAGACATATGCCATCACAATGGGGTCAGAAATTAAAACATTAAGACCAAGAAATTCATTTGAACCTGTTTCCAACATCCTGGATTTGGGTGTCCCCTTGATTTTGGAAATACTTTCTCTCCACCTCACTCCCCTTTCTTCCCAGCAGACCTGGTCTGCTCATTTAGATACTGTGCTTGTTTTTTTTTTCCCATTACAATTTCAGAGTTGAGATTACTTGTACTGAAATAGATGCATAGTCTAGAATGTTTACAGTCTGGTCTCCAAAGAAAAAAGACAGGTTCTAGGATCTATGCTACTTTTATGATGTAGAACTCAGAGGCCCTTTGATTTTTCTCTCTTTACAATACAAATTAATTTTAATTGATTTCCAGTTGTAATTGATATGATAAAATAACTCTGAACTTAAAACTTCAAGAATGAAAAATTTGCCTTATTGGGAGAGAAATTGCTATTTGATGTAAGATGTGTTATAATCACCACTACTCTGAAATAGATTTTCTAATTCCAAACCTGACAAGTAGTGGGAAAGAGTAAAATGAGAAGGTTGTTATAAATCATTTTGAGTGAATTGCCAAAAGGATTTATTCATTGGCAACAAACTTCTAAGATAATTGTTTACGATCATAGGAGTACAGCACTTGGGAGTGTAGATTCTGAGTGACTTCTTTCCCATTATTGCTACTTGAGATTGCAATGACTTTAAGACCTATAAAACAAGGTTTCTGTTTTTCCTGAGGGAGAGTAAGTAGACCCTAACTAAATTTGTCTATTTGCACTAGTTACTAGTTTTCTGTGTGATCCCACTTAGAGATTAGTTGCCTGGCACATGGTACCTACCCAGTAAATATTTGTTCATTTATTGTATTAGTGTAACACTTATTAAACATTATCAATTAGTGCTTTGAATCTTATGAAAGGCAAAATGATATTCATTATTAAAATATAAATGTTATTAATGTAAAATATTGTAGGTAGGTGTGCTTGAAAGCTAAAATTTTGACAGTAAAACTGAAAGGTAATTACATAATTCCCCCCCCCCCCCCCCCCCCGCCCCAATACCCAGTCTCTTTTTGGTTTTATAATTAGATTGTAAAGCCACAGAAAAGATGACATTTGCTTTATTATATTTGACCTCATCCTTTCATTGATGAAGATTGCCTAGTCTTTTTGAAATAATTTTACTGTTAGTTTTTACACCTATCTTATTTAAGATCCAGACTTGTTAATCTATTCTGTTGAGGAGTCAATCTATTTTTTAAAATAAGAGCAAATAGAGTGTACTTGTCAGGGCTTTCTTACATAAGTATATTAAAATTTAAAGACAAGTCAAAAGATGGAAATTAAGGCATAAGCACTAAGTATTAATTACTTCATAGGAGGGATGAGTTTTTGTACTAAATTAGCATTTTGTCTGTTTTCTTTCAGTTGTGAAACAATTATTTAGCTTTTTAAAAATATTTCATTAATAATAGTAGCTTTAGAGCCATTTATTAAAAAATTGTTATTAATTTTCTTTCTAACCCTTTGCTCCTTATATTTTTCTTTGTTATTAAAACTGATAAAGATGGGCATAGTGGCACAAACCTGTAATCCTAGCACTTGGGAGGACAAGAGTCAGATGTTCAAGGTCATCTTCTTAGACTGAGGCTACTACACTGGGTATACTCAAAAAAATGAAAAGCTAGTTGAAATACAAGTAAAGAACTGGCTTGCATTTTAGTTAATGATGTGTGACTTATTTTCATAACTAATTTACTGAAAGAGAATTTGAAGGTATCCATACTCAATGTTCGGTTCTTAATTTATGAATGTCTCTAGTAGTTGGGTTTTGGGAGATAACATAATGATTAGCTTGGTGATATAAAAACATATTTGCACAGGGAGTGTTCTTAGAGTAAACATACTTACTGGAAGTACAAACTAGAAAATAACAATGTTAAGTTTGAATCTTACGTGTAAAACAAAGGCTCTAGGTCTGTCTGAGTGACAGACTTCCTCATCAAAGGCATATCTGTTTAGTACATCTGCACTAATTCACAAGTGACTGTAGAATGACTAGTTGATCATCAATATCTATGTTATATTGAAATATTTTCCCCCAATACAGTACAAAACTAAAGGCAAAACTGTTCTTAAATAATTGACTCCACGATCTTACTTGTTTTCAAAGATATTCTTGCTGTAGTAATAGAAAGTGGTCTGCTTCTTCAGTTTGAGATCTCAAATGCTTTGATTACTGTGATGTGGCATGATAGCCAGCCTTTACTGAGATCAGCTCATTTAATCTTCAGTAATGCTACAAGAGGGAGGCACTTGGATCGTTGCTGTTTGCACATGAGGAACTGTGGATTTTGTTAAGATTTTCAGGCTCTCAAGTGCTTATGTTTGATTCCTATTTTTTGTCGAGCAAAACTTTGCCTATTTATAATTTTAGTTTTTGTTAGTATTTGAAATTTTATGAATGCAAACAGATTACTTCTTAACCTCACAGACCTTTTATTAGCTTTGTTATTTTATATTTGTTTCCTAATTAATAAAATTCTTGCTTTTGCCTTTGGATCATGGACTTTGCATGAATCCATATTTGATCATTGATTTACAATGTTAAAGTATCTGTTTTCTCTTATAGTAATTTTAAATTTACTTTGAAATGATTTGACATACATCACTTGATGGCTTGACAACTATGGGAGTGCAGTTGTTGAGTGATAATGTCCTTAGATCTTGTTATTTTGAGACTACAGCCTAATACAGCCTCAGACTCTCCCGAGTGCTGGAGTTTCATGTAGAAGTCACCATATCTGGCCTTTCCTTCTTTGTGGATTTTTAATGTTTTTGTAGCCAAGGATGACTTTGGATGTCTGGTCCTTCCTTTAGCTCTCAATGCTGAGATTACAGACAGGCATGTGCTGCCACCATGCCTGGTTTTATGTGGTCTTGGGGCTCAAGCCCAGGGACTTGTGCTGCTAGGCATACAGTCTGCTGAGCTATACTCTTTCTTTTTTTTCCCCCTTACAAGTTATTTTAGAAGTAAGTTGTATTATCCAGTGGCAGAAAGATAGCACTGAGAATTAATGTCCCACACTGAATAACCTGCACCTAGCTCCTGAACTGACTACAATTTGGTAGGAATAAATTGGTACTGTCAGTTTGTCAAAGATTGTATTGCTGCTGCTGCTGCTTCTCCTCCTCCTCCTCCTCTTCTTCTCTTATTCTTTTTCTTATCCTCCTCTTTTTTTTTCCCCCCTTTGAGACAGGGTTTCTCTGTGTAGCCTGGCTGTCCTGAAACTCACTCTGTAGACCAGGCTGGCCTTGAACTCACAGAGATCTGCCTTCCTTTGCCTCCCAAGTGCTGGGTTTCAAGGTGTGCGCCACCACTGGGGCTATATCACTGTTTCATATAGTGCCTGACCATGCATTTAATGCAAAAGATGGAGGACAGTCTGGTTTGTGATGGACTGAGCTGACATATAGTTTACCATCATTTCTAAATTAAAAATAGTTTTTAATGTGTAAATTTTGCTTGCATGTTGGTCTGTGTACCACATGCAAGCCTGGTCCCAGAAGAGGAATTGTTTCCCCCATTCTGGAGTTACAGTTCTGAGCTGCAGTGTGGGTGCTAGAAATCAAGCCTGTGCCCTGGAAGTGCAACTAGTGCTCTTAACCACTGAGCCATCTCATCTATCCAGCCCTACAATTGGTCTTTTTCATTTAGAGACCAGGTCTCACTATGTACTCTTGGGTAAACTTGAACTCCCTGAGTAAGACCAGGTTGGCCTCAGATTCAGAGGTCTTCCGGCCTCTCTGGCTCCCAATTACTAGAAGTAAAGGCATGTGCCACTGTACCCAGCCATTTCTTAATTTTAAGAAAAGAACAAGGCAAATAGTATTTCGTTGACTTGGGAATAGAAGGAATTATTTTTCATTTTAAGGAGGGGTTCAAGAAATTTCCCAAAAGCTACTAGAGAAGAATATCTTGATTTGGGGTTGTAGAGATAGCTCAGTGGTTAAGAATATCTTGATTTGATGACTATTACTGATGCTGTGACAACCCTTTAATGGAGTAATACTCCTTTAAAAAAATTATTTTTTAATAAGGGGTACCCCATCTTTTGTTTATCTAGTTTTTCAAGTTTGTTTTCTAATGTGTGTATTGGAGAACACACCTTAATTTTAGTTATGGAGACAGGAGATTAGCCGAGAAGCAAATATACATTCTCATATATTTATTCCCCAGTCAGTCACGGACTGTAGCTCTACAAGTTGAGTTGGAAAGTTGTGGAACATACAGAGAAGACCAGGGATTAAAATGATTTTGCTGGCTGGGGAGATGGCTCAGCCTTTAAGCACTTGCTTGGGGATTAGTTTCCCCTCAAATACAAGTAAATACCCAGCTACCACCTGCCTCTAATTCTAGGTAGAGACAGATCCCCAGAGGAAACTGACTAACAATATGATGAGCTCTGGGTTTGACTGAGAGATCCTGCTTCAACAGAGTTTAGATGATTTCTCATCATGAGTACCAACATCAGTATTGACCTCAGGCCTACACATTGCACTTACACCCATGTAAATGAATACCCCACTACAAAAACAGGCACACATACATAAAAACTGGAAAAAAAAAAATCTTTTTCAAATTTTGTGTGAATATGATGAATTCAGATCTTTAGGACTAACATCACCTGGATTCTCATTTCTTCCTCTAGTCCAAATTATTTAAATAATAGATAAATTTTTATAGGAGGAACATAAGATGTTTTGGCAATGAAAATATATTTTAGTTCATAATTTGAAAAGCAATAGCGTTGCTGTGGCAAATTCCAAGTAAGCCAAGCAGATGTTTCTAATTTTTGTCATTTTTTTTCTTGTGGCTTCACATTTTCTGCATTCTCAGATACATAACTATAAAGGTGCTTTTGTTTATATAGGTCATATGTATTATCTGAACAAAATTAACATTTGTAAGAGTGTAAAAGTATGCCATGCAATGATCCTTTTTTTTTTTTTTTTTTTTTTTAAACCCTTAAGATTCTTTTTATACTTAGTTTTCTTTGAAGGAGCTTGGACACTTTTTTTGCATTGAAATTGTAGAATCAACAGTGTCTGTAATTTAGCCTCCTAACCATTTTTGAATTTTAATCCTTAGTTTTACTTTTCATATATGTTTTATGTTAGATTTTAAGAATTTAATCTTTGCTACTATTTTTAATAGATATGAATATATCTGACAGGAGAACCTACAAAATGTGCATTCATTGATTCTGTCTTCGAGAGGTTACATTTATCACAAGAGTGTTGTTTCAAGTTAGAGGATTTTACAGAATTAAAGATTTGTGTATGGTAGAATATCTTCAAGGTGGGTAGACTTGTTTGAAGAATTAAGATGATTGTTATTCCAACAGAATTTTTTTCTTCTAATTTTTTATGAAGCATCCAGTCAGCTTGAAGAGTTTCAAATGGACCATACCACTGAGAAATCAAGATGGCAGCCCACTATGGGGAATTGAGGAAAATGGATTAATCCAAGAATGCTGTGATATTATACAACCATCCCAGGGTTCTTTTAATGTGGATTCCATGAAATGAACGATTCTTAACCCAACACAAATGGACAGTGGGATTTACTTTCTAAAGACTTGTTATATATAATGTACAGTTTAACATCTGGAGAAGATGCTACATTTATTCAAATGGTAGTTTGTATTTCTGGAATTTCTTACAATTTTGATCTGAGTGACCACATGGAATGTTAACTTCAATAAAATCTCTAAAACTTAAAGATTTCTCAGTTTGGCCCTTTTTTGATTTTTTTTTTTTTAAAGTGGAAACTTTCATTAAATGTTCATTTCCCCTTAATAACATTTTGACCTTTATAGTTTGCTTTTCATTAAAATATACTGAATAAAGCTGGTAAAATGGAATGGTGTACTGGAGAATGTTTTGTTTGATTGGGATTTATGTTTATTGGCAAAGCTGTGTCTGTGTACCTATGCTTAGTGGAATGACCCTTTGCTTAAAAAGCAGTTTGGTTGGTGTTTATTATAGGGTTTAAATGAATTTCATTAAATTTGTTTGGGTCTTTTCAAAACATTTTGCATTTTAATCAGTGGGTAATAGGAACCTTGAAAGTCATGAGATTATAATGAATTTACAAAACAAAGTACTTGTTGGCTACCAAGTATCTCAGTTTGTGTTGATGCAAATGGCCTTGTTGACCTGTGTTTTTAAAGTATAAATAAAACACCTTGCAGTAGAATGCTCATCAATATTTGAGTTATACTGATGTTTGTATTGTTTAACATTAGATGTATATTTGTAGGGCCTTTAGGGTATACCAAAGGTCTTAAACAGCAGTATAATTAGCATTTGAAAAAAAATCTTGTTTCCTTCTGCTATACAGTTGGGAGTTTAAAAGAATCACACCATGTTTTGGAGTACCCATGGTTGGAATCAAATGACAGATTTTTATTTATTGATTTTAGCTAGTAACAGTTTGGGTAACTAATGTAAAGAAATGATGGGGATTTGTTTTGTTGACCAAATGACCACTGATTATGTTTTCTCAGTATAGAAAACAAAGAACAAAATAGCCCATTGTTAATGTAAAATACCTCAGAATTCACATCTGTGGTTAATTCACATGCAGTGTTGGTTCATTGAGTGATGTGAGGTAGTTGGTTGGTCTTTGTGTAAATTGGAAAATGAGTTTTGGATTTTTATTTGGATGCAAAACTATCTGTAGATTTGAAACTTGATTATGGATTTTACATTTACTTATATGTAACATAATTGCTTTTGGTTGTAAATCTAAAGTGGATTACCACATTGATGGAGTGACATGGTTTTGACCAATTACAGGGTTTAGTAAAGGAATGTTTTGAGTTTTTAGGGTATGTATGTGGTATACTTGTCTGTATGGGATAGAACACTTCGCATTTGTAATTTTGTTTCTATAGACTTTGTGTTTTCATCTTTAGGGAGTTTGTCTTTAAAAGTTTGATAATTGGCTGTTAGATGTGTCCTGTTGTAAATGACCTGTCATTGATGAAATATGTGTGTACCTAGAATTGGATTTGAAATATGAGTGATGCATTGGGCTATGCTGGTTATTTTGGTTTTGGAGTTTAGGTTGAGTTTTTGGTTTAAAGGTGACCATGGTTGGTGTATATTCTTGATTTTGTAGTTATTCATTTTGCCCAAATTGGTTTTAAGAAGTAAATATGTAATGAATATGAGAATTTTTTAATGTGTGGCGCCTCCAAGGTTATAATGGGTTAAAGATTTTTTCATGATTCTGTGGGGGTAGTTGTACTAAGTTTTGCTCTACTGCAACTGAACACTAGGGAGGCGCTCTTGAGTTGTAAAAAAATTACCCCTTCCAGTTGGGGTGGACAATTCCCCCTTAAACTTAATCTTTAGATGGTTTTTAGGGACCATAAAGAAGGCAAGAGTTGGGTAATTTATAGTATTGATGGTGCTTCTAGTTACAAGGCATTTCACCCATGGGGGTGTTAATTTTTTTAAAGATTAGTGTTTAAGATGAGCTTTAGATTCTCTAAAAATTATCCTTATTTCAAAATGGCTTGATAAAACACCACTTCCTGTCCAGGGAGGAAGTTATTTTAGCTCAAGGACTGAAATATTTAGCAGATCTTTAGACAAAAGGAACAAATTACATTTCTCTCTGGCTTAAAAAGGGTGCTTGAGCCAGAGGGGGTTAAGAAGCCCTTCCCCCTCCCCCTTATGGAGTGGTCTGGAGGGGCAGGGAGGTGTGGGGTTGGGGGTCTTAAGGCTGCCTTGGATGGAGGATCTAGGTTTTTTTTCTTTTTTCTTTCTTTTTTTTTTTTTGGTGGAGATGAAGGGGTGGGTCTATGGTACATCACCTGAGTTGTGGGGTAAATGTAGAGAGTGTCAATCAAAGGCAGAGCTCTCAGAGCTGGGAAGGAGGCTCTAGATGGCGGCTGTGCCTTAGAGAGAGCGCGCTTTGCTCCCTGCTTCGGTTCACTTTACGCAACTTTCCCTAACTTTCGGGCAGCCTCAGGGGGCCCCCGCAACCCCCTGCCTCTCCTAGTGACTTACTGGGGTCGAACCGAACCTTTTTTTGGGAGAAAAGCAGCTTTTAGGAGCTTTCTTTTCGTGCCTTGTTGGAAGAAGCTGCCGTATTGAGAGCCCAGGTCGTTGTTTTTTCCAGCTTAGAAGCCATGGCGCACCTCCATTTTTGTGCGCTCTCCTAATGAGGCTTTTTTTCCCTTCCGGACCTGTTTTAGTATTAATTATTGTTTTATTTTTTGCCAAGACAACACATTTGAGGACTATTTCATTTACTTTTGTTTTTTAACGGAGGATTTTGCGTTATTTTTAATTATTTTGGATCTGATATTTTTCTACTACTAGATAGGACTCTTGTTTTGGACATACTACATGGATCAGGTAAGTCCATGATAACTAGTGATAATTTTAAAGATTTTTATGTTGAAGTTGGCTTTATTTACTGTAAATAAGAGAAATTCCTGGATGACGCAATAAGATACAGAGATTGTTATTTGTATCCAGTGTGTTACTTTGAGAAACTTTCCTTATTGATAGTGATGCTTCTACTGTTCAGTTTATCCTCCACTTATTTTAAGAAGGAAAAATAGAAATATTTTTGTTTTTTTGGTGCTTATTGTTGTTGAATTACATGACTATCGCTAACATCGTCAGGACTTTGTTCCTGATAATAAAAACCGTCCATAGAAGCTGGGACCTTACCTTTCTTTCAACTTTTGACAGTAAATACCTGGGCACAGGACTTCAAAGCAAACAGATTCCCCCTCCCCCTTAATATTTAAGAATTAAAAGATGATGAGAAATAAGGACAAAAGCCAAGAGGAGGACAGTTCGCTACACAGCAATGCATCGAGGTATGAGCTATCAACTTTCTTTCATTTTTTTTTTTTTTTGGGGAAACCTCAGCTTACACTTGTTTACTTTGACAGACATGGATTGCTGTCTGTGTTATAAGAATTTTCTAACTTGGGTTGCTTTTTTTTAAAGCGTGACCTTGAGATTGCTAACATGCCACACCCTGATTTTTTGGTAGCAATTTATGAAAGTTGAGTTGTGACTTAAGGCCTCTTACAGCATTCAGAAGGTAAGGTACTTTTGTACGGAGGGGCCTTTCCTAGAAACTGTAGTTTTTCTGTCAGTAAATTTTTAGTTTTTAGGTTTTCATGCTGCAGAAAAATGACCTTGTCTGTTTAGCCATTGCTGCATTGCACCATTTTACATACAAGGCAAATTTTTTTCTTTGAAGAATCTAGGATATTCAAACTTGTAATTGAGGGCCATAGAGGAGCCTTGTGGTAGTAAATTATAGTAAATAGACATTTGAGAAAGTTTTATGAATGGAAAAATGTACATTTAAAAACAGAATCACAAATGGGACCCTTTGACTGATGCCTTTCGTTTTATATTTTTGATTGTTTCTTTCGATACATTTCACAATTTTGAGAATTTTTATGACTTAACCAAAGCCTGCCTTACAGTTCCTGAAATCATAAAATCTGTAACCGCAAAAATCCTGGAATGCTATTAATACTTGAGCTTTGTGTTTGTTACATGACAATATAATTTTAGATTTTATGTTTAAGATGTTACAAGGTTTATGTTTGTGTATTTATGTTAAGATAGTGCTTTCTGGTTGGTCATTGTATTTTATCTTTACGTTTTAGTTGATGCTGCTTTAAATTTATCCATTTATTTTTGACAGAGTCGTCTGGAATGCTTTCTCTTCTGAAGCTTTGTTTGTTCAAATAGTGATTTGTCTCACATTCCTTGAAGTAGTTTATTAGTGACTGAAGTAATAAAGCCTATAAGATATTTTTGTTGTATGACTGTATCTTAATTTAAAAAAATAATGTGCATGCATTTCTGGATGTGTTAAGAATTGTCATGTCATAATTTTTAAATCATTCAGCTAACAAGGATGTGATTGGTTATGTGACCTTTTCCCAATTTTGATTTTGCTTTATAATTTTGCATAAGATTCTTTTCTAAATTAGCTTGTAAATTTCAAAATTTTGAATATGGCTTATTACAAATGATGAATTTTGCTTTCGACTTAAACATTTTGATTCTTGCTTTTAAAAATAAATTTCCAAGTTCTTTTGCAAATTGAGTTTTTACAATTTTGGATGTCTTTTGAGTTGCCTGTGTGTGTAATTATTGAGTTATATATAGGACAAAAAACTTCTAATGCAAAATTAGTTTTCTGGAAAGTAATAATTGGAAGCTCCAGATATATTTGACAATTTTGAAAGACCCAGTATTAAAGTTGTTACTCCCTGGAGTATATGATTTGCATATTCTCACCAGGGTTTTGGCTTTCTTATGCTGTCTGGGTTTTTGGTTTCATTGATCAGACTATGCTCTCTAACTCTGAGATCTCAAAGTGCTTCCTTTGAATAAACTTTGACTTTTATCTGGGATATGACTTGGGCATCGTCATGCATTTGATTTCTTTAGTCAAAACAAGCATGTTTTTAATGCTTTTGTCAATTCTACTTTAAATTGTATACTTGATGAATGTCCAAATACTCTGGAATGTTTTAAAGATGGAGTTACTTTTAAATTAACTGTTACTCTTAAGTTATATACATTATTAATGCATGTACATAGTTATGACATCACTTCCTTTAAAGATTGTAAAGTTTAAAGGATGATTGTGTTACTTTGGTACAGTAGGCTGTTATTTCTAGTGAGCTGAAATTGGATTGCCCTTGTGTACCTGGTTTCTGTGTTATCTGTAGGTTGCCTTTAGAGGCTAAAGTTTTAAAGTATCTGTTTAAAGGACATTACTAAAATCACCTTTGTACCCTGATTCTGCAGGGGAGGAAAGGAATTGTTTTCAGGTCAAGTAAACTTTGGAATGAGAATCACTTGTGAAACAGGAATGAGCACAAGTTTTAAGAAAACTTTTTTCTGTTTCAGAAACAAGTGGTATAACTAAGAGTATTCTTGTTGAGTGTGGTTTTTTTTTTTGTATTCTTTTGAAGTTAATGTTGAATTCTGATGTGCTTTGTATATCATGAGTTTTTGAGATTAAAAATTGACTTTTTAGAATGTAATTTCAAACAATTTACATTTGTAAATTTGTAAATACAAGTTTTAATATGAACATAAAAAGTATGCCATATACTTACCTAAGTTATATCCAGGAGTGGAAACTAGGGGGAAAAGAATGCACATGGAACCTGTGTGCACACTTATTTGTTCTAGGACACGGCGTTTATAAACTAAAAATTAAATGTCTATCCAAAATCGTCTGCCTTTGAGCCATATTTTGATATCCGGAGGTGTGGGTAAAATCTTAACGTTTTCAAGAGCCTCTTACAAGAGCCTCTTAGCCTGGTAAGGTTGGAGATGATTAGAAAAGGAATATGCAGTGCTTGTGGACTGGAACAGGCAGTTTTAAGTGGCAGCCATTTTATGACGCTGATAATACTTAAAAATCGGATTTTTAAGAAGGCTGGGAACAAATGAATCGAAATTCTAAATATCAGAACATCCCCTTCCCCACCTTCCCATTGGTACTCTGATGATGAAATAAGGGGCAGCTCGGTAGTTGGCACAGGGAGCAGCTCTCGGAGGCTCTGGCATCTTGGTGCACGTCCAGCTCAGTCACAAAATGGCTGTTCCTTTGTGCCGCAGCGCTGACAGACATACTGCATTGCACTGTGTACTCGCCAAACAGCAGGAAGTTGCCGTGCGGAGTTCAAAGGCCGGCCGGCGCTGGCGGCGGGTGCTGATTGGCTGTGTTCGCGCCTGGTAACAGCAGGGTCAACGGCGGCGGCGCTGGCCTGGCCCCGCCCTTTGACGTCAGTCGTGGTGGGCGGGAGAACGCGGTGACGCGTGGCCTCGTGCTCCGGTCGGCTGCTTCCTCTCTGGGCTCTGCTGGTGTCGGGGGCGGGGCAGAGGAAGGGAATTTGGTCGGGACTTTCCGGTGGGCGGCTTCTTTCCGGACGGATTTTGATCCTTGCAGTCCTCAGGCCTGGCCTGTAGTGGCCCGCACCACACCCTACAGTGTTTTCCTGAGCCCGGCCCTGGAATAGTTATCCTCTTTTGGAGAAAAGACACTGTAATCGTAAATCTCCAAATAGTAGTCCGCTAGGTTTTTTTATTCATAGTTTTAGTTTTTTTTTGTTTTCTTTCTTTTTTAAAGATATATGTGTATATATATTTCGGTGCCTTTTCCTCCCGTTTTATTTCCTTGTTCATTGTAAAGAGATTAGTGAATTTCATTTTCTTGCCATTGATTGAAAGCAGTTCAGTGTGAGTGGAATGTTTTTAATTGAAAGGCCTTAACGGGTGTTTAAGCTCTGTGTCATACATGGCTCATACACCAAGTGAAGAGCATTTGAGCTTGTCCCCGTGCTTTTTTACTTGGTATCAGACATTTTCTCAATTGACATTTGAGGAAGAAAAACTCAGGTCAGTATGTGTTTAGTGGTTTGTAAGAGTCCCAGTGGGGTAGTGAAATGGAAAATGGCCTAGGAAGTTTTAGTTCTTCCACATGTACACTACAAGTGCCTGTGCATCTATATTACTGTGTAGTGCCAGCATACTACTAAAGTTTTACTGGCACTGGGTAGGATTCAAACTTGGCTTAGGTAAGGTCTGGAGAAATACCGTGGCCCTAGTCTCCCTCTAGTTCATCTCTGGTAAACAAACTTGTGTTGTTGCTTATTTCCTACCTTGTTTGGAAACCCTTGCAAGCATTTATTTTTAAAAATAGTTTACCAACTGCAACTCGAAATTAAGTCACAAGTAATGAGTTTAACCTTGAAGGAAAAGCAGTGTTAGTACATTTCTGTGCTGTTTACTTGCATATTCCTCATTCCAGTACATTTTAGGAATATTAAATAAGTATTCTTAGGAGACACTATTAACAATTCTGTAGAATGTGGTACTGTATTTTTTTATTTTATTATTTTTATTTTATTTTTTGTTTTTTTCGAGACAGGGTCTCTGGCTTTGGATCTCGCTCTGTAGCCCAGGCTGGCCTCGAATTCACAGAGATCCACCTGCCTCTGCCTCCCGAGTGTTGGGATTACAGACGTGTGCCACCACCGCCCGGCGGTACTGTATTTTTTTTTTTTTTTTTTTTTTTTAAATAAATGTAGGCACCGGGTGTGGTGGCAGAGCTCTCATTCAGCGCTTGGGAATCAGTGGCAGAAGCAGGCAACCCCTGAGTTCAAGGCCAGTCTGGTCTGCAAACCACAACAGCCAGGGCTAATACAGTGAGACTGTCTTCAAAAAGAGAGAATGAAGGAATGATATAGGCTTCTTGAGTGTTGTTAGAGATGTTTTCATAGGTGTTTGTGAAAGGAATAATTCCCTGAGTGGGATTTACAGGTTTCCCTAATCCTAGGAATTCTTAGGAGAATAAGGGATTTTAAGATTGTTACACAAAAGAATTACACAGAAAAGTTTGCATGTAATTTAAAATTATGTTCTCATGTTTATTTTGCACAAAATGCTTAACAACCTTAGAGATCTATATTTTGTAATCTATTTACTGGTTTCCAACGTCTTGAAGTGTTTATTAAATAAAAGCAATAAAAATATAATGTCTTGATAGCAGAAGGAAGATAGTAATCCCATCTCCCTTTTGGTGTATTGAAATTAAATTATTCTAGTATTAGACTTTTAGTATTTTTTAAATAGTCTTAAGTTTCTGTGTGGGATAGAACTAAGTAGCCAACATTTGCATTGTGTTTATGGGAGAATAAACAGATATTTTTAGCTCAGGTATATTGCACTGTGTGAGCTAATGTATATCACAGGTTTGGTGTTTTAGGACCTGGTTACAGTACACGTGGAACCAATAAACATTTCAAAACATTTTGTTAGGTTTGTTTTTGGATATGGCAGAAAGGCAAGAAACTTTTTTGGGTGGGGCAGTTATGTGTATTTTCATCATTTAAAACTTTATACCCCCCCCCCCCTTTTGCCTTGTTTTAATGATTAGTTCCTTTTGTAGATTAAGTCAGTGGGAGTTGGGAGGTGTGGTTTAGTTGGTAGTGTGCTTGTCTGGCATGCAAGAGGTCCTGGGTTTGTTTCCTAATTTCATAAACTGGATGTGACATACCTGAAATCTGTTTATTTGGGATATGGATGTTGGAGAATAAGGAGTTCAGGATTATCCTCAACTGTGGAAAGTTTGAGGCCAGTCTTGGCTACTACCTGAGATTATGGCTCCAAATTAGAATAAAAAGGATGGAGTTAATTGAGGGAGGTGTGTAATCAATATTTGATAAGTTTCATTAAATTGTTGCCAGGAGGAATGAATATGTAATTTTATTTGAACTTTGTATGACATTCAAATTTTGTAATTTACATTACTGTAGTGTTCAGCCCAGCTGTCTAAATTTGTACCACATAGCTGCTGAGATCACCTGGGATATCTACACTCCTACCATTTCTCACATAAAACTTAGTATAGTGAACTTGTCCCTAACAAGAAAATTGTGACTGCTAGTAAGTCATTTTTTGCTGGCTATTGGCTGCTTTAGTTTTGCCTGAGTATTTGAGGAGTGTTACTTTAACAAAGAAACTGTTTAACAGCCCCCTCTCCCATTACCCAAGAGTTACTTCTTTTCAAAGAAACAAAAACAACCTTGTAAGTTTGCTTATTTTAGGTGAGGTGATTGTGGTGGTCACATACTTAGTTTAGTATTAGCTCATGCGTTCCGTGATTGGGCAGCCTCTCCAGTGTTGCCAATTATTTGTTTTAGAACATTAAGATTATTGAGAAAATGCCTGAATAAAACTAATTTGACCCAAATCATCAAATACCCAGGGGCTGTTTTCCTTTTAAGTCAGTAATTTAGCATAGTGGTTACTTTGTTGATATGTCTATTGTGACCTTTGCTCCCTAATCTACTTGTGCTTCTGTTGGTTAGGTGACTTTGGTGCCTGAGACTTCTGAAAAGCTTTTTTTTGTTTGTTTTGTTTTGTTTTTCCAGACAGGGTTTCTCTGTGTAGCTTTGGAGCCTGTCCTGGAACTTACTCTTGTAGCCCAGGCTGGCCTGGAACTCACAGAGATCCGCCTGCCTCTGCCTCCTGAGTGCTGGGATTAAAGGCGTGAGCCATCATGGCCCAGCCTGAAAAGCTCTTACGATGGAAACATTTGAGCCCAAATTAGGACATGAGGGTCAAGGCGTTTCTGAAATAAATGATAATGAGCATAGAAGCCGCCATTTATGTTCTGTTTCCTGAAATGCTTAGTTTGAGTACTTCATTTATGGGCTTGCTTATGGATCACCTAGTTTTGGTGTTTCAAATGTCTTCCTGGCTCTACGTTTAGATTTATAGTAATAATTATCATCATCATTATTATTTTTAGGTTTTTTGAAACAGGGTTTCTTTGTGTAGCTTTGACTGTCCTGGAACTCTGGGTGTAGACCAGTCTGGCCTCAGACTCAGAGATCCGCTTGCCTCTGCCTCAGTGCTCAGAGTAAGGGCGTGCACCATCACTGCCTGCCTCCTATATAAGTTTTTGTTTTTTTTTTTAAAGGCTTTGGATTCTCTTATAGTTTGGGGAAAATAGGTACCCTCCCCTCTTTTTTTTTAAATTTAAGTATGTATGAGTGTGTGCCTGTATGAATGTATGTATGTATACTATGTGTGTGCGCCTGGTAACCCTTGGAGGCTCGAAGAGAGCGTTGTATCCCCAGGGACCTGAGTTACTAACAGTTGTGAAATGCTCTGTGGGTGCTGGGAACCACAGCCCTGCATCCTCTGTAAGAGTAGCCAGTTCTCTTAGAGGCTGAGCCATCTCTCCATTCTCAACCCATTAAGAGGCTGGGTAAAGAGCTAGGCCTGATTTTAGGGTTTAATTCTCAGTCATGTAATGTATGTAAGAGTGTCAATTCACCTCTTACTGTAATACCAAAAGCTTCCAATTTAGGTTATTTTCAGGCATGCGATTTTCCCATCTTAAGAATGTGGACCTTATTAACATCATTGGGTTGTGAGGATTAATTATTAGAATGCCTACCTAGGTCCTTAGCAAGGAGGCTAGCACATTGAATGTACCCAGTGAATATGAGCTACTAGCAATACTGTTCTGTTACTGCTCAGTTCATCCTTGTCTCCCCGCACCTTTCAGCCCTGCAGTTCTAAGTGTGTTCTGATGAGCCACGTTCTTCCTAAGGGCCCTGGTGGTTGTCTGGTTTGCCAAGAGTCATTTTAGGCAAATTAGAGGGGAGATTTTCGAGAATGAACTCAGGAGGCAAGTCCCCTTTAACCTAAAATCTTAGGTGCATTTTATAGTTAAAAGCTCAGTTGTTTTTTTTTTTCACCTCCTCCAAGGAGCCAGCCTCTGGGTGCTGATTGTTCTTCCTGTTGTATGAGTCACAGCCCTGCTCTTGGCAGTAATTGAGCTACTTCCCCACCCTCTGATGGTAATTGCTGCTTGTTTTACTTAACTCTTGAAGTGAGTGACTAGGGAGTGCTCTGGTAGTAGTTGTAGCCCATCTCGATGGCTGGGTTAGCTTTTCCTCATGGGTCTTCACCTTAGTCCTATGCATTTGCCTGCCCAGGGCTGATATGTACCTATTTCCTTGGAACTATAGTGCCAAGACTCGGGTGCTTTGATTTCTTCCTCTTCAGTTCCTTTTAATGTGGCTTATGGGTTAGATGAGTGTTTATTTCTGGCTCAAACATTAGAGGTCTTTTAAAATATCTGAGTTCAGATCTGCCTTCCAGGTTTGCTTTGTAAAAGCCCTCCATGTGGTTCCGATTTATCAGTGTTTGCCTGTTTGCAGAGCCTCCACGTGTTCCAAACCTAACAGTGGTTCACATTTTGTTCTTGCTTTCTTTAGTAACAACCAATTGCCCGTCATATCCCCCCCCCCTCCCCGACAGGGTTTGTCTGTGTAGTTTTGCACCTTTCCTGGAACTCACTCTGTAGCCCAGGCTGGCCTTGAACTCACAGCGATCCGCCTGCCTCTGCCTGGAGTGCTGGGATTACAGGCGTGCACCCCACCGCCTGCCGTCACATCTCTTTTGTTGATACTTGCAGGCACTGTTTTTAGTTTGGAGTTCAGGAAGTAAAAGAAGGGATGAAATTCTGAGAAAAGGAGTTAGAGGGTTAGTGGATAGGGCATGTCTGTGTTGAGCATTCTGCAGCTCTAGGCATTCTGGTCAAATGTGCAGTGAGGGGCTTTTCTGTACAGAAGTGGAGTTCCTTCTGTGTCTCAGTTCGCTGTAAGTTCTGGTGGTCTCTTCCCTTAGTAGTGTAGTCCACTCACACTCTTCAAATGGATCCAGAGATTTGTTTGGATGCTATCTCTGTAAATTTACTTAGCTCTCAAATTTGAGAAAGACTTACTTCATTTCAATGCATCCATACTCCATTCCGACTCCCCTGCCCTCTGTAGTTTATAGAGGTAAGTCCCTAGCCAGATGACACAGGGGTGGGGCTGTGTGTGCTCTTACTTAGGATGTTGCCCAGTTGACAGCTGTAAACTAACTAGCATCAGCTTTGTAAAAACTGATGAAAAACTTTAGGGAATCTCATTTACATAGTCTTCCTTTTTGAAGCAAGGTCTCACTGTATAGACCAGGCTGACCTTTGAACTCAGTCTGTCTCGCCTGTGCCTCTAGTGCTGTGATTAAAGGCATGTGTCACCTTACTTGGCCCTCCCCCACCCTCTTCCCTCTTTGATTTTTTTAAGGAGTCTTCATTCTCTGTATCTCTGGCTGTCCTGGAATGCTGTAGACCAGGTGGCCTCAACTCAGATCCACCTGTGTCTGGCCCCAGAGTACTGACGTTAAAGACATGTACCACCGAGCCCTGAACAGCCCTGTGTTTGTAATCTTTGTATTTTGATAGGTATCAAGCCTGTGGATGAAATGCTTGTGAGAGACTGTTTAAAAGAAAATAATGAGAAGGCTCAGTAGGAGCCACCATTTAGTGTGCCTGCTATGAACCCAGCCCTGTTCATGAAGAGGTATAATTAGCATCCTTGTTTGTAAAAAATGAGAAAATTGGAGTATTGGGATGAGTGGTGGTATCGTGACTCAGAGTTTTGGTGGCTGGCTCTTGGATGGCTTAAACTTGCCATAAATGTTTGCTGTCCCCTTTGTCGATTCAGAGGAAGCTGTAGAGGAAATTAGGAGACGCAGTAAAACATCTTGGACCATCCTCTTCTGCTTCTCCTAAGCTTTTACATTCGTTTATTCATTCACTCATTGTGTGGTGTATGTAGTTCATATACACAGTGAGGCCAGAAGAGGAGTCATTGGGTGTCCTCTTTTACTGTCTGCCCTGTTCCTTTGAGACACAGGGCCTCACTAAATCTGGGGCTAGGCTAGCAAGTTCCAGTGGTCTTTTTTTTTCCTCTATGTCTCAGAACTGCATTTTAAACAAGCCAGTCTCACTACATAGTTCTGGAAGCCTTGGAACTATGAAGACCAGATTTTCTTTGGATTCTCAGAGATCTGCCAGTTTCTGCCTCTTGAGTCCTAGGATTCATGCATAGTGGCCATTTTTTTTTCTGGAGCTGAGAACTGAACCCAGGGCCTTGCACTTGCTAGGCACAACCGCTCTACCACTGAGCTCAACCCCCTAACTATTTTTAAATGTAATTATTTTTATATATTTGTATTTTATTTGTATGAGTGCTTTCTGTATGTATGTTTGTGCACTTCGTGTGTTCCTGCTGCCCTTGGAGACCAGAAAAGGGTTTGGATCCCGTTGGAACTGGAGTTATAGACATGAGCTGCCATGTGGGTGCTGGGAATTGAATTTGGGTCCTCTGGAAGAACAAGTGGTGGTCTTTAAGCAGTGGGCCATCTCCAGCCCTACACTTGTGTTTTTATGAGGGTTCTTGGGATTTGAATGCAGGTCTTGATGTTTGCAAAGCAAGTGCTCATACTGCTTCTTCCAGCCCGCTCTCCTCACATTATTTATTTATTTATTTTTGGTTTTTTGACATGGTTTCTCTGCGTAACAGCCCTGGCTATCCTGGAACTCACTCTGTAGATCAGGCTAGCCACAAACACAAGAGATCCACCTTCCTCTGTCCCCCCCCCCCCCCCCCCCAATGCTGGGATTAAAGGCATGTGCCACCACTTCCCAGCTAGCCTTTTATATTTTAAAGAAACAAAACACCTCAAGAGTACTGTATATTGTGGATGTGATCTTCCAAAGGCTAGTAGTATTTTACATCAAAACTTTGTGGGGCCATTGAAGTGGTTTCCTTGGAACCCTGAAATGGTAGGGTAGATGGGGAGGTCATGGAAACCTTAGAACTTGCTCCTTTGTCCTTTGGCTTTTATTCACACATGCACTTTGCGTTAGTCTAGAATGCATGAAAATTTGTGCTTGTGGTTTCCCTCCCCTGTATCCTAAGTTGAATTAATGTGCATATTTTGCTTGAGAATTAGCTGGATAATGAGAACAAGTGTCATAACCGAGTGGATTTATGGATTGTGTAGCAGGTTAGGGGAAGGGAAAGCTCCTCTTGAGGTGGTTGTCTTGTAGATCAGGTAGATGGTGAGAATCTCAGGGATTAGTGTGTTCCCGTTCACATGCAGGTACAGGTTGCTTGACATTCACGAGGTCAGTATATGGCTGCTAAGGTGAAAGTTGGGACTGATGACCAAACTTCTGTAGTACTCATTCCTTTTCTCTTTAACAAAAGTTTGCCCTTTAGTCTCGCTTCATGTTGACATTTAACTCTAAAAATAGTCTTGCTAAGAATTAATCATCTGGGTTGCTTGTTAATACCCAGGCGTTTTGCTGGAAGTGTTAAAATAGGGTAGTTTAGGGATTTTATATATATATATATTTATTGAACAGTAGTCTCAGGTGGCTGCAGGTTTCATAGTTTGGGCAGCAGGGGAGGGTTGTGTGACAGGTGAACAGAGAGCTCTATAGTTTGAATCTCTGTTCTTTTTCTCCTTTTGGTTATTATTATTATTTTTTGCAGGTAGTTTTACCCAGGTTAGACTGGTATTTGAGGCAGTTTAGCCCTGGCCTCCTGAGTGATGAATGGTGTTATGGATGTGTGAACTCCCAACACCTGGTGTTTTGCTTCTTTTTTTATCTGTAGAATTCTGTGCAGGAGCTTCTGCACTTTTTCATCTTTTAAAATAATAGGTGGTAATCCTGTGCTTCTGAAGCAGGGTTACAGACAGTGGCAGCTTTTCACCCTTGACATTGTGTGGCCTCCATCCCCAATTTCATCCTTTTAGATATATTTTTGGTTATTACCAGGTGCTGAGGTGCTACTGACATCTAGGGCGTAGAAGTGTGGGATGCCAAACAGCCTACAAACATAGGTACTCCCCTCAATAATCCAGTTCTAGCCCCGTCAATGATATCCCAATGTGGAAAGCATGTGTAACTAAACATGTGGTGGCGTTCTCTTAGTGAATGTTGGTGATTGCTAAAGTGAGGCCCCTCACCTTGTTTTCTTAGCTAGCTCCAAGGACTCTTGAGGACATGGGCATATGTTTCACATTCATAATTGGGATGGTAGCCAGGGCTTTTAATGTCCTTTGAACTTTGCAGTTTCGTCAACACCATCTACTTTATAAAGGTCTATAAAAGTTATAGTCTGTAAGTTAGCTAATAAGAAAATAGGAGACTCGGGGGTTTAAAGGGAACCCCTGGCCAAACTAGTTCTTTATTCTTAGTGTTCAGAATGTAAACGTCCCGTTTGATGGTTGGTTAGAACCTTGTTCATGAATTCAGGGAGGTGTCCCTTGTAGCTTCTCTTCAGCTAGGTGGTTGGTCTTGTTTTTTTTTTTTTTTTTTTTTTTTCCTCAAGACAGGGTTTCTTTGTGTAGCTTTGTGCCTTTCCTGGAATTTGCTTTGTAGACCAGGCTGGCCTCGAACTCAGAGAGATCTGCCTGCTTCTGCTGGGATTAAAGGTGTGTGCCACCACCACCTGGCTTGGTCTTTTTTTTTTTTTTTTTTTTAACCTGAGTGGAAAGCTTTCTTTTTGTCTTAGTATATAACTCTTGCCAGATCCTAATTAACTATGCATAAGATTCTCCATGTAGACCATATCCAGCCTCTTTGATGCCATTCACACCCCCATCTGCTGGAGGCCAATTTTGTGGTACTTGGTAAACCATTTAAGATGATGAGAATGTTAATTGATTATTGGGGAACAGAAAGCTTAAGGTGACTTCTGCCTAGTCCCAGATGAGAATTTCAGAAACAGCTAGTTATATGGTTTTCTTTTTCAATTCTGGGTATCCCTGCTACCCTAGCCTAGTACTAGCTAGGCTTCTAGGCCTAAACCACCAGGGCTGTTACTCTCATCCATACGGGATATTGAACCTAGAGGGCCTTATGAATGCTATAAACTGCAGACCACTGGCTGCCTTAATTTGAGAACACAGTTGGGATTTATCTTTGCTATTCCATGAAATTGTAAGTGCCATTTGAGTGGTTTTCTTTCAAGTGAAAATGAAATGACAGCGTTTAACAGAGATTTGAAGATCTGGTTGGGTTTTTATTAGCAGTTGAGGCTAGCAGCATTCCATCAGTAAGTAGGAAGACGTGGAGGAGCAGTTTTAGGAAGCACTCTGTTAAAACAGGAAACAAAAGGCAGGACAGTTCCGGTTACTTGAGGTTGTAAAATAGAATTTGATTGTGCCAATGTAAATTGCCCTGAAGGTAAGGGAGACAATTACAAGTTTAGTGTGAGTGACTCCATTTTGGTTTGGTTTTCTTGTTGACTGGTGTAGTAGTACGGTCCTAATCCTTGGCCTTTCATAGATGTACAGTGAGATGGATGTCAGTGGAAGTGGGAGCAGACACATGCAGTTTCTCTGCCACCACCACCTGGAAAATGTTTTTCTGTTAAGGCGGGGCTCACAGCTTCACCACAGAAAAGAATTTCATTTCAGGTTGATAGATAGAAAATAGAGATTTGCTATTTGACCCAATGGATATTTTCAGTGTACAATATAAGCACAGCTGTTAATAAAGGGGCTCTCAGGGAAGTAAATTGTGAGTTTGGGTTCCTCAAGGGAGCTGAAATGAAGGGTTTTGTCGCCATCAATACTGATTTTGGTGGCTTCTGGAGTTATGCCTTGAAGGCCTGCTAAAGACTCTTAAATTCTTTGACAGTGTCATGCATGTGCGTAGGGTTCAGTTGTCTTCACCCTCCACTGGCCCTTATCTTCCCCCTTTCTCTTCCGCTGAAACCCTCTTCTGAGGGATCTTTTCTCTTTTGAGAAGTAAGATTGTGGGGGTGGTTTCTGATTTGCATTGATAAAGTGGAAGCCTAGAGCACTGGGGTTGCAGAAGAAGTTAAGATGTTGCTGTAAGATGGACGTGATGATGCATGCCTTTAATCCTGGCACTTGGGAGGCAGAGGAGGGCAAATGAATCTTTGAGTTCAAAGCCAGTCTGGTCTACAGAGCAAGTTCCAAGACAGCCAGGGCTGTTACCCAGAGGAACTCTGTCTCTCAAAACAAAACAAAACAAAACAAAACAAAACAAAACAAAAAGATGTTGCTGTAAACAGTCTGGCATAGTGGTACACACATTTAGTCCCAGCAGAGGCAGTTAGATTTTTGTGAGTTTTCAAGGCCAGCCCGGTCTACTTATACAGTTGCAGGACAGACAGACAGCTATGTTGAGAAACCCTGTGTCAAAACCAAAAACAAAGTGCGTGGGGTGGGAAGGGGTTTAATTTATAGTCTTGTTCTTGTTTGAGATCGGAGAAAATAAGACGTTGGAATTCAGTGAAGCAGTAAAGCTCATACAGGCAGATTTGCCTTCCCAGGAGTGTCAGCTGGGTTGGAATTCCTGATCCAGAATAAGGTGAGAGGCCCTAACCAGATTCCTCCTCTCCCTGCCATTTCTCCTTAATTATTCCTGTCTAGCTTGGCTAAGAGAGAGTCTATGGTGTCATTGTTATGGAAACTTCCAGAAGAACTGAATCCTAGGAAGGGATCAGTTATATGGTGAAAAGAAACCTTGCTGACTATAGTGGTATACTTTTATCTCCAGCACTTGGGGATCTCTGAGTTCTAGTTTGGTCTACAAGTTTCAGGCTAGCCAGAGCTTCACAGTGAGACCCTGTCTCAAAAACAAAATAAACCTTTGAAAACTCACGAAGAAACGAGAGGTTGAAAGAGTAAGTTTTTGTAAGACAGTTAAGACATAGCTACACTTCCATCATACCCTTTTACTGCTGTCACTGTTTTTTTGGTTTTTGTTTTGCTTTTCAAGACAGGGTTTCTCCGTGTAGTTGTTGCAACCGTCCTGGAGCTCACTCTGTAGACCAGGCTGGCCTCGAACTCACAGAGATGCGCCTGGCTCTGCCTCCTGAGTGTTGGGACTAATTAAAGACCTGTGCCACCACCTCCCTGCTTGTTATATCTTATTGAGTTTATTGGCCATTTCAGTTTCTGTTTTGTGGTTGTGTGTTTGTTTTTGCTGAATTTCCTACTGGATTTTTGAATTGCCAGAATTCATATGTTGTATATTTTTGTTAATGTATGTATTAACTTTGTTTTCCTAATTTACTTGGTTTAGTCATGTTTATACTATAACTTATTCAGAATCTGAAGACTTGAATTTAGAAGCATTAAAAACAAAGCTTGGGGTTGGGAATTTAGCTCAGTGGTAGAGTGCTTGCCTAGCAAGCCCAAGGCCCTGGGTTCAATCCTCAGCTCTGGCAAAAAAAAACCCAAAACCCAAAAAACAAAGCTTAAGCTGGGTGGTGGTGGCACAGCCTTTAATTAATCCCAGTAATCAGGAGGCAGAGCCAGGCGGATCTCTGTGAGCTCGAGGCCAGCCTGGTCTACAGAGTGAGTTCCAGGAAAGGCGCAAAGTCACACAGAAAAACCCTATCTTGAAAAACCAAAACCAAACCAAACCAAACCACCACCAACAATCAAAAACAAAAAAAACCCCAAAACTTAAGAATTGTTATATATTTGTCAGTGAGAACTCTGAAAATATCTTTCCCTTTCTATTTCCTTTAAGACACCTATCTAGCCATGACCTAGAAAGAATGGTCATATGGCAACTTAGTTGATTTGATAATGTATTTGACTGAAAAATGGGTGTAATGCAAGGCCAGCAATACCACACAGGAGTAGATAGTGCAGATTCTGTAATTCAGACTTCCTTAACACATTAGGATTCTATCTTTATAGGATTAATGTAAGGATTAGGCTTTTTGCATATTTTTGACACTTTAAATGTCTATAATGCAAACTGTGTGTGGATACCATTTTGTGGAGTCAGTATAGACTTGCGGTCTTTCAGGTTTTGTTTTTACCTGCAGTAACTAAGAAGTTCTGTCCAGTAGTAAGTCCTTCAGCCATTTTGTGAGTTAGGAAAATAAACACCAGTGTGCTGAAATGGAGGTTCTTAGAGAACCCACAGGCTTCCTCTTTTAAGTGTATTGTTGTGCTGTCCTCTTGTGGCCATTTTGAAAATGGCACTAAGAAAGGAAATGACTTAGTTTCCAAGCCCAACCCATTTCATGAAAACCTTAGTAAAGGTGGTATCTTTTTCTTCTCTTCTCTCTCTTGGATTTTGACACATAGCAGTTTTTTTCTTGTGTTCAGTTGAAAAACATGAAATTTGTTAACAATTAGAGTTTGAATAATTTTTAAATTTTTTATTTTTATGAGGCTGTAGTAGGTAATTCTTGTGAATTTCAAGTTTCAACTGCTTTGTTAACTATTACACTTTGAAAGACAGACAATCCTACTCACTAGTGGGAGTTGTTGTTTAGGAATTGTCACCTATGATATCTCTCTCTCTGTGATGTAGTTATTTTTATTGATTTTGGAGTCTGTTTTACTGTTTAGTCCTGGTTATCCTGAAAGTTGCCTTTTAGACCAGGCTGGCCTGGAACTCACAGAGCTCGCCACATGCTTCTGTCCACTGAGTACTGGAATTACAGCTGTGAGCTACCACTGCCTGGTCAAAAATAAATTTTAAATTGCTTAGTCTTATACTAACTGATTCACATGTGTGTTTATTTTGGTTAGTGAACCAGTTTATACATTAAAAATATTTAAGAATTCATGGGGTTGGGGATTTAGCTCAGAGGTAGAGTGCTTGCCTAGTAAGCTCAAGGCTCTGGGTTCGGTCCTCAGCTAGGGAAAAAAAGGAAAAAAAAAAGGGAAAATATTTAAGAATTCTAAACAGCTGTAAGCTCACCACTAAAGCCCTAAATATGTCTGTGTCTTACCTGCTTATACCTGTTTCCCTCGGCTCTACAGAGGATTATATAGTTTTGTTCCTTAGGTTTGATTTTTGTCGTGTTTTATTTTCTATTTTACAAGCATAAGTTGATCTATGAAATCTACCAGCCTTCTCTTTCCTACAGAATCAGCCACTTAACGAATATATGTGTGCCAATGGGAATGTGGGTGTTTTTGTGATAATTGTTTGCAGTGTCACATTCCTAATGGTTACTTGTACAAAAATAGAAACACAGGTGTCTTAGAAGAAGGTATATACAAGAGTATTTATAGCTTTACTGGTTAGAGTGAGCAATGGCAAAAGAACCTAAATATCCTGCTTAGAAACAAAGATATACAGAAATGAATTATAGCTATTTATAGCTTTTTTAGATAACAATTTGAAATCCAGCTTCATTGTGTGGCATTTCACAGAGAACTCTCTTTCTGACATGGCTCTGACATTCTGTTAAGTCTCCTGTGATTCTTGCTGTTTAGCACAGGACTAAAAGCCTTTCTGGGTAACTGGACTTACTGGTTTCTGCAGTCTTTCATAGCTTTTTTTCCTGTGTCTTTAAGCAGGTAGTTTAACATTGGCATATTTCTTTTCTCAGAGAGTAAGTATGTTGACTACTGTGCTGTTCTGACAATTTTGGTTGTGATGATGGTCATGTGACTCCACCCACAGTTCTTGTCTGGAGTTCTGCTGGGAAATGAAGGCAGGTATCTTGTATTATCCTAGCTTAGTCAGTAATCTGCAATATACCAGGCACAAGGAACATTGAGAAGATGGCCTTAGATTTCAAGCCTGTTTTGACAAGTGACTACATTATTATTATAGGATAGGGCAAATGGAGACAGGGTAATATAAGTGTCAAGTAAATAGCTGGACTTCACCCAATCTTATATTTACTAGTCTTCGACAGGTGTTGTGGGACCAAGCCTCAGATATATGCATGCATATGCGAGCACTATCCACTGAGCCATCCCCAGCCTGACTGCTGGGGCTTTGAATCCAGGGTCCTAGGGGCAGGAGTCATGGTGAGAAGTGAGAGGTAGCAGAAGTTGGAAGTGGAAGCCGATACCAAGTTAGGGCTGCCAGATTTTACTTTCATGGCAGTAATTGCAGTGGATAGGCAGCATTTGGAAGTGCCTAATAGGCTGAGCAAGGTACGTGAGAGCAAAGCATGCTTTCCTGCAGAAGCGATACCCAAGCTCTCGAAGTGACTTAGTTTGCTGCATAAGCACTGTGTACTTGGGTTGGAGGTGATGGCACTGGGATTTATGCCATGCTTCTACAAGTGTTACATGGAGCAAATGTGGATGAGGGCAGGGATGATGAAGAGGTGAGCAGGGGCTGGAGAGAGGGCCCAGCAGCTAAGAGGGCTTACTGGTTTTGTAGACAGCCTTAGCTTCAGTTCCCTGCAACTCCATGGTAGCTCACAACTGTCTGTAACTCCAGTTCGGGTATCTGATATCTGATACCTTCTGGCCTGTGGTACACAGACATCCGTGGAAACAAAACACTAATTAAGAAAAGAAAGGAGTTCTTGGAGACAGAGGTGGGAATCACACAGACACCAGCATGGGGCAGTCGTCAGGCTAGGGTAAAAAGACCAGGCTGTAAGGGGCAGACCATTGTAAGCACTCAGCTGCCTAGCTTCTGGGTTCTTCCTTGCTTCCATTTCAGGGAGAATGTCCCTTCTGAATCTGTGAATTATAAGGAAATTTGCAGCTAGTTCTACATCTCAGTGTGCACATGGTGACAGCTAAAGCTAACAAAGTCGTTTTAGTTCTCTGAGTTTTGTGGCACCTACTCCCTGGCTGGGAGAACTTTGTGTAGGGAGTCTGAGGCAGGGTGTCCGAGTCTCAGATTCCTACTTTCTGGGTAAGGGAAGCGTTTGTGGTGAAGTATTGCCGATTTCATAGCTGCGGTATAATGCTCCTGACTCTTTAGGTGGGTGGGACAGGTCCAGCAGTGGCACGGCTAGGGGACTGGAGAAATGACTCTGCAGTAAGGAGTGTCAGCTGGTCTTTCAGAGGACTCTGTCCAAACTCCTCACAGCAGTTGTAAATCCAGTCCTAGGGGATCCAACTGCTTCTGTGTGTACTGCACACACACAGACCTACATGCAGGCAGAATACTGATACACGTAAAATGAAAGGAAAAAACCATACAACTAGAAAGGGAGAGATGGGATAGGTATAGATTTCCAAAGGAAGAGAGAGAGGCTGAGTTTCTTAAAGTCTCTTGTCTTCTCATAGGATTGTTCTGGAGAATAAATATGTATAAGGTATTTAGCATAATGCCTGACACTATGAGGTGATCAGATTTGTATTTCTTCCACCTTTCCTTCTTAGAGACAGATTTCTCCATTTCTTCGTCTTGTCTTGACTTAAAGGCCTCTTCTATAATGTACTTTTTGTAGATTTGGATCAAGTCAAGTTTCCAGTCATTCATTTTCTTTCTTTTTCTCATATTTTGGCAGGAGAACATGTATTCCAGGCTGGCCTCCAACTTGTTTATGTAGCAGAGGCTGCCTTTGAATTTCTAGGTCTCCTGAGTGTGCACCACCACACCTGGTACATATATGCTGAAGCCTCGGCCCTGCTGTCCACCTGCAGTCCGCCTCTTTCCTCTGTAGTTATTTGTTAAGTTGTGTGACCTCAGTTCTAGTTTGGAAGATACAACGGTGGTCAATAGGAAACTTCCATCTCGAGCCTCGTGCTCCTGTGTCTCCCTCAACCTAAAGTTTCTGTTTTGTGGTATTCACCATTGTTATCGCCTCAAGATTGTTCTTATCTGAGGGTAGTTTCCAATGAGGAAGGGGATCGGACGTGCCTAGGCCATTATTAGACTGGTGGTGGGATTATCATTACAATCATTGCTTTGGAGCAGGACCTGTGGACTATAGATGATGTATAAAGCTCCCTATCCCCGTCTAACCCTGTCGTTGAGAACCACTGATTGGATAATTGCATACTTCCTTGGGGGGGGTTGTTATTTCTGAAATTATTAATATTTTTGTTTTGAAGGGGACATTGGTACTTAGATATGACTTAGTGGACCGACTGTAGTGTTTCAGTGAGATCTTAGAGTTCCTTACGTATGCATTGGAATGAAGGGGCCTGTGTTCACTGGAATGTGTGAAAATGTAAATCACCTGGTATATGCATGGTATCAAAAGCTACGAAGGTGAAGGTTGAAAATGATAGGAAAGCATTATTTGCAGCATAAGAATAAAAATGAATTTGAAGATGGGGATGCTGAATTGCTGAAATTATGGTCTGAAGATATTACCAAGGGATTTAAAAAACCAATTTATGTGGCAGTTTTTAAATGTTTCTAAGGCTTTCTCTCTCTGCCTTTCTCTCTGTTAAGTCGTTCGGCCTCTGAAGAAGCTTCGGGTTCAGACTCTGGCAGTCAGTCGGAAAGTGAACAGGGCAGCGATCCCGGAAGTGGACATGGCAGTGAGTCCAACAGCAGTTCTGAATCTTCTGAGAGTCAATCAGAATCTGAGAGTGAATCAGCAGGTTCCAAATCACAGCCAGTCCTTCCAGAAGCCAAAGAGAAGCCTGCCTCTAAGAAGGAACGGATAGCTGATGTGAAGAAGGTATCTCCTGGGCTGTATAGTGCAAATTTGTTCCTATCCAGGACCAACTAGTAGAATGTGTTTCCAAAGAAGATTGATTAGTATGTCTTTGTGTTTGTCTGTTTATGGAGATAGGGTCTGATGTGCCTTGGGCTAGCCAGGAATTTGCTTGCAGTACAGCCAAGACTGGTTTTTGCACTCCTGATCCTCCTGTGTCTGTCTCTCCTGTGCTGAGAGGTGTGCTTCATTATGCCTGGCTAGTCCTTCCCTCTCCACACAACCCTTTTTTTCAGACAGGGTCTTACAGTATAGCCTGGTGTAACCTGGAACTCAAGATGTTCCTCCTTTAACCCTCTGTGCTGGGACTACAGGCCTGACCTTGCACTGTCATAAAGAGAGTGTTCTTTGCCTGAGCTGGAAAGGAAAAACAGCCTGAGTGAGTGAAGGCATTGTAGTTGTATTTGACTTATTAGAAAGAATCTTATAGCAAAGACTACAAAAGGCAAAAATTAATTTGCATAACATTTTCACATTGAGGCAAAATTTTGAATACGTTCCTTTTTTGGTGGAAAAGGACTAGTGATTATGTGGCTTCATCAGCAGGTGTCTGAACTTCTTTTTTGGAGAGGATGTCATGTAGCCCAGGTTGACCCTGAACTCACTGCAACCGAGGGTGACCTTGAGCTCCTCATTCTTCTCCCCCGTGCTGGCATGAGAGGCGTGTACTTCTGTCATGCATGGTTTTCTGCGCTGCTGGGTTTGTGCAGGCTAGACAAGCATTATGCCAGCAGAGCTACTTCCCAGCCCACCATATCTGAACTTGTGAGATTTCATCTGAGAGTGTTATGTGCAAACCACTGCAAAAGAATGTTGCTTTCTGTTTCTTAAAAAAAAAAAAATCAAACAATCTTAATAAAATTAAATTTTATGCTGCCATCTTTTAAATTTATGCTATATTCTAAGATTAAATTTATATTCTGCATATTAGTTTTCATATTACAAATGATAATGAAATTATAGGTGGTAGTGAAAATTTTCAGACAATTTGAAGTTAAAAGAACCATTTGGAGCTCTTGAAATAGACTTGAGTTGAACAGTTATTTCAGTTCTCAGCAAAGTCAAATACCATTATTTGACTTTTAGGGGCCAGGGGATGGCAAGGGGTAGAAAACTGTATTAGTTTGTTTTATTGATTTATTTTTTGAGATAGTCCCTCACTATATATCATCCCTGGCTGTCCTGGAACTCTTGGTCCAGATGTCTCAAGCTCACAGAAGCAGCCTGCTTCTGCCTTCTGAGTACTGTGATTAAAGTCATGTGCCATGATGCCAGGCTCTTTTTTTCTTTTCTTTTTTTTGGTGACAGGATCTTACTATGTAGCCCTGGCTGTCCTGGAACTCACTATGTAAGCCAGACTGGCCCTGAACTCACAGAGATAAACCTGTGATTAAAGGCATGCACTTCAACCTGCCCCTACTCCTGGCTTTTTTTTTTTTTTTTTTTTTTTTTTAATGGTTTATTTTTATTCATGGGTATATGTGTGCTGGTCCTTGAAGAGGGTGTTCATCTACTGGAGCTGGACTTACAGGCAGTTGTATGCCACTAATCCTGGCTTGAGAAAGCATTACTGAGAATGGATTTGTATCTTCAGTTCCCACCAGAAGAATACATATGTGCATACATACATAAACACACAAACATGCATAAGATTTCAAGATGTAATTACATCTTTAGAAATATTAAGATAATTTTTTTATGTTTAAGGCTATCAGCACTAAAAAAGTAAAAATGTATAATTCCATTTAGCTGGACCTCATAGAGGAATTACCATAAATGAGAAATTCCAAAAAGACTACTTTGTATATCCATCCTCTTGACGTGCTAGCTTTCCCCATCTTCCCCTAACAGGAGGAAAGTTTTATTACCCATGTAAGGGGTACTCAATAGTGAGTGAGTTCACATGTCAGCTCTTTTTGGGAAGAGCAGAATTAGGTGGCCTCTACGGGACAAATAATTCAAGCTGCTTTGGGGTTTAAGTAGTACAGTATGACTTGGAGCGTAGTTGCAGCTTTGGAGCCAGTATGCCTCTGAGAGAGGTGAGACTGTTTGGTGTAGTCATATTAGCCTGACTGACCCATCTCAGCTAAAAAAGACGCCATAACATTCTCTGTGCAGTCAGACAAATCCTTTCTCTCAGAGGTCCGAAAAGAAATAGGTGTGGGTGTGGGCAGAAAGGCTAGCGGACACGTCTCTCTACTTCTTTTTTCCACCAGGTGAGTTCAGTGTGTTGTGCATTTACCTGCTTCTCCCACTTGTATTTCCTCCCACTTGATCACTCCTAACTCCTGGTTGGGCCTTTCGTCCTTTAAGATTGGGATAATTCTAAAGCCATTATTAGGAAATCTGATGATATTGAGTCATACAACTGGATTGGATTCTAGTTCTAATATGCCTTTTCCTGGGCCATTTTTACTTGTTGGCTTTTCAGTTTATTCCTTGTTTTTCAGCTTACTGTATCTTTTTTTTTTTCTTTTTATTGGTCAGTGGTTAATATTGTTTGTCCTGCTTTGTTTTTGTTTAATCTTTGACCAGTTTTGGCTTTTTGAGGGTAGTTCTCTTACCCCCTCCACCCCCCAGTTAGGATCTCAGCATGCAATCCTGGCTGTCCTGGAACTCACTGTGTAGACCAGGCTGGCCTTGAAAGCACAGTGGTCTGCCTTTCTCTGTCTCCTGAGTACTGGGATTTAAGGCATGCACCACCATGCCTGGCTTAGGCATGTGAAGTTATTTGTCATATTAAAACTTGTAAGACAAAGAAACACAATGGGATTTGTTTCCAATTCTGTTCTAGACTTAGAAATGCTGTGTTGGGGACATGGTGTCATGTGTCACCCGTCCCTCGCCCCATCTAGATACTTTGTGGTTGATTTCTCATTACAGTTTCAGAGTGAAATAGCCATATAGCAGAGAATGTTTACTGTCCAGTTCCCTAGGGAAAACATACTTAAGTGCAAACATTTTGCTGGCCTCAGACAGTAGCTCCACGTCCTTTGCATATACTCTGCCTCGAACTTCCAAGTGCTTTCATGACATTGGCTGCTGCTTCTGTTTTTTTTTTTTTTTTTTTTCTTGGATTCTTTTGAGACAGAGTTTTTCTCTGTAGCTTTGGAGCCTGTCTTGGAACTCACTTTGTAGACTAGGCTGGCCTGGAACTCACAGAGATCCGCCTGCCTCTGCCTCCTGAGTGCTGGGATCAAAGACGTGCGCCACCACTGCCCAGCTACTGCTTCTGTTTTTAATAAAACTGTTATTCCTAACTTCGGTTTTCTAACATCTGTTCCACATGTTTGACTAAACATCTTCCCGCGAGTGTCCCACAGTCCATTCAGATTCCTTTTGCTTTTCTGTGATTTCATGTAAAAAGCACAGTTTACTTAAATGTAGTTATCTCTAGGAAAGAGAGTGGAAAAACATAACAGCTCAGCTAGTCCCTCCTTGAAGGTTACCTTTTCAGATTGCTGAAATCGTTAGCAGGAGTCTGAAAGGCAGAGGACTCTTTACTGCTAGTGAATTAAAGTAGGTGTACTAGGGAGAAAGTGGTGGTGGTTCTCTTCTCGAGCTGGTAGCTGGATGCGCTGCCTTGTTTGATTAGATTCTGCAGGGCTCTTCTGCTTGGTTTTTTTGGTTTGTTTCTAATTGAAACTGCAAGCATCAGGAAATTTAAAATTCTTCAGAAATTTGTATTTTGTTGAAAGGAATCAGGTGGTTTACTTTAGTAACAGTAAGCAGTGCTCAACATTTTTAATAGCATGAAGGTATGGTTAAACTTTTTTTAAATGCCTGTTCCTTTGAAAGGATACTGCTTAGCTTTCTCTCAAAGCTAGCAAAACAACCCTTTGGGTAGTTAGTTACATGATTTTGTTTGATTTGAAATAAGTGTTCTAATACTGATAATAGCAATGGAGTTAAGGGAATAATTCATGCACAGTTCTAATACTGATAATAGTAATATAGGTAAGGAAATGATTTATATGCAGTCTATTAATTTTGCAGATGTGGGAAGAATATCCTGATGTTTATGGGGTTAGGCGGTCAAACCGAAGCAGACAAGAACCATCACGATTTAATATTAAGGAAGAGGTAAGAAAAAATGATCTGAGGGGATGCATTTTGGTTCCCTATCTTACCTCATCTTCTGTGACTGGTGTATATTACTATTAAAAGACAGCTTCAGGTGTGGTGGTTAAAAGTGATCTAATGGGGCTTTCTATGAACAGATGGCATTGGAGCAAGAAGTTAGTAAACACTTACCAACACATACTAGTTAATACTTCATTCCAGGATTGTATGGTGTCAGTTAATTAAAAGTTCAGTTTTAAGAATGTATGATTGTGGCCAGGTCACTTTAGACACCTAATATCCTAATATTTTGTTAAGTGGTGAACAAAAATATCCTAATATTTTGTTAAGTGATGAACAAATGGAACATGGAAATGATTTTGGATTTACTCCAGAGAGAGGAAAGAGGAGTGTTTCATGTCTTGTTTTTCTTAATTTATGTATGTTTGATATTCTATCTCAATTGTAGTGTGAGATAGAAAACTAGTTCCTAAAATACTCATTTTCTGGTCCAATTATGAGAGATGGAGTACCTTTTTTTTTTTTAAAGTCATGAGGCAGAGTCTTGGTACTTGAGCATTTTTAGCAAGCACCCTGTCACTAACTGCATCCATCTCCAGTGCCGAGACCGGTGATTTTAAGGCTGGTAGTATGGGTCCACGTACGGAGTGGACTTATTTCATGTCTCTCAGGTGGTGCCATTGGTTTGTAGAGCAGCTTCTGAAGGGCCAGTCTCAGTGCACTGTCCCTTTCTGCTGTTTTTTCAGCTGTGTGACGTTCTCCAATGGAAGTTCTGTATTGAGAGGCAAGTGTTGGAGAGTTAGGTCTGGGTTTTCAGCAAATGTCCTCTGATAGTCAAGTTCATGCCCGCACCTGCATGTGTATGCTGTTTGAGTTCCGAGTGACTTCTGAGCTGGTGTGCCTGTCTTCCCTTTCCTGCAGTGTCTTGGGCCACTGAGCCATGTTCTTTATATCCAGTTACATCTGTATGCCCTTCCTGTTTTATACATCAGTATATTCTTAGTAGGACCCAAACTAACAGGGTCAGGGGAGTGCCATTTTGTTTCATTTGAGGGAAGAAGCTGTTTCAGTGGCTGTGACTGTAATCCTTCTTTGGCCTAGCGCTGTTAGCTCTTCATTCATGATTACAGATGCTCGTCAGTCAAGTCAAAGTGAACACGTTAGCAGGTGGTGCCTTTAAGGCATACTCACTAAATTTGGTATTTTCATATGTTGTTTTACATCTGCAGCATCCTGTATGGTTACTGCTAACACATGTGGCTTTTAAAATTTATATTTAGAATTCTATTCCTCAACCCTAATAGGCACATTTTAAGTGCTAAATTCACATGTGCCTGATGGCTCACTGTGTTGGATATTATATAGGTGTAGAACATTTACCTGTAGAAAGTTGTATTTGATGTTGCTGCTCTGGATGTCTGAGCTAAGTATAGATTTGAGAAAGAAAGTGACATTGGTTTTCAAAGCAGAAGAAGAGTGGGCTCCACCTAGCAAGTGCTTAGGTTTCATTCTGTCTAAAATCTCACTGTGAACTAAAGTCTGTAATCATTTTCCCCCTCATACACTGAAGGCAAGTAGCGGGTCTGAGAGCGGGAGTCCAAAAAGAAGAGGCCAGAGGCAGCTGAAAAAACAGTAAGTCTTTCATGGGGGAGATGACATCATCTGCTAGTTGTGAACATGTCTGCATTTCTAGGACAATCTTTTTGTTCTGTCTGTCTCAGGTCTCTTGGTTTGGGTTACTGCCCTGCCAGGATCCTCATATATAAGCTCCATCTTCTTATGTGAGATAGCCCAGTTAGCGCAGTTAAATTTTTCTTGAAAGTAAACATAAATAGCAAAGTAGACATTGGCATTCTTGTTAAGTAAGGACCAGATTTAAATTGGCCACTTCTCATGTTGACATGATAAGGTTTATATTGTTGGGTACTTATTTTGTTATGAAACGTTTACTGTTTCAGTATAATTCTAAGATTATAGTTTATAGACCAGAAGATTTCAATTCTTGAGCTTAGAGTTAAAATATTTTATAACGGACTCTATTCTGTACATTATTTTATTTTTGTTCTTACCAGCATTAGAGCTTGAATGTAGGGCCTCACACATGCTATAGGAAGCACTCTCCTGTTGAGCTAAACCCTTAGTTCTATGCTCATTAATTTTGTAAATTAATTTTTTCTTACAATTAAATTAAAAAAAAAAAACTTTTTTTTTTGTATGTGTATGTATATATGTGAATGTGCATGTGGAGGTCAGAGAACAGCTTGTGGGAGTCTCGTGTGGGTTTGGGGAATGGAAGGCAGGCTGTCATGCTTGGAACTGAGTGACTTTATTTCTGCAGTCATCTCACTGGCCTTGTTTATTTTCACACAGGACTCAAGTGCCCTAGTTTGGCCTTGGTCTTACGTAGCTGAGGATGACCATGAACTCTTGACTTTTCAAATCCTTGAATTACAGGTGTATACCACCATACATAGCCCTTTTTAATATATCTAATATCTAATATTTAATATGTATATATTTTATTTAAAAACATTTTTTAAGACAGAATCTCATTTTTGCCTGGAGCATATGGCTTGCCTAGAGCTCACTATGTAGACCAGGCTGGCCTTGAACTGTGGCAGATCTTCCCGACTTCTGCTTCCCCAGTGTTGGGGTTACAGGCGTGTGCCACCAACCCTAGCTTCAGGATAGCTATTTTTTTTTAATTTTATTATTTTTGAGACAAGGTCTTGTTTTATTGTCCAAGCTAGCCTCAAACTCAGAGTGATGGACTTGCTTCAGTCTCCTGGTGATGAGATTCAAGGAACGTGACACTTCTGGCTCTTAAGTATTGGCTTTAGTTTTTTGAGACAAGGATCTCACTATGTAGTCAAGGCTGATCTCCTGCCTTCACTTTCCAAGTGCCAGGATTGCAAGAAAGTCCCCCTTTATCTAGCTATTCATTATTTTTAGTCAAAAATTCTGTGTAGTCAAAAAATTGTAAGATTTTAAATAACAGCCCCTCCAGTTTCCATGGTGTGCTATCCCTTTAACTGTGTGAATTCTGTAGATCCTTTTTTGAAAAATGTGGATGTCCAAAACTTTGTACACCAACTCAGGAATATGTTCCACTAAGGTCTCCAGTTACATGTACTCTAATTACTAGGCAAATTTGAATTTCTTGAATCCTTTTCCTCATTCTGCCTGCCCAGCAGTGAATAGAAGTAGTTACATTAAATGTACGTTTTAAAGAACTTTGTAGGGCAGTATTTAATACTGTCTTGCCTGAATACACCCAGTTTCCATTGTGTTAAGTTGGGGACAGCAGGCTCTAAGCAGGAGCATCTTAGAAGGTTTTCGTTGTACTTCAGTCTCATGAGCTGCTTTGGAGACTCTACGGTTTTGTTTTTTGTTTTTCCTTCTGGTGTAATGGCCTTTTGGGGATGGATGTTTTCTGAAGTGTCCTTCCTGATCACATTATGGGAAGGCTGATGACTGGCAACCCTGAGCTAATAAGTGTAACGGGATCTTCTGTGTGGGGATGTGCATTCAGAATTGAGAGACTCACTCAAAGGGAATAACATCTTGAATTAGTACAATAACATACTCTTTAGAAACTGCAGATTGGTATCCATGCATTCTTTCTTTTCTTTCTTTTTTTTTTCTTTCTTTTCTGTTTTTTGAGATGGGTACTTCAGATTTTTTTAAAAGCTGAGGGAATAAAATTTAGTGCAAATGTCCAATCTGGGCAGTGTTGTATAGGGTCTCTGCAGAGTCTCTGCCCCAGTAGTGTTTATGAAGGTGGTGTGTATTGGTTTCTCTCCTTCCAGCCAAATGTTAAAATATTTTATAAATTATATAATTATAAATCATGCAGGTTTGTGTGTGTGTGTGTGTGTGTGTGTGTGTGTGTGTGTGTGAGAGAGAGAGAGAGAGAGAGAGAGAGAGAGAGAGAGAGAGAGAGAGAGAGAGATCATAGTTACTTACTTTCAGTGTGTTTTGAGTTAGGAATCTGTCACAGATTTATGTCAAAATGGAACTGAATCATTATTAGTCTTAGATTGGAATTGTTGGTGAAAGTATTCTGTCTTGGGGACATGTGCTATCTGGAAGGTATTTTCCTCTTTTCCTGATGTATCTTTTAAGAATGGCACTTAGCCGGGCAGTGGTGGCGCATGCCTTTAATCCCAGCACTCGGGAGGCAGAGGCAGGCAGAGTTCCAGGAAAGGTGCAAAGCTACCCAGAGAAACCCTGTCTTGAAAAACCAAAAAAAAAAAAAAAAAAAAAAAATGGCACTTAGCCATGTTCAGTGTAGGCCCATTCTATTTAAAAGTGGCTTTTGCTCCCTGCCTGTCTATTTTCCACAGCCTCTCTAATAATGAAAGTTAATGTTCCCAGCTGATTAGTATTCAGACTGCTTGTTTGTTTATATTACTTTGGAATCTCCTTAGCTAAATTTTGGTAGTTTTTTTCACAATCCCTCACATTTGGAGAAAAATTCTGTTTGTGCCTTATGGTAGATTAAAATGCAAGTTTCTTTTGAAATGAAATAGTTTTTAATCAAGTTCTTGCCTCTTTTTATCTCTTAAATTTATTTATTTTATGTGTACTGGTATTTTACCTGCAAGTAAATATATGCACCTGTGTATACCTTCTGTCCTTAGAGTTCAGAAAAGAGTGTGTGCCTCCCCTCGAACTGGAGTTAGGGATGTTGTGGACCACCAAGTATGTGGGTGCTGGGAACCAAACTTAGGTCCTCTGGAAGAGCTCAGGTGCTCTGAACTGCTGAGCCAGTCCAAGTTCTTGCCTCTCAAGACTCCTCTCTACTACAGTGGAACTAACTTCCAGTGTAAGGGTGACTGGGGAGTCTCCGTTAAAAAGTCCCTGTAAAGTTGGCTTTCCACAAAATGATAGTGTATGTGTGGGGGGTTGGGAAGTTGATGTTCATTTTTTCTTAATCTCCACTGATTCTTTCTCCTAGCTGGGCATGCTGGCAAACGCCTCTAATCCCAGTTCTTGGGAGGCAGAAGCAGAAAGCAGTAGGTGTACATTCTAGGCTAGGAAGAGCTATATAGTGAGTCGCAGTTTTAGAAAAACCAAACCAGAACAAATAATTTTCTTTTTTCTTGTTCTTGAAAATTAAAACATAATGTGGCCAATTTCCAGCACCTGCCTCTCTGATTGTCTATATGTCCGGAATGTGTCAGCTTGGCTGCAATTTTCCTAGGTCTTTAAGGTTCTTCTGTGGATTGTGATTGAGAACAGTAGGTGTGAGGTTTGCTGTGTACGAAAGCAACTTTCTTAGTGGACTTAGTCTTATTCAAGGAAGAGCGTCTCACTAGGTTTTAGACCAGTTGATTTGATAAGTTTTTTCCTTCTATATTCTTACATTGGAAGAGCCCCAGTTCTTCTGGCTGTTCATAACTTTTTAATTTAACTGGGATACTCTGGCCTCAGCACACACTTTCTCTTTCTGTTTTGCTGTATACTTTGTCAGGGGGCCTCACTGATAGTCCTCGCTCTAGTAGACTCACTGATGATAGTCCTCGCTCTAGTAGACTCACTGATAGTCCTTGCTCTGGTAGACTCACTGACAGTCCTCGCTGTAGCAGACCTCACTGATAGCCCTAGCTCAGATTACTTGACTCTGGATTTTCCTCATTGATAATACTCTCCCCGGTCCTTAATTGTACACTTTTGAGACATGTTCCTGGGAGGCCAGTTTTTACAGCATGACTTTGGAGGGGCAAACGACTCTTTTGGAGTCCTGGGGAGTCTGCAGGCTCACATACCAGTTTTCCAAGTGTGTGTGTGGGAGTCACTTTTTCTTCCATCTTCTTGGCAATCATCTTCTGTTACTTAGATTCCTTTTGTTGTTGTTTGTTCTTTGAGATAGTGTTTCACTTGTAGTCAAGGTTGGTTTTGAACTCATCATTTCCCTGCCTTGTTCTGAGTACACCATCATGTCTGGCTTCTTTGTATTCTTTGGCAAAATTTTATTATACTAGACCTTGAATAAGCAGAGCAAGCTAGACACCAGAGTGTGAATAGATACAAGAAAGTCTGTTTTGGTTGGGGGAGGGCTCGAAACAGATTTTCTCTGTGTAACAGCCCTAGCTGTCCTGTAATTCACTCTGTAAACCAGGCTGTCCTCAAACTCACTGAGAGATCCACCTGCCTCTGCCTCCCTGAGTGCAAGGATTAAAGATATGCATCATCACCACCCGGCGAAAGCCTTTGTTTAAAGATAGACTGATAGGTAGAAACTAGTAACAGGGCTTACTGTCTAGTGTCCTTCCAAAAGTACTCAACATGGCTGACTGAAAAACTGACAGGGCTCATTCATGAATTAATTACATTATTCAACTAAGGCCATTTCTTTTTACCAGCCTTTGTATTCATCTCTGTGCATAGAGTCGATGACATACAGTGCTGATAGAATCTGAATAATGTACATGAAAGGGTTGCTTCTCCTCCCTCATGATTCAGCTCGTTCAGGTGGAGCTGAATTGGTTGTAGTAACTAATTAGTAACTCTTGCAGCTATTAGGAAGGGCCTCAGGAATCTGCAGATCAGCCCCTTCTAGGAGCAAGCCAGCACTGTTTTTCTTGACTTGTCCTATGAAGAATATTAATTTGACTTGGCAGTTCTACATCAGGCATCTTTGTTATGACCTCTGTTAAGGGAACCTGTGGGTACAGTGTTAATTGTTTTGTTTACAGAGGAATCCCAAGCATGTACCTGTTAGTTTTTTCCTAGGTCTTCCATGCCCAGTAGCTATTACATACTTTGTGAGTAATGAGCTAGCTTCCTGTGGTGTCGTGTTCAGCCTTTAGAAGATTAAAGCTCTTAGAAGTAGAAGGAAACCTGTAGGTTATGGCCCTTTCAAGCCTTGTGAGATCTTGAGAAACAAAAGAACACTTCCCTTATCTAATAATAACTAAAAACATAGTCTTAAACAGAACAGATTTAGTTTAGTTTAGTTGAGTGGTAGGCTCAGCACTGAAAAATGAATTCAGGGACTGTTTCCTTAATTATGTTCTAAAGATTAAAACATTTCATATAGTCTGAAGGTGGAGCTTAGTGGGAGAGTATTTGCTTAGCCCAGCAAAATTCTCTCTCCCTTTCAATATGTTTTCAAATACATTTCTACCCAATACTAGCATTGTGTGAATTTTTTAGAATTCCTAGCTTTCTTGTTTGTCAGTTTTTGAGTAAGAAACAAACTCTTTTGTTAGTTCTGGTGCATGTTAAAGCTTGGGAACCTTTGTTGTAGTATGCATTATGGATTCAGTCTTTCAGTGATATAGTGGTGAGCAAGATAGAATGGGTAACAGCATTTTTCTCCCCCAGAAAAGGTGGTTTGAAAATTATACTCATATTCTTCATTTATATTTGTTACCAGAGTTAAGCTAGGAATAGATGGTATGTAACTCAGGAAGAGTAACAAAAACCGAAATTTAAATTGAGCTTAAATATCTCTTTTTAACATAATATCTAAAATACATATGTTCTGTGTTTCAGAAAATGAATTTGGAATTTGTTTTTTGAGATTGTTTACCTTATGAATTTTTAAAGAAAAATGTATTTTGTTTTGCTTTTGATCATAGGGAAAAATGGAAACAGGACCCCTCAGAAGATGAACATGAACAAGGCACCAGTGCAGAGAGTGAACCAGAACAAAAGAAAGTAAAAGCTAGGAGACCCGTCCCTAGAAGGTATGCTGCTAGCCTGCCCAGTCTCTGCTTCTAGCTGAGGTCATTGTGGGTTACATGGGAAGGGATTGTTCGCTGGAGCCATAGCCCTAATCAACACAACTTGTCCCATTTCAGGAGTTGAGTATCTGGTCCTCTTTGTGCCAGCCTGTATCTTTACCAAGTGTTCAAGTAACTAGACTACTGAGATCACTTTTGAGTGTTTGCAGGGATGTAGTTCTGACTGGAGATACTTTTTTCTTCATGTACTGTGGGGTTTAAAGTAAATTATTTTGTTGTTAGCATATATTAATTATATATAGTAATGGATTTCCTCATTGCATTTTCATATATGCATATTATGGGCTCTGATCATATTCTCTGAGCATGGATCTTTGGCTTTTTTTCATAGCAGCCTATTTAGGGTGCGTGGGATATGCAACCATAACTTCTGCTTTAAAACAGTAACAACAACAACAGCAACAACAAACCCTGATAAAAATGAAAAACCCTTCTTTTTTGAGGTCATATTACAGATTCTTTTTGGGAGAACTAATTCTTTGCTTGTTTTATTTATTTATTTATTTATTTATTTATTTATTTATTTACTTATCTATTTATCTATTTATTTATTTATTTATTGGCTTTATGACACAGGTTCTCTTTATTTAGTTATAGCTGTCCTGGAACTCTCTATGTAGACCAGACTGCCTCTGCCTTCTAAGTGGGATTCAAGACGTGTACCACAGTGTCTGGCGAGAACTAATTCTTAAGATGAAAAAACTCTTTTGGCTGATCCAAAGCATATTTATTGATTATTACTCTTTATATAATGTTCATAACTTTAAGCAGAAAGTGAAACTGTATAGAGATGGGCATAGGTTGAGAAGGAACAAGCTTTAATAATTTTTGATGAAACATGGCAGGTAATGATAGGCATAAGAAGGCAGAAGAAATTTACTATGAGACTCAAGAGTAATTCAGAAGTGAAAATACCATCCAGACATTGTTCTGAAACATCAGAACAATAGCCACTAGGACAGGTCGTGACCTTGATCGAAGCAGGTTCAAATGAGCTGTGGTTACTCTCCTCCATTGGGCTCAACTTTATTTTTTCTCAAGGATGGCTAGATTCTGAAGACTACTTTAGCATACAGGCTTATATTCTTTTTTTGTTTTTTGAGACAAGGTCTCACTGTGTAGCTCTGGCCTTCCAGGCTTAAACTTAAACTCAAGAAAATTAAACCTCTTTTTGTTGTTGTTGTTGTGTGTGTATGTGTATGCATATGTATGTGTGTTTTTGTATGCATGGGTGTGTGTGTGTCGTCTATGCATATGTGTGTGTGGTGGTGGGCCATAGATCAGCTTTGGGTGTTGTTACCCAGCTGTCCACCTTATTTTTTGAGACAGTATCTCTTACAGGGATCTGGGTCATTGATTAGTTCAGCCTGGCTGGCTAGCCCAACCCCAAAGGTCCTACTGTCACATTTCCTGGAGGCTGGGCTTACTAGTACATGCCACATGTGTGGCTTTTTATGTAGATTGTGGGGACTGAGCATGCCATCATGCTTGTATGGCAAGCACTTGACAGACTGAGCCATCTCCTCAGTCTACAAAATAGACCTTCTTTCAGTATTGAGTAGGATGGCTTCAAATTACCCTCAACACTTACTTTTTAATGGCCAGAGGCTAATAATAATTTTTATTGATGAACATTTATCATTGATAGTTTGATAATAGTACTAAATTTGAATCCTGATTATGTGAAACATTCACTCCAGAATAATTCTATTCTTATTAATTATATTACCCAAACACACCCTATCTTTGTTTTGAATTTTGTCAATAAAAATGTTGTGAAGAATATGTCTTCTATTTGCATAAGTACTTATACAATGGCTCAGTTTTGTGCCTTGGCCAACAAAATCTAAAATGTTTCCTCTCTAAGCATTTACAGAAAAATTTGCCAACTCCTTGCCTAGGACAAGTGCCTGTCCTTACCCCATCACAGAAGGCCTGAGTTTTGCCTCCTCTGAGTTTAAGCTCTCAAGACTGAAGTATCATGCAGGACTTTTGCCCCGTGTTTACTGAGTCCTTGATCATTTCTTAGGGTTTGTTAGATCGGTAGGAGAAACACATCAATGTGATTGTACATTATCCTTTCCCCACCTTGGTTTCCTGAGAGTAGTAGAGGTCTACTTGGAACTCCTGATCCTCTCCTGCTGTCACCTCAGGAGTGCGAGAGTCCAGGTCTGATCCCGTGCTGACCCCTTTAGTGAATTCTTGTCTGTGTACCTGCTCTGGGAAATGCCAGTATGTAGAGGGGAATAGCTACCAAGTGACAGCAGAAGCTTTACTCTTTCTTTCTCTGTCCTTTCAGAACAGTGCCCAAGCCTCAAGTTAAAAAGCAACCTAAGACTCAGCGTGGAAAGCGGAAAAAGCAGGAGTCTTCTGATGACGATGATGACGACGATGAAGCTCCCAAAAGGCAGACCCGACGAAGAGCTGCTAAAAATGTGAGGTCAGTTGTGACCCGGAAGCTCCGTGTTGATGTGATGGTGATGACATAGTTGTTTAGAAGTTGGCTCTTTCAAGTTTTAGCTAATGTGATTGACAGGTAAAAAAAAAAAATCAGCCTGAACAGGATGCAGGCCTTTCATCCCAGCACTTGGGAGGCAGAGGCAGGTGGATCTCTGTGAGTTTGGGGCCAGCCTGGTCTACAGAGCTTGTCCCAGAAAGGCCAGAGCTATACAGTGAGACCTTGTCTCAAAAAACAAAAAAGAATATAAGCCTGTGTGCTAAAGCTGCTTCTAGAATCTAGCCACCCTTGAGAAAAAATGATGTTGAGCCCAGTGGAGAAGGAGAATAACCACAGCTCATTTGAACCTGCCTCATTCAAGGTTACGTCCTGTCCTAGTGGCTACTTTTCTGATGTTTCAGAGCAACGTCTGGATGGTATTTTCACTTCTGAATTACTCTTGAGTCTCATTGTATCTATTGACATTTGGGTATAATCATATTATAAAACTTTAGTAACAGGATATGAGGCATTAATTGATGGTGAAATAAGGATTCAGATATATTCAGATACTTTGTTTAATCTAGAGAATATGTAGTACATTTACTTTCAGAGCACATGCATGTTTCTCTTGGTCTCTTTGGAAATGTGAACCTGAGTACTAGAGATACTAATTACTTGTTGGATGTTTCCAATTGGTAGTTAATGTTAGACTAGACTTTTAATGTGCCGATGTTTAGCTTACCTCATTTTTTTTTACTGTGTTATATCTAGAATTGTGTTTTTCTATATTTATTTTCTTGCGTTGGAGATTAAACCCAAGCCTGTGCTTATACTAGACAAATGCTACTGAGCTATGCCCCCTTGTGTTTATTGTTCATGTGTGTTATAAAGGCTTTTTTCTTTTTTCTTTTTCTTATGTTTTTGATGTAACTCAGGCTAGTCTGGCACTTACTATGTAGTTAAAGCTATCCTGAAATTTACTGGCTGTCCCTCTGCTTTCAGTCTCCCCAATTCTGGGATCATCATGGCCAAATGCATTTTATATTTTATAATTCAGAAGTGTGAATGTGAAAACTCTCAACTATTTGGGTTAAACTAATTTCATTTTCTTGTTATTGGGAGATAAAATTGCATGATTGAAACATTTAATCTTAGGAATATTATCTTCCTTTTGTCTGAAATATTAGTAATTTTTCTTTCATTATGGATTTTCTTTCTTTGTCATTATTTAGATAGTAATTACCTGGTACTAAAGAGTATCCTTGTAGATTCCTGTATCTTGCTTATATGTATAGTGTGAGCTACTCTTTAGTTTGTCTGTGGGCATGCATCAGTCATCAAAATGGGGTAAGGTAGGCATTGAGCCACCGAATGGAAAATCTGTGAATAACTTGTTGGAGTCAAAGAGTATGGTTCTTATTGCAGTGATGCTCTGTAGAGATGTTTAATTCTGAAGGTACAGTCTCCTACTCATTCAGCATTATTTCTCATACAGTTACAAAGAAGATGATGACTTTGAGACTGATTCAGATGATCTCATTGAAATGACTGGAGAAGGAATTGATGAACAGCAAGATAATAGTGAAACTATTGAAAAGGTCTTAGATTCAAGACTGGGAAAGAAAGGAGGTTTGTGTCTTTGGGGAGTAAATTACTTACTGGATTTTTGAGACAGGGTCTCTGGTATCCTGGGCTGGCTTTCAGCTTGCTCTATAGTCAAGGCTGACCCCCCGTCTCTACCTCCCAAGTTCTGGGATTACAGGTGTGTGCCACCATGGCCAGGGTATGCATTGCTGTTGGTTGAGTCAGTTCTTGGTGCTGCTCACCCAGCCACACCCCAGCACACCACACCCTAATCTGGTTTATTTGAGGGGAAGACAGTTAACGTAGCTTTGGGAGGGTGAGCAGGACAGGATGTTTGATTTCTTACTCTATTCTTAGAGGAAGAGATCTGCTTTTTGAGGTAGTCAGGACTAAAAGGAAGGATGCTGCTGTTTGGATTTTATGGTGTTTGTACAGAAGATTTGCTTGACTTCACCTGCAAGTTTGCATATGCTTTAAGGTAAACAGCAGCATTTTCAGGATATTTGAAATGACTGGATCCATCCTGTAAGTTGACTTACTTACTGCGATGATTGTAATTGGATAATAAGTTGACTGCTTATTGTAAGTCAGAGACATTCGGTTTATTCAAGATGAGATTCTTCTTGGCAGTTGCTGAACTGGAGATCTTTTCGTTGCCTTTTGTAGCCACTGGAGCATCCACCACTGTGTATGCTGTTGAAGCTAATGGAGACCCGAGCGGCGACTTTGACACGGAGAGGGAGGAAGGGGAGATCCAATACCTCATCAAGTGGAAGGGCTGGTCTTACATCCACAGCACATGGGAGAGTGAAGCATCCTTACAACAACAGAAAGTGAAGGGCCTAAAAAAATTGGAGAACTTCAAGAAGAAAGAGGATGAAATCAAACAATGGTATGTTGCCTGCTGAGGATAAAAGTGGTGTTTCCAGTCTAAGGGAAGGGAGCTTTTCAAATGTGTGGAAAACACTGCTATCTAGGATTTCAGAGTTTTCCTTGATCATGTGATCAAGGAACACTGAGCAGTCGACAGTTCTGTAGATGACAGTGGATGCTTCCATATATGTCTACTAAATTCTCAGATTTAACAAGGACAGCTAGCCTACTGCACATTGTTGTTTGATCATGACAATATAACTGTGAGATTTTTTTGTTTGTTTCATTAACTGTTTTGTAGATGGGAGAAGTGAGATACAGAGTCACTGCAGGTGAATCAGTGATTGAAGTTAAGACAGCTGTATGTAGAGCTGTAGCATGACCATGTTGTTACTTTCTTTTGATTAGGCTGGGGTGGCTTATATGTGAAAGTTAATCTTCTAGAACCCTCTGAGTTATGCTATACTTAGTTATTCTTGTTTTTTTTTTTTTTTTTTGTTTTTTGTTTTTTGTTTTGAGCTGAGGATCAAACCAAGGGCCTTGTGCTTGCTAGGCAAGCCTCTACCACTGAGCTAATTCTCCGACCCTTATTCTTGGTTTTAATACAGTGTGCAGAAATGATGTGAAGGTTTGTTTTCATCTCATTTAATCGCTGACCTGTTAGTAGTGAAGATTACTAACGGGACACATGGAAGCAACTTAATTTACATTTGTTCTTCAGACGTGTGCTCTGAAACATAGATATAGACCTCCAAGATCTAACTGGTATATGCTTGCTTTTGGTTTTCTGTCTAGGTTAGGGAAAGTTTCTCCAGAAGATGTTGAGTATTTCAATTGCCAACAGGAGCTGGCATCAGAGTTGAATAAACAGTATCAGATAGTAGAAAGAGTAATAGGTAAGTTCATGAAAACTCATTTTAGTCATGCATAAACTTGGAGAAAATGACCTTTGGCTTTGGATAATATAAATTTATAAAATGCATTTTATAGGTTTACTTTTTGAGATTAAACAAAGGCCTATGTTTATTTTGAAGGGAGAGTTAATAATTATTGCTTGTAGATTTGGGTATGGGGGATGAGAGACAGAAATGTGAAGGATGTTTGGCTTGTAAGATTTCTTAAGAATATAGTCACTACTCACTGAAATGGGAAGATCAAGGGAAGAAACCGATCTTTGGATTTGAAATCAAATGCTTTGGTTGGTAACTGTTGTTATCTAAGAGACATGTATTGTTTGAGGGCTCCCACGTATATTTCTTCCCTTGGTGACTTGGAGATATATCTAGGTATTGTGGGTGTCTCGGTATAGTACTTAAATTTTGAAATTTACTGAGGCCACGAGAGAGTACACATTGTGAGAAGAGAAAGTCTGAGAACATTCTAGCATGTTTTCATGAGACAGAAGAGGAGTAGGCAGTGATCTAAGAGGTGAGCTAAGAGAGATTGCTGCAGTGGAAGTAGGTGATTGACATGGAATACTAGTCCTGGAATTGATCCTTGAATTTGGGAGTAGGGCTGCGTGGTGTCAGTGAAATGACGACAGGAACCAGCTCTTGACAGGAGAGGTCTGATTGAGGGGCTGATTGGGGACCCTCAGGAGAGTCTAAGAGGTGGTTTGGAGTATAGATTCAGTGATGGTTTCTTTTATAAAGTAACAGAACCATTTTTACTCTTTCAACTAAAAGTTCTTTGGGGAATTACTTTGTCTTAAAAACTTGTGGAGAATGAAGCTGTAAGAAATGCAAGCTTCTAGTTAAGGCTTTTCTAATTGCTTCATTATCAGTGATAAACATGCTGCAAACACATGGCATTTGCACACTCTCCACAGCCCCAGTACTCTTGGCTTAGGAAACAATGCCCAGGAAGTCTTTCAAACATTCATTGACATTGACCATGGACTTTGTTTTCCATCACACATTGCTGTGGTTTGTTCAGTGGTCTTACTAACCCAGAAAAGCTCTTCTATTTAAAAATATTTTTAATGTATTTGAAAATAAAAATAACAGAGTAATAGAATGATAGTCTGGCAACCAGGTTAGAACAGGCTTCTTTTAAAACATGAGATAAGTGAGCACATATTCTTACTTGTAAAATCTTTTTTAAAAGTTATTTATTTTTTATGTGTGTATGTGTTTTGCCTGCAAGTGTACCTCTGTGCATTGTGCATGCTTTGTTCCTGAGACCAGAAGAGGGCTTCAGATCCCCTGGGCCTGGAGTTACAGACAGTTGTGAGCTGCCATGTGGGTGCTGGGAATTGAACCTGGTTCCTCTTGGAGAGTAGCTAGTGCTCTTAACCTCTGAGTCATCTTTTAGCCCCTTCCTTGTAAAATCTGTTTCTTCTCCTTTCTTGGTATATTTATAACTTTTCTGTCTTATTTGTTTAGCTGTGAAGACAGGTAAATCTGCATTGGGCCAAACAGATTTTCCAGGTGAGTAACACATCTTATATAGTAAATGTTCAAAATTTATAGGCACATTGGGAATTGCAGATTATTTATAGTTTTGTCATATGGTGTTCATTAGTTATATATTAAAAAAGAATACCACTTCCTACTACATTGTTTGATAAATGTTTTATATGTGATGTAGCTCATAGTCGAAAGCCAGCGCCTTCAAATGAGCCTGAATACTTATGTAAATGGATGGGACTGCCCTATTCAGAGTGTAGCTGGGAAGACGAAGCCTTGATCGGAAAGAAATTCCAGAATTGTATCGACAGCTTCCACAGTCGTAACAACTCTAAAACCATTCCAACAAGAGAATGCAAGGTTTGTTGATTGATTGTTGGTTTTTGTGTTTTCATTTTTTTTGTTGTTGTTGTTGTTTTGTTTTTCAAGACAGGGTTTCTCTGTGTAGCTTTGCACCTTTCCTGGAACTTGCTTTGTAGACCAGTCTGGCTTCGAACTCACAGAGTTCCGCCTGGCTCTGCCTCCCAAGTGCTGGGATGAAAGGCCTGCATCCTGTTCAGGCCTTTGTTGCTCTGGCTGTCCTGGAACTCACTGTGTAGATCAGGCTGGCCTGGAACTCACTGAGATCCATCTGTTTCAGCATCCTGAGTGCTGGAATTAAAGGCATGCACCACCACACCCAGCCTACTTCTATATACATATTTATTTATTTATTTTTTTTGTGGAAAGGTGTAGCCAAAGGTTTAATTGTCTAGATATATAGAAGCAAAAATAGAACAAGAATTTAAAAGTAACATTAAATATAAATGCTTGCTGCATGGGCTGGGTATATAGCTCAGTTGGTACTTGGCATATGTGCAGCCCTTGGTTTTGATTATCTGACATCACCCCAAACTAGGCTTCATGCCTATAATCCCAGGGTTTTGGAGGTAGAGGCAGAGGGATCAGAAATTCAAGGTCATCCTTGTAGTGAGTTCAAGGCCATCCAGGTTTACACATGACTTTTTGGCTCAAAGGCAAAAGAAAGCAAAAGGAAAGGATGAGGGGCTGGAGAGGTGGCTCAGAGGTGAAGAATGCTTACTGCTCTTGGAGAAGACCTGGATGTGGCTCACAGCTTTCTGTGGCTCTAGTTCCAGGAAATCCAGGGCCTCTGACCTCTGAAGGATTCTGCATTCACGTGGTGAACATCAGTGTACATATACACACATACACTTGCACACAGATTTTTAAAAAAGAGGATCAATTGTATAATAACTTTGCTGGTTTCTATAACTTGCTACTTTATAGAATTAGATATATTGTTAGAAATATTTGAAAATAGTTAACTTTAAAACATACAGGAAAGAGGTCTCTGAATTTTAAATCAGAAACTGAATATACAGTTTTTATTGCTGGGTTATATAAGTCTTTCTCCCTTATTGAAATTTGTTGAGATGTAGATATATGCTTGGTTCCTTGGACTGTGTCTTAGAGAAGTTGAAGTTCATGTTTATAACATCAGATACCTGTCTGTGAAGGCCAGCCCAGCATGTGACCATCGCTTACATGAGTGTGGTGGAGAAGCCATGGTCAGAACAGAACAGAGGTGGAGGTCACAGCTTTGGTGGGCATCAAAGAGGTTTTTAGAGGAAAGCAGCCTCTGCCCTTGAAATGTGGATTGCTGCTTAGTAGCATACAAGAAAGGGCCTTGGGGCCCAGAGAGTTGGGGTAGCGTTAAGAGCAGCTGTTGCTCTTCGGTGGGCTTCAATTTCAGTACCCCCATGGTGGCTCACAACCATCTGTAACTCTAGTCTCAGGCGATCCGACACCCTCTTCTGACCACCTCAGGTACCAAGCACAGTTGTGGTGAACGTACTTCAGGCAAAACACTCAGACACATAGTACAATAATAAAATATAAAAGAAAATTTAAAAAGTGAAAAAGACCTGGGATTGACTTCTCATAAAAGGTACCAAACAAATTTTGTAGTTGAAAACTCCTGGATCTGAAGACAATCCTGAGTATGTTTACTTCAAAGTACGTGTCCTGACTGTTGAAGGAGTTTTCAACAGTTTTTGGGGCCTTGAGTGGAGAGAAGCAGGTTGTGATCAGTCTTTTATTTAAAGACTTCAGCCATTGACCGTGAGTAGGGAACTGGAACCAGAAGCTCCATCTGGTAGTATGTCATAGAAGTCAGTAGTTGAAGAATGTGTGGAGGGACAATTAGCTGAGGCCTGGAAAGGTTGTAGACATGAATCATCATGAAGACAGTTTGTCAGGAGTGGATGGATGGCTAGTGTGTGGAAGGTGAGCGTGAGGGGTCAGGTTGTATTCACTGTCCCCTCACACAGGAGAATCGAAAGTACTGATGACCACACAGTGAGGGTGATAATTCCTGTAATGGGGAAGGGTGTCTTGCAGACATAAGTGCTGAGTGAATTTCTCTGACAAATTCACCATATAGCTAGCTCATATGCTTAGACTTTGAAAAGTCCTGAGTAGAGATTTGTATAACTTTGAATGCGTGGTCCCCAAACTGATTAGGCTGCAGAATCTCCATTTTGTTTGAGCAATAGACTTGGCCTCAGTAGAATATAAGTTTTTAAACCCTCAGCAGTGGAAAGAGCAACTTCTCCTTCTGAAATAACTAACAAGGTTGGGGCTGAATATAAGTGGGCTGACTCACAGAGTTCCCAGTTACAGTAATTGTAGGATTACTTCTTCAGCATCTCTCAGTGACAGACTTCCAGACTGTTCATGTATTGTTTAGAAAAGGTGACATCAAGGTACCTTTGTGTGTCACAGAGTAAAAGAAGAGCTAATTGATGTCCACAAATTTATCTCAGAAAAAGTTATTTAAAAATACTTGAGTTTTAGGATGAGGTCTGCGAACAGAGAGAGTACTGGGATAAGGTAGGATGGGGTGACTATTCATACCTGAAATTAAGCTTTTTTTTTTTTGGCATAGAGTACATAAAATATGGCTAACATTGTAATGTAAGAGCAGGGAAAATGTTCTACATAATATAAAATATGGCTAACATTACAATTTAAGAGCAGGGAAAATGTTCTAAGACATAGGTTTTGTTAATTTTTGTTTTTCAGGCACTAAAGCAAAGACCACGATTTGTAGCTTTAAAGAAGCAGCCAGCATACTTAGGAGGGGAGAATCTGGAGCTCCGAGATTATCAGCTAGAGGGTCTCAACTGGCTTGCTCACTCCTGGTGCAAGTAGGTAGAAGATAATGGCTAGATTTTTCTCTACTGTGTTTGGCTTATTTTTATCCTAAGTACTAAGTTCTGGGGACCATTTAGGCTTTGAGAATTTAAGTGATTTAAGTTAAACACGATTCCTCTGTCATTATGTGATGTATCATGTGAGAGCTTTTTTTAATGCTAGTGACAGAATTATTTGACACACAAATAGGAGTTTTTATTTATATAGAAGCACACACATGTGCGTGTGCACACACACAGACACACAGAGTATGTTTTCCTGCATGTATGTCTATGCACCACTTGTGTGCCTAGTACCCACAGAGGCCAGAAGAGGGCATCAGTATCCTGGAACTGGAGTTACAGATAGTTGTGGTCTGCTTTGTGGGTGCTGGGAATTGAATGAGGTCCTTTGGATGAGCAGCCAGTGCTTTTAATCACTGAGCCATCTCTCCATTCCCACCCTTTCTTTGTGTCTTCTTCTTTTTTTTTTTTTTCTCCTCTAGACTGGGTTTCTATGTGTAACAGCTCTGGCTGTCCTGAAACTTGTTGTGTAGACCAGGCTGGCCTTGAACTCACAGAGCTCCACCTACCTCTGCCTTCTGAATGCTGGGATTAAAGATGTGTGCCACTATGCATGGCTTGTGTTTTCATTTTTTATAGTAAAGCAGATATCTTTATTTCAGAATTAAAGTATAGCTTGGAAAATAACAATATTCAAATTTATCTTCAATGTTAGGGAGATAGTTTCTAGTTACACATTTGCAATAACTCTTTCCCAAGTGAACCACCTACTGTACTTGTCTTTTCGGGTGAATGTTTAAGACTCTGAAGAAAAGTCAGTGTTTGAGTTTCCGTTTGGGTGACTGAGAAAGTGGGTCACAATCATTTGGGCTCTAAAGATGATTTTCCTTAACCCTCCACCCCTGCTCATGGAGGCAAACCTAATTCAATGCAGTGGAAGTCATGTAGACACAAATAAACAAATGTGAATGTAGGTGGGGGACTTGGGAAGAAGGGGTTTGGTTTGGCGGAGGGGTATGGGATAAGAGGGAAATGGAGGGATTGATCAAAGAATGTTATGTGTATGAAATTATAAACCAAATACTTTTTAAAAAACAATTTTCCTTTCAGAAGCTAGTAAGTCTTACTCTTTTAAAGGATCAGTAAGAACTTAGATGTAACTAAAGAGTTAGTATGAGCCCCTTTTATTTTACAATTGATGGTTCTTTTTTTTCTTTTTTTAAAGATTGATTTATATATTATATATGTATATGTATATTTATATATTATATATGTATATATATACATATATATACACACACACACAGTGTTCTGCCTGCATGTATGCCTACAGACCAGAAGAGGGCGCCAGATCTCATTACAGATGGTTGTGAGCCACCATGTGGTTGCTGGAAATTGAACTCAGGTCCTCTGGAAGAGCAGCCAGTGCTCTTTAACTATTGAGCCATCTCTCCAGCCCCAATTGATGGTTCTTATGAGCAAGGACACTATGAGCTTCCTCCAGAGTTGTATAATGAAGATTCTCACTATGTAGCTCTGGCTTGCCCTAGGACTCTCTAGACCAGGTTCTCTGTAAACCCAAAGGGATCTGCCTGCAATTTTAGCAATTTAAATGCCTTGATCTTCTAGCTAGATGCAAACTTTTATTTTAATTTTAGTATCCTGGTTCACTAGTGAAGCATATACACATATAAACATTAGTTCATTTGGCACAGGAAGCATGAGCATAGCTGAGGGAGCAAAGACTGGGCTTCTTGGGGCAGCAGCGTATCTCCAGGCACAGGGACAAGAATACCAATGCCCCAAGGTCTGTGGGCCTCAAGCCCCATTTGTCAGGATTCCACGATCCTGGTAGTGCAGAGCCTCACCCCACAGCTCCTACACAGCCTCTAGCGGTCAGCAGTGCCCTTTTCGGCTGTACCTCGTGCTGCTTCTACTTCCAAACAGATGTACTGATGTTTGCTTTACCTTCAGAGACATGATGAGCAACTACAGTTAACTCTTCCGGGTGTTTCTGGGTTAAAGAGTCAGAAAAGGTAGGAAGGAAGGGAAGAATGACCAACAACCCTTTCTAAGCTAGGTTGAGCAGATCCCCCGAGGGACTGTCAGCATCTTCATCCCCTCTTCAGGCTTTGAAAGCAGGAAAGAGAGCTTGGAGGTAGTCCCCTGCTAAAGATAGCAAGCAGAAGGCACAGGGGAGCAAGCCGCTGAGGGATTAAGCTGAGGTAATGGCACTGGCATTGGGCCATGTACATATTCCGGTTTGGGAAGGACCCAGATGAGCTACAGTACTCAGAAACAGCACAAAGCCATAAACAACAAGCACATTCAGAACTGTGATGGTCCTTGGCAGCCCACAGTTCTGATACTGGGGGAAATCCATAACCTCAGCTAAAGGCAGACATTTTATTTTCATTTATTGATCTTTTAAAAGTTTGCTTACATTGCATGTGTACCTGCCCATGTATATGTCCTTGCGTGTCTGACATGAAGGAGCCCTGTCTTCCTTTGTGGGTTCTGGAGACTGAGCGTAGGTGGTCAGGCTGTGGAGGCAGTGCCTTACTCTTTGAGCCATCTCACTGGCCCTTAAAGAACCTTTTTACAATGTTTACAGACTATCATACATAGATTCTAATTTCCTGTCATAGGCTACTTTCTGTTTCCCAAACATGCCTTCCTAACTTTGGTCATTTTCTTCATCTGTCTTTGTTTTTACATGTGTACAGTTAAAAAACAAATATGAAAATTTAGCCTATTTCCTAGTACAGTCTTTCTTAAACTGTCCTTGAACACTTGCAGAGGTTGAATGTACAGAATCCTCTCCTACTAGCTCTTCAAGGCAGAGGCAGGAAGATTGCAAATTCCAGATCAACCCCACCAACATAGTGGGACTCTGCTTCCTAAAAACAAAACAAAACAAAACAAAACAAAACAAAAACTAAACCAAACCCCTGAGATTCCTGCACTCTTTCTTGAATATGAAACATATGTAAAACAGATTCCATTTGCCTAGAACATGTAAGACCCTGGGCTCTATCTCTAGTACTACAAACAAACAAAAATCAAGTAGATGTGGTATTGGACAGTCAAGTGAAATGCAGTGGAATGGGGAAGGCAATTTGAGCAAAGGCACATGACTATTGGGTACAGTCTCCAGCAGCATAGCCAGTTTACTTGTTTTGTATATTGATGAACCCAAGGCTGTATGCTTGTATGCATCTGATAAAACCTGTCTTCTCTGTTAGAAGGGGTAGCCTATGGAAGACAGTATAATTCAGAGCCTCATTTGTAAGATAGAAGCAATTAGAGGAGCCTTGTGTAATCTAAACCTAGAATAGACTTCCAGATAGACTTGCCTGGTCTGCTATTTCTGTCTTCTGCTTTCTTCCTTATTTAGGAGGCTTAAGTAGTTGAAGATGAGAAGAAGTTCATTGAAGGGTCAGTCTGATCCTTTTTCTGCTGATACAGTCAAGACTGTTATTTGTGCACATACTGTTTTTCTCATGAACTAATAATTACTTTGTATTTTTTTCTTATTGCAGAAGTAACAGTGTAATCCTTGCTGATGAAATGGGCCTAGGAAAGACCATCCAGACCATATCATTTCTCTCCTACCTGTTCCACCAGCACCAGCTGTATGGACCCTTTCTTATAGTCGTCCCCTTATCCACTCTCACTTCATGGCAGAGGGAGTTTGAAATCTGGGCACCAGAGATTAATGTCGTGGTTTATATAGGTGACCTGATGAGCAGAAATACGGTATGTAAACAAAAAGAGTGGAAGTAGCATTGTGTTAAACATGGATTTTGGAAATTGGCTGATAATGTTTTATAGATGCATTAGTAAACTCTTGAGTAAAATCATTCATACACACAGGCAGTGATGATGTATGCCTTTAATCCCAGCACTGGGAGGGATAGGTAGTTGGATCTCTGCGTTTGAGGCCAGCCTGGTCTACAGAGCAGGTTCCAGGACAGCCAGGACTATTAAACAGAGAAACCATGTTTTGGGGAGGGGGGAACAAACAAACCAAAAAAACTATTCACACACTGTGTACTATGAGCTCAGTACTTGGAGGTCTGTCAAAGTGCAATTCATACATTCTTTAAAACATTGAACAAAGTGTATACTACTAAGTTTTAAAGCAGCAATAATTGCATGAGAATTTCTTAGTTGGATTGCACTATTTTCTCTTCCTCCCAGTGTCTCACTGTGTAGCTCAGGGTAGCCCCCAACTTGTGGCAATCTTCAGCCTCAGCCCCCTGAGAGCTATGATTATTGGCATGCATTACATCTACTAGTTTGATCTTTGTATTTAAGATTACCTTCCTTATGGAAAATTAATATCTTTGCTATCTTACCCAGAATGTTATTGGGAAGACTTGAATTCTTAGAATTTATTTCCCAGTCTCTTAAAACAGTTTCATAACTTACAAGAAAAAAAATAAAAATAAAGGAAAACAATACATTTCTAGGGCTGCAGAAAAGAGAATTATTTGGTATGAAATATTGACTTGAGCATCATGAAATTAACACAGTGATGTAAATTTGTCTTTGTTTATAAAAAACATTTTTTGAGAAATATGATTTTTGGGGGTACATACTGTGTGCTAGTTCTTTTGCTGGGTGCTTTTATGTGTGTCCTTGTAACCTTTGTGGTCGTCTTCAAAATGGATGGCAGCAAATATCTGACAGCCTGCTAAAGATGACTGTCCAGGAAGTCTCTCTAGTCCATGCTTTTAGACAGCTGAGATGGCATAACTGGAGCTCAGCTCACCAGACACACGTCTGGAGCTTGGCTCTCGTGCCTTTCTATGTGCACATGTGTTTTGGAGATTGCGCATAGTAAGAGTGGGTCACCAGGAATTTTCAAAATTTTAGATAAGTGCTCTAAACACTTTTTCATGGATTCAAACTTGCTGTTATTAAATGCTGTCGTTAAAATGATCTCATGTGGTTGGGTTGAAGCTGTAGCTCTGTGATAGACCCTAGCCTGCTAGACCCTGGGTTTGCTTGCCAGCCCTGCAAGCAAAACAAAAATCATCTGATTATCAAGTCTATTAGGCTTCATTGCCATAAATTTGACTTTCTAAGACTATTTCGAAGACTACAGCAGTTCTTAGTTCCACTAGTTTGTTAGTTCTTAAGGAGAAAGCAAGCAGAGATTTTGCTTTCTACCATGAAATTAGTACTCCTTCTCTTTAGTCTTTGGTGGTAAGCACCTTACTCATTGTCTTTGTTGACTTAGAAAACAGAAAACAAACTGTAAGAACTTTGTTAGTAGTCATTGTATTTGCTGAGTTTCTGTTTCAGTATGCATTCATTAATTTTCCAGTTTCTTTACATTTTCAATATTTCCTACTTACATTAAGTTATATTTTCACTCTGCAAAATTCCTTTTTTTTTAAAATAAAAAATAAAGGCTGGAGAGATGGCTCAGTGGTTAAGGGTATTGGCTGCTCTTCCAGAGGACCCGGGGTTCAATTCCCAGCACCCATATGGCAGCCCTCAACTCCCTGTAATTTCAGTTCCAAGGGACCTGTCACCCATGGCAAAACATCAATGTACATAAAATTAAAAAAAAATTCCTTTTCTTGGGGGATATATCTATTGATTATGAGTAATGAAATTTCTGGCCAACCTACTGATTATAATTTGTTACTTCTTAATAAATATTACCATATGCAAAGAATAACAGAAATTTCATTTCCTTAAGAATAGTTTAAGGGGCTGGGAAACCCTTTATTTAGTTCAAGTCCCCAAAACTTTTTTGTCATTTGGTTTTTCTCGAGACAAGGTTTTTCTGTGTAACAGCCCTGGCTTTCCTGGAACTCACTTTGTAGACCAGGTTGGTCTTGAACTCACAGAGATCCGCCTGTGTCTACAGACTGTTAAGTGTTTGGATTAAAAGCATGTTACATCATGCCCAGCAAGTTTCTGGAGTTTAATTGCTGGTAAATGCTGCACACTCAACAGATCTTTGGGAGAGGGCTGGTTCATTTGCAATGGCAATAAAGTTTTTCCTGCTTTTGATTCTGACTCAGTGTTCTGTGCTTGGATTAAGTCTCTTTAGAGTGCATAGGCTGTTCATTCAATTCTTGTGAGACTTTTTTTTTTTTTTTCATTTTTATTGCATCTATTAAAAGACTTGTTACAAAAATTCCTGAAGTAGATATTGTGTTTTTATTACTATGTTTTTTCTTCTTATAGATAAGGGAATATGAGTGGATTCATTCTCAAACCAAAAGGTTGAAGTTCAATGCGCTTATAACAACATATGAGATCCTCTTAAAAGATAAGGTGTGTAATTAGTAATAAAAAGTTAAGTCTTGTCCATGTGTATCCTATTTCAGTAGTGGCGACTACGCTTCCTCCTTGTCATGTAATTCTTGCTTTGTTTAAAAAGCCAAGCAAACAAACTTAAAATCCTCCTCACTATAAAGTTGTAAGTAGAAGACAACCCTCACAGTTGACTGGGAGCTCAGGTTGCCTTAGTCCAGTTGAGCTGAGCAGGAGGCAGGAGGAAAGGGGATTGAGACTTCACTGAGGTATAGTGCAGCGCACTAGTGGAGAGCTTTTTCTAAAGGTCCTGAGCAATCAGTGCTTTGCTATTCAGTGTGGTGGTTTTGTGTTTCCTGTGTCTCGAGGCTGGCGTGGCAAATAGGCAAGAAAAGCATCTTGCAAAGACAGAATACCATAAAGTTTGGTTTCTGTTTTGTTCAGCATAGCAGTTTCCATCTTCTTGCAGAGCTTGCAGTAGAGGCTTGTGTAAGAGATTCACTTATAGTTGATGAGGTACTCTTGATCTGGCCGTTGGTAGGTCAGGCAAAGAAGCCTAATATATATTTAATTGCTGAAGAATAAATGTGTCTACCTGTGTATCTTTGTGATGGTATGTATTTAGAAATGATTTAATGTGCAAGCACTCTGGGTCCCCTTCTGACCTGGTGGCTCATTCTGTTTGTTTTTCACTTTAGACCGTGCTGGGCAGTATTAACTGGGCCTTCCTGGGAGTAGATGAAGCCCATCGGTTGAAGAATGATGACTCTTTATTGTATAAAACTCTGATTGATTTCAAGTCCAGCCATAGGCTACTGATCACGGGCACCCCTCTTCAGAATTCCCTCAAGGAACTTTGGTCTTTGCTGCACTTTATTATGCCGGAGAAGTAAGCTCCTTCTTCCTGTTTGTTTCAAAAGGTGCTAGAATGTCTGATATGCAAATATTTCCCCCCTTTTTGTATTTTTGAGAAAGGGTCTCATGTAGTCTTGGCTAGCTTGGAACTAACTATGTAGACCAGACTGGCATATATATCATAAGAGATCTGCTTGCCTTTGCTTCCCACATGCTGGCATTAAAGTCTGCACCACCATGTCTGGCAACGTTTTGATGTTCTTAATAGACTTAGCAAAACTGATGGCGTGGGGAATGTGACAGAAGCAACTATATTAACGTCTTACATAATAGAGTGGTAGAAATTAAAGAAATTAGCTGGTTGAGGAGTATATAATTGCCTACCAAAGGTTTGAATTAGTTAAAGCTTTTTGGGAATAATTATTAAGACATATGAGAGTAAGGTGGGGTAGAGATGCTTTTTTTTTTTGAGCTGAGGATCGAACCCCGGGCCTTGTGCTTGCTTGCTAGGCAAGCGCTCTACCACTGAGCTAAATCCCCACCGTGAGATGCTTCTTATATCCAATCCCAACACTTGGGAGGTTGAGGCAGAAGGATTAGGAATCCAATGCCAGTTACATAGTAACTTTAAGGCTACTCTAAGCTCCATGTAACTCTGCCTCAAAAAACATAAAACAAAACCAAACCTCAGTGACATGAGTGAAGTATGTGATATATATAGTCTGATATGCCTTAAACACAGTTTTTGCTAATAGAAACATCAATTTTAGTTCTTATTCAAATCAGCTTGCTTCTTACAGAACTTCTGCTTATCTCTACTAGATAAATTGTATAGGTTAGATACATAGTATATATATTCATTCCACAGTCGTAAAATTATCTGGTGGTTCTCAGTGACAGCTTAGATGAAATCTCAATTCCTTTCTCTAGTGTGGAAGACTGTACTGAGCTGGATCCTGGCTCTACCACTTGTTCCATTACTCATCATGTATCCATTGTCCTGGCCATCTTTCTGTCCCTTCCACATGCTCTTCCATTCCTACTCTGTCTTGTCTGGAATGCTCCTTCTCCTTATTTTTATGTGGCAGCCACCTCCTTTTCTATCCTGTTCTCCCTCCCTCTTTGGTTTGCTGCATAGCACCTCTGTGTCTCCCAGCACTAAATTAGGCGTGTGAGAATACTAGTGGTCTCGGTTGTTACTCATCATTGGTTCCCATTACCTAGAACAGCAACTGACACACAGTAAGCAGTTTAATTACTAATGTGTAATTGACAGGTAAATGTTTTATAATTTACTTGTCTTTATAATGACTAAGGATGTTGAGCATCTTCTCATTTTGTCTTTGACCCTTTGGGCTTCTTTTGTGAAATATTTATTCAGATCTTTTGCTGTTAAGAAAATTAGATTCAAGCTAGCGAGCTAGCTCAGTGGTTAAGAGCACTTGCTCTTGTGAGGATCTGGATTCAGTTCCTAAACACTCTGTGGCGGCTCACAACTGTCTGTAACTCTAGTTCTAGGAAATCTGAAATCCTCTTTTAGCTTCTGCAGGCAATGCATATACTTGGTGCATTAACGTACGTGCTGGCAAACACTTATAAACATAAAATAAAGATAAATAGAATTTGAAAAGCATTGCTTCAACTTTTAAAAATTGATCTGTCAATATATGGGTTGAATAGTTTATTTCTTTAAAAGCACTCTGGATACAAGTGCTCTCGATCAAGCATTTTTGTATAAATAAAGTATGATTGGCTTTTCTTTTATTTTCATGTTGTCTTTTGAAGAGACAAATTTTTATTTATCAAGTGTCGTGTGTGTCAAGACAGGGTTTCTCTGTATTGTTACCTGTCTTGGATCTCACTCTGTAGACCAGGCTGGCCTTGAACTCACAGAGATCTGTCTGGCTCTGCCTTCCAAGTACTGGATTAAAGGCTTGCACCGCCACTCCCTGGCATCATCAAGTTATTTTTTGTGTGGCATGTCTAAAACAGATAGGCTTAGCCACGGGCGATGACGACATTTTTGTTGTAGAAATTTTAGCTGTCACATTAGGTATCTTTTATTTCGAGGCATTTACTATATGAAGTGTGAGGATCTTGATTTATTTTTCTTCACTGAGGAATTGGGAAAGTTGTTCCAGCTTCATTGTTGAAGACAGCATCTTCTTTTGAAATCTTAGTGGAGACAGAAAGGATTTGCTTCTGGTCTGCCAGTCCTGCACAGTGAATCCTTACTTCCATATATCTACACAGCTGTCTTGAGTGTCTACTTCCGAGAAGTGTAAGGATCGGTTTCCTTCTTTCTCAGAACATTTTGTCTACTTATAAAGGCTGTGCATTCTTATTTCAGGATCAGCTCATCAATTTCTGGGGGAAGAGCCTACTGCAATTTTGTTGGGATTGCATTGAATCTTACATATCAGTTAAGGGATTGTTGTTAATCAATAATAATGGCGCCTTCAAATCCATGGCCAAAGAAGGTTTTCTCTTTACTGTGTAATTTTTCTCAGTAGTGTTTAGTAGGTTCATTGTTACAGTCTTAAACTTCTTCTATTGAATTTACTTTTTAACTTTTGATTACATTTTAGGATGTTTAGTTGTTTCGGTAAGATGCTGGGGATGAACCCCTCTTGCTGTTGAGTAGGTCAGTGCTCTTGGCTGAGCTCACCATCCTGAGTCCTCTCACCCTGTTTTTTTCATCTCATTTTTATTCTGTACTAGAGTCCAGAGCTACACTTAGAGAGAACTGCAGTTAGAGTCTAGAGCTACACTTAGAGAGAACTGCAGTTAGAGCCCAGAGCTACACTTAGAACTGCAGTTAGAGTCCAGAGCTACACTTAGAGAGAACTGCAGTTAGAGTCCAGAGCTACACTTAGAGAGAACTGCAGTTAGAGTCCAGAGCTACACTTAGAGAGAACTGCAGTTAGAGTCTAGAGCTACACTTAGAGAGAACTGCAGTTAGAGTCTAGAGCTACACTTAGAGAGAACTGCAGTTAGAGCCCAGAGCTACACTTAGAACTGCAGTTAGAGTCCAGAGCTACACTTAGAGAGAACTGCAGTTAGAGTCCAGAGCTACACTTAGAGAGAACTGCAGTTAGAGTCCAGAGCTACACTTAGAGAGAACTGCAGTTAGAGTCCAGAGCTACAGAGACTAAAGCAGTGGTTTTCAACTGTGGTCGGGAGCCTTTAGGGGTTGAATGACCCTTCGATGGGCTGCCTAAGACCACCAGAAAACACAGATATTTACATTATGATTCATAGCCATAGCACAATTATAGTTATGAAGTAGATATTTACATTAAAATGCAACTATTTACATTATGATTCATAACAGCAAAATTACAGTTATGAAGTAGTAACCAAAATGATTGTATGGTTGGGGCTCACCACAGCATAAGGAACTGTATTAAAGGGTTGCAGCGTTAGGAAGGTTGAGAACCACTATCTACAGCTCTGGTTGAGTATAGAACTGTGGTGAGAGTCTAGAGCTATACTTAGGATATAGAGATACAGCTGAATGTAGAGCTATGTTTGAGTGTTACATATTTATCTGATACTCATAAATTTGCCCCTATAACTTTTTTGTGTTACCAGTTTTCTTTGTATTTTTATTTAGGGGACCATATTTCTGCAGGTACAGGTTTTTAAGTGTCTTTCTTATGTGAATGCTTTTTATATCTTGCCTTACTTAATATACTGTAGAATGTCAGTGTTGAATAGAATTGGTGGAAGCAGAACATTCCATACAGGTCTTTGTTTTTTTACATTTTGGTTAGGTTGAGGCAGTTCTTGGACATAAATAAAGATTTGGCTGAACCCGTTCCTGTCATTTGACTTCTTGTTTTCATGTTTCATGTCCATTCCTGTTTCTCCTTTACTGCCTTGCTTAGTATTTACAGTTTTAGAGTACTATTTCACTCCTCTCTTCATTAGTGTTACCGTTTTAAAATTGTTTATTCATGGATTCGCTAGGGATTTTGTATTGTAGTCTAATCTTCAGGTTAATGCCAACTTAATTCTTAAAAAGTATAACAACTTTGTTCCACAATGACTCTACTTTAAATTCTCATTATGTTATAAACTCAAGAACACAACAGGGAAATTACTGTTTTTAAGGAAACATTGAAGAGAGAAAGATAACATGTGTTTTTATCATTTCCAGGTGATCTTTATTTCTTCCTGTGGAGGGTTTTCTTTTAGCTCAGTGTTTCTTGTAAGGCAGATCTATAAGTGGCATATTTATTGTCTTTATTTACTGCTGGTTTGTTTGTTTGTTTGTTTTTGAGCTGAGGATCGAACTCAGGGCCTTGCGCTTGCTAGGCGAGCACTCTCTACCACTGAGCAAAATCCCCAACCTCGCACTGCTGGTCTTTTAAAAAAACATTGATTTTTATTTTATTTTATTTTTTTATTTTAGTTCTGCCTGCATATATGTCTTCAGGCCAGAAGAGGGCATCAGATCTTGATACAGATGGCTGTGAGCCACCATGTGGTTGCTGGGAATTGAACTCAGGAGCTCTGGAAGAGCAGTCAGTGCTCTTAACCTCTGAGCCATCTCTCCAGCCCTAAAAAACCATTTTTATTTGTGAGAATGTTTACGATCTTCTGATGGTGGATTGAGACACGCCACCATGGTGACTAAGCTAGCTTCACTACAGTGGTTACTTGAGCAGATCGCAGTCAGGCTGACCCTCCTTCCTTCTCTGCCTTCCTTCCCTTCCCTTGTCTTCCCCCTCTTCTCTTCCCTCCCGTTTTACTCTCTCTTTTCTTCCCTCCCACCCTTCTCCCCCGTCCCTCACCACAGTATCTTTCTGGGAGGAGAGTTCCCCTGCACCCTGCCTACAGTGCTGTCTCATAGTACTGGGCTTCTTCTCATCCTTGGGTTGGCTTGGACACCCCCACCCCCCACCCCAGCTGCCTCGTGTCATTTTCCTTGGGGGAAATCTAGCGTCACTCTTGGCTTCTACCCACTGCAGGCCAGCTGTCACAACTAAAAATATCCACAGACGTTACTAGTGTCTCCCTTGGGGAGCGAGGGGTCACCATCGACTGGGCCGCTTTCCTGGCTGCCAGCTTTCCATTATTTGCTGCACGTGTGTCCTTTCTCATTGCTGTTCTTTGTCCCCTCAACTCACTGGTCCCCCTGTCTTCCCTGGAGATCACAGTCAGCAGTGACCGCCGTATCAGTTAGTTTACCCAGTTTCCCATATCCGAGAAAAGCAGCTTCAGAGAGGGTTGATGGTGCTGCTTACAGTTCTAGCACGCAGCCCATGGTGGCAGGGGAGCCGTGGTGGCTGCGGCGTGAAGCAGCTGATCACATTGCATCAACAGGACACAGACAGCCACGAGTGCTGTGCTCAGCCCCCTTTCTCTTGCCAGGGCCAGTGTCCACATGCTGAGCCACCTGTGTGTGAAAGTTTAGACTTACATTGTACTTTTTCTCTTCTCTTTTACTGAAGATTCAGGGATGGACAAGTTTTGCCTTTCCTTGCATGAGGGATTGGAAGTTGTTGTTTTTTTAATCCCCTCAAACCCCCCCCCCCCCCCCCCGTTCAGTTCTTATTTTGTTGTGAAAATGCTCTTCCTTCCCTGTGGGTAACTAATGGTGACAATTTCATCTATAGGTTTGAGTTTTGGGAAGATTTTGAAGAAGACCATGGAAAGGGGAGAGAGAATGGTTATCAGAGTCTTCATAAGGTACTAGAGCCTTTCCTTCTTCGGAGAGTCAAGAAAGATGTGGAGAAATCCCTTCCTGCCAAAGTGGAGCAGATTCTCAGGGTAGAGATGTCAGCCCTTCAGAAACAGTATTATAAGTAAGTTCCTGCCATGAGGTAAATAATTCATAAGTAATCCGTGCCTTTTAAAAAGTAAAATCTGAACATAGTTTGGTTTTTCTGTTTGTTTGTTTTTGTCTTTGTTTTTAAAATTAAGTTTATAACCTTGCAGATCTTGGCAAGTGCTCAAGAGTAAAGTTTTCTATTTTTTTATTTTGTTTTTTGAGGCAGGACCTCTCTATGTAACTCTAGCTGGCCCTGAACTCAAGAGTTCCAGCTGCCTTCAGAGTACTAGGACCAGGCCTAGCTCTAAGCTTTGCTTTCTTAGAGCAGTAGGAATTGAACTTCAGCCTTGGGCTGGCTAGATAACAACTGAGCTTTGTTCGTAGACTCAGCACAGGATTAAATTGAAATTCATAATCAATTAGGAAAAAAAGGGAAGTTGTTTTTATTTGCATAAGTGAGAATTTACACAGTACTTTCTCTTACATAAATGACCCAGAGTTTGTCAATCAAAACATTTTGGGGGAGGGTTTTATTTATTTTATGTTGTCTGTATATGAGTGTTTTGCTTGCATGTATGTATATGTACCACATGCATCCCTATTGTCTGCAGAGATTAGAAGAGGGTATCAGATCTCCTGGAACTGGAGTTAAGGATGCTTATGAACCACCAAGTGGGTCCTGGGCCCCAAACCCAGGTCCTCTGCAAGATCAGCAAGTGCTCTTGACTACCAAATCAACTCTCCAGCCCCTAATTTTTAGTGCTAATAGTCCTATACTAAGCAGGTGTTGGTTAAGCGAGACAATGTTTGTTTTCCATTCAGTAACTCTCCTATGAAGTTTTTAATGCTAGGCATTCTTCTAGCTGTTTGGGAAGGATGAAGATGAATGAAACATGTCCCTTCTGGAGCCTTGCTGTATCCTAGAAACAGGTCATTGCAGTGCAATCTCATTGAAAGTTCAGCAGAGGTAGCACTCACCGTAGTACAGAGTGAGCACTCCTTCCTTTCTAGCATTCCAAGCAGCACAGGCAAGCCACATTTTTGGCTTACCGTTTTGTACAGAAATTCAGGAATAAGGTAGCATAAAATGTACTTGTTATGAGCTTTCACATTTAATTTTTGTAAATATGATGCCTTTATATATATATATATTTGCATGTTTCTGGGAGATCAAACTCGGTGTCACATGTGCTGGACAGACACTGCTGACCTATAGGTGACCCTAAGTCCCCATTTAACTTTTAGAGATATTATTATAGGGAGTTTGAAATATAAGAAAAATAGTATGGTATTTACTCATCTGCTCATAATCTAGCTTCAGTGGTTATTAACTCATGGCCATTAATTAATTTACCCATATCTTTTCTTCTACTCCAGTCTTAGTGTGTGTCTCTAAAAGAGAAAGACTTCTTATTCTTCAAAAATTTGCTGTGTTATCATACCTAAAAGTAGTTAATGATTCCTTAACCATTTAATAATATCCGCAGAGCATAGAGGAATTGAGAAATAAGATACAGGGATGGGATAGTCAGAACTAAGGATATATAAATAAGCCATATGGAAACCCACGAATTTGTAAGCTAATTAAAAAAAAGTATACATATACATACAAACATGTACAGATATGTGTATGAGTGTCTATGTAACCTTCTACAATTGTCTTCCTTTAGTGTTGTGATCAGTGAGGTTGACGTACCCAGTAGGATCATTGAACTTTTTTTTTTTTTTTTTGGTTTTTCGAGACAGGGTTTCTCTGTGTAGCTTTGGAGGCTGTCCTAGATCTCACTCTGTAGACTAGGCTGGCCTCAAACTCACAAAGATCCACCTGGCTGTGCCTCCTGAGTGCTGAGATTAAAGGCGTGCGCCACCACCGCCCTGTGTCATTGAACTTTTTACTTCTGCATGGAGATGTGAATGATCACGATTAGGTGGTAGATAGAAAGTAAAAGTCTCTCTGTCCTTTAGCTTTTATGTCTTATGGTACCATGAACTTTGTGTATTTGAACTAATGTTTTCAATTTGCAGGTGGATCCTGACCAGGAATTACAAGGCTCTCGCCAAAGGAACAAGGGGCAGCACATCTGGCTTTCTTAATATTGTGATGGAGCTGAAAAAATGCTGCAATCACTGCTACCTGATCAAAGCTCCAGAGGACAATGAAAGGGAGAACGGCCAGGAGGTCCTTCAGGTGCTGCTCCTTCCTCATGCTTCTTCCTGCCTTCTCCAGAGTGACGGAGGCTTGCTTAGATTCTGTTGTAGTCCAAGTGCTCCTTCTCTTCCTTGATTACCCTTCAAGGCACATCAGCAGAAGCTTCCAAAAACATGAGACAAGCCAGACATGAGCACTGGTGCGGGCTTGATGGGGATGTGGTGGAGGCAGAAGGGTCTGAGGGTGAGGCCAGCTTATTCAGGGGTCACTTGGGCTGCATCGTGAGACCTCGTCTCCAAACGAACAAAAATGATGAGGAAACTTGAGTAGAATGCAGGAAGTATTGTACTATAGATGCCATGTTTAAAGACCATTTCAGCAGTGCTGTGTTTGAGTTAATGACTGAGACGTCTTCTGAATCTTCAGTCCCTAATCAGGAGCAGTGGGAAGCTGATTCTGTTAGACAAACTGTTGACAAGACTCCGAGAAAGGGGAAACAGAGTCCTGATCTTCTCTCAGATGGTGAGGATGTTGGATATTCTGGCCGAGTACCTGACTATCAAACACTATCCTTTCCAGGTAAGGTGGCTCAGGAACTGGGCTTACACAGTCTAGCTGTCTGTCCCCTCTCTCTTCTCCACTTTCTTGGAGTTGGAGACAAGTTTTCTTACCTGAAAAACATCTGAAATTAAGGTTCTAGGAAGGCCACAGTTTTTCTTCATGCCTTTAGACTACTGTATGATGAGAATGAACATGTGAAGGTCATTCTTTAAAACAAAACAAAAAAACCCCTCTCTTTTTTTTTCTTTCTTGTTTTTTTGAGATGGCATCTCACTATATAGCCTTGGCTGTCCTGGAACTTAACTGTGTAGACCAGGCTGGCCTCAAAATCACAGAGATCTTCTTGCCTATGTCTCCCAAGTGCTGGGATTAAAGGTGTGTGCTACTATGCCCAGCAACTGTTACTATTAGAATTGAGTGAGCGAGGACACATGCATAGCATTTGTGTGCCGTGGTGCCTGTGTGGAGATCAGAGGATAACTCTGAGCAGTGGTTTCTCTCCTGCCACTATGCTCTGAGCTCAAGCTCAGTTCCTTAGGCCTGTGTGACAGATGCTTCCTACCCGCTGAGTGTAGCTATGAACATTAACATTAAGGATAAGGTGATAGGAAAGATTGGCAAGAGAAAAGTGTCTGTCCTATCTATCCGTGTCTGTTGTCAACATTGACAGAGGTAAATGTGAACCTGATTATAGGATCCCAAATCCTAAGAAGAAAAGAGGCAGCGTTGTTTTATCTTAACCCTGTAGAGTAGGACCTTGGTTTGAGGCTGGGAGCAAAGCAGGAGTTCTTGAAACATCCTGGTCCCCAGAGCAAGTTGTAGTGACTTCTCAGTAGACTTGTCTCAGTGTTCCTTATTACTGTGACTTGTAGGAGGACTTTCTTATTTCAGATACTGGCTGTGAACCTGCCTTTGCAAATGCCTTTGGGTCCCTCCCGGCTGTGCAGATTTATTGTAGATAAAGGGAGTAGTAGTAGTTGTAGAGAGTGCAGGGGCTCCCATCTGTAGATCTGTTGTTTGGGTGGCTATGGCCTTCATGACCTTGGGGAGATGGTGATCTTTGCAGTCTCTGCTTGGATCAGCTTGACCTTTTATAAGTTCAGTGTTTCAAGAGATGATTTTAAGGGATGAAGTGTGAAAGTAGTTCTACATACTGAGAAATGCCTTTTATGTACAGCATTCAGTATCTGCTTTGTATGTATTGAATATTTTCTGTATGGTGACAGTTTTGTACCTGGAAGTGACATATTTTCTAACTAAAAAAAAAAAAACAAACAAAAAACAAACAAACAAACAAACAAACAAAAAACTTCTTCTCCGAGTTTGAGGCCAGCCTGATCTATAGAGTGAGTTCTAGGACAGCTAAAACTTCACAGAGAAATCCTGTCTTGAAAAAACAAAGAACAAAGCAAAACGAACAAATAAAAACCTCTATGCACAGATGAGTGCCTGAGGCTCAGGTGGTGATACAGTTTTACTATTTGAACACTTTATAGTGACTTTAGAATGTAAATTTTAGAAAAAGCTGGCATATATGATTATTTAATTTGAACATTTTCAGTCGTTTTCAAATGTTATGTTTTGGTTTGTCTAGCACTCAGTGTTTTTGGCCATATTGCTCTAAAAAGTATTGTTTTTCTGTGGGAGCCACTTATTAAGTGACTAGAGGTACTATCTCCTCATCACACAGGCTGGGTTTTCATCTCTCTCCTTGTAGGTTTTGGCAGACATTCTGATCCTTGGGTAAGACTAGATAGTCCTTTGAATCAGAAACTTCTGACCTTGAGTTTGTAACTGGAGAGCTTGGGTTACATCAGCCATGCTATTTACACAGGACCCCTTCCTAGTACTTTGCCAATGATTTCCAGTTATTTTTACTTAGTATGTGTCTGAGAGACTGAGGTTTCAAGTCTGATGTTCTATTCTGAGTGAGCTGATCTTCCTCACTTAAGATTTTTCCTCTGGTTTATTTTTACAGCGCCTGGATGGTTCTATCAAGGGAGAAATCCGAAAACAGGCATTGGATCACTTCAATGCAGATGGTTCTGAGGTACATTATGCATGGCTTTATTATTTGGACGACTTGGACTTTGTATAGGGGGACATCTTTCCAGCTTAATGTATTCTGTTTCAGAAACATTTTGTAGCAGACTTCTGTCTTGACAAGAACAGGAAAGCCCTACTATAGAAGAGGCCTTATTTGTTGTCACTCACCATGCAAGCATGTACATGCTTCCCTAGCTCCCTTGGTCTGAACTAGTCGTGTTTTCTACTGGATTACCAAACTTAGGGGTTTGAAAGAACAGCAAGGCAAGGGCACAGCGGGCCAGGCCAGTTGTGTTAACTTTGATGCACATGTTGTCAAAGGTTCTTCTCTGCCCTGTCCTGGTGCTGATGCTTGAACAGTGTGTCTGCCAAGGTTCAGTTATGTTAGACTGAATGGTGGGATGTAGCCCTTGCTCTTTCTCTGTCTGCTTCATAGCTACAATTTTACATTACTAACTGTTCTGCTTGGAATTGGTTTTGCAAAATGTTTTGGTTTGGACACACCTATATCAGAACTACTTTAACCAAGTTGGAAACCCTGAGTATATATAGTCTGCATATCAATTGGTCAGGTGTCAGATTTAGGAGAAGTGTGGAAGAGCTTTCGTGTAAGAGACACTAGTACCATGTAGGACAAAGGGTTCAGTGGAGTCAGCCTAGCAGTGTTCTGGACAGAATTCTAGTTTCTAGACGCATAGGTTTCTTTTTTAACAATTTTATGTTCTGCTGCCTAAAGGGTTTTAAATTTAAACTCAGTGCCTCTTTCATTATTTCAGAATGATAGGCCGTCTGTCTCTGAATTTCTAGGTGGTCCTAGTAAGACAGTGTTCTGGATGCTTCCTTCTCTGAAGGGCGATGATGTATTGAGGACTAAGACTGCAGAGTTAGACTGTGAGAAACGTTAGTTTCGTCTCTCTTTCTCCGATTTCTTTAACTGTAAAATTGAAGTGGATCCAGGCCTTACTTTGTAATATTGCCATGAGGATGAAATGTAGTAAAAAATGAAGTGCTCATCACATTTCTTGGCATGTAATAGGCACTCAATAAAATACCAGCAATTTTTTATTGTAATGTTTATCTACTCTGTTTCCTTGTCTTAATTTAAAAGATGATGTGAGTTAAATACTTTATTTCCTTTTCAGAGAAAATCCGAAGTTTATTTTTTTTATGTAGTTTTATTTTTTGGTTCTCATTCTCTGATAGCCATATATACAGTATGGTTTCTTTGAGGTTCTACAGCCTTTTAAAGTTAATTTTAGAGTTGATCTGGGGAAGGTACTATATGCCCACTTATCAGATGTTGTAGATGGTGAAGAATACCTAAATGTATCCTTGACCCTAGTGACACAGTCTTCACACATTGCTGTCTGTATCTGTACAGATTGAACCATTCATCACAATGCATCTACCTGATTGTAACCTTTTTTTTCTTTTTGGTTTTTCGAGACAGGGTTTTTCTGTGTAGCTTTGCACCTTTCCTGGAGCTCACTTGGTAGCCCAGGCTGGCCTTGAACTCACAGAGATCCGCCTGGCTCTGCCTCCCGAGTGCTGGGATTAAAGGTGTGCACCACCACCGCCTGGCCTGTAACCTTTTTTTAAAAAAAATATTTATTATTCTTTTATATACATTGGTGTTTTGCCTGCATGTATATCTATGTGAGGGTGTCAGATCTTGGAGTTACAGACAGTTGTTAGCTGCCATGTGGTAGCTGGGAATTGAATTCAGGACCTATGGAAGCGCAACCAGTGCTCTTAACCTCTGAGCCATCTCTCCAGCTCCCTAATTGTAATCTTGCTGTACATGATTTTAGCTTCTTTTGGTCAAAATTATACTTGGATGGTTTCCCCATGTTATTAAGAAGCCTTGGGGATATCCCCCACTTCCTACCCCCGCTATGGGGCCAAACCCAGGTCCTTGTGCATGCTAGACACTTTGCTGCCAAGCTACATCCCTAGCCCAGCACCTTAGAGTTTGATTCTTAGTGTTTTTCATGCCTCTGCTGTTACTTTTGTTGTATGTGGGTGACTCCTTCGCCTGTACATGTGTTCATATTCCATATACGCCTGGTGCCCGAGGAGCCCAGAAAAGGATGCTGGAAGCCTTGGAACTGGAGTTACAAATGGTTGTGAGCTGACATGTGGGTGCCAGGAACTGAACTTGGGTCTTTTACAAGAACAGCAAGTACTCTGAACCACTGAGGTAGCTTCCAGCCCCTGCTGTTTCTTTAGCCATTTTATTATTGTTTTTATTTTATTTATTATTGTGTCTTGATGCATTTTGTTTACTTTCCTAAAACAATTTATAATTATATGGCCTATGTACAAATACTCCTATTTTAGATTACTGTTAGCAGTGTCAAGCTTCATAATCTTTTTAACCATTATTTTGATAATATACATAAACAACATGCAACTTACATTATCTTTGTGACACTGAAAATTGTTCATGAGACAGTGTGATGTTCAGATGTCATTTACAGTTTAGCATCTTACCCCAGGCTGTTTGCTGTGGCTCTCTAGGACTTTCTAAGAGAGGCATCCATGTAGTATTTGTATTCTCAGCTGGTGACTAATTTTTATTATGATTAATTGAAATTCTTGGAAGGTAGCTGTCTCCCAGTTTGTGTTTTCATGGCTTAATGCAGTTGATTATGACTGTTAGAATGTGAAGAACTTTCTGCTCTTTCTGTCTGCCTGCCTGTTTGTATTTGTCTGTCTGTCATCTGTTAAATATATCCATTTATTGAGGTTTATTGCCCAAGTCAGCAATTTATTTACTTAGTCATTTTGTTTTGTTTTTAGAGACAGAGTCTTTTGTAACCCAGAGTGGTCTCAAACTCAGTATATAACTGTGGACAGCCTTGAAATCCTGACCCTCCTGCCTCTTCTTCCTGAGTGCTGAGTGCATGCCACTATACTTGACCCCAGGCCAGTTTTTGAGTGGTAGTTTTGTACTCAGAAGGCATCAATTTTTGCAGGCAGGTGAAATGGCTTAGCATACTTACACACACATACACTAAATAAAATGTACAAAAGAAAGAATGGAAAAGAAAAAAGAATGTCTCAGCTTTTGATAGAGATAATCATATGCTCTGAAAATAGTGATATTAAGCTTTTTTACATGGCTGTGCAGTTTACCTTCCCTTTGTCCACATGTTTTCCTGAACACTCACCTAGAGAGATTAGGCAGGATGCCATATTGCTATGGAAACTAGAAGATGTTAGGGCCGGGTCTTTGCCACACACAGTGGTGATGGTGGTTCTCGTGCTTCTCAACAGTCTTGTTTCATGAGTTTTGCTGTTTTCCTCACTGCCTAACAAATGGATTTACTAACACCTTACATGCGCAGTCTCCCTTTTCCCAGAAAGCATGCATTTGGGTAGCTTGCTAAAACAGCCGCACAAAGGCTGAGCGTGTGTGCTGCTTTTGGTTAACCTGTTGCATACACTGGTTTTAACTGGGACATGATTCCCTGTCCTTGCTGTCTTACTGGATTCTGCTTTTCTTCTTTTTTCCCTGCACTGACACTCCTCTTAATCAAATGGAAACCCTCTGTGTCTCAAGTCCTTTTAGCCTCCATAAAGTTTGTCCACCATCCCTCACTTTTCCTCACACCTGCAGGGCTTTCCGGGTGTGAGGGCTTATTGGACTATGAGAGTGTCTCTGACAAGGCCACTGCATAAAGTAGTATATTGCATTGTGTACAGGACTTCTGCTTCCTGCTCTCCACACGGGCTGGGGGCCTAGGAATCAATCTGGCTTCAGCGGACACAGTTGTCATCTTCGACTCTGACTGGAACCCCCAGAACGACTTGCAGGCACAAGCCCGAGCACATAGAATCGGTCAGAAGAAGCAGGTCAGTGGGTTCGGTCTCTGGCAATCAGTTGGGCCTGCAGGCAGAGGTTTAGTCTTACCCAGAAGACTGTTTGTACGATGTTTGTTTCCCTATTGCATTGCCTTCTCTTTATTAACTTGTCTTTGGGCCTCCTAGTGTAGACTCTTAACCTATCTGTATTTGAAAAGTACATGACGGGGGTTGGGGATTAAGCTCAGTGATAGCAGGCACAAGGTCCTGGATTTGGTCCTCAGCTGAGCAATGACAAAACAATAACAAAAAATAGGGTAACTGAAAAGTATGTCATGAGTGACTTTCTACATAGTCACCAGGAAAGATGTAGGAGGAGACTTAGAGCTGAGCCTTTCCTGTGTTAAGAGCATGGCTAACTAGTCAGGGCAGTTAGTCTTCTCCATAACCATGTAATCTGCAACGTGTTGGAAAGCCATAGGCTTAGGTTTTTGTTTGGTTTGTCTGTGACTCTCAAAGATTGCTTTCCTATTGGCTAGCTTAAAAGTTCATATGTGGCTAGTGATTCAGATTTTGTGAAGATTGTTAGGAAGATGTTGGTCAAGAAGCAGGCTGTGGTTCTGTAGAAGCATTTCTCTCTAGGAGTGTAGCCCATTACAGATAACACACATTCTGCACTCACATCTTTGCCTGCTTGGACCAGCAGGTGTAGTCATAATGTGTACAAGAGAACAGGTGACTTTTCTTCTCCCTCTTGAATTTTGACAGAAGTAATTTTTGCTTTAAATGGAAATGAACATAACATTTCCCTTTTTTATAGGTGAATATTTACCGCTTGGTTACAAAGGGGACTGTGGAAGAGGAGATCATAGAACGGGCCAAAAAGAAGATGGTGTTAGACCATCTGGTGATTCAGCGCATGGACACCACTGGCCGGACAGTCCTCGAAAACAACTCAGGAAGATCCAAGTAAGTGCAGAAAGCCCAAGAGACGGAGCCAAATTGTTTCCACCAGGATTTGATAGGCTTTCGTAGGGTTTCACCACAGGAAGTATCTGTCCACTCTTGATGCTGTAAGGATGCTGCTGCCCTTCCCTGCCCCCATTTATTTTCATGGATGTGTGTTTCTGCATGTGGAGGTTGGAAGCAAGAATTGGTTTTCTGCTTTTGTCATGTGGTTTCTGGGGACCAAACTCAGGTTGTCAGGCTTGGAACAGAGGCCCTTACTCACTGAACCAGAAGAAGGCTTCCATCATATGGGATAGGGGAATGAAGAGAGGTAGTCTCAGCGTGGCAATAAGATGCCTTTTCTCACTGAGCCATCCCTCCAGGCCCTGCTTGAGATCACAACCGTGTTTCACTCCCACAGCTCTAATCCTTTTAATAAAGAAGAGCTGACCGCCATCTTGAAATTTGGAGCAGAGGATCTCTTCAAAGAAATTGAAGGAGAGGAGTCAGAGCCTCAGGTAATCAACTCAGAGCCTGGAAAGGTACTTTTGTAGCCACTATGGGAATCAATATGAAGGGTCTCAAAATTACAAATGGAACTGCCATATGCTCCAGCTGTAGCACTCCTGGGACTATACCCAAAGGGACCATAGTGAGGTGCCACCAAGATGCTTCCTAGCCATGCTCACTGAGCACTGTTGACAATTCTGAATTGATGAATCAGCCTGGGTGTCTACAAAGCTCCATTGTGTCAGTGCATATGTGAAGTTACGTCATTTGTAGGAAACTTTGATCTGGAAGTCATCACTTCAATGAAATGAGCCAGATTCAAAAAGACAAATGTCACATGTGTTCACGAGTACTGTTCAAGTATATGATTTCCTTAAAAGGAAATGTAGTTGTAAAATCCATCACTTTTTTTTTTTTTTTTTTTTGGTTTTTCGATACAGGGTTTCTCAGTCTCTGTGTAGCTTTGCGCCTTTCCTGGGACTCACTTGGTAGCCCAGGCTGGCCTCAAATTCACAGAGATCTACCTGCCTCTGCCTCCTGAGTGCTGGGATTACAGGCGTGCACCACCACCGCCCGGCTAAATCCATCACTTTTAAAGTAAAGATGCACTATTAGAAAAATGTTTTTTAAAGGATATTTTGTGAGCATATAATTTTGCAGGAAGCAGATTCCTTGTTAGTTTTTTTTTTTAATTTTTTTTTTTTTTTTTTTAAATTATCTGTACAGAAGAGGGCACCATATCTCTTTACAGATGGTTGTGAGCCACCATGTGGTTGCCGGGAATTGAACTCAGGACCTCTGGAAGAGCAGTCAGTGTTCTTTACCTCTGAGCCATCTCCCCAACCCCATTGTTAGAGATTTTTATCAAGAAAGTAATTATTTGAAGGCACAGGGATTCTTTTTTTCCTTGCCAAGCTAAAGCTCTTATGACATTAAAGAGGAAAGGGTATGGCACTGAAGGACTCTGCATTTTTCCATAGTTTCCTTTCTTAGGACTTCTTGAATTTCGTCTCATCCTTTGATTAAATATCAGTGTGAAGTGTTAGGCATGAACAACATAGACTGAGGCTGTGAGAGTGAATAGGATGTGGTAGGGAAGCTGTCTGGGGCGCACACCTGATGCTTTAGTAATGCTGAGACTATTGCTCCTCACTGTGCCTGTGTGGTCTGTGTTCCTTCAGGAGATGGATATAGATGAAATTTTGCGCTTGGCTGAAACCAGAGAGAATGAAGCGTCGACTAGTGCAACAGATGAGCTTCTGTCACAGTTCAAGGTGGGCAGACGTGGTGGGAGCCAGCACCCGCCGCTGACTTAGTAACAGTGACTCCCGCGTCTAGAGCACTTGTTTTTGTACTAGGCTTGCTGTTTCCTGTGCCTGAATTAACTCACGCTCAATGTTAGTAACAATATAAGCAAAGGCCTGGAAGTATGCAGGGACATAGGAAACATTCATGATGCCATTTGCCAAAGAGATGTCAAAGACATGGGAATTGTTGGTGACAGTTGGGAGATGCCTAATAACTTGGTTAAACCTTTTTTCCCCTCTTTTCTTTCCCTCTCCACTCTCCTTCCCTTTTCTCCTATTCCTTACCCTCTGCCTTCTTCCCTCCCAAAGGGAAATAAAGGGTTGTGGAATCATGGCTGAATATAGAAACTGTGGACACCAGATGAATGGGAAGTGGCATCACTGAGTATAGGTGTTTATTAAAAGGTTTAGGAGAGGTAATTATGTATAACAGACAGCAGGACTAAGTGAGCTAAAATCTTTAGAAAGATGTTGCTACTGTATTTCTAGGTTGCAGGAAGAACTTGAGGATAGGCAGATCCTGAAGAGACCTAAGAAGGAAGAAAGCTGATGGCGCATTGCCCCAGAGGAGGCAGGGAACAATATAATCTAAAGCATACCTTCAGAATTTGGTTGGAAAGAAAATGGAACTGATCACGTCAGTGAAGAGGAGGGGAAATCTGAGAAGTCAGTCTGTGACTGTAGTTCTGCCGAGAGGCGGAAAGCACTGGGGCAGCTGTGGGTTAGACTGTGAGTGTGGGGCGAACTTGATAGGCAGTCATCTAGATCTAGATGGGTCTTTGCTGTGGAGCTGCTCAACAGGATCACGTGACTTTCTCTGGCACTACTTGGTGTTGGAGAGATTGGGTCCCTTAGCAATCCTAGGATGGGAGGGAGGTTGGTCTGGAGGGCACAGGGGAATCAGAATAGCAAGTGGTTTCAAAACGCACGTGGGAACCCGGCTGATTCTGTGCAGGTTAAAGAAGCAGGAGAAGGTTGAAGGTTCCAGTAGTGTTAGGGACAGTAGGCTGGTTGGCGCTGAGGGAGAAGTGGTGTGTTCTCACTGGAAGCAGGGCTTTGTTGTCTGTGCTCCCTGGTTGGCTAAGGTGGATTGTCTTCATGCAAGACTGAGGAGGGGGCTGGGCAGAGTGGTCCAAGAGCTCTTGGAATACAATTCCCAGAATTCGTTCTGGGATGCAGAGGACAGGGTGGAAAGATAAAGGATAAATCACTGTGGCTTGTCTTAAATTTGGTGTCTTATAACAGTATCATAGACTGGTTCATCTAAATAAGAGACATTTATTTCTTGTAGTCCTGAAGGTTTCTGAGATCATGGTCCCAACATGTTGAGGTTCTGTGAGGTCTGTCATCTGACTAGCATATTGCTGTCTTCTTACGTTCTCACAAGGCATAGCGAGGCCCGAGAGCTCTGTCCCTTGTGTATGTAAGGTGACAGCTAATCCTGCCATGAGGACTGCATTATCCTGAGCTAATCACTTCCCAAGGACCCCTTCCTAGTATTGCCAGATACTGGCATCAGGATTTCAGCACTAATTTCTTTTAGTTGTAGTTGTGCAGGGATTTGAACCCAGAATCTCACATGTGCTATGCAAACATTCTGCCACTGAGCTATAACCCTAACCCTGCAACATATGAATTTTTGAGGGGACACAAACATTGAACCTGATTCTACCTCTGTGACTATCCTCACAGTTAAACAGATGTGATTTTATGATATTTTGATTAGAATCTTACATGATTATTTCGATACAGAAAAATTCCACATGCTGTAAGGTATTCAGATACAGTCAGCATAGTGCTGGGTACTGTTCCTTCCTGAGTCCTTTTTGTCCTATGTTTTAATACTTGGGGAAATAGGATTAACACGAGAGGCCTGCTTACCCTCAGCCTTTCTGTTTATGGAGTGAGTACTTCAGCACAGTTGGTGTTATTTTTCTCCTTAATCCTTTGTCTCAAGCCTTGATTTAGTGTGTTGGAAACAGCAATTTAAGAAAAAAAACAAGGTTACCATTTTATTTAGCAATAACAGCACTTGTGTTATTCTTTGCTATTTTTGAAATATTTTAAAGTATGTGATACACATTAACTCCTTTGATATTTACAGCACGTCTGTGAGGAAGTATGCATTGTATTTACAGTTGGCTGAACTAATGTACAGGAAGGCTGTCACCTTCCTTCCTTCCTTCCTTCCTTCCTTCCTTTTTCTTTTTCTTTTTCTTTTTCTTATTTTTTTTTTTTTTCAATAGGGTTTCACTATGCAGTACTGGCTGTTCTAGAACTCATTCTATAGACCAGGCTGGCCTCAAACACAGAGATCTAAAGAGCTGGGATTAAAGGTGTATTGTACCACCAGCACCACCCAGGGAGGCTGTTAGTTTCTTTATATGACACATAAGTGCAGCTGTGATCATTTCCCAGGCAGAATGTTTGGCCCATCACTCACAATACTACCTTTGGAAAAATTAATTCCCAGCTACATGACATACCAACTTATATTCATATTTATGTTTATTGTTTTTATTTGACTCCTTAAAAATTCCAGACCTACAGCCCCCAGGATAGCTCACTGAGTAAAGGTGCTTGTTGCCAACCTGAGTTCGGTTCCTGGAGTACACATTGTGGAGGAAAGAGCTGACTGATACAGGTTGTCCTCTGACCTTCACAATAGGTGCAGTGGTGTGCGCATGTGCACACACACACACACACACACACAGACAAAATAAGTAAATTCATATATACAGTCCAGACCAAACCAGTTGTAAACAGTGCTTAATTTGACAGAGTGGTGAGATGGTTTGTTTTTTAACAATCTCAGAAATTATACATCTCTTTTTTTTTCTTGAAATTTAAAAAATCTGGTTGTAAAGATTAAAATATCATTGCTGGAAGTTAAAGAGTTAAGTTTTACTGCATGCCGTAAGATTTTGATTTGATTTTGTGTTAGTTCCACATGACTTTGAGGGATGGAAACTGGAAAGGCCATTTTGTGCTTCATGGGACACTTAGGCTGGGAAGGAAGGCGTGCAAAAGAATATGAAACCAGAAATGGGGCTCTGACAGATGGCCAGGGCCTTCCAGAGTGGGCTCAGCTCTGCCTGTAGCTCTGGTTTGATAGGCTTAGATGGTTTTCTTTCTTGGGGCACATATCATTTGAGTACAGATACCTACAGGTTTGGTAGGGAATAAATGACATGTTTTCTAGATATGTTTCTGTTTTCTGCCTAAGATTAAAATGTACTCTTGAGCACATATAATCTTTACATACCTTCTACTGCTTACCCTTCTGATAAAAATGAGTAAGGTTATGGGTGGACTAGATGAGTGGGGGCTGGCTTCTGCTGCTCATCACAATTAGGGAGATGCAAGGTCATCATGGATGATTAGGTACCAAATATTTTACATCTAAGCAAATTAAATTACACAGTGAGTGTGATGCAAATGAAATACACGAATGATTTAACAAACTTTTAGTAAAATTTACAAATTTTTTTTAATCTTTCTGTGTCCATTTCCCTAATTTTTAATAAAACTTTTTGATGAGCCGATAGCTTTGACAAGTTGATTTGGGGGAAATAAAAGGTGAGAGTAACAAAAATAAATTGATTTTGATTATGTAACATTAGGAGTCCTATTACAGTGTTCTAAATTACAAATACTCATTAAGTCGATGCTCAGCAGCTGGTGTCTGCAAGTGGAGAAATATCATGTGGGGTCGTTCCTTCACTTCCAGGTTGCCAACTTTGCAACAATGGAAGATGAAGAGGAGCTAGAGGAACGTCCTCACAAGGACTGGGATGAAATCATTCCAGAGGAGCAAAGGAAGAAAGTGGAGGAGGAAGAACGACAGAAGGAGCTAGAAGAAATCTATATGCTGCCGCGAATTCGTAGTTCCACTAAAAAGGTGAGGGGAACATATGCCTGGGCCCTACGCAGCATCAAGTGCAGATTTGTCAAGGGTGAGGCCTTGGCACAGGCCTGCAGGGATGCAAGTGGGGATGCCAGGGCTCCAGGCACACGCCTGTGACTTGTCTCCTAGTCTTTGCAGATTGGCTTTTCAAGAAATGACTGGATGGCTTCTGAGTTTGCAGAAGTTTGTATTTTGCCTTTGAGGTTAAAACTGCTGACAGTCTGACAGTTTGGTTCTCATCATTACTGTCTTCAACTTTCAGAGCGCCAGATCTTTTTGTCCTTAAATGTTTATAGTACTAGGTCTAAATAGTAGAAGGTTACATGACTAATAGGGGACATGCACAGGCTGTACAGCCTAGTCAGTCTTTTACAAGCACTATTTGATATCCCCCCCAGTATCATTGAAATTAAGAAAACAAATTTATTAACCATTTTGTTGGAGCTATTAAGCTTGTCTAGTATCATGGTAAATCAGCATTGCCTTCTGAGCAGCTCCTGCATGCCAGACATAGTTCTGAGTGCATTTTCATTTCCTGATGCATTTAATGCTTATGAAAACCCTGTCTCAAAGGGACTATCACGCTATTATCCTCATTCACAAAGGAGAAAAAGACAAAGAAAAGTAGTTAGTTGTCTGAGGAATTACTGATTCATATTGGGTATCATATATATTATAGTGTAAAAATTAGCCAAGTATTTTTAATTCAGTACATTTAATCATTGCAAGATCACTGGGCGTATGACAGTTTCTCTCCCCTTACTACCTGACACCTGACACTTGTTTAAGGAAAACTGACTTGTCAGATGTGATGGGATGTCTGAGCACTAACAGTTAAGCTGCGCTGCTCTCAACCCTCCCGTTTCTGGACTTGACACTTGCTGAAGTGCGACTTTGCCTCATTCATTTGTTTTCAGGCTCAGACAAATGACAGCGACTCTGACACAGAGTCAAAGAGGCAAGCCCAGAGATCTTCTGCTTCTGAGACTGAGACAGATGACTCTGATGACGATAAGAAGCCGAAGCGCAGAGGGCGCCCCCGAAGTGTGCGCAAAGACCTGGTGGAGGGCTTCACGGATGCAGAGATCCGAAGGTTGGTGGAGTCTCTGACCCTGGCCAGGGGGACTCTGACACTTAGGACAGGGTAGGCAGAAGGTGATCATGGAGAATGAGGTCTTCCCGATGAGTTCCTGCAGTTTCCCAGTGAGGGCTTTCCTACTTTCATCACGTTTTTATTTTAGGTTTTGGTGGGGCTGCTTTATGGGGGTGAGGTAGGTCTCACGTAGCCTAGCTGGCCTTGAGCTCCTGTGAGACAGAAGGGCCCTTTCTTTGAGGTCCTTAGCCTCTTGCCTTTACCTCTGAGTGCTGAGGTCATAGGCTCTTTTCCATCTTTTTATTTCCTTACTGTTTTCTGATTCTTGAAAATCAAGAAACGTTACTTCTCATTGGGGCCTGCTGTGCTCAGTGGGCAGTCTTCAGTACTCCATTCTAACTGCCCTGTTTCCATTGCTGTCTCTGGGGGGTCTGTTGTTGTTGTTTGTAGTTATTGGTGGTTTCCATGGAAATTTCAGGTGACATCTGGATGCTTAGCGCCTTATGTTAGTGGTTTGTGAAACTCTTAGCTGCAGTTACTCTCCTTCCTCTTTCCATGCTGCTGGCCCACAGTTCCTCACATACTGGAAACCCCTCGACACAACTGTATAAATCAGTTCTGTGAAGAGATCAACCCAAAGTAGTTGCTAACTTACTTCTTCATGTGGTTTGAGCTACTGCGTAATGCCCTTGATTCCTGCCTGAAGGGTTCTCATTTAGTGGTTTCTTTTTTTTCTTTTTTTAAAATTTATTATGTATACAGTGAGTGTTCAGCCTGCAGACCAGAAGAGGGCACCAGATCTCTCATTACAGATGGTTGTGAGCCACAATGTGGGTGCTGGGAATTGAACTCAGGACCTCTGGAAGAATAGCCAGTGCTCTTAACCTCTGAGCCATCTCTCAGCCCTAGTGGTTTCTTTTAGGGTGTGTCTGCTAAGGATGAATTCTCTATTTTTCAGTTTCTGGCAGTATCTTTATTTCTGTTTTGCTTATTGAGTCTTCATTCTTTTTTGTTGTTGTTTGTTTTGTTTTCAAGTTTATTGTAGATGTAACAGTCTTATTAAATAAGAAACACAGAGCCAAATGCAGAGTTAAAAGCCAAGAGGTCAGAGCAGTAGCTAAGAGCTGATACTAAAAACCCTTTCTTACCCTTCACTGCTGCTGTCATCCTTCCCCTCAGAAAGAAGCCCACTTCCTGTGTGTCTGTCTTTTTATTGACTTTCTGTTCTGCCTTCTTATTGGTTGTAAATCCAACCATATGACCTCCTCGTCACTGCCTGTCTACACAGACCTCCAGGTCTTCTATGGTTGATATTGAGATTAAAGGTATGTGTCTCCATGCTGGCTGTATCCTTGAACACACAGAGATCTGCCTGTCATGTGATCGGGATTAAAGATGTATGCCACCAGCGCCCGGCTTCTGCTATGGCTTGCTATTAGCTCTGACCCCCAGGCAACTTTATTTTTTAACATACAAATAAAATCACATTTCAGTACAATTGAAATATTATCATAGTTTATTGATTCTTTTTTCTCCTGATCCTTTACTGATTCCTCCCATTTCAGTCTTTGTACTTTTCAACTCTAGAAATTCTGTGTGTCTCCTTTTCAAATTTTTCTGTTCCTTTTCCTTCCCTGTCTTAGAACCACACCCAAGGCTGCATGCATGCTGGGCAAGTGCTCTCCTCCTGAACTGCCTCCCTGTTCTCTAATTCTTATCTCTTCCAACCATCTCTTATTAGGTAACTCTTTCATTCCTTAGGTATAACTTGCCCGTGTCCATGTGCATGTTTACAGTACCAGATTGTTGTCTTCTGAGTCCAGGTTCCAGACTTCTTAACGTAGTTTTCTTGTTGGCCTTTGTCTTCTTTCTTTGTGCACTCTACTTGCTTCTCCATGTGCCATAATTTTGTTTTTGTTTGAAAACCAGATGGTTGGTTGGTTGTTTTTCAAGACAGGGTTTCTCTGTGTAGTCCTGGCTCTCCTGGAACTCCCTCTGTAGACCAGACTGGCCTTGAACTCACAGAGATCTGCCTGCCTCTGTCTCTGGAGTGCTGGAGTTAAAGACATGCACCACCAGCACCTGGTAAAAAGCAGATGTTGTAAGTAGTGTAATATGGAACTCTGGTCCTCATAGTTTCCCTCACTAGCCAGTCAGATGCTGTTTGTTCTCCGATTCCCCTCAAGTGTTTTGTAAAGTCTGTTTTCCGTCATGTCCTTCAATGTCTCTGCTCCTTTAGCGGAGTGATTAGCAAATGACAGGCAGATCTCAGTTGTTCCAGCTAGCAAGTCTACTGACCTCTTTGAGGAGTTTGGTATGGATCTTGTGTAGTGCTTCTGCAAGTCTGTTCACAACTGTGCCCTGACCTAGACGATCTGCACACACAGAACTGAAGTTAGGACCATCCCAGATCTTCCCTTTGCATTTCTGCAAACCTGCAAATGTGTGGTCTTTTTGATTCCTAGGAGTATGTCAGAACCTTTCAGGATATTCTGTGGGCATCTTACTTCCAGTTGTTTTTAATTTTTGACTAGTGTTGTATTATCTCCAAGAAATGTGCCCCAGACCACTGTTGTATTAAACCTTTGCATCATGATTATTACCAGTGACCTGTGGACATGAGTGTCCATAAAGAGTTCCAGTTCATATTAAGAAAGACAAACCAGGAGATGGCCCAGCAGTTGACAGCATTGACTGCTCTTGCAGGGGACCCACATTTGAGTCCCAGCACCCACATAACATCTTACAACTGTCTATAACTCCAGTTCCGGGGCATCTGACTCCTTCTTCTGGCCTCCCTGGACATCAAGCATTCACATGGCACATAGATATTTATGCAGCCAAAATACCCATATACATAATACTAATAATTAGTAATAGAAATACATAATTAAAGGAAAGAATAAAAAAGTCAACCCTGAGAACCGCACTTTGGGGATGTATAGTTAAGTTAGTATTCTCTCTTTGGAGATGGTCCTCCGTGATACCTCAGCCCTGCCCTCCTCACGGGTGGCCGCCACGCAAGGAGTCTCAAGAAGGAATTGGAAATAAAGCGAACTGCAATGATAGAAAGTTCTTTGCTCTTACTGAGACTCAGTCATTTTCTTCAGCAAATGCTTCAGATACTTCTGTGTAGTTTTTAGGTTTTCCATAGAGTTGACTTTGGCAGTTTTTATTGATGGATTTGTTATTTTCATGGAGGAGAACAACAAATGACTTTATTTTTGGATAAGCTTATTGTGCCATTGAAGATTATTTTCACATTTTCAGTGCTGAGGTTGAACCCAGGGCCTGGTGTATGCTAGGCAAGAGCTGCCTTCCATCATCCTTACTATTTTTAAATCCCAAAGCCTACTGTTTCAGCCAGGAAAGATTTCATTTTCTATTAAGGAGAAATGTAGGGTCAAGGCATAACCCTCAGGTTCACTTTCGTATCTAAGACTTCATTAAGTTTTATATGCAAATTCTTTCTTTCATATTGTTGCTTAGCTGTTCTCATATTTAGTGCTGTTGTTACATCTTCCTTTTTTCCTAGTGTCTTTCCTTACACTGTTACATTACCAGTTTTCATAGTAACTTGGCATATTACAGTGAGGCTTTGATGTGCTGTGACATCTTGCTTTTTATTGAAAATGTTGGTAGTTAGCATGCAATGGTGAGGGGACATGGGGAATGATGAGCATGATTAAAGGTAGAGACAGTGGAAAGATAAGATTGGAGCTTTGGTTCGAGACAAGGGTGGGCAACAGTTTTGTATAAGTTTTAAATTATACATGTGTATACATATGTGTGTATTGTATATAGTTCTGCTTAGTTTAGAAAATTGTGTCGTAGAAATCTTACAGCTGTATCATAATCATAAAATAATGAAAAATATTGTGATTTAGAACTCAGCATAGAATTAATGGACTGAATTGGCCACTGAGTAAAGATGTAGAGTTTTATCATATATCATAGTAGAGCTGTTGTGCGCATCTTCCTTCTAAAAAGGACATGCCAGTGCGATTGCAGTTCCAGTCCGGTCTGTCACTGAGAATAAACTTGGTGTCTACCTTGACTAGTGCTTGAGTCCTGTAAGTTGACCGGTTCATAAACACTCAGTAGTCACTTACTAGATGTAGGGATTGTGTCAGTCTCCTGACAGTTGGTGTGGCTCATATTTCCTGACAGGATATTGTGGCATTTGTACAGTTAATACTTGTGTTTTTTTTTTTTTTTTTAATTCATTTTGTTGATCATATTCTTAGGTTCATCAAGGCTTATAAGAAGTTTGGTCTCCCTCTTGAAAGGTAAGACCAATAATAGATCTGTCTTCTTTTTACTTGTTTTATATAGCAGCAGGCTTTTTTTTTCTTTTTTTGTGACGGGAGGTAATACTTTCTATTTAATACTAATGCTGGGAACAGTTTTTCCACCTAAGGGAGACACTGTTAAGACATGACTCTATTGGGCACATGTCCGGTTTTGGAAAGATGGCACAGGTGGTGGCTGTAGACTGCCCATTCAGAAGTTTTGTCTGAATGAGGGAGATGAGGCTCACTCATGCAGACTGCATGGTCATGAGTGGTCCAGGAGGGATGCTCACAGGGCTCCATTCCACAGTGAACGTAGTTAGTTCTTTGATTTAGGAGCATGGGAGGAAAATGTGGCTTTTGTGATTTCATGATCTAGTGATGTCATGAAGATAATATAAAGAGCTGTGTTATCTTGGCAGTACTATGGAAAGTGTCAGTTACTGCTGCTCAGAGTACACATTTAGAGATTGGGTTTTTAACAGAAGTGTCTGGATATTTCAAATAGTTGAATATCTTGTTTTTTACGAAATTGTCACATAACCTTCAAATAAGAACACTGGTTTAAAGGACATGTCAGGTGCCTATCTCTTAGAAACTTCTGGGTTTGGTGGAAATCCCAAGTGTGTGCCTTGGTTTTGTCTTTCCATTGGGAGAGGAAGGAGAGATACAGTAAGTAGTCCATTAACAGTCAGTACAACATCTCTCTGGGACTGTTTGAGCATCCAGATGCAAAATTCTCATCTTTAAAGAAGTTAGTGTAAAACCCACTGGATGTGGGCAAGTGGGTCTGTGAGCCTCTAGACAGCCTGATTTTAATCAGTGGATTCATGCGCTTGGTATGCCATAGAGGTGAATTGAATAAAGTATTTATCCTGTGCTTCTAGGAGGATTGCAGTGGCTAGCACAGAAGAAGAGAAAAGGAACACAGAAAGGCAAACTAATGAGTGTATTCTTTAGGCACCTCACATGCTAAGTTGCAGACAGCTCATTTGTAGAGAACACAGTCTGATCCTTTCTCTCTGATGTTAGGGTGGAATATCCCAAGGCAGTTCTTTTGTTGTTGTTATTTGAGACAGGGTTTCTCTGTGTAGCTCTGGCTGTCCTGGAACTCACTCTGTAGACCAGGCTGCCCTCAAACTCAGAGATCCACCAGTTTCTGCCTTCCCAGTGCTGTGATTAAAGGCATGAGCCATCACTGCCCTGGTCCTTTTTTTTTTTTTTTTTAAAGATTTATTTATTTATTATGTATACAGAGTTCTGCCTGCATGCCAGAAGAGGGCATCAGACCCCACTATAGATGGTTATGAGCCACCATGGGCTGCTGGGAATTGAACTCAGGACCTCTGGAAGAGCTCTTGACCTCTGATACATCTCTCCTGCACCAAGGCACTTCTTGATGATGAATGTGCCTTAGTTACTACACAACGTTCTTGTTGGCCTTAGACTCACTCATACGGGAAGCATCTTTCAAGAGCAAGCACTTAGGAGAGACATAGCATTATGCAATAGAAAAGTGGCACAGTGTCTTGATCTTTGTCCTTTTTTCAGGCTAGAGTGCATAGCACGTGATGCTGAACTAGTGGATAAGTCTGTGGCAGACCTGAAACGCCTGGGGGAACTGATTCATAATAGCTGTGTGTCAGCAATGCAGGAATATGAAGAACAGCTGAAAGAGAATGCCAGTGAAGGTAAGTCAGTCAGCAAGTCTAATTCCGGGATTCTTCCATATCTGGTACTTATGGGCTGGAATTTCTGTTACGGGTTTTTAAAAACTGTACTTGCAGTTACGGATTTTGAGTTGCCTTTCTGTGAGCTCAGTGTTGTAAGATCCCATGTATCTACTCTCAGATGAAGTGACTTTGTGAATGTATGATGTGATAAACAAGATGAGAGGTTTCTTTGATGCTGCTGTGAAAAGATTAAACTTGGCTGGATTATACAAAGACATTATGGGCCAGAGTAGAGCAGACACCTGCATATTTTAGCTCTGAAGGGTTATAAACCTTAAACACTATGAGATGTAGGTTGTTATCTTATGGCAATTGTAAGATATTTAGAGAATTAGACAAATAATATAAACATTTTGGTTATCTAGAGATTTCCATGGCACTAGAGTTTGTTGTTATTGGGCTGGACATAATTTCTTTCCTCTTAGAAACCAGAAAAGGGACTTGGAGGTGGTAGCAAGAATTCCAGTTACAATATCTAGTCTATTTATAACATCTAGTCTATTTGTATTTGGCAAAATTAAAGAAGATACACTAATCTAACCTATATTTGTGAGTCTAAGGTTTCATATCTAACTTATCTTTTATCATAACTAAGGTAAATTATAACTATCTAGTCTTCAACTACATCAAAGACCTCAGAAGGATATAATAATACCTGAGAAGTGGGAGAAGGACACAAGCAACTTTTGAGAGTCTTACAACAGTAGACAGAGATAGCTGGCAGCCTGAACAGTCATCCAAAGTTTCTCTGTAAAGTTGGGGCATCTGTCTTTAGCCCACAGGTCTAGAGTCTCTCAGTCACTTTTCTCTATGTCCTGTAGAATGTCTGGCAGTTTCCTCTGTTAAGCAGGTACCTGAAGGACCATTTTGCCAAGCAAAGTTCAGTGGTCCCCTTTCTATGGGTCCTGCATGTCCAGTTGATCAAGTAGTCCAGGCAAGAACAGTTTCTTGCCCAAATGGCTATTTTTGCCAAGAAGAAGATAAACTCCATATAGAGTGTCTTTGATGCCCATCCTCCTCTCTGAAGTAAATCCGTGCTGCCAGGAGCAGACATGTCCACTGTTCAGAAAGTCTAAATTTTTAAAACATTTAAAATGCCATATTCTGTAGATCTTTGAAGTATTTGAAGATTACCTGTCTATCTGAAATACATCTATGTATACCTAGAAAACTTAACTAACATGCTACAAGTTTGACTATCATAGAAGACTAATTACTAATCTGTATTTCTTAATTATCCATTACAATTTAAATGAGTTACATAAACATAATAACCTCAAACGAGAGTAGAAATATATATGCGGGGTTGGGGATTTAAGCTCAGTGGTAGAGTTGCCCTGGGTTCGATCCTCAGCTCAAAAAAAAAAGAAAAGAAATATATATGCAGTATAACAAAATTAACTTTAAATCTGTATCAATAAACTAAAATCCATAGTAATGTATAACATTTCAAACACGTTGTTCATTAAAAGTAGGTTCAGCAATCTATCCTTTTATCCTATCATATCTATATCATATCCCCTTCTTTAGAAAGAGATTGCATTTATAATCAACCTGATTTAAATAAAAATATTGGTTTTTCTCTGTCCTACACCAGAGGGCTCTTTTGATATGGGACAAAAGAATCAAAGAATCTTTCAACCTTTTTTTTTTTTTTTTTTGTAGCAATATGTTTGGGTTTAGAGAAGGAGTGAGCCAATTCCATCTTCAAAGCCAGCTTGGTTTATAATTGAATGGAACCCCCAACTTTTCTAGATTGAAAGAGATATAGATGTTAGGCAGTGAGGTTTACCCTGTGGAGATTGCTACCAATAGATTCTTTCTTTCTGTTGTAGACATCTGGATATCCAAGGCCTTATGATTTCTGGAAGATAGGTATTTCCATTATCCTGGAAAGACAAAAACAACCCTACCCCATTTATTATTATTAATAATAATAATAATTATTATTATTATTAAAACTGTTTGGCCTAATGTCTCAGGCTTCTAGCTATTTATAAATCTATACCTTGCCACATGGCTCATGGCTTACCAGTATCTTATATGTTGGTACTCATGGCAGTGGCTGGCAACATCTCCTCACTTAGCCTTCCTGTTCCCAGAATTCTCTTCTCTGCATGTCCTGCCTATACTTCCTGCCTGGCTACTGGCCAATCAGCATTTATTTATGCAGAGCGATATCCACAGCAACCCAGGAACCACCTGCCCAGGGCTGACACCTTCCAAAGTGGGCTGGGCTCTCACATATCAATCACTAATCCAGAAAATGCCTTAGAGACAGGCCTGCAGGCCAGTCTGGTGGAGGTAACCCTCACTTAATGTTCCCTCTTGCCAAATGACTAGCATGTGTCATGGCTAAAATAAACCAGCATACCAGTCTTTGGTAGAACAAACAGTGGTTTGTAACTAGAGCTCTAAAGTGGTCACTCAGAGTTGGTAACCCAGTAGGATGGTTAGGAGGTCTGTCTAGAGAGGTTATTGAGAGCAGAGCACTAAAGTGGACACTCTCAGAAATGCAGTGTCTTCATGGGCCTTGTCTGTGTGTCACTTGTCCCACTTTCTTCCTCTTTGCTCTGCTCTGTAGCCCTGTGACGGCTCTGTAGTGGGAAGTTCAGGCTCAGGAGTCAGGTGGTTGCCTGGGAATCTGATTCTGCTTTTTCTTAATTATAATACTCTCAGGCAAGTTACATACCCTGTAGTGGGGAGTTCAGGCTCATGAGTCAGGTGGTTGCCTGGGAATCTGATTCTGCTTTTTCTTAATTATAATACTCTCAGGCAAGTTACATACACTGTAGTGGGGAGTTCAGGCTCAGGAGTTAGGTAGTTGCCTGGGAATCTAGTTCTGCTTTTTCTTAATTATAATACTCTCAGGCAAGTTATATACCCTCTTAGTAACCAGAAGGTTGGATGATTAATAACTCCATACGTTACAGTGGTTATCTAGAGTATGACTTACAGTGTTGGCTGTTCTCAGTAAGTAAAGAAACAAGTATTTACTCTGAATTTTGCTTTTAAGGATATTTTAGAAATTAGCAAAATTTAAAAACATTTCAGATATAGTGAAACCATTTTAGTTTTTTTCTTTTTGTAAAGGAATGTGATAGTTTGAATGATTTGAATAGTGACTTGAATATATGCTTTTATAACATTCAAAAACAACTAGAAATAACTTTTAAGTTCATATCATTATTTATTTACTTATTTATTTGTTTATTTATTTGTTTGTTTATTTATTTATTTTTGAGACAGGGTTTCTCTGTGTAGCTTTGCACCTTTCCTGGAACTCACTCTGTAGCCCAGGCTGGCCTTGAACTCATAGAGATCCACTTGCCTCTGCCTCCTGAATGCTGGGACTAAAGGTGTGCGCCACCACTGCCCGGCTTATTTTTTATTTTTATCTATCTATCTATCTATCTATCTATCTATCTATCTATCTATCTATCTACCTACCTACCTACCTACCTACCTGTCTATCTATCTATCTATCTATCTATCTATCTATCTATCTATCTATCTTTAATCAATCAATTTATCTATCTATCAACTTATTTATTTTGAGGTAGGGTCTCATGTAGTCCAGGCTGCCCAGGGACTCACTATGTAGCTAAAGTTGTCCCTTCCTCCAACTTTTAGCTGGGGTTTCAGGAGTGTACCACCATATCTGGCTTTACTCAGTGCTGGAGATCTGAGCTAGGGTTTTAAGCACAGTACCAGCTGAGAGATTAAAAATAATTATTAAAAAATAACAACTATTGTGGTTTCATATTTTAAAAATGTTTTCAATTTATTCATTCACGACACAAGTTCAAGTAAGCATTTAATGTACTTGGTCATGTTTTCTCCTCCTTACCCTGTCTCATCCCCTCCCACTCCTGTTGAACCCTTCTGAACAAGCTCCCCTTGTACATCCAAGATTATTTTATGACTCACTGAGCTTAATTAGGATTGTTTATGAATTTAGGTCAGGGATTCTTTAGTGGAACATAAGCATTATCATTGGCTACACCACTGAAGAAAACAATTCCTCGTCTCTAACAACCATTAACTGCCAATAGCTCCTTCAGGAGGGTGGGGTGGGTCATAGGAGCCCCTCTCCTGTCTGTGATGGAAGTTGATGGTCCTCTCATGCAGGTAACCACTCAGCCTGTTCTTCAGATCTTAACGTTCTTTTCACCTCCCTCTTCTGTAATTTTGCAGAGCCTTGGATGGGTAATAGAGGTTTTTTGACCAGTTATGAGTCTCTGCTTTAAGCAGTGCTCACTGCAAATAGAAAGTGCTCCGGCCAAGGCTGAGTAGCACTAATGTATGGGTAAAATGTAAAAGTTTGAAGGCAGTGTGACACTGTCCAATAAAACAACAACAGTAGAGTCTCCACTGGGGCCTACAGCTGACTGCCCCAGCCATGGGCTGTTGACCGGGTTTATAGGAGGCGCATGAATTCCTTCCTGGAGGAGGTTTCAGATTCAGTCAGAAAGCAATTGTGCAACCCCGTAGCACTCTGTGCTTGGTACCAGTAGCTGTTTTCATTTTTTAAACACAGTTCAAATGGAGTATACCATGCATCTGTGCATTGTTCTGTTTGTTTGGTCCTGTTTTCTTCGAGTTTCCAGTTTGGAGATTTCCTCCCTTATTAGAGCTCCATGTCCTCTTTTTTTTTCTTATATATGTTCCTGTTCTGGTTGTGGCTTATTGCTTTTTCCTGACATTAGCTTCCTTCCCCTGAATTTCTGTTTCATGTAGACTGTATCTAGCATATTTTGAGGGCAGGCTGTTTTTTCCATTTCCATTATAAATTATTGATTCTGTTCTTAACATAATTATGAGCCTGTTTTACCCCACATCACATACATGCATTTCCGAATATCAATATTAATCTGTGTGTATGTGTGTGTTTTTTGAGACAGGGTCTCTCTATGTAGCCCTGGTGGTCTTCAATTTATGGAGGCCAGTCTGCCTCTCTCTCCTGAGTGATGAGATTAAAGGTGTGCACCACCATTTCTTAGCTCTCAGTATTAACCTTGTCTCTGAGAAAACTTGCAAATGCAAGGTTTTATTTGTTTATCTTTTTGTCTTTAGAATACATGTCACTAATAGTTTATTTGAAGCTGTTTTTTCTGTGTGTGATTGTGTCATCAACTGAATTCAGACTTCCTTTTCATATAGTTTTGATTTTTAGGGATCACCGTTCTCATTTTGGTTAAACTAAATTTCCGCCTGCTTTCCTTTCCCTGCCTCTCTTGACAGGGTCTTGCTGTGTAGCCCGGCTTGTCTGGTATGTCAGAGTCCTGGCAGTTCTCTTGCTCAGCCTCCCCAGGGCTGCCATTGCAGCAGCACCACGCCTGACTTAGTGCTGTTTTATTGTAGTGATGTGAAATAGTGACATGAAAATGATTCCAAGTCTAAACTATGAGCAGAAATCCTGTAGAAGAGGGTCCTGCTTCATTGTCATTTCTTCCTGTGTTTGCTTCATCCTCTAAGGCACTGTGGTGCTAATTCTGAGTTCATTCTGTTGCTTGTTTAGAACATCTAAGCATGCGTGTACTTCTGTCCACATACAGTAGAGAATGTAGTTCCTGACGTGTCTGTTCCTGACGTGTCCTGCACAGTATGCATGTAGACATGGTCTTCTTTCACACTTCATCTTCTCTGTCCCTTAGTTCTAAGTATTTGAGTTATTTTCAGTCTTTTGCCATCATCAATAAAGTTACAATAAAAAAAAAATGTGCTCTGCTAAATAGTCTACTTTATATCTCAGTCAGGATTTTTAAGATAGATTTTTAAAAGTGGGATTGTAGGGCCCTGAGGTAAATGTCTGGGCATTTTGTTCTGGTATCACTAGATTATCCTGTGTTGGTTTGGTACTACCTACCAGTGGATGGTTGGTAGTGCCTGTTGGCAAGCTTTACAAACTGAATGGGGTGTTAACTGTTTGTGTTGTTTATTTGTTTTTAGTTTTGTTTGTGAGACGGGTTGTGTCTCTGTAGACCAAGCTGTCATGAAACTCACTGTGTACACCAGGCTATCCTGGAACTCACTCTGTAGACTAGGCTGTCCTGGAATTCACAGAGATCCACCAGCTTCTGCCTGCTGAGTGCTGGGATTAAAGACCTGTGCCACCACACCTGGCAAACATTTGGATTTTTGTAGCCGGATAGGCGAGAAAGAGGATCTCATTTTTCTTTTAGTGAATGAGGTTGTATCTTTTAAAATAGATGTTTATGTGTTGTTTTATTTAAACTGTCATATGTTTTAAGATAGATGTTTATGTGTTGTTTTATGTAAACTGTCGGTACTCATTTTTCTCCTGAGAACCATCTTTGTTCTTACAAAAAAGAGGCATCTTGATGATCTTGAAGTTTTCAACTCAGGCTCTGGTTAGAGTGGTTTTATTTTACTCGTAGATGAACTACGATTTCTAGTGCAGTTTGGAGTTACTGTCTCATGTTACCCATGACATTCAGTCTTTAGTATTTCAATGTGCTAGCTTTAACAAGAGCTCATACATACTTTTCCAGAAAGTAGTAACTGAATTAAATATAAGTCATCTAAAGCACTTATTTTTAGTTTTTCTAAAATTTTAACATTAATATGCCTTTCGAATCTTCTGTTAATTAGCTCACATAAAGAAGTATAAGCAGGAAGATTACAGGTACAAATATCAATACATATTTAAAAAATAGAAATGTTAAAATACTGCTTAAAATTTATTTTATAAACATTAGTTGAGGCTGGATGGTGGTGGTGCACATGCCTTTAATCCCAGCACTCAGGAGGCAGAGGCAGGTGGATCTCTGTGAGTCCAAGGCAGCATGGTTGCACAGAGAAAACCAATCTTGAAAAAACAAAACAATAATACAAAACAAAACAAAACAAAACCCAACAAATCATTAGTTGAGAATAATTTCTCTTATAAGTTCTGTCTTTGATCTAATAATACACTAGAAGTTGTATAGAGAGGGACTGAGTCAGAGTTTGATAGTAGAGATCCTTTTTACTTAAGGAATATAACATTTGTATTTAGGAAAAGGACCGGGCAAGAGAAGAGGCCCAACCATCAAGATCTCTGGGGTTCAGGTTAATGTGAAGTCCATTATCCAACATGAAGAAGAGTTTGAGATGCTGCATAAATCTATCCCTGTGGACCCTGAGGAAAAAAAAAAGTGAGTGTCTTTACCATGTACGCTGATGGCTGGCTGGACATAGAATGAGGTTAGAGCTGTGTGTGGTTGGGCAGCTTCTTTAGCATGTTGGGAAGGCCCCATCTCTCAGGCCCTTGGTTTTGAATCCTGTAGATACTGCCTGAGCTGCCGAGTCAAAGCGGCGCATTTCGATGTGGAGTGGGGTGTGGAGGATGATTCTCGTCTGTTGCTTGGGATCTATGAACATGGCTATGGAAACTGGGAGCTAATTAAGACAGACCCAGAGCTAAAACTCACTGATAAAGTAAGTAACTGCTGTGCTGGACATTTCGAGATTTGTTGTGTAATATTTCTGTATTACTTACCTTTAACTTTTCTTTAATTCTTTTCAAGAGGGGGGGATTTCTTTATCTTTGGGAAGTTACCATCTTTAGTGGACTGTGGCATATTTCATAGATGATGATCAAAGGAAAGATGACAACCAGAGGAAATTACATAGGAGAAATCTTAAAATTCTGATATTTACTGCAGGCCAAATCTCATTACAGCAAATACCAGGTCAGTTTATTGGGACTGGAAGCATTCCTGGGCCTTCCTTGTTGGCGCATTATTTAACATCTGTGTGCAGTTCTGTACACAGAGAACGAGTGTCAGCTTGGTATTTTTGTAATGAAATTGAACCTTCCTTGCACTTCTCCCACAGAACTGAGCCTCCCACCTATCTCTTCCAAGTAGCAAGGCTGTACTTAGAGCTGTAGCAAGGCCACTGGATCCACGCCATATTGTGCTCCTCTCAGGGCTTTGTCCTGGCACATTAAACACTGCTCATCCCATCTGGGGTTAGGAGGGTGACAGCACCCTGTTCAGAAGCACTGAGAGCAAATCCAGTCTGGCCGGAGAGGTCCAGCCGTGGTAGCCAACAGATCATGTCCTGGCATAGCTCAGTGCTCCGGCAATGCTCTAAGAAGCATTTTCAATCTAAAACGAAGCTTTAACCTAGCTCCAGGGATTCCCTGCTCCTGGAAGGAGGAATCCACGACGGCTGGGATGCTCTAGCAGATGAAGCCACAAGCCCCTCCTACCTGAGTTGTTCTACCCTGTTAGCAGCACAGGTAGGAGCCAGTGGGAGAGCTGGATTTCTCCATCCCATTTTGTAAACCAGAATGGCTCATGAGGGATTTTCAGTGCGTGGGAGCCATGGACATGAGATAGGATCTGAGGCTTTAATCTGTGTTTCGGGTGGTTGGGAGGGAAAGGACTGTGCTAAGTTCTGTGTTGTCTCTGTTTATCTGGATTCACTAACCAGGCTGTGGGTGGTGGCGGGTGCTTCTCTTCCTTTCCTGTTGAAGATTCTACCGGTGGAGACAGACAAAAAGCCTCAGGGGAAGCAGCTGCAGACCCGGGTGGACTACTTGCTGAAGCTGCTCAGGAAGGGTCTGGAGAAGAAGGGCACTGTGACCAGTGGGGAGGAGGTGAGTGAGTGCACTGCCAACTGGCATTCCCCCAGGGGAGCCTGGGACTCTGCAGCACTGAGGAGGAAGTGATGTCCTTTCTGGGTACTGCACAGCATCCTGCCCTTGTGGGCAGATGCGGCTCTGAGGTTGCTAAGAACAAATACTCATTTGATAATTGAACTCAGTATCTTGGCACCTGTCTGCAATACCTGTTCTGCTCAGGTATTGCAGCAGAATGTTCTACATCTCTTTGGATGGCCCTTGTTCTTTCCTGTTCTTGTCCTTAGCTGGGGACATATTTCCCGTATTTTGGCATCTGACTAGGCTGCTCTGATAATGGATTCCAGGAGCAGACAGTTGGATTCCACACTTAATTTCACAAATTGGACTTCTGTTTTGATTAGAGTTGGCTCATGAAAAATACCAAGTTGCTAATGAATTCTCTTCTTTAGTTCCCCATGATAACAAGTCAGGGAAGACAGAATCTAAGTATGTTTGTACTTTGTGTGGGCATGTTGCTTACATGCTCCTTAGCTGTGTTGTGTATACATGTATGTATACAGTAAATAGAACTTATATGAATAAAATCACTCTACTTCCATTTGTTTTACACAATGGTATTTTAAGAACATAGTCCCACTCTGTAGATATTATGGTGAGAATATAATTATGATGTATTAAGTTCTAGATTGGCAAGTAAGATCATGCTTATATTGTTTATTTGATTGATTAGATGAACAATGTTTTAACCTTTTTCTTAGTTTTAGGTACCTAATTTTCAAGAGTTAATATTGTCACCTTCAATGTTAATTATGTTTTTGTACATAGAATGTCTTAACCTTTTCTGGGGGTGTTACCTGTAGGATGAATTCCAAAAATGAAATCAATATTTTCAAGGAATACAGACATTTAAAGCAGTATAGGCTAGGTAGAGGTTAGTAGGTGGTTTTGTTCAGTTTTATTTTCTTTCAGGTAGAATTACCTGTACCTTTGTGTTACTAAATTATCTTATTTGGATTATAAATCAGCTGGCCAGAATATTTCTTGGTCATGCTGTTGAGTTGGGGGTGATTTATAGTTTTATCATATTTTTATTTTCTAGACCAAACTAAAGAAGCGGAAGCCTCGAGTAAAGAAGGAAAACAAAGCCCCGAGGCTGAAGGATGAGCATGGGCTTGAAATGTCATCTCCGAGACACTCAGACAACCCGTCTGAAGAGGGGGAAGTGAAGGTATGGGACTACATGAAGTCATGTGATGTATTTGTTACATAGAGAATAGATAAAATACCATAGAATATGTTTCTCGTCACCTAATCTGTCAGAAGAATATAGTTGTGTCTTAATCACCATTCGATTGCTGTGAAGAGACACATGACAAAGACGACTTAGAGAAGAAAACTTTAATCTGGGGTTTGCAGTTTCATCATGGCATGGCAGCAGGTAGTAGGTATGGTTCTGCAGAAGTGGCTGTGAGGTACATCCTGTTCCACAGCTGAGAGAGAGAGCGAGAGCGCGCGCCTGGGCTTGGTGTGGACTTTTGAAACTTCAAAGCCACCCCCAGTGGCATACTGTCTCCATCAAGGCCATGCCTCACACCTCCTAATCCTTCTGTTCTTTTTTTTTGAGCTGAGGACCGAACCCACTCAGTGCTCTACCACTGAGCTACATCCCCAACCCTTTTTGTGTGTGTGTGTGTGTGTGTGTGTGTGTGTGTGTGTGTGTGTGTCTTTTGAAACGGCTTTGTGTGACAGTGCTGGCTGTCCTTCTGTTCTTATCAGAGGTTCCACTCATGGTGACCAACCATTCAAATAGAGTAGCCTATGTGGGCCATTCTTACTCAAGTCTCCACATAGTGGCTCATCCCAAGTGAGCAACTGCAGATTCCTACATAACTGAAGTAAACCATACAAACCAAGATAAATGACAATTAGTCATTACTTTTATTTTAGAGAATGAAAGAGATTGGTAGAGACTGGTTAACCAGGGGACTTAAGACTTATATAATGTAGTTCAGATAATTAGAAGTTCTCTTGAGGTTGGGCTTGGCCATTGGCTTGCCAATTTGTAATCTAGTCTGAAGAAAGTGGAAGTACAGTGTTCTCAGTGAGTGACAACTCTGTAAGATTTTATTCTATTGTTCTGAATGTAATTCTTCGATGATGGCTCCAGGAGGGCCCAGGGTATAAGGGGCTAACATAGCTTTGAATGCTTGTTCTCAACTTCAGATACTAACAGCCTCATCAGTTACTAGCTGACTGTGGACAGGTGTAGTGTTTCTTTGGTTCTCAATTTTTTGTTTGTGAAGTGGGGGCAATAATACTATTGTTTTAGGGTAGGGGTAGTTCTGAGGATCTAATTCTGGGCCTCAAGCACAGTAGGCAAGTGCTTTTCTGTTGGACCAGACTTCCATCTGGTCAATGCCTTAAAGAGTAGCTTTGAGAATTAGATCAGAGGATGTTAGGTATCTGCCTGGATGAGTCTAGTTGACTCAGAGTTCTGAAAGCGAGTGCTGGCAGGCTCTGACTGGACACAGTGATGAGCCCCTGGGCCATGGCTGCTCCCTTTAGAAGCAAATGAGGAAGCAGAAGAGTGAAAATGTCCACGGTTTTCTGTTTCCTAGGATGATGGCGTAGAAAAAAGTCCAATGAAAAAAAAGCAGAAGAAGAAAGAGAACAAGGAGAACAAAGAGAAACCAGTGAGTTCTCGGAAGGACAGAGAAGGAGACAAAGAAAGGAAGAAGTCCAAGGACAAGAAAGAGAAGGTGCCCAACATACTTGTCTGGGAAATCGTGTTTAGGTTTTAAATAACATGAGGTACAAGCCCTGGGATGACTGTCCTTGAGTATATCCAGGAAGGAGGGTTGGGGCTATATAAGCAATCCCTGCACCCTCCTTATGGGAAAGGGGAGATGTGCAGTCTTGAGCTTTCTAACGTAGAAGGCCTGGTTTGGTCCGTCTCCACATATTTGGGAGGAGTGTTTGGAATGAGACAACCAGCGAGAGGATTATGAGGTATAGGTTCTCAGGTTATAGTATCAGAAGAATGCAGTCTACACACAGTCAAGGCTCTTTGAAGAGTTGAGAGTCAAACCAAATGCCACCTGTCATCAACAGCCACTGGAGTAGACTTGGCTAGGAAGCCTTCATGTTGGGAGTTTTGTGATGTTCATTACAAACCATAGCTTAATACAGTTTAGTAACAGACTTTGTGAAATGTGAAGAGATGGTTGTAGTCAATCCTTACCCATTGCTCCAAGCAAGTCACAGCTAGAGTTCTGCCATCTGTTGATGTCTTGACTTTTATTTTATTTTTTTTAATTTTTAAATTTTATGTGTATGGATGTTTTGCTTGCATGTATGTCTGTGTACCACATGTGTGCCTAGTGCCTGAAGAAGCCAGAGGAAGGCATTGGATCCCCAGGTACTGGAGTTTCAGGTGGTTGTGAGCTGCTGTGAGGGTTCTGGGACTGGAACTAAGGTCCTTAAAAGGAGCAGCCAGTGTTCATAACTCATGGGTCACCTCTGCAGCCCTTGACATCTTAACTTCTTGAGACTTTTATAAATTTCCCCATGGAATATGAGTATGAATATAAAAATACTGGCTGGGCAGTGGTGGCCCACACTTTTAATCCCAGTACTTGGGAGGCAGAGGCAGGCAGATCTCTGTGAGTTCGAGGCTAGCCTGATCTACAAATTGAGTTCCAGGATAGCCAGGTAGGGCTTCTATTTTCAAGACAGCCCTGTCTTGAAAAAACAAACCACCACCACCAACAATAAAATAGATATAAAATACTGGTCATCTCAGACCATTGGATAACCTCTTCTCTCCACACAACAATATATTGCAAACTACCTTACCACCAAAGAACAGGTGTTAAGGTCATTTTTAATAGATAAGGCAGATTGTATTTGGCTATATTGTAGTGGAAGCCATTTAAGTTTTATACTAAAATTACTTTCCAGTTTTTAATGTTAGAAACTATACTGAGGGTGTTGGTGATAGTTCAGTTGTTAAGACTTAGGTTCAGTTACCAGTCCTCAAAACCATCTGTAACTCTAGTTCTTGGGGATCTCTTGTCCTCTTATGGCCTTTGTGGGCATTACACACCCGTGGCACACATGAATTCAGCAAGGTGCATCCATATGAGTAAAAAATAATAGTAAGTTTTAGAATAAAACAGAAACTGTATTGTGATAAATTCTTTTGCATTTGGATCAGAATGATGTTTCATTCTGGCTTTTTGTTTTGTTTGTTTTGTTTTATTTTGTTGTTTGTTTTCTTTTTGAGAAAGGGTTTCACTACATAACCCTGGCTGGCCTAGAACTCAAGAGAAATCGTCCTGCCTCTGATTTCTCTGTCAAGATTAAAGGCATAGGCCACCAAGCAAATTCATATTGTTTCATGTGTAGTTTAAGTGGCTTCCCCTCCCCCCCTGCCCAGCTTAATGCATTTTGTATCTCATGAACACATTATGAATACTGCAGATACCTTTCTGATTGGATTACTCTCCCTGTTTCTCTCCTCATAACTACTACTATGTAGTTGATGTGACACCATGCTACTTGTGTTTTTTAAATTTTTATTTTATTTATTTAGTTAGTTATTTAGTTAGTTTTTAAAGACAGGGTTTCTCTGTGTAGCCTTGACTGTTCTGGAACTCACTCTGTAGACCAGGCTGGCCTTGAACTCACTAATTTTTATTTTAACAGTATTTATTTTTATTTTATGTTTATGTGTGTATGTCTGAGTGTATGTACATGAATGGTAAGCTGGCAGGAGCCTGTAGAGGTGTCACATCCCTAGAATGTAATTACAGACGTTTGTGAGCTTCCATGTAGGTGCTGGGAACCAAACCAGGAACCTCTGTAAGGGCAAATGTTTTACCTTTTGTGCTTTTTAAAAAGCTTGTATTTTCTCTATATTGTATAATTTTTGTCCCTGTGCCTGTTCCTCTTAACCTGCAGCATTGACAGTTATGTAGTTGGTAGATTCTCAGTTCAAAGGGTAGCTGTTAGGAGAGGTTGTTGCATTATGCCCTGGGGAGTTCTAGGTAGATCCTTAGTCCCTTCATGACATTTTTGTAACTTATATTGATAAACTTGAAGCTGCAGTTTAGTACTTTTAGAGACAGAAATAGGAAGAATTAAAATTCTGCTATTAATCTTGTAAGTGTATATTTGTGTATATTTGCTTGCTGTAGTAATGCACCATAGGTTAGAAGTCTGGATTGTAGAGCTGGAGAGATCCTTAGCTGTTAAGAGCTTGCTGTTCTTGCAGATGACCCAGGTTCAGTTCTCAGCACCCACATGGTGGTTTACAATGTCTTGTAACTCTAGTTCCTGGGGATCTGGCAACCTCTCAAGGGCCTCTGCAGATTCATGCACAGGTGTGGTACACATAAACTCATGCACACCCACACATATATTCATAGGAACACCACCATCACTACCACCTCCACCACCACCAAATAAAAACAAAGCCAAACAAAAAGAAATCTACCCATATTTTAAGACTGTAGAAATGACAAGGACTCTTTGTAACTCTTTTGAAAGGTTAAAGGTGGTGATGCCAAGTCTTCAAGTAAATCAAAGCGATCTCAGGGTCCTGTCCACATTACAGCGGGAAATGAACCTGTTCCAATTGGGGAGGATGAAGATGATGATCTGGACCAGGAAACCTTCAGCATTGTAAGTCTTGAAATAGAGGATGCTGATGCTTAGGCTGCCCTTCACAGGCACATCCACAGAGCTTTAGTTAGTATAAACATTAATTATGGTGTGTTGTTTTAGAAGTATATTGCTTATTATGTTTGCATACCGTATTTTGAACCAGATTAGTAGGATGCCTTGTATTCCTGTTTTTATGAGTATATGTGGGCCTTCATGAGTTTCTATGAACCTCACCTGTACAGGAACCTGCAGAGTTTAGATGGGTTCTCAGAGGCATTTGGGAAGTAGAAATGTGTTGGTTGGGAGACAAAACATTTAGAGACCCCATCTCAAAGAAGAATTTCCCTTTTTCTTTAGTCTATTGTTTATAGAGAAAATAGTATCAGTGACTAAGCTGAATAATAATAGGGCAGATAGCTAACTACCTGGATCATGTTGGTGCCCTTATGATAGGGTATGGAGGAAAAACAGTGGATACAGTGGAGGTCTGGTAAGAAGGGATCTGACCTAGTCTGGACGGCCTAAGGAGTGATGTTTGCATTGGGTTCTGAAGGAAGAGTCAAAGGTAGTGGGAGAAGAGGGGGATGAATATGCCAAGGTGGCAGGAAGGTGTGCATTTGAGGAAGTAGCACTCTGGCTAGAGTGGGGGGTTGAAACCTGCCGGCTGACCAGAAGGGCCTTGGCTAACGTTTGAAGTGGTGAAGTTCTGGAGCATACCTGCTGCCATGCTGTGGAGCTAAAGAACTGGACCCGGAAATATAGTTGTTTCCTCATGGAAGGATGGGAAGGTGCTGCTGTCCTTTCTGTGTTCCACACTCTGTATTCTTGTTCCAAACTCCCACAAGTTACGACTCACTTCAACAACTCTTTCAGGCTAAAGAAAAGCTGTCTTCTTTGAAATGAGAGACTGTTGACCCAGTTCTGTGAGGTCTTTGGCCTTCTCTGTATACTCTAAAACATACTTGCATACATTTTTTTTCCTTTGTAGTTAAGTCAGTTTTCTTAAGTTCTTTTATTTTCTGTGAGAATTATGTTTTATATGAAGTTCACTTAGGTACTAGAAAGAAAGCAATAGATGAGTGAATTGAATAAATGAATAAATTCATCATTTCTCTGTTTTTTTCCTTTAGCCTGTTGCTTATAAACAAATTAATACCTGCTGCTTCTGTGGAACTGTTTCCCTTGTTTTATGTTATTGGGTTTTGAACCAAGGGTCTTCCTAATATTAGCCACATATGTGGCTAAGTATGGTGGCACATGTTTGTAGCCCCATCACTGTGGAAACAGAGACAGGAAGATTGCAAACCCAAGGCCAGTTTAAGCGTATGAGGCAGGTTCCAGACGAGCTGGAGCTACATAGTAATTTATCTTTTCTGTAGAAATCACTTATGCATTTTTTTTTTTTATTTTCACAGTCATTTGTAAGTATTTTCCAAATTGTAGTGTCTTTTTTATTTCATTTTAAAAATTGAAGTTAAACACTGAAAAATACCCATGAATTTTATGAGTTTCTAGCTGAGGAAATTACCAGAGGATAGTGTTTTTGTTTTTTCATTATTAAGAAACTTGGTGATCATGGTTTTCAGGTTAAGCCTATAATACTGTTTTACATTTGATCTTCTTAGTGGCCACAGCCCTCTTGCAGATGAGGAAACAGAACATTCAGAGAGGCTAAGTCAGGTATCAAAGGTCCTCACTTAATCCCAAATATGGTGACGGCACTTGTACCTAGAATTTCTACGTATCTGCACTTGCCCCATTCCACTGGTGTTCCCACTGCTATAGTGACCCATAGCATGAGGGGGTGTTTTCGAATCTCGACGTGGATATGGTAATTGAACTCTTGGTGCAATGCCTCATGTGACTGTTGGACTGTTCCAGTGTAAAGAGAGGATGCGGCCTGTGAAAAAGGCACTGAAACAGTTGGACAAACCTGAGAAAGGACTCAATGTGCAAGAACAGCTGGAACACACCAGGAACTGCCTGCTTAAAATTGGAGACCGCATCGCCGAGTGCCTTAAAGCTTATTCAGACCAGGAGCACATCAAATTGTGGAGGAGGTAACCCACTCTGGCCTGGAATCTCCCCAGTTTCATTTGACAGTGTGTGGGTGTGCTGTGGTTTTAAAACAGAGAGCATAGTCACTTAATTTATTGTTGACAAACATACCTGTAGGCTTCAACTTCTTTTTCGTGAAATAAGCCATTTTGTTAAGACCAGCCTTCTGATGTGTCAGGATTATGCCATTAATGTAATTTATAAGAAGGAAATAATAATAATAATAATAATGATAATGATAATGATAATAATAATAATAATAATAATAATAATAATAATAATAATAAAAGATGTTCTCTTTTCCCAAGCTGACATAAAAACTAGCCAGTGCAGGTACCGACACATGAATTAAAACAAAGGTTAAAAGCACAAGAACTTGGGCTCTCCATTTCCCTCTCCTCTAGTTGAAGGACTCTAGTAGTAATTTAGATTAATATAAGACATTATGGCTTATATATATGTGTATTAATTTATAAACAGGTTAAGTATCCCTTTATCAAACATGCTTAGAATCAGAAGTGTTTTAGACTTTGAAATATTCATGAATATAAGTAATGACAAGTCTTGGGAGTGGTAATCAAATCTTACACAAAATTCACTCTTATTTCATGTATACTTAATATATATATATATAGCCCATAGGTATCCCTGTACAATGCATTTATTGCATCTGTATTTTGACTGTGGCCCATCATATGAGGGTGAAAGTATAACTTACCTCTTGAGATGTCTGTCTTGGGATTTTCAAAATAGGGACACTCAATCTGTATTCCCTTTAGATACTTGAAGAGATGACAACTCTCTAAAGTAACTGTAACAATAGTCAAGGTGGTGGCACAGTTTTCTAATTGAGCTACTCAAAATGTTGAGGCAGGAGGATCAAATACACTTTTGTGGACTGTAGATTAAGTTCAGGGCTAGACTGGCCAACCTAGTTAGACTGTCTTAAAATAAAAAAGAAAGGGAGCTGGGCGGTGGTGGTGCACGCCTTTAATCCCAGCACTCGGGAGGCAGAGGCAGGCGGATCTCTGTGAGTTCCAGGCCAGCCTGGTCTACAATGCAAGTTCCAGGTCAGCCAGGAATGTTACACGGAGAAACCCTGCCTCAAAAAACAAAACAAAATGAAAGAGTTGTGGATGAGGGCTTGGGGATGTAGCTTTGTAGTTGAGTATGTACCTAACCCTGACTTCAGTTCCCAGTACTAGAGGGAATTTTTAAAAGCTAATGCTAAGTTTATTTCCATAAACTATATTTACTTTGAGTCCATGTACTTCATGGTCCCTGCATCTTTGTAGTCTGTTTTTAGTAGATTGGTTTTTGAGTGAAAAGTAGATTTTCAGAAACCTGTCCTGATGCTAATGATAACATGCCACACATCCCTGAGTACAAGACATAGTTTTTGAAAAGTCATTTCTTTCCTCTTAACACTGTTTGCATTGTTTCTCTTTACTGAGCATATATGGCTTTCTTTTTACCAGATCAGAGGATAGTAACAGGTTATCTTAGGCTTTCTACTGTGCACTTGGATCTGCTGGTGTTCATCCCAACACCAGCAGTAGTTCATTAAAAAGTCCTTGGTTTTTAAAAGTTAAAAAATAGTACAAATTATGACTTCCATAGAAATTGTCCATCTAAAAGTAGGTATGGAAGCAATTTTAGAAGTTGTGTGAAGAAAATGCCTACAGGGATGGAGAGATGGTTCATTAGTAAGAGTACCTGCTTTTCTTCCAGAGGACCCAAGTTCAATTCCCTGCATCCATATAGTGGTTCACAGCTATCAATAACTCCACACCCTCTTCTAGCCTCCACAGATACCAGGCATACATATAGTACACAGAGATGTACTCAGACTAAACACCCGTAAACATAGCATAATAAATACTAATTAAAAGATAGAAAAGAAAATGCCTGCAGAAGGGTGGCCAGGGAGGCTAACTGCTGTGAGTATAGACAAGCTAAGTAGAAACACTTAAATGAGCGTATGGGCTCATGAATGGGCTTCAACAGAGGCTTGAGAGTGGACAGCAAGGGCACTGGGTATGTTTAGGGCTCAGTTGCAATGTCTCAGAAGACTGTTCTTTATAAGAGCCCTTAGGAAGCTAAGTGGCTCTCTACCTGACACAGTACGTTTACTAGTCAGTGGCCTAGCACAGCACAGCCATAGTGAAAGTGGAAAGCTTTCATGAGAAGTCTCTGCTACTTCAGGGTCTCTGTGCGAACACCCATCTTGTGCCATTCTTATGGTATACAGCAATGCCATGCTCGGACAAGGAGTTACTGAGAGTTTGAAGGAGGAGGTGACAGGCCTCACTGGTGACAGTTGGGAAGAAAGCACGGCAGTGACACAGGTTACCAGTTGATTGTTGGTCCCAGTGTGGGAGATGGTGGGAAAGATGGAGTGTGTAGGCAGAGTCTTGAGTGTAGGGAAGGCAAAGGAAGGCTTCTGGAATAGAGTGTGGCCGCCACTGTAGAAGTTCCTAGAACTGTTGACAACCCTCATCCTAAGACAGAAGCATGTAATGATATATTACTGATGCAAAGACTTTCTGTTTTAATCTTATTTATTTGAGATAGAGTGTCCTTTACCCAGGCTGGTCTCAAACTAACTGTGTAGCTGAGGATCTGAGGATGACCTGAAAACCCCCTGTGTGCTGGGATTGTAGCAAGAGCTTGAACACCTGGCTTAGTGCAGGGACTTGGAGAACATTTCACAGTAAAATTCAGTAGCTTGCCATCCATAAAATAGAATCACTTTTTAGCCAGGATGGTGGTGCAGACCTTTAATCCCAGCACTTGGGAGGCAGAGGCAGGCATCCTGGTCTACAGAGGGAGTTCTAGACAGCCAGGGCCGCACAGAGAGCCTGCCTCACACTTTTAAATGTGTCATTTACTAGTACAACTTTTCTTTCAGGAACCTGTGGATTTTTGTTTCCAAGTTTACAGAATTTGATGCACGAAAACTACATAAATTATATAAGATGGCTCATAAGAAAAGATCTCAAGAAGAGGAGGTAAAATACAAATCTAGTCCTAATGTATACTAATGTATAAAATAATTGCACATGAAATCCCCTTAGCTTTTGTTTTTTCCTGGGCTGGTATTGATAAATCTGTGGGGTTGTTGATGTAGACAGGCCACTGGCACTTTGCCTGTGTCTTACATGGTTTCAGTACAGCCCAAACAGGGTGACAGAAGCCACCACAGGCCACAGAGTTTGTCACCCGTGATCCAAACATAATTTCATACAGTGTGACTTTTCCTTGTACTAGCCATACATATTTCCTAACATTTTCCATGAGTAGCCAGACAGTATGACTGTTGTTTATTAGGTAAAATAGCCAATACATTCGAGCCAGAGGATTAGATATTTGCAGTGTCCAGGAGTTGTTACCCTCTCTTATGAGTAGGGAGATGGGTGTAGAGGTGACTTGGCTTCTGTGGAAGAATCAGTTCTTGTGCAGACTTCTATAGATCTGCTGCTTAGCCACATGGTCCATATCCAAATCAGCCACTGAGGAGCAATTGTGGAAATTGTTCCACTTTTCATTAATGTCTCAGGCTCACGAACACAGAGACTATGTTTCTCATCTATTGCCATTTCTTCAGTGCCTATAATCGTGCCAGGACCAGCGTGGACACTTAGAAGAATTTGTAATGTGAAATTAATGCATTATTGACCTGGGAATTATACTCTCAAATACTTCATAATTTAATTTTACACTGAAGAATATAATGTAATGGTAATAGAATAATACAATAATTGTGTATTAGTGCAATTCTAAACATAATAAAATTTTACATTTATATATTTATTTATTTTGTGCTTGTGTGAGAGAGAGAGTGAACATGGGAGTGCAAGAGGCAGCACTTACCTCATTATGTTCAAAGACAAGCTGCAGGAGTCTGTGCTTTCCTATCCTTCCATGTGTGTCTCAGGGATCGAACTCGGGTAGTCAGGCTTAGTGATGCATGCCTTTACCCACTGAGCCATCTCACTGGCTTCTCATTATTATAAAAATCCATGAAAGAATAGTTAGGAAAGATTCCAGAGAAGAATAAACTAGTCAGGAAAGGCCCTGAGATAGGAGGGAAAATTGGATTGAGGATCTAAGTTGGACACACAGAGGTAGAGGACTCCACAGAAGCGTATGAGGTTGAATGGCAAATGTATCAGTATCCAACTATGGGGAGTGAGTTATCTTAGTCTTTCTATAGGATAGTTGTCTTGGTTAGGGTTACTGTGCTGTGATGAAACACCATGAACAAAACAAACTTGGGGAGGAAAGGGTTTATTAGGCTTATGCTTCATTATCGTTGTTCATCAGTGAAGAAAGTCAGGACAGGAACTGAAACAGGGCAGGAACTTGGAGGCGGGAACTGATGCAGAGGCCATGGAGGGATGCTGCTTACTGGCTTGCTCTCCCTGGCTTGCTCAGCCTGCTTTCTTATAGAACCCAGGACTACCAGCTCAAGACAACCCCTCACCATGGGCTGGGCTTCCCTGCATTGATCACTAACTAAGAAAATGTCCTATGGGCTTGCCTACAGCCCTGTCTTATGGAGGCTTTCTTCTGTTGAAGCCCCTCCTCTCATAACTTTAGCTTGAGTCAAGCTAACATCAAACAAACCAGCACAACGGTTCTTCAAACTTTGTTAGAAGAGTAGACATATGCTTCTACATCTGAGAGTTTAGTTTAAGGGGCTAATTAAAGGTTAAAGCATTCTTATGATGGGAATGACTGCAGTCCAAAAATAATGGGAGGATTATGGTCATGTATTCTTACTGAAGAGTAATAATCAAGCATTAAATAAAATATGGTAGTATTAAACATCATGCAGGGAAAGATATTTTCATAATGTGCTAAATGAAGAAAGGACAGAATCAAGTAATATTTGTTTTTTATTCTTTATACACAAAAGGCTTAGATATGGACCAAATTATTTGTAGTCATTTCCCTCATACTTAGATTTGAAGTCACTGTACACTTGTAAAATTTTATTTTGAGACTCTTGCTTGGATGAAGGAGTGGTATAGCTGCAAGGTCTAATGTCCAGCTTGAGGACTTGGCTGTAGTAACCCCTCCCATTTGACAGCTGGTAGTTCTGTACTCTAGCTAGCCTTGGAAACGTAGCAGTCATGCTTTTGTGTAGCCAAGAGAGTCTTCCGCGTCTGCCGAGTGCTTGGCCCCTCGTACAGGGATAGGCTATGGCCAGTGACACCTGGCTATGGCAAGTGTGTTCTCATGGGGGCTTAGTGGAGGTTGGTTTTCTGCAGTAATCTAGTAGATCAGAGTCCATAGACAGCTGACTCCCTGTTAGGCAGGCTGCTGGAGCTGTAGGTCTCAATGGAGTTCACCAGCGATTTTGGTAAGAAGGTATTAATGGCAGCTCAAAGGTATAGAAGAACAAGATGGATCTGTTTAGGGAGATGACCTTTATCCTGCTCTCAGGAGTTAAGCCTAGCGTCCTAAGCTCTTCAATTTCCTTTTACTCTGCCAGGAACAAAAGAAGAAAGATGATACGCTTGGTGGTAAGAAACCATTTCGACCAGAGGCCTCGGGCTCAAGCCGGGATTCTCTGATATCTCAGTCCCATACCTCACACAACCTTCATCCTCAGAAGCCTCATTTGCCTGCCTCCCATGGTCCACAGATGCATGGACATCCAAGAGATAACTACAGTCACCCCAACAAGAGACACTTTAGTAATGCAGGTAGGCCTCTAGATAGCTTTTAAAAGGTGTCAAAACCCCTAGTCATTTCATTTCCCAAGGACTTTTGTACTTTCCCCAAGACCTTGTTGTCTGTACTTGGTTTTTATAAAACATGAAATAAAGATCTAGAAGGTTAAGGACCAGCTCTAAGTTAAGGGGATCAATGGTACCATGAAAAGTAATGGGCAGACGTAGAGAACAACTCACATCCTGTGTGTAAGAATGATCACTAATTAATTAAAAAAATGTCCTACAAGCTTGCCTAGGTGTGTAGGGAGGGCATTTAAAACTGCTAATATTGAGTCGGTGACAAAAGATAACCAAATAGAAAAAACAAGCAGTGGACTGTCAGCAGTGAAGAAGTAGCCTGTGTTAGTGAGAGGATGTCAGAAACTGTAACTCTGAGACAGTTTATTAGCAGGTAGAATAGAGGGACTGGTTAAGAAATGGGAGAAAGATCTAAACAGACATTCTCAGAAGACGGTGATAAGCTCTGAGGCACCCTAAATTCAGTTATAGGCCAGACGGGGAGGGAGGGGCTTCAGTAGAGGAAGATGATTGATCGAAACTCACAGCTTCAAGATAAATCAACAGAGAGGAGTGCGCCCATTCTTTGCTGAGTGCCGTAGATTACCTCGAGGCCACATTGCATTTTGCTTTTGGAACCAACCAGGCAAGATGTAGCAGAAACTTTCTTTATGGATGAATGTATCCAAGATGCTGCCATCTATGTCACCTGACTCTTTTTCAGTAAATGATGTAGGTTTGTTTAAAAACACTTATGATTGAACATCCCCAAATTTCACTAGAATAGATCCTAACCTTTGGTCCAGTGGACATTTTCCCAGCTGCTATAGAGTCAGGCTGCTGGTGACTCAGGGATTTTCACCTGTGGCTTGTCCTTTGACCTTTAGGTAGGCATTTGTACCTCAATAAGTCCTTTATTTCTGAGACCTTTTAGTCTTGTTTGTTTTAATAAAGGTATATAATTGGCCAACAGGTATAAAGAAAAGCACTCAGCATTATGGGCCACAGTGAGACACTACTTTACACCTGATAACTGTTACTAACGCAACACAGTGTTGGTAAGGATGCAGAGAAAAAGGCAGCCTGTACCACTGTTGTTAGATTAACACAGCCATTAGAAAACACAAGTAGGGGTTCCTGAAAGCATCAACATAGAACTCTCGTATGACCTGCAAGTTGAGTGTGTGCATCTCATGCTGAAGAGGTATGGGAGCTTGCAGGTGTGTTAATGCCAACTACTTATTTACCAGAGCCAGCACATGGAATCCACCTGCGTGTCCATCAATATTGAGTGGAAAAAGAAAATGTGATAAGTGTTACCCATTAGAAGTGAACCTGCAACTTGTGGCAGTGTGGGTGAGCCCAGAGAATACTATGTTTAGAACTGTAAGCTGGTGCAGAAAGTCAAAGCTACATGGTTTCTCTGTGTGTGGAACCTAACAGAGTTGAACTTAGGGGATCAGAAAGAAGAGTGTTTGACTGGGGAGCTGGGATAAGAGGTGGAGGAATGCTGGGTGAAGGGGACCATAGTTAGGAGAGAGGTAGATGCTCAAGAGAGAAACTGTACAGAATGGTGACTGTAGTTAATAACAAGATGTTAATTAGCATATTATAAAATAATGTAGTTAATTCAATAACAAAAATCAGTGGGAGGCTTTAAATATTCTTTCCATAGACACAAAAAGCATTTGTTAACTCAGCCATTGTATAGTTAATGTGTATTTTAAGATATACACAAAATAAGTATATGTAATTTTTATTTGTTAATTTAAAAATCTTGAAATTTAATTTTTGAAACAACTTAAAAAAGAAAAAGGAAAGTAAATTGAATTAGATTTTGGAAATTTGTTTAGAAAAAAGGAGAAATGGCCAAGCAAGCTGGCACACACCTTTAATCCCAGCAATTGGGAGATAGAGGCTGGTGGATCTCTGATAATTCAAGGCCAGCCTGGTCTACAAAGTGTGTTCCAGGACAGCCAAAAATACATAATAGAGAGACCCTGTCTCAGAAAAAAAAAAAAGAAAGAAAGAAAAATGTAGAAATAAAACTAAAGGTGAGTGTGGTAGTGTCTGTAATTCCAGAACTAGAGGGGCTGAAGCAGGAGAGTCCTGAGTTCAAGGTCAGCCTGAAGAATGTATAAGATTTCCTCAAGCTGGGTGGTGGAGGCAGAGGCAGGTGAATCTCTGTGAGTTTGAGGCTAGCCTGGTCTACAGAACAAGTTCTAGGACAGACAACACACAGAAACCCTGTCTCGAAAAAACAAAAACAAAACAACAACAACAACAAAATCCAAAAAATAAAAAAGAAAAGAAAAAGATTTCTTTAAAACCTCAATACAGCTATGTGTCAGATTTTTCTTTTTTTTAAAGATATAGGTTAAGGATTAGGAAATTCATATGAAAAAGTAAAACTGCTCATATGGCAAAATGACCACCCTTGCCAATGTCAGGAAGTGTTAAGGCAGAGAGGTAACCAAGTTTTCACTCATTCCAATTAGCAATAATTAAAGGGAGAAATGCACGCTAGTTATTAAGGATAGGAATTGATATAGTCATTTTTAGAAAATAATTTGAAATGAATAAATATACAGTCCCTTTGACCACAATTCTCTTGTCTGGATATCAGTTCTGTAGAATGAGGACACGTTTAAATATTACATTGGCAAAAAGCTAGAACTGGAATGTCCACTAATTAGGAGAATGAAAACTGAGTATTAGGACATCTGTACCCAATATCATCTACCATTACAAGGAATTGGCTAGACCAGCCATTATGCACTTGCTGGTAATATTAGTACTTGGGAGGCCAAGGCAGGAGCACTGGCTGCTATTCCAGAGGACCTAGTTCAATTCCCAGCACCCACATGGAAACTTGCAGCCATTCCAGTTCTAGAGACTCCCTCTTGTGGCCTCTACAGGTACTGCATACATGTGGTGCACAGACATCCATCCTGGCAAAAACATTCATAGATGTAAAAGAAAAATAAATAAAATTGAAAAAAAAAAAAAAAAAAAAAACGTCAGTGAGGGGAATAATAAGAACCAAACAGTAATCATGGTGTATTTTTACAATAATCATATTATATTAAAAATCCATGTCTGTAGTTTTAAATTTACTGAGGTGAAATTCATACAAGATAAAGGTAAGCATTTATAGGTGAACCATCCAGTGGTATTTGTACACTCAAAATTCTGCATAATAGTTCTGCCTCCTTCCTAATTTCTCTATCACATCAATGGAAATTCTATACCTAGTCCCCATCCTCTCTTTCTAGCTGTCTGTATTTTACCCCTGTAAATTAACTTATTTCTGAATACTTCAGGTAAATGGAATATACAGCAAAGTATTTTCAAAGTTCATCCTAACTCTAGTGTGAAGCAATAATTAGTTCCCTTCTATGGAAGGTAGTATCCACTCAGTGGGTATACCATGCTTTTCATTCATCGGTGGACATTAGTCTCTCCTTTTTTGTTGTTGAGAATAGTAATAATATAAACATTTGTATCCATATATTTGCTTGAATACCTGTTTGCAGTTGTTTTAGCTAGGTGCATGGGGATGGGATTGCTTGTTCTATGGTAACTTTGACGTAAGTACTTGTGTGAACAGAAAAGGGCATGAAAGTGAAGTGTGGTCAGTAGTAACTATTGCCTTAAGACTGGTGGGAATAGAGGGAGAGTGTTTGAATTTAATGATTATTCATTGTTTATTGCCTCACTAGTTAAAATAAGCAAAAGTTATTTTTAGAAGAATAAAATAAAAATTACTGAAAAAGACAAAGCATATAGAAATATAGAAGCATAATGTAAGATTTATTTTACAGATTCAGTTTTTCTACAGTAATCAAGATGAAGTATATTTCTTTCTAAACCTTAGTTCTAGAATTCCATTTGTGTACACACACACACACACACACACACACACACACACACACACACACAGAGTGGATTTTGAGTTTGAGGCTTCATAGCAAGGTATTATCTCAAAAAGTGCCCCCATATCTCCTGTAAACTTTTATATACTAAAATTATGTCTGAGGCTGGAGAGCTGGCTCAGGGGTTAAGAGCACTCACTGCTCTTCTAGAGAACCTGGGTTCAGTTCAACAGATTGTGCATGCGCCCTTTATACTTTTTGTAAAAATTTCAAGATTTTTTTAAAAAGAAAATTTATTTTTATTTCCTCCCTCTCTTACATCAAAGTAGTGCATACCTTTAATCCCAGCACTGGATTAGGCAGACCTAATGTGAGTTCAAGGCCAGCCTGGTCTCCACATAATTCTAGGCCAGCCAAAGCTATATAATAAGATCTAACTGAAAAAAATTTAATTAATTGCTAGTACTTGGGGATTTATTTTTTTCATTTTATGTGTATGAGTATTGTTCACATGTATGTCTGTGCATGATGTGCATGCCTGATGTCCACAGAGGTTAGAGGAAGTTCTTTCTCAAAGCCCCTGGAATTGGAGTTATAGATGGTTGTGAGCCGCCATGTGGGTGTTGGGGATTGAACCCGGTGCTCTTAACCACTGAACCATCTCTCCAGTTTGTTACAGTTATTTAAAAATCATCGCCCATTAACTTCCTCAGTATCAAAACCATTTCTTTGTGGTATTTCCCATTACATGCTTTTTTCCTTTTGATTTTTGGTCTTGTGTTCTTTGGTTATTTTTCCTTTAGTAGGTGACTTGGTGCTCTAAAACTTGTTGAAGCTTTAGCTGGTGTTCCCAGACTAGGAGTTGTCCATCTCAGTGTGGTGCCCTGGCTTACCTGCCCTGGGCTCAGCCCTTCGAGTATTCTTGTGGTCTAAGGAAGGAAAGTCTTTAGTGAAAGAGGTCTTCAGAGGCTCGACACAGCTGGTATCAGAAGGTTGAAGCCCCTTCAGCTGTGTAACTGAGGGCGCTACTGTGAAACCTCAGTACCACTGTCCAGATTCCCTCGGGGTTCCTAGTGAGTCTCATTTCCAGGGGCTGCTGCACACTGGGGCAAGCAAGAATGAAACACATAAGCCGTGGTTTGGAAGGTCTCAGCAGGGACAGAGGGGATAGAGTTTCTTTGGCCTTAGAAGTTGGTGGCAGCAGAGAAAATGTTAGGACTCATTCATTACTCGTGTTAGTGATAAAGCTAAGGAAGGAAATGATTATCTCCTTCCAACCTGTTAGCCTTCAGTAAATTCTGCCATGTGTTGTAGTTATGAAACATATCTCTTCTTGCAGATCGAGGAGACTGGCAGAGGGAAAGGAAGTTCAACTATGGTGGTGGTAACAATGCCCCCTGGGGCAGTGACCGGCACCATCAATATGAGCAGCACTGGTACAAGGATCACCATTACGGTGACCGGAGACACATGGATGCCCACCGTTCTGGAAGCTACCGGCCTAACACCATGTCCAGAAAGAGACCTTATGAGCAGTACAGCAGTGACCGAGACCACCGGGGACACAGAGACTATTATGACAGGTGTGTAGACAGTGTGAGAGGCCAGGTCTGACCTGACTGGACACGCATATGGGAGGAAGCATGGTGATGCTCATACAGGTTTGTCTGTCTACTGCAGAATGAGCGTCTTGCATGAGTCAGTTATAGATCCCATGTGCCTGCTATCAGAATAGCTTCAGGATGCTGCAAGGGAGGCTGTTTTATAGCTGTATCTCTTACTTGATGTGTATGAATGTTTTGCCCCCATGTGTGTATGTATACCATGTGTGGGCCTGATACCTTGGGGGGTCAGAAGCCTGGGTTGATGTCTGGACCTGGGTACAGAAGATTGTGGGCTGCCATGTGGGTTCTCTACAGGGGCCGCAAGGGCTCTAACACCTGAGCCATCTTTCTAGCCCCACCATTACTTTGTTCTTGGAGAATTTTATAATGCATAGAAATTTGATTTTGGTCATTTCACCCCAGTGCCCTCTCTCATCCCTCTCTGCACCCTGCTGTGACCCTTCTTCCAGCAGGCCTCTCCTCTACCCTTCTGTGTTGAGATCCAGTGAGCTTTCCTGTGGTTGCTGCATGCGTGGGCTGGGGTGTTACATATGGCATGGGCAACTTAGGAGTAGCTGTGTCCCTGGAGAAAATGGCACTGCTCTCCCAGCAACCTTTTTGTGTTTTTGTTTTTAGATTAGCATATAGTGTGTTCTGTACCTTCGTGACATTTTTGAACAAAGTGTGTTTTCCTTCCCGCCGTCTCCCCCTTGTAACTTCCTCCCAGATCCTTTTCCTCTCCCATGTCCCCATACTTCCTCATCACGTAATATAGCCTCTTGGTTTCCTTTCTAGATTTGTAGATTTTTCCTATGCTTAAACCATATGTACATGTATACATTATAGGCTAGTATCCATGTTTGTATGAGGGAGAACGTTTGATTATCTTTCAGAGTTTAAGTTACATTGTGTAGTATTGTACCTTCCAGACCCATCCACTTTCCTGCAAATTTCGGAGAGGCAGCATTAGGAGACTCACTAGCCAGCTTGCCTAGCCTAAGCAGTGAGCTACAGGTCTTGACAGGGTTGGGGCAGTGAGATGTTTTAGTTGGTAAAGGTGCTTGCAACCAAGCCTGATGACCTGCACACATATGGTGGCATATATGTGCACACAAAATTAATAGATGAATAATTTAATGTAATATTTCTTTAAAAGGTGAGTGGTGCCTGAGGTATGATAGCTGAGGGTGGCCTCTGGCCTTCACATTCATGTGCATACACCCCTGAACATGTGTCCACACATACCTACACATGTGAATATGCACACAATATGGAGTCAACAGTAATAGTTCCTAACGTGACCCTCATTCTGCAGGGATTCTGAGGTAGGTACCAGCCTGTGGTCCTTGCCTACCTGGGTCCAATAACTGAAGTCAGGGCCTTTTGAAGTTGTACCTTCTCTTCAGCCATACAGCGCCATTAGTGAGGTGATAAGTCAGTTTCAGTTTGTGAGTTGGCAAGTGTGGGAAGAGCACTATGTTTTACCAGACCTTAATTCAGAAGCTGATTGATTGGCCTCCATAGCAACCATGGTCTTCCCCAGGCTGTTGTTAGCTTTATGCATAGACTCTACTGTGAATTTAAAGTGTCCTGCTGTTGTTTGGAAGATGCATTAGGTGAGTACCAGTAGCCTGCATTGGCCACCTCAGCTGAAGGAGCCTCTGCTCTTACTACCTACCACCTGGTGTCCCTCATCTCATCTGGCTCCTTTGTGGAGGTCTGCTTTTGCCCCTTGCCTTCTCTGTCACTGAGGCTGTACTGTGAAAGGTGTTGATTTTGAAGGGTGTTTTTGCTGGATGTAACGTTTTAGATTGTTGGTTTGGGTACTTTGAGGCACTCCTTTGTTGTCTGCTTGTGTGCTTCTGACAAAAAGGCCTTGTTCTCCTTTTTCCTGAGTACCTATGCTGTGTGTCCTGTGCTGTGTGTCCTGTGCTGTGTGTCCTGTGCTGTGTGTACTATGCTGTGTGTATCTGCCTGTCTGCCTTCCTTGCCTCTGTACCTTTGTTTGTGGTACAGAGATTAAACCCAGGGTTTTGAATGTACTAAGCAAGTGCTATGCCACTTAGCTGCTTCCCAGCCCTGGCAGATATTTCTTTGTGTTTCCTGAATAACTCAGGAATTACTCAGCTTCTTGGATATATAGGGTTATTACATCCATAAATTTGGAAGATTTTCTGAAGTCCTGAAACTTGCTCTGTAGACCAGGCTGGCCTTAAACTCACAGAGATCCAATGCATTTATGAGTGCAGGTGCCCAAGGAGGCCAGAGGCATCAGATCACCCTGGAAGTGGGTTATAGATGGTTGTTAAGCCTCTTGACATGGGTGCTAAGAACTGAACCCAGGTCCTCTAGAAGAGCAGCAAATGCTCTTAACCACTGAGCCCTCTCTCCAGCCCCTCTCTTTCAATTTTAATAGGTTGTTTTGCTGAGAATAGTAGTCTGGTTGACAGTTGTGGTGTGTCAGGACTTGGAGAACATCCTTCCAGGCTCTTCTGCTTTAAAGGTTTCTGCAGGTATTATTCTATTACAATCAGATGTTTTTTCATGGGCCTGCCTTCCCAGGAGACTTGGATATTCTTTCTTGCAACTTTAAATATCCTTTAATCTATATTTTTAATGTTTTAACTGTATTATATCATTTTGTTGTTGTTGTTCGTTTGTTTTTTTCCTTTTCTTTTTCTGGTCTTGTTGAATTCTTGTCCTCTAGGTCTCCTGTACCTACATGGGCATCTTTTCTCTAGGCTTGGGGAATTTTCTTTTCTGATTTTACTAAAGATACTCTCTATTCTTTCTCTATAGTTTGTCCCTTTGTGCCATAATTTGGAGGTTAGGTCTTTTAATGGAACCTCAAACTCTCCCACATTCTGTTGATATTTTCTTGTACAACTTTCTCAGTGACTTACTGAGAAATCCAGTTCCTCTGCCCAGTCATCCTCCGTCCGACTGCTTTTGACACGACCCTTTCTGTTGTGTTTTTCTGCTAATGGACTCACTGAGCTTTTCATTTCCAGGATCATTTCAGTTTGGATTTCCTCCCACAATTCAAACTCTGTTTTCCTGTTTTGGATTGACGTTTTTCACTCCACTCATCTTTGTCTTTGAGGTGTTTGCCCGTAGTGAAATCAGTCTTTTAAATTCTTTGTCTTCTAGGTCATTCTCATTAGGAGCCGTTACTGTTGTGTTTTTGAAGATGTGTTGCTTACTTATTTTTGTATGTGTGGGTCTGTTTGTCTGTTTTATGGCTGTGTTGGCATTTGTCTATCTGTAGTTTGGTTTTGGTTGAGATTTTCCTTTTCGTTCAGCTCATCTTTCTTCTTTTAGTAGAGGAGTTTACGTTGCTCAGGATTCATAGCAGAGTGGAGAGTGGAGCATCCTTCCTGTCTTTGTCTCTGTTTGATGCTATAGCCTCTGATCCAGGTCTTTGCTTGTCTGCTGCAGCCTGGTATCTTCAGTCTCAGTCAGGAGCTTGGAACAAGTTTCCCCTGGGTCTAAAGGCCAGATAGGACAACTGGAGGGTCCCAGTCAGGTAGCTGGTAGGACTCTGGGTCTCTGGGACATGTGGGGTATGAGTGTCCCTGGTGGAGAGTGACTTGGGAGCGGTGAGCTTGGAGAAAAAGGGGCCAGGAGGAGGTGGTGGTCCTTAGCAAGCAGCTGCCAGGCTTGGGCTACTGGTGTGGTGGGGGTCTAGGTGTGTAGGTAAGCCTGCCATATGTGTGGTGGCTAGAGAGTCCCTGGTGGGGTGAGTCAATTTGTAAAATAATTTTAGGCAGCCTTAATACTGAATATCTAGGTTGATTCTGGGTTTTGCTGCTATTAATAATTTACAAATGGTTTCTGTGTATTTTTTCTCTTGAGTGTGGTGAAGAAATATGAGAATGTTTATAGTTGTGTTTTCCTGGAGGGAGAGTGAGTTAAAAAACTGTCAGTGATTGTCCACATGCGTCCACACATGACTTCAGCTCTGAAGATCGTACGTCATTTCATAGGATGCCTTTTACGAACTGACTGTTTCCAGGTCTTGTATGTGTGTATGTTGTGTGTTTTGGTTTCCTGGTGATAGAAACATTTGTCTCTGGGTCCATGTGTGCATGAGGAAATGCCAGCAGAAGAGGGAGAGAGATGCAGAGTCTGGTTTGGGTCTTTCAGCTGACACTTGCATCTCTCTTTCAGGCACCATCATGACTCTAAGCGGAGGAGATCAGATGATTTTAGGCCCCAGAATTACCACCAGCAGGATTTCCGACGAATGTCTGACCACCGACCCACGATGGGTTACCACGGCCAGGGACCCTCAGACCATTACCGCTCTTTTCACACAGACAAGTTGGGGGAATATAAACAGCCCCTGCCCTCACTGCACACTGCGGTCTCAGATCCTCGCTCACCTCCTTCCCAGAAATCTCCCCATGATTCCAAGTCACCCTTGGATCACAGGTCTCCTTTGGAGAGGTCACTAGAACAGAAAAACAACCCAGATTATAACTGGAATGTTCGGAAAACGTAAAGGGCGACCCCGCCAGGGGAGAGGTCGCAGGAGTCATCAAGCACTTGGACGTTTTGGTCTGGTCCAGCGGGGGCCAGTGCTCAGGCTGCTGAGCGGAGTGTTTGGATGCGCTGCTGCTGAGCCCACTAAGCTGGCGGCTGAAGGAGCACTTGAGGGGGTCGGGGGCCTTGGTCTGCTGCTTTGGTTTGGCCTCCACTCCTGCACTTTGGCACCCCATCCCATCCTAGCCTCTTGTGGCCTCCCACCTCCGTGGGTGTCGGGGGAAGAGGCGACTTTCTGTACCAGCTGCATTGGCTGCTTCCCCTGGAAGGACTCGGGGATGTGAGAGTCAGTGAATGTTAGAGTCAGCATGTGTGACCAGGGCAAGGACCTGCTGGACAGTGTGTGATTGGTTCACTGTGGCACCAGGGATGCTGCTGATGGGAGGTGGGAAGTGGGAGATCACAGGGCGGGTTTCATACTGCAAGACTTGAAAGGGGAACAGGTATGCCCCTCAGATGTGTTCTTGGGAGAAATGATACACTCGGTCTCATTATGTGAAGTGGGTTGGGGATAAAGAGACAGGGAATAACTTCCACTGTGGCCTCCTACCTGCCAACACTAATTTTTCCCGTACTAGCTTTGTACATTTCAAAGGTTTGGTCTTCTGGTGGGGTCCATTTCCCTGTTTGTCAGGGAAAGTTGGATCTCTCTGGCTGATTTTAGAGTACTGTGACTTTGGCGTCATCAGTGCCAGATCTTACTTGTTTGGGGAGTGGGCTGAGTGGGTGTGGGGTGGAGATGGGGGGTGGGGTAGTGTGACCAGGAACTAGGAATCCCTGGTGGGTTTCTGGTTCCTGGGTTGAGAAGGAAAGTCACAGGTCCTGGAGATGGAAATGGAGTTGGCCTGCTGATGAGATACCTGCTGGTGAGCTCAGGGGTGGGGCACTCATGCAGATGGGGGGGGGGGGGACTCCTGATGTGGGCATTGGTAGTCCCAGCAAGCAGGGAGCTTTCAGTATTGGAGTGGGTCAGCGAATGCACTTGCATATTGGTTCCTTTACACGGCGTGAAGAGGCAGGCTATACTGGCCCAAACATCTTGACAGTGAAGGTGTGCAGTCAGATGAAAACAGCTACTGATGTGGTTACATTTCCATTGCAAGTTGGGATTCAGTAGAACCAAACCCTGTTTCTTTACGATCTGTAGAATATAAACCCAAGTTATTTTTATCCCAAATCCCAAGCACCCATGACTGGGGTAGCTGAGCTGTAAGATGTCAGGAGGCCTGTTAGGGTCAGATTGGGTTGGGTTGAGGGGGAGGGCCGCTGGTGGGTTGCATCATTGCATGGCTCTTCTCAGTGTATGGATAACTGGGTCGGTCCTGTGGTTTTACTCACTTTCAGTATAGCTTGCCAGTATTGTTAGGATATCCAAAAACCTTTCTAGATGGAGACAGCAAAACTGACTTGAACATAAGGTATGGTGTGCCTCTGTGAGAGTCCAGGCTCATTCTGAGTTGATGAAAAGTCTTGTGTTGGAAGTACGCAGGATACAGCTCTTGGGGAGCTCCCTTGGGGACAGGGTGGGGCCGTCCTGGGCAGTACCATTAATGACTTTCCCAAGACAAGCTTGAGTGGTGTCCTTGAGTGCGTCTGGCCATGGTATGGCTGTGGTGGGCCATTGCTTCTGCTGCTTAGAGTACCATGGACCTGGCTGTGCAGAGTCAGTCCTTGTAGCCAGTGCTCAGTAGACCATCACCTTCTTGATTCCTCGTGGTCCTTTACCCTGACTATGTATGTGCATGACTGCACTGGAGTTCCCTGGCTGTAGTCTCCTGCCTGGTGGCCTGCCATGACTTCTCAGTTGAAGGCTGAAGTCTGGTCTCTTTTGGCCACACAGTGAAAAAGTGAACCATAGATGGAGCTTCTTGCTGATAACATCAACACTAGTCTGTTGGGCATACTGTGCTCTGAGGTGCTGGGAGTGCAGCAAGAACAGGAGGTGCCCCTGTGGAAGGTGGAGGGCCTTGCCTTTCTATACTAACCCAGGTCTGTCTTTCTTCCAACTTGTTGGTAGAAGTTACAGGTTATTCTCAAAGGTGTCTCATCATGAGGAAAAAGGAACTTCCTTTTGTTCACATTCAGGACTAAAGTGCCATAAAGTGTAGCAAAAGGCAATGTTGGCCAGATCAGTGTTACATTGATTCTAAGATTACAGTATCTCCCATCAAACATCTGTTAAGGTGTTGAAGTGTATTTGAAGAGTGGGTTGGGAGAAAGGAGGCATTCCTCTTGCTTTAAACCAGTATGTGCATCACATGCTTAACACGGGAATTTGCACAGGTGGGAGAAGCTGCCAGTGGAGTTCTTCTGGAACCTAGCGTTGGGCAGCCCATTGTTGAGGAAATGGCGGGACTTGAGGAGAGAGTGAGTGTTGCCGAGGCCTGAAGTACTGTGATACACTGTGACCCTAGAAAAGGAAGGTGACGTCTCTGTTGATCACTGTGTCCTCTCATTGGCCAGCCTGCGGGAGCCCAATCTCATGGTCCTTCCTTGGACTCTGTAGTCATTCCTTAAGCCCCGCCAAGGGAACGCAAACATTTCTCACTGTGCTGCTGATGTTCTGAGCTGGTGTGGCTGGCAGCTACATCGGGCCTTGCAGAGCAAAGGTGATTCACTTAAGTGTTCACACACAGCAACACTGAAATCCTGTAGACCAAAACCCACTTGTCAGCAGGAGCTGTGTCCAGGCCCAGCACCTGTGGTCTTCTAGCTCATCTGAGGCCAGCTGTATCGGGTGAAGAGAGCCATGCCAAGGGTCCAGGCTGCTTTAGTCCATCTGTGCCCTACCCATTTGGGAACAGGTGGTTTTTCTTGTAAACTTGTGGACTTTTGAAACCTGTTGACTAAACAGTAATTAATTTATATTTGTGAAAAATGCCACTGTCCTGGTGATTTCTGATGTAAATAATGTTGTTTATATAGTATGTATTAAAATTTTCCTACATTGTAAAACTGCTGTACTTTTGATTCTTGTGTATTAAAAAGTGTTACTAAGGATTTTTAGAATCGGGCTAACCAGATGCATTACGTTCTGGTGTAAGGCAGATAGATGCCTTGAAGATGCTTCCTTTCCCTTCCCTTGCTGGTGGCATGGCCATGTGTCCAGACTGGTCTACAACTTCATCGATGGAGTTTGTTTTTAAGTTACAGTTTTGTTGTTAGTTATAGATAGTTTTCTGTCCCTGACCAGCTCCAGGCCACAACCCACAGCTGTGCACTTCTTGAGACAGCATGGAGCTATTAAAGCTGGTAGTCATGCAGGACTTCCCTGAGCTGCTCGGGGGTTGGGGGTTGGGGCTCTGGGGACGCCTGCCTTGAATATCCACTTCTGTCCAGAAGGAAGCAAAGACATCAGACCTGCCAGCCTGCGGCTTTAGTGTAGTTAACAGTTGGGTTATATATTCTTGAGTGGGGAAAAACGCTTTTCTAATGGGGACAGTGACTCAAATGTGAACTTGCAATTTGGCAGAGGCAGGCTCAGCGTCGACATGGCCCAGACAGAGCAAAGGTGGCCTGGTCTGTGGGTGGAGAGCCTCCTTGAAAGGAGTCTGAGAATCTTGCCCAGACCCAAGTGACTTTGAAACCAAACTCACATCTCTATTAACCCGGGTTTATAGCAGTGAGAGGTCAGCTGCTGAGACTCCACCCTGCTAGCTATCCAGGACCCTTGGGTCCAAGGGGGCAGTGTTAAGCCTGGCCCAGCAGTAGGTGGCTGGATTTATAACGCCTGTAGTTTAGTTCCTGAGTGGAGAAGCATAGAGAGCCGTTCCTGTGAAGAAACGGCTGGTAATCCCTCTCCTCCACAACGCAGCTGGAATGGCTCTGGGAAACTTTTAAGAACAAGTGCTGTAATAATCTGAGTATTCTGATTTACAACAGTGGCAGGGCTCCCAAAGCTACTGCTGCCAAGATGCTTGCCTTTTCCTGGAAGCTGCAGGCCTGGGGCCCTCACCTCCCCAGGCCCTCCTTGGCAGGGACTCAAATGCTTGGCAAACACCACAAACCCTGCTCAATTAGTGCCAACAGAAAGGTCACTTACTGAAAACTGAGGACCAGCCGTTTGCCAGCAAAGGACAAAGCCTGTGGTGCTTAAAGGAGCCGCAGCAGCCTTGCCACTGAGGCTTCACCCGAAAGGCCCTTCCATCTTATTTCAGGTCAGAACTTTTATGATCCATGCTGCCTCCTGGCTTGCATGGTGGTTTTGTGGAGTAACCTGTGGATACAGCTGAAACAGATAAAACCTTCCTGCCTGTTTCTGTTTAAGGTGGAGCTCTGTCTCAGCTGACAGGTCTTGGGGTTTTCCTGGTTGCTTATGCATCCAAGTGGCTTGCCCCTGATCACACTGCTCTGTGGCTTTGTGTGGAACAAAAAATCAGCTCTGCAGTCTTTACCTAAAATGTGTTCAGGGTGAATAGCTGTATCTCAGAGTGAGCAAACATGGGGAGGGTTCACACGGGCTCTCTACCTCCCCTGCTAACTACAGGCACCATGGTGGCCTTTGGGTGGCATAAAGGAACTCACAGGAGTCGGCCCTGTGCCTCCATTTGTCCCTGCCAGGAAGCATCTTTAATTGCAAATTGATGTGTTGTATGAGCGTGCATATAGGGCAAAAGAGCAGGCCTACAGGCCACCAGAAGGCGACAGGGTTCCATTCTTAGTTGGGGATAGAGCCATAGGGCAGCTGGACACGATGATGACAAGACAAAGCATGTCTGTCTGTCTTGGAGGGCAGCCCTGGCTCAACATTGAGCCCTAGTGGCTTGAAAAAGAAGCTTCTGCAAGGCCACCCCAAGAGCTCCAAGGGAACCAGAAAGATACTGTTGGGACCCGATCCTGGAGATAAGGCTGTCCACCCGAGTTCTGAGCCAGAAACACGGACCCTGTCTTTCTGGAGCTGATACTTTAGGTGGGATGGGTACCCTCGACAAGCAGCTTGGCTGTGAGGGAACAAAATGTCACCTAAGGGAGGAAATAGGCAAGGTGCTGGTGGCTAAACTCAGGCAGAGGGGATCAGAGAGGGCCCCTGGACCAGTCAGTGGGTGCAAGGCATGTTTTTCCCTCACACCTGAGCGTGCATGACTAAACATGCATTCTGTTAGCCTCCCAATAGGGGCTGAGGTAGAACCCACAAGATGGGCTTGGCTGGCCACACTGTCAAAGGGAGAATGATGGGCCCCTGGAGGCACTGTAAATGAGAGACCTCTCTTGTTTGCTTTCTATTTCTCTGATAAACACAATGACCAAAAGCAACTTAGGGAGCTAAGGGGTTTGTTTCATCTTAGACCTTCCACCATGAAGAGAAGTCAGGGTGGGAACTAGAGGCAGGAACCAAAGCAGAGCTCATGGAGGAACACTGCATACTGGCTTGCTCAATCTTATACAACCCAGGACCACCAGCCCTGGGGTGGCACCACCCACAGTGGGCTTGGCCCTCCCCCATCTATCGTTAATTAAGAAAATGCCCCCACAGACTTGCCTACAAGCTAATCTGATGGAGGCAGTTTCTTAATTAAGACCCCCTCTTCTTGGACGGCTCCAGTTTTTATCAAATGGACAGAAAACTGACCAGTAGCATCCCCCCCGCCCCCACACACATAAAGCCCCGTGGAGCCTTGGCTATATAGAACCTAGGGCCACTTCAGAATTGGACCCATCATCCCAGAGTACATGTGATTCTAGAACTGTCCTGCAGAGGGCAGCAGACGTCCATAGACTCTGGTTGAACTACAGCTAGCTCCCACCCTGCTCTGGAGAAGGCTCCCAGCAGCCCGGAGCCACCTTGGTCCTGAAGGAGGCATGAGAGGGGACTGAGAAGAGCCGTGTGCTTCCCGAGGCAAGCCTCCCTATCTTCTCCATCCACTGCTCAGGACCTCCAGGCTTAACGTGTCCTCTGCTTTCTATAGGGCTGTGGTTCCATTCCTGATCAGATATGGTGTGTGTGTGGGGGGATTCTAGTGAAGTTCAGTAGGAGTCTTAGGGAAACCCGACCATGCGAAGGCAATGTGAGGCTCCACGCTGAAAAGTTCAGGAGAACCTGAGTATAGTTTGGTCAAGGAGAGAAATGCTATCAAGACCCAGATAGCCATCCAGTGTGTGTCATCCCCTCCTGTAACATCTCCATCTGGGTCCCACAGGCTTCGCACCGGCCTGCTCTCAGCTCCCCCAGCTTCCCTGGGAGGAAATCATCCTGGCCCGAGTTAGCAGAGGGCAACAAGGCTCAGTGACACGATGGGGCTCATGGCTAAGGTCAGAGAACCAGGGAGCTCTCCGCTTGAGAGGCCCGGCATACACAATGGACCTCTGCCCCTCCCTCTGCTATAGGCTGGTGGACCAGCAACTAGAATTCACTGTAGCCAGCTTCTCACCACTAGAGGTCACCCATGAGACAGGGCACCTGCATCCACTCTGACCGCTGTGAGTATCCTCAACATGGAGCCCGGTGTTCAATGACACAATATCATTAAACATTTGCAGAATATATGAAGGTCCCCCCAAGTTGAGACCGTGGCTAGCCACGTTGGGTAGATAGCCTCCAACTGTCTGTATAGAGAAGACCCAGGAAGGACTCTTAGTCTTGTGTTAGGCTAACACAGCACCTCTAGATATTTTCCCTGAGGGAGTTACTTCTAGTTATTAGCAAATGGAAGGATGTGTGCAGTTTGGGGAATATCCTGACCTTCACTAAGGAAATGAGCTCTATTTGTAGACCTAGTTCTTGGTAGCTTAGGCCCCACGCAGTCTGGACACCCATGGGTCTTGCTCACCAAACCCTCTGATGAAGCCTGCTTGGGTTTTGAGAACCCGAAACCTAAAAAGGTGACTGGACAGGGCTTCAGTGATGAATTGGTAGTAGGTCCCTTTTTTGGTAAGTGACCACAAAATTTAGCTTTTATGATGCTACTGAGGTGTCTCCAGTGTCCATGCACATTGGAAATGGGGACCACACTGGCAGCCAGATTGAATGAGATTTGTTGAAAAGATTTGTTCCCAGCCTGGAAAACTGAATGGCTGCTTCTGTATGGTGGTGAGCTGGCTGATGATAACCCACCAGCACACTGGCACATTCCTCCTTGGACCCTGTCTTAGAATTTCTATTGCTATGACGATACATTATGACCACAAAGCAAGTTGGGAAGGAAAGGGTTTATTTGGCTTACCTGGCCATATTGCTGTTCATCCTCAAAAGAAGTCAGGGCAGGGACTCAAACAGGTCAGGATCCTGGAGGCAGGAGCTGATGTAGAGGCCATGGGGGAGAGCTGCTTACTGGCTTGCTCTAACCAACCTTCTCTCTTACAGAAGCAGGACCACCAGCCCAGGGATGACACTACCCACAAGGGGCTGAGCCCTCCCCCATCACTAATTAAGGAAATGACCTACAGCCAGATCTTATGGAGGTATTTCCTCAACTGAGGTTCCTTCCATTAAGATAATTCAAGGTGGAGGGAACAGACGGGGATCTGTGGTTGGTATGTAAAATGAATAAAAAAATTCTTAATTAAAGAAAGGTAACTCTATTTGTGTGTCAAGTTGATGTAAGACTAGTTATCACAGACCTCAGGTCTCTCAGACTTTAGATCTATTTAGGCTATTGTCTCAACCCAACTTTCCTTCCCAGCTTGTCTTCTAAGTCCAGGTTTAGAGACTCCCTTTTTATCTAGCCCATAGGTGTGTGTGTGTGTGTGTGTGTGTGTGTGTGTGTGTGTGTGTAGGGGGGGTGTCCACTCTCCCTAGTTACCCAAACTAGAGCTCTAAGTGAACTCCACCAATGTTGGGGACTCCTGAGTGTCTTGGCCTTGGAGAGAGAAAGCAGGGTAGGTACATGGTGGGTGGGCTCTCTCTTCTAGAACCTTTTTGTAACCTTTGAAGTTGACTTGTGAAGGAAGAAACTAGGGACAAATTGCTTTCTAGGGGGGGTGTCATGTCTGTCAGGACTCAGGGCAGTTCCCACGGAGGGTTTTGTTTTCGTTTCTCGAGAAGAAGCTGTAGCTGAGGATGGCGTGTGTGCACTAGACTTTATTATTTGACCTGGTGGAGCTGGTCAAAGCTGCGCCTGGCAGGAAATGGTCATCTCCAAGGAAAAGTGGTCTTCGTACACACTCCGGTTAGTTTACAAGACAACCTGCCTCATGGCTGGGACAGCTAAAGCTAGGAGCAATTAGTACTCCCCCACCCTAGCCTAGAGCCCATGGATGACGGGGTCCACCTAGGCTCTCCTCTTTCCAGTTCTCTTGCATAAACTAGTGTGCACCTGAGCCATCAGTAATTACGTGTATATCTGTGTATGTGGATATATGTCTGTGCATAGGTGTGTGCCTGTGAGTGGAGGTACCCACAGAGGTCAGGGTAAGATGTTGGATCCCCTAGAGCTGGAGTTAGAGGTAATTGTGAACTCCTTGACACGGGTACTGGAAACTGAACTCTGGTCCTCTGCAAGAGCAAATGCATGCTCTCACTACTGGGTGATTCCTGCAGTCCCATTAAGGGCTCAGACTTGTCCTGTTGCCTTGAAGAAGAGTTTCAGGGGCTGCTGCTACTGGCCCCATTTCCAACTATGTTAATCCTTTAGACTTGTATCCTTGGTGAGTTATCTCTTACCCTAAGCTAGCTCATGATGCTGGTAAACTGTCATAACCTCCCCCTTCTGTGACAAATGTCCTTTTTGCCTAAGTCCAATTCCCCAACAGTTTCTGAGCATATCTTAATTCTCCCCTGGCCAATTTCACCAGAACATTTTGATGTACCTGAAGGCCCAGTGAAGGACTCCAATCCTTCAGGAGAGAGAGATGACAGAACTGGTCTATGTTCGAATGTGCACAAATCCTCCCAAGGTCATCCTGAGGCAAGGACAAGGTGATGATGGACAGGCTGCTCACCTTAGGAATCGGGCTGCTTGGGGTCTTGTCTGATTCCAGAAACACCCCTGCCACCACCACAACCATGCTTGCATGTGGCTGCCTGTAGCACACTCTATAAGGTCCGTTCTGCTGGATCACGGTACTGATACTGTTTTGGAGGGAGGGGAGAGGAAAATGGCCAGAGCTGTCATCTTACCAAGCCCAGGGGAGGGCTGGAGAGATGGCTCAGTGCTTAAGAGCACTGGCTGTTCTTCCAGAGGTCATGAGTTCAATTCCCAGCAACCACGTTGTGGCTCACAACCATCTGTAATGAGATCTGGTGCCCTCTTCTGGCTGGCAGGCAGGACACTGTCTACATAATAAATAAATCTTAAAAAAAAAAAAAGAGAGAGAGAGAGAGAGAGGAACTCATCAGGATGATGAAATGTGTGAAGGGCGAGTCGTGGACTCAGCTAGTGGGTGTTTTGGGTCAATAGAATAGGTGTGTGTGTGTGTGTGTGTGTGTGTGTGTGAAGTTGAAAAGTCTTAGACTCCTTGATTAGAGGATAGGGTGAAGGAGGGTAGAGTGGGAATCTTCCCACGAACCCTGGCTAGAATGCCAAGATGTTTTTCATGTCTCACAAGGTTGTCAACCAATTAGACCAAAGAGATTTGCTTTCTGGACTGCACCTAAAAGATTAGCCTGTGGGAAAGGGCATCGAGGAAAGTGGGCACCTGCCTGGCGCATCTAGCAGGAGATGACGGAGGCTCTCTAGAACCCGTGGGTGTGGCCTGACCTGGTGACACGGGGTGGCGTGTGTGTGTAGGTTTGCCTTGTGTCCCCCCTGCCCCCTCACGATCTACTGCACTGCTGCAGTAGAACCCCACCTTCACCGCAGGGTCTAGTCACCCCAGGAGCAATTGGCTAGACCGGGGCTGAGTGATCCAGGACTATGGATCTGGTGTCTGTGCCTGCTGGCTGGTGCCCCTCAATGTATCCTTAATGGACTTTGCTCTTTCTTTTTTAAATGTTGCCCTCTTTCCATCCCACACAGCCTAGTGTCTGAGGTGATGCCCAGCTTTAGTGAACCCCCTGCCTTTTCCCGAGCACCTAGCACGAGGCTGCCTAAGCGGGGCCCCAAGCCTTCTGCTGAAAGACTTCCGCCTTTGGAGTCTTCAGCCCTCTCTGCGAGCCAGGAATGGCTCCACCCATCTCTCATCCACCACAGCTGAGCAGGCAGCTTGTCCATGCACTGCCGGCACCCTTCTTTCCTTTGTAAAGTTCATCCTGTGAGAACAGCTTGCCTTGCTCGGGGGAGTTTATGGTATTGAAATGAAAACGTTCTCAGGGAGTGGCAATATCTCTACCCTGGTGCTGCAAGCCACACCTGGCGACAGCCTCTCTTTCTCAGCTCTGCCAACCCATCCAGCGTGCGTGCTGGACACAAAGCCTGTCATGCCACACTCTCCAGTTCAGCCACCTCCTCGGACTGGCCTTATGTGGTGGCAATGGCTTGGTCTTTCCTCAGTGGCGCTGAGCCTGCGTGGCTCCCTCTGGCCTCAGAAGAAAACTTCAGGTAAGGCCGGGGATGGAGCTCAGTTGGTAGAAGTGCTTGTGAGTACATACATACTAGGCCCTGGGTTCTGTTCCCAGCACTGAATAAAGAGAGTGGTGCACACCTGTAATTCTACACTCAGGCAATGAAGGTGAGGGAGAGCTAGAAGTTCAAGGTCATCCTTCGCTGCCTGTAGTTTGAGGCAACCAGGACTACACGAGACCATGTTTCAAAGGGACTGAGGGATACGGCATGGGGACAGACCAACACCCCCCCCCCCACTCCCCCAGCCCAGGAGACCTGCCATGCTCTGGCTGCTATGTAGTCTCTCTCTCTCTCTCTCTCTCTCTCTCTCTCTCTCTCTCTCTCTCTCTCTCTCCTGAGCTGAGGATTGAACCCAGGACCTTGCGCTTGCTAGAGGAGCGCTCTACCACTGAGCTAAATCCCCAACCCACTGCTATGTAGTCTCATCATCTATCCCTTCACTGCCCTGGAGTCACACTGGCTTCCTGCAATCCCTCGAGACCTCCCTCTGGGCTGTGTGGCTTCAGGTCCACAGCATCCCCTGCTCTTTGCAGAGTGCGCCGTCTTGATTTGTATTGCTCCAGAAGTTCATGCGGGAAGTTAGTCAGACTCACCTTTCACCCCTCCTCACCCTTCCTTAGTTAGGAGGCCACTTCTTTCTTCCTGGGGTCTGCCACCACAGATTACCTAAGTTATCACTTACTGGTTTGTCTCAGCGAGAATACAGGACTTGTCCCCACAGACAAGCGGAGTCATCAGATGAGTAAGTGTGTATGCACCATGACCACAGGGACCTCTACTTTTGGTGGGTTCCCCTCTGTGCCAGGCATTAGCTCAGTAGTTTTCCATACGACCTTGGGAGGTGGCTACATGTAATTCCATTTTACTGATCAGGAATCTAAGGCTAAAAAACCCAAGGGAGACCACACAGCTAGCAGCAGGCAGAGGCCAGCTCCAATGCCAAGTCAGTCGGCTGTCCAAGCCCATATGCCATCCCTGCTCTGAGCCATGCTCGGGCATGATAGGCAGGCTCCAGTGTGTTCTGATAATTATCCCATCACCATGTACCCACTCGGTTATCAGATTCCGTTTATCAGCCGTTTTTGTTTTTACTCTTACAGATTCTGGCTTGTCAAATAAAGAACTCTAAGACTTCTTTTACTTACTTGTTTTGTTTGGGGGTTGAACCCAGGGACCTACTATCTCTCGCTCAATAGGCAAGTGCTTTGATATTGAGCTACACACCCACCGCACGCCATCTGCGTTCTAGGCACATAGGTAGTTTGGGATGGTGCTGGAGAGGGTACTTCATGGATTATGCCAAAGTACTTGTGTATTCAGGCTGCCTGGTCTTTGGACCGAGTCTGCAGCAGACGGAGACTGCCATGCACAAGGAAGACAAGGAATACTTAAGTTTAAGGTGTTGGGCCCATACTCTTGAGATGCAAATTCCTGTTTCTGAGGGCAATGAGCAGTGTGGTATTTAGGAAAGAATTTTTGTGGGTTAAATTTAGGGGCCTGAAAAAATTCGAAGCCAAAAATATTTTTGGCAAGTGTCATATAGTATTTCCATCTGACGGAGAATGAGAGACTTTTTCCCTGTGTGCCTGGCTTTTCCACACTCTATCCTGTGGGTGGCTGGTGCCAAGGGCCCTGTCACCTCTGTGCTGTTATTTATTTATTTACTTATAGTAACATAGCCAACTAACCATTGAGGTGAAGGCCTTTGGATACTGATAATGAAGGAGATATATTTAGCTCTTTTCTTGTAAATAACCTACCTTTCATTGTTTCTTTGGGAGTCTACGTTTAAAAAATGAAAAGCAGAGCTCTTTAAAGTTCTCCTGTCGCAGGCCTGGTGTTGGGGGTTGTGTGTGGGGTGGGCATAAATGCCCTTTCTGGACTTCTTCTCTTGCTGGCCTTTCGTCTCCTACCCTGGCTATGTGGGTACCTCCCCTATGGGGAACAGATGAAGTCCTGAGTGAGCATATGTAGTTGACATGAACATGGCCATGTCAAGGACCCCAATACCTCAGACTCATGGGAAAGGCAAAGCCTTCCTCTCGTCCACATGTGGAAGTTATGTGTCCAGAAAATCTCACCCGCAGCTTCCTCCTCCCAGATGGTTACAGCCTGAGGGTGCTCCCTGATGGAGACCCCTAATGGGGTTAGCTGAGCCTCCCTCGTCGCTCAGCTGTGTGAAGTAAAGCTGCCTCCGACCCAGATGTATAAAATAAGCGCTGCTGTTGCTGTTTCCACCAGGGCACACAGCCCTCCTGAGCCCACCATGTGTCTGTGGTTTCTTCGTGCACCATCACCCCAATTAGGTCAACCCCTAAAACCAGGCAGGTCAGAAACTTCTGTCTCCATCCTCAGTCTCTCTTGGGTGACACTACTCAGTCGCTGTGTCACTTTGCAAGTGGAACTCACGGACCCAGCCCTATGGGATAGGTCCTTCTCAGTTTGTAGAGGAGAGAACAGGGGCTCCAGAAAGGTTAAATGACTTGCCCAGGTTCACTTACCTGGGACTTCAACCTGGCTTGTACTGCTCTGGCTCATGGCATTTGGTACCAGGAGCAAAACAGACCAAGGTATGTGTCTTTGCTCTGCCCTTGCTAGGTGGGGACATCTCTGCCAGTTCCTAATCTGTTAAATGGTGTGAGTCCCTTGACACTGATTCACTGGGTAGTTTTCCTTTTGTTTTCTGAGACAGGGTTTCTCTGTGTAGTCCTGGCTGTCCTGGAACTCACTCTGTAGACCAGGCTGGCCTTGAACTCAGAGATCCACCTGCTTCTGCCTCCTGAGTGCTGGGATTAAAGGTGTGCACGACCACACTTTTTTTTTAATGGATGACATGTGACCATAGCAGTGGACCTGGTGGTACACAGGTCTTCTCAGTGATCCTATTAGAATGTATCACTGGGTCCCTAGGCTGGACACAGGAAGCATGCTGAGGAGGGTATGGGCACTGAGTTGGGTCTGGGGCTCGTGGGCAATGTTGGCTGGATGGAGCCATGATGGGCCTCAGACCAGCCCCTCTATGTCTCCAACTCTGTCCTAGATGACAATCATTGCCCTCTTCATATAGCATTGGTCTGTTCCAATATTCCTAGAGCTAGGGAAATCAGACCAACCAAGCACTCCTACCTGCCCAAGATAAGGAAGAAAACTAATCTCGGAGTCACAAAGAGCCGCCACAGTGGCTAAACAGCTGCATCTCACATGTCACAACACTCGGGCACACACTCGCCAAAGCACAGCCCACTGCACTCGACACACTTTGCTTCGGGATACATCTACCAGCCAAGTCACCTCTCCATCCCCCCAAGGACCAAATTCTGTTTAGAAAACAAACTTCAACATCTCTTCTAAAAGAAAATAACAAAACAAAACAAACTTTACTTGCATTTAGCCATTAATAAATAATTTACAGTATGTACACGCAGTGACACTCCACACAGGTCGCAGACATGTGGACACAGTGAGGGGTCCCCACTTCCAAGCAGAACGTGATCAAACACAACCAAAATAAAGTGCTTCAATTTTTTACTTCCAACATAGGGATACCTAAAAAACCAGCAGGGAGGAGGAGGGGCCGGGCTGACCTTTTCCAGCTACCCATGTGGTTTTGGTAGGGGTCAGGACCTCTGGGAGGGAGGGGCAGGTTCTGCAGCCTCCTGGCCAGTGTATGAGAGGTCCCTGGGGAGCAGCAGAGGGCTGCTGCAAGCTTGCATGGGGCTAGGGTGGGCGGCAGGGCCACTGGCTAGGTGGCCCATGGGGCCAGCTGCGCCACCATGCTGGTCCTTTGGGGGGCCTCTGGAACAGCAGCAGAGATGGGAATGGCTCTGGGCTCTGTGGAGGGATGCTCACCTTGAGCTGAAGGAAAGCTAGGCTCCCCATGGCAGGCCTCTGGCCATGTGTGATCGGAGAGTTTCAAGAAGGTACTTGTGGGAGGAGACCCTGCCGGGGGACATGGTGCTGGGAAGCCTCTTAGATACTGCTCTTTCCACCAAGAAATCCAGGCAAGAGGGCTGGGGTGGGGAGTGGAGCTGCTGACCAGCAGTCAGGGAAGTATAGGAGGTGGGTGAGGAGAGAGCAGAGGACAGGACAGGCCAGCTGGCCCTGTCCACTGGGTCTGCTGCTCATGCCTGAGGCCCCAAGGCCCCTGCTGAGGGGCTCTGATATCTGCTAACAGGGTGGGGAGGCAATTGGGGGAGGGGCAGGAACGGAGGACCACTTCTCTGTTGAAACATTCAGAGCCAAGCACTTTGATTTCTTACGTGTAATGGGAGAGAGGCAGAGGGTGGAGCCAGAGATGGGGATCTGAACCCAAGAGTAGCATTGCTTAGACCTCAAACCAAAACATACCTTCCCTCCAACTGTGAGGCTCTGCAGGCTGGTGCCTGGGAATGGCACCTGGAACTCACATCCACAGTAGCTGGATGCATGGGGAAATCTCGGTGTAGCACTGGGTGGGAAGGTACCAGGAGGGTGCAGCCTACTGGCCACAAGGTAACATCCATTCGCTAAAGATGCGGAGTGATGGCCCTCTGGGGATGTCATCTTGCTAAGGAGGCCCCTGCCTAGGGAAAGAACTGCTTTAGCCCCACCAGCGTGGGGGCTTGGGGTGTCCCCATGGGCTTAGTGTGTGCCGAGTGTGCTTGTGTAACAGTGTGTGCGTGCGGATGTGGGAGGGCACAGGAGGCCCCAGAGTAGGTATGCAGCAGTCAGCCGGGCCTGTCTCAGTGCATTGTGAGGGTGTGGAAGGAGCCGACTTTCCCAGTGTCTCTCTGGTAATGGGGTAGGGCTTCAGCGTACGGGTCTCTGGTCTGCACATTCACACGGTGGGGGCGGGGTGGAGGGAGCTGCTCTCCCTCTCACAAAACTCAACCGTCACGAAAACACAGCACCAATCACCACAACCTTGTCGCGTGCACTAAGAGAAAGAGAGAGAGAGGAGAGCTGTCCCAGGCCCTGAGCCTCGGCCAAAACATTTGAGGATGGCTCGGTACAGGTCATCAGCCAGAGGCCACCTCTGTTGCTGAATGGTGCAGAGAACACTGGGTCACAGGGAGCCCACCTGCATCCTGTGGCTGCCTCGGGCCTTCAGACATCGGAGAGGCCAGGGGCAAGAGCCCGAGGCTCTGGTGCAGAGCCTGCCTCTCCCTCTGCATCCTCTGTGGCCAAATGTCTACCACAACACGGGCAGCAGGGCCTGAAGTGTGAAGGTGCCAAGGAGCACCCGGGTGGCCAAGGGAGATGCTGCTGCAGCCACAGCACCTGGCAGCTCCCGAGGCCTGGCAAACAGGTGCAGCTTGTCCTTGTTGGAGTGGAGCGCCTTGCCATCCTCCAAGGCATAGTAGGCAGCCAGCGTGAAGTTCACATCCCCCGTTGTGAGGAGGTCGAAGACGCAGGCCTGGTAGTACAGGTCTTCTACAGGCAGCTTCTCCTTGCACTTGGCCACAGCTGTCTCATACGGGAACGTCTCGGGGACCACAGGAGAGGGGCCGACAGCTGCCGGCCTGCGAGGGCTTTCGGCGTTGGCACGGAACGCCTGGAAGTCGATCTGCTGGTTGAGCGGGCAGCCCCGCAGGCAGAGGTAGAGGCCTTGGCTGTCACGGTCCTCCACAGCGTTGACCACCTCCTCGGGCATTCTGACAGCAAAGGTCAGATAGCGGCCCACCTGGCGTACCACGATGGTGGTGCCGATGTACTTGGCCTGGATCTCCACGTGCTGGCCTGACACTTTCTCTGTGATCTTCAGGCTGTTGGCCCCGTGCTTGTCTCCACCATTCTTGGAGCCGTCGGCAAAAGCAGACGGAAGTTCATCCATCTCCGCTTGGTACACTTTCTGGTCCACACACTCCTGGAAGTTCTTGAAGATAATAGTGAGCTATGAAGAAGGGGACAGAGGGAGAGTGGATTAGGATTTGGGGAGGTGTGCCTTAGAGGGTTTAGGGAACTGGGAGGCGCTGTGGACCCTCCATTCTCCATAGTGGTCACAGTTCAATACCAACCACACTGCTGGACACTTAGTATTTTTCTTTATAACTTTTTTTTTTTTTTTGTAATTGTTTTTTGTTTGTTTGTTTTGAGGCAGAGTTTTTCTTTGTAGCCCTGGCTGGCCTTGAACTCACAAAGATCCACCTGCCTCTGCCTCCCCAGTGCTAGGATTAAAGGCGTGCGCCACCACTGCCTGGATTTTTTCTTTTTTTAAAATTTTAACATACTAAAATTACTTAGAAAAATTTTAGTTCACTACCCTAAATTATAAAAATCAGCTCATTCACTACAGAGAGGTGAACCATAAAGATAAAATAAAAAATAAAGTTGTTAAAAGGTCCAATTAGAAATAAAAGGTCCTTAGTCCACTATGGTCAGGCTAAAATACTGCTCACCCAAACATTAGACACAGATTCATTCCAACTCATGAGCGTGGTGTAAGGGGCTCAGTAGACGTGACTGGGTTAAGGACAGGCGGGTAGAGACATACTGGATTATCTGTGTGGGCCCAAGGATAACCACAAGTGTCTGCAGAAGTGAGACACGTGTCGAGGGAGACACAGCCAAGAGGGGAGGCAAAGTGATTGGGAAAGTGGGGATGAGGAAGACGCAGCCACCAGCCAGGGTGTGCCAGCAGTACCAGAAGCTAGAAGATAGGAAGAAGGGACAGCCCCGGACACCATGATTAGCGTGCATGGAGCCCAGCAGCAGCCATTATAGTGGGAGGGCTGCAACACTTGGAGAGATGGATGGGCAAAATCCGTGCAGACGAGGACAGAGGTCCCAGCTCCGAGGCAATTTGGGGGGTCACTTCAAGCTGGGGAGGAGAAAGAATAGGGGAAGGAGGAAGGTGGTTATCAACCCAAAAAAGCCAGAGGCTTCAGGCTGTGGCTGCAGCTCCCACTCAGGCCTGAGCAGGGAGGTCATGTCCAAACGGAGCCTGTGGTCTGCAGGAGAAGGGCTGGGCTGGGCTGCTTCAGGGGAGGCAGGTGGCTGGGGAGGGCCAGTAGACCTGAGAGCCACAGACAGGCCCTGTGTTTGGCATTCCAAGGGCAGGTGACACCCCCAATTTTACAGATGCTCAGAGAGCTGCAGGGTCACACAGCCACAGAGGGCAGGACTGAGATTCATTTTGGGTGCTAACCTCTTAGGCAGTGGTTCTCAACCTGTGGGTTTTGACCCCCACACCAAACCTCTATCTCCAAAACAGTATTTGCATTACAATTCCTAACAGTAGCGACATGACAGTTTGCGAAGTAGCAACAGAAACAATTTTATGGTGTGTGTGTGGGTCACCACAACATGGGGAACTGTCTTAAATGGTCCCGGCATCAGGAAGGTTGAGAAGCACTGCTGTAGGGTCTTTCGGCCACTGGCACATAGGGTAGGAGTCTGGGCAGCTTGGGAAGGGGCTGAGTGTGATTTTTCCTGCCTGTCATCCTGGTTGAGGCGTCTGGTTGTTTTCCAGGGAGGATGCAAAGCTGGAGACACAACTATACTGTGAAGAGGATGGCCACCTCCTGTGGCCGCTGCTAGGAACCAACCGTTCAGCTGTGGGAAGAGGTGGGATGGGAAACCGGCTACCACGAGGGCAGTGCCCATCTGAGGGCAACAAAACCCTGGAAACCCAGCCTGAAGACATGGAGGGAGGTGGCATATGGGCGAGGTGACACCCAGAGTTGCGGGGACTCGCTGTCACCCCTCCAACCCTCGTGTTATCCCTTCCCAGGCTCAGTTACCAATCTCTCTGTAGAACGATGCTCACTCCTCACCTAGCAGGGTCTGGCTAGCTAGCGGATGGGACTCCAAGGGGGACACTGCCCCCACTTCTACCCCAGACGATCCACTGGTTTAAGGGACCCAAGGAAGGGAAGCAGCTTGTATGAGGCCTGGCTGAGGCTGGATATTCTCTACCTGGCTGCTCAGGAGGTACGTGTGGCAGCAGAAAGGGCCGTGATGACAGCCTCAGAAGGCTCACAGGGTCAAGGGCAATGATCCTGGGGGTGCTAAGGGAATCTCTGGCCCAATAAGTAAAGGACCAGAAACCAGAACCATTCTGGTGGGGACCAGAAGTAGATGGGTCAAAGAACCTAGGCTCTGAGCCACAGAAAGGCCAGATGTGAGGACTGGGGGTGGCAGAGAGTGTCTGGATGCAGCCCCAGATGGCCACCGCTGCAAAGAGCCTAGGAGGTCCAGGTAAGCAGGGAGTCCTCGGGCCAGAGCAGGGGAACCTAGTGGTTTCTGAGCACTCGGGCTGAACAATATTCAGAGCTGCTGGAGGAGTTCCTCAGCCCAGCACTGTTCATTGTTCTGTGGGTCCCTCATGCTAGCCAGGTAGTAAATGGTGACAGCCAGGAGTCCTGGGACCCGAGAAGACACAGAACCCCGTCTTCACACTGTACCATAGGCCCCTGGGAGCGGTGGCGAGACATTAGTAGGGTCATTAGTCAGGCTCCATGGGACTCTTAGGGGCTAGGGTACTCTGGCGTTTGGGGGTTGGGTGGGTTCCTTACTCTACAGAAATACTAAAAATCAAACCAAAATAATAACAACAACAAAACTCTAAACAATATCCACCCCACCTCCAGTGAATCAACCAACCCAACCTCCTATTCCAACATCTTTTAGATTCTGTTTGTAGACTACAGTCTGGACACCGATCATATTAGTATCTTCTTCTGACGTTAAAGGGAACAAAAACCTTCCCATGGCTATGTTATCTCGGACTCAGAGTGGGGTGCACCTAGTACAAGGAGGACTGGCTCCCTCCTGTGGCCTTGTGAGAGAAAGACTTGGGAGGCCTGAGTCCCCAGAGTGTGAGCCCTGTAGGCACTACACAGCTTCCTCAGCACGGGACTCCATTTCCTGTTCTCCTCCCTAGGGCTCCCATTTCCAGCATGCACAGGGATGCATGTCAAAGGAAGCTGGAACCTGTTCCTGCTGCAGAGCTGTAAACCTTGGACCACAAGAACATGAAGCAACTCTCCTGTCCCTGACCTAAGAAAGTCCGGCTTCATCCCTTTCTTCCCAGCCAACAGCTTGTCCACTGCGGTGTGGAAGCACCTGCAGGGACAAAGTTGGCCCAGCCAGGGTGGTCTGGGAAGTGGGTGGTCCTGCCATTGGAGGGATGGCAGGGTGAGGGACGCAGGCACTCTTGTTTGGTGTGCAAGGCCACACAGACATGGGGAAGGGGGCTCCTGCCTGCCAAGTGTCATCACTGAACAGGAAAGGCTGGTTTGGCTTGAACCGCCATCTCTCATGGAGACAGCCTCCTGGAAGGCTGACAGGCTGCCTGCCTGACTCCCTGGCACTTGTGCCAAGGAAGCAACCACAAGTAACAACATGAAGGGGGCCTGTTGAAAGCCTGGTGGCCGGCTGCCAACCCACCATGCATGGATGACTCTCTGCCTTTGGTATCCTCCTTCTCAAAGGGGCCCCCGGACTTCTCAGTGCCCCCCCACAACATGAGAGAGAGAGAGAGAGAGAGAGAGAGAGAGAGAGAGAGAGAGAGAGAGAGAAGAGAGAGAGAGAGGAAGTATGTGATGTAACAGGCTTCTGAGTACTAGGGGGAAATAAACAAGGCTAAAGAAGGTGGGGGAGGTAGAGAGCTGAGTTCCTGCCCTCAGAGCCTCAGTTTTCCTTGCCTATAAAGTGGGCACCACCAGCCAAACTGGGAGGAGGCAGTGGAGTAGGATGCTGACTGACGAGTCTGTCTTTCTGTAGAAAACCCTATCTCTATTGCCCTGAAGATAAAGGGAGGGGCCAGGAGGGCTAATGGCGGTGCCTGGGAATGTACAACGGCCTGGGGTGAGGCAGTGTGTATATGGGGCCAGACTTCCTGCACGTGGCTTCCACAACAGAGGGTGAGCAAGGCCACCAGGTTGGGGCTAGGCTGCTTCTGGGAAGTAGAGGAAGGGGCACAGGGGGAGGGTGGACACAGCTGGAGCTGGAGTCTAGGCTGTGGTGAGAGGAGAGACTATACTGCTTTGGGGGTGAAAGTCTCTTACATCCCTTGCTTCCCTATGTTCCCCATCCCTTGGCTGTCATCTGGGGGCCCCCACTGTCATGGGGGGCCAGCTCAGTGGCTGACCCTCCCAGTTCCCCCGAGGAGGATTGCCAGGGCCAAAGTATGCTGCTGCCCTAGCACCCTGTGTTGGGCTGTTGGCATGAGGCAGGAGCTGCTAGCAGGGAGGGCATAGCGTGGTACTAAGAGGTGGGATCAGAGCGGCTGGATCCGAGAACACACATACACTCGAGGAGCAAGAGGCTCCACGAACAGGCAGAATGCCAGGGCCGTGGAAATCGGCCACTGAGGTAAGCTCATCTGGGGCCCACAAGGCTCCTAGTCCAGTCTGAGTCTTGAGTTTGGCTTGGCTATAGATACCAGCGCTGTCACTGTCTGGTCTTTAGCAGAGCCAGGCTGATGGGGTCTGAGAATTCTCTGCCTGCTGAGATCAAAGGTCTAGGTCACAGAAGAAGAACTGGTCTCATCAAGCTCTGCCACCCCACCCCATACCATTCTGGAAACCTCCAAGCTGGTCTGGGTAAGACAGGCCCCCCACTCTTGCTCAGGCGGTTCTTTGGTGCCAAGAGCCCTCCCTGCATCAAGCCCGAAGGAGAGTGGACATCTGAAAGGCGTCAAACAAAGCACAGGAACAAACGAACAATTACTTCTCTAGCTTTGTGGACAGCACTACTGCGTTGAGCGCTGGGGTCTGGGGGTACCTCACCCCGGTGTTTTAAGGCCAGGCACGCTGCCTCATAGAATACGGCCTAAGTTCAGGCCCAGGCCCAGGCCCAGCCTCCTTCATCACACACAGATATCTGCGTTTGGGCTCTGTTGTCACACTGGGTCAAGAGGAGCAGCAGCTACCTGGTCCTCATCCCTCATCCCGTGTATCCTCAGGTCTCCCTGAGTACCTAGATGCCAGCCCTCAGGAGCCCACAGCATGGGGCAGGGGGACTGGGTCTATTCCAGAGCTGTGTTTGTTGCTGCATTTAGAAGCTACCGCCTCAGGCTCCCAACATTCATTTACCTTGGCTCTGGGGAAGGAGAGGGTGGTAAGCAGCTGAATGCTCCAGGAAGGTGTTTGGATCCTTGCCTGGGGCACCCCAAAGTCTTCTGAGGAGCAGGAGGGTGTGTGTGTGTGTGTGTGTGTGGGTAGGGTGGGGGGTGCTCTGGCCTCGCTGACCTCCAGGCATCATGATCTGGCACTAGGAAGCTGGTAGAGGAACCATGGTGAAGACCCATCTGTTTCCTACCCACTAGGAGGACCCAGAGAGAGAACTCCTTTGGTAGGTCAGGGCCACCAGAGCAGAAGGAAGTGGTAGCGATGGAGCATTTTTTCTGGCTGCCAGGTCACCTCACTGTCCTCTTCTAGGGTGTGGCAGGGAGAGAAGAAACAGAAACAGCCTTGTGCGCCAGCCTGGCCCAGCCTAACATGTGGTCTTCCAACACATTCCTCCTGGGGAAATAGACCCACTGTCTCCTAGCCAGCCTGGAAGCCCCAGGGGGCTCAGGTGACCGGGCTGGCAGCACACAGAGGCCAGGCACTGAGGAGGTCAGACATGTCCCCACTGCCTGACAGCACTACCCCCCACCTTGATATCTTTCCTACCCCCTGGCAAGTGTGAGGTCCCTGGAGACACTCCCCTCTCCGGGCAGAAGTAAGCAGGAGACGGACAGAGAATCTGGGGTTGGTAGGAGTATCTCTCTGCCTGGGAAAGGGGGCCATGTCTCTTAGATGTTTCAGGCACTGGCTTGTGAGCAGGACTTGAGACCTGCCACCCAGACATGGAGTCCTCCTTGGATTGGAGAATGAGTGTGGCCTTTAGCTGGCTCCATGGCAGTGGAGAACATTCCAGGCTCAGGTGTTTTGGGTGGGGAAGTCCCTTTGCCTCCTGGTCAAAAGGAGATACACTAGCCAGACAGGGCTGGCTCCAAGGAGGAAGAGAGAGGGCTTCTGGATGATCCCTGGTGTACTCTGTTAGGCTGGTCCATACTCCATTCTGTCTTCCCCCATTCCAGGCACTCAAGGCTCTCTTCACTTCTCAGGGTCCAGATAAGTCAAGGAGACACAGGGCAGAACTCTACCCAGTAGTTTAGGCTGTTCATCTATCCCATCCCACAGCCCTGGCCTCTGAACCTACATAAAAACTGCTGAATGATCTGTTTGTCTCTTTTTTATTTTTGAGACAAAGTCTCACATAGTCCAGACTGCTTTCAAATTCATTATGTAGGGTAACCGTGAACTAACGATACTTCTGCTCTATTTCCTAAGTCCTGGGATTACAGGGATATGCCACCATATCTAGTTTTATGTGGTGCTGGGGACTGAATGCTGGGCAAGCAATCTAACAACTGTATCACATCCCTGGACTCCACTGAGGGCTTAAAAAAAACAAAAACAAAAACAAAAAACCCAACCAACCAACCAACCAACCAACCACCACCAAAAAAAAAAAAAAAAAAAAAAAAGAAAAAAAAAAAAGAAAGAAAGAAAGAAAGAGAGAAAGAAAGTCCAATCCCATCGCAGTGGTCCAACCAGCCAGGAGGAGTGCATGCATCCTGGAGCAGGGATGCAGAGAGCAGTACTCTCACCTTCTACAGTGACTGCATTTATAAATGCAGCCGCAGAGGTGGCAAGGCCATTGGTCCAGAGAGAGGAACACAGACCAGACTTCTCTGATTGGATTTTAACATGCTTCTACCAAGATAAGAGTCTGGGGGTGAGACTACTCCAGAGGCTTGACAATAAGTGTTTAGAGAATATTTCTGAACTCTGTATTTATGTGAAGTGTGTCTGAGACCATGGATATGTAGGGGTCAGGTCAATAGAGGTGTCTTCCTCAATTAATTCTCCACTTTTCTTTTTGAGACGTGTGTGTGTGTGTGTGTGTGTGTGTGTGTGTGTGTGTGTGTGTGTGGTGTGGTGTGTGTGCGTGTGCGTGTGCATCTTGTTGAAATGGAAGCGCATTGATTCAGCTAGACTGGCCGTCGAGCAAGCCCAGGCAGGGGCTTTTTGTCTCTGCCTTCTCAAGGCTGGGGTTACAGGCATGTGCTGTGGCATGGCTTTCTGTGTGGGTGCTGGTGATCTAAACTCGGTCCTCACACTTGTACGGCAAGCACTTTATTGACTAAGCCATTTCCGCAGCATCCTCTGAACTTCTGTTTTTAGAACTACAAGGACAGTAGGAAATCCACCTCACATCTTCACCCGTGAGGCACATTTGTACACACGTAAGCACACATATCAGGAGCTCACAACTATACACATGCAAACACACATATCAGGAGCGAAGTTTCTCAAACACTTACCATACTGCACCCAACCTCACTCAGGGATGGCTTTTTGTATCTGTGCCACGCTAGGCTGTTCTTACTCTAGTTTGCTTAATGAAAGAGTGTATGTGTTTAGGGCTAAGCACTTGGGAGGAACCTATCAGGGGCTCATCTCTGAGGTCCCCCTCTCTCAGCAGCTATTGATTGTCTGTATACAGGCAACACTAAATGGATCCAGTAGGTTGTGTATAATACAATATAAAACATGTGTACATATACCACAATAATTAAAGAAGAGGTCAATAATCTGAAAGGGAGGGACACATGAGTTACCGTGGGGAGGGAAAGGGGTAGAAATGATTTAAATACAGTGCTCATGTATGAAATACTTAGAAAAGTTGAGCAAAGAGACAAATAAACCTATATATTGTATATGCTGATTTTCCGCACCTTAACAGGGGTGGGGGGGGGGTTGGGGGTGGTGGTGGTCTCATGACTCCTTGTGAACCATGTCTAGAAGTCTAAGAAATGACACACTAGAGGCAAAATATAGACATAGTTGTGAATTGGCTTTTCTCCAGGACATTCTTTTTTTTTTTTTTTTCTTTGAGACAGGGTTTCTCTGTGTAGCTTTGCTCCTTTCCTGGAACTCACTTGGTAGCCCAGGCTGGCCTTGAACTCACAGAGATCCTCCTGGCTCTGGTATACCGCCCGGACGTTCCTTTCTAAACCATTTGCCTCTTTACTGACTATAAGAACCCAGTGGGGCCGGAGCCATCCTGGCGCCAGCAGAGCCAGAACACTGTGACCCCCCCACCCTCACCCCCCGCCCGCCCCAGGTCTGCCCCATCCTTGCCATACACCCCTTACCTTACTGGTGGCGGTGGCGGCAGAGCCGGGCAGCACAGGCGTGTTGGTGACTTGCACGTTCAGGTAATTATTGTCGATGAGCGGCCAGGCGCCTTGCACCTTGCACGTCTGGAAGTGGTCTGTGAAAGTCCTGAGGTGCGGGTCCCCAAAGAGGCCGCAGTGAGTGTAGTTGGGGGCAGCTGAGTGCTTGTGGAAACTCTTCTCATAGTGGCAGATCTCGGGGCTATCCGAGCGCTCCTGGCTGTCCCCAGCTGGTGGGAGCGTGCGCAGGCGTGGCTGTGAGGTGGGGCCATCCTTGGAGCAGTTGTGCTGGCTCATGAGGTCCTCTATGCCATGGACAGCCGAGTGGTAAGCCAGATCGCCTCGGCAGGTGCGGGCTGTCCGCCGCGTGCACAGGGCGTAGGTGCGCAGGGCCGCGCAGAACTCGGGTACGTCGTCAGAGGCGGGGACGTGGCTGCCTGACGTGGCGCTCCAGAACTCAGAGTTGCACTTGAGGATCTTGCAGGGGGTGACGGCTATGGAGAAGAACAGACGTGCCATCATGTTGGGACCCTCTTCTATAGACCTCTGTGGGTTAGAGGTGCAGGGAGACCTCACCTAAGACGGTGCCACCTATAATACATGTCCACTGATAAGTGAACTGTGGAGTAACTTGCCCTGTCTAGCCTTCCAGATTTTTCTGCATAGCCCACTATGGTGAGGAGAGTCAGGGTACATGGACCAGATTGCAGAAAAGGGCCAGCATTTGCATTTAGCCAGATGGTGACTGTTGATCAACCACCCCTGGGCATTAAAAAATAAATAAATAAAGCCAATACATAAAAAAGAAAACAAACAAACAAGATACTCACTTATACTTCACTGCTATCTCCAAGAATTCTAGCAAAAAGCAACTGAAATGTGATAGGCATTTAAAACCCTACTGTTTAAATATGTGCCCCCATTCAAGCTACCAGGACACCTTACAGAACTCTCTACATCTTTACACTCATTTGAAATAAAGACTAACAATAAGATCTACTGTGTGAATGTGTTGAGTGTTAAATGATTTATCTCACACAGCCGTGGGGCCAAGAGCCTCAGGTCACTGAAGCTTTAAGCGTGGAAACCTTATCGATCAATGCATTCTCCAGCCTCTCCACCAGGGCAGAGCAATGACACAATACCAAACTGACTTCAACTTTTCCTGGGGGAATCCTTCCTGTCACACCGAGGGCCCCTGCCACAGGTCTTAGTCCTTGCTCTCTGGAGGTCCTGGGTCCTGCTTCTAGCTGACTAGCTCCCAGGGACTGTTTCTTAGGGTGGGCAGGAAACACCACTAAATTCAATCAATGTCGGCTGCTATGATGACTGTATCTTGTCACAGAGGAACCAGCTTCCTTGGTCATTTCTCTCTTTCCTACAGCCTGGGAAGCTGATGGAAACAGTCACCTTGAATCTGCTCTAGTTATTATTATTGTAATTTATGAGGAGGTGTGTGTGTGTGTGCACGTGCCTGCCACGGCTTACATGTGGAAGCCACAGGACATCTTTGGGGAGTTGGTTTTTGCATGCTACCTTTTTGAAGCTGGGTTTCTAGCTCTGCTTTCTGGGTTCCTGCTCTGCTTCCTACTCCAGGCTGGCTGGCCCATGAGATTCTGACAGACCCCTTCTCTGCCCCCATCTTCACTTCCCATCGCTCCATAGTGGTGCAATGGCATTACAGACCTGTGTGTGACTGTGGAGCTTCTTGCATGGGCTCTGGGGATTGAACGGGTTGCTAGGTTTATATGTCAAGCACTTACCCACCGAGCTACCTGGCTGGCAAATAAAGTCATTCACAAACCTTGAGACCTTAGAGATGGCCATGTCTGAGAACTGAGGCTTTAACATACCTACACCTTGTATCTGGACACAAGCAATCTAGCCTTTCCTTGTACAGATTCTTCCATACAACCTATAGTGATGATGAATGGTCAGGCACACACCCATGCAGCAGGATCAACGTTTCAATGCAGGTCCCAGGGTAAAGGGGCTGGAGGTCCAGCCAGAAGGTCACAGCCCAATGCTGGCAAGAGAGGTATCCGAAGGGAAAGGGGCTGGACCTAGGTAACTTGGCTTGTAACCTTGAAAAATTCAGTTTGTTTCTTTCCTGTCGGATTTCCTTTGAAAAATCAAGCTTCACATCAAAATGAGAAGAACTCTTTGAGGGTAGCCTGATGGGAACACTTACTCTTCCCAGTAGGACTCCCTGCATATACCTTTGTTTTTGATGTGTGCCTGCTGATCTGCTATGGAGATCTGAGGCGTGCTTGCACTCTGCTCCTAAAGGTGTCCCATACCCGAGCTGTGGTGGTCTGAATAAGAATGATCCCCACAGGTTCATGTATCAGAATGCTTAGTCACCAGGGATGGAAACTGTTTGGGAAGGATTGGGAGGTGTGGCTTTGTTGGAGGCATGTCACTGGAGGTGGGCTTGGGGTTTCAAAAGCCCCTGGCAAGTCCAGTCTCTCTCTCTTTGCCTGCTGCTTGCAGATCAGGATGCAAAGCTCTCAGCTACCGCTCCAGCACCATGCCTGTCTGCTTCCTGCCATGATGATCATGCACTAAACCTCTAAAACTGTAACCGAGCCCTCAACTAAATGCTTTCTTTTATAAGAACTGCCTTGGTCATGCTTCTTCACAGCAACCAAACAGTGACTAAGGCGTGAGCTATAGAGAAGTCAGTCTCCATCTTGAGACTCGGGGTTTAGGCTCAGACTCAGGCTGCCCGTGTTTCTGATACCTTTGGTAAAGAAGTTCCTTTTGGTTGGTACCTGTTGAGCATGTTTTTCTTTTAGTTTGAGAAGCTATGTATTTATTTGAGCATTAGGGAAGACACTGGATAGAAGAGTTACAGTTTTCCCATTTGTATAGCTTTATGTAAATTGAAGAAGGCTGACTTTATCAGACCAGAGCCAGGCAGGTGCATGTTCATAATCTGAGCACTTGAGGAGCAACAGCAGGAAGGTTCTGGGAGAATTTGGGTGACACAGTGAGACCCTGTCTCAAAAAACAATTGAACAAAATAGGACCGGCGCATCAGCCCAGACCACTGGTCCATTGGTGCCTGCTGTGTAGGGGGATGGCAGCCATGGAGCACTGTGAGACTCCACAATGTGCAGCCTCCTGAAATCCATAAGATGTGATCCTGACATCCACAACCTGTGGTGCCTGAGGGTCTGGCTTATGTGGATACAGAAATCCCTGGGTGTCACCTCTCCAGATGGAGGCGAAGCCAGGTAAACAGGTACACGGGGACAGGGACACACAGGAACTGTTGTGGCCACCTGCCCTTCATCTTGGCTCCAACCACCCCTGATTACTCCAGTCCTGGGGGCAGAATGCTTGCTGGCTTGCTGTTCCGCTGTCGCAGAATCACAGAGAGGGGTATGTGAGAAAAGCACTACAGACATGTTGTCTGTTGTGACTGGAGACTACACTTGGGTTCATCTTACCTCACCCTCACCATGACGGAAGAGCAAAGGGTGGAGCCCCTGGACTACCCACGCCCACACCCTCCTTCAGAGCTGACCATCTCCAAATGGGGCCGGTTGCACAGCTGTGACTGACAGATGGCCTTCCGTTAGCTCCCTACCCCTGGGTAAACTCCAGGATCCTAAGTGGACTTCTTTGCCCCATTTACTCTACTTCTTAGCCATGTGGAGAAAGTTCTCTATGGTTGCCCAGGACAGAAACAGAGAGGCCTGAGGGTCACAGTGCATGTGGGGTGGCAGGCAGCAGACGGAAGACGGTGGGCTCCATTTCACTTCTGAGAGTAGCTGCGAGGACCTGACTCTGCCTCAGTTTCTTTATCTGCAAAGAACTTGCCTTAAGGGCTAGCTTCAGACTGAATGATATGCTCACAGCATGAGTGAGACGCAGGGGTCATACAATAAATGGGGGTCCCGGCCTACCAAAGGGAGGGACGCAATGTCCCTAGAAGCGACGGTAGGAGATCGAAAGGGTAAGGATGGCAGTCAGTCTCCCTCCTCTTCAAGCCCCGCTTCCACTGGGATTTAGCCCTTCCTTCCCCTTCCCTGCTCCCAGAGGCCTGAGCTGTCATTCCTGAACTCAGTGGATCCCCCGCCCACCCCGACCCATATTACCCCAGTTGGGCAGCTCCTTCAATCCAGTGACCATTCATACTCCTCCTGGACCACCCCAGAGCCACACTTTCCACAAGCACTGATGTCGCCAGCCTGTCGCTTCATTTTCCACCTCCCTTTCACCAGGGTGTGTGCTATCGATTGAACCCCCCCCCCAATGAGGCCCAGTCCCCAAGATAAGAGCCTTTCAATTATGGCCTTTGAGACGTGTCTAGGCTTAGACGACATTATGAAGATGGGGGTCTCATCATGCCATTTAGTGCCCTTACGAGAAACACTGGAGCTGGCTATCTCTCTTCCCACTACAAGAAGACGTTAAAGAAGTCGGCAATCTGCAAGCCAGGGAGAGGCCCTCCCTGGAACCCAAGCTGGTTGTGTTGACCCTCTTTCTAGAACCATGAGAAGTAAATGGGAACTGTGTATGACTGCTGCCCGGTGGTGTTGTTACAGGGCCTGCACTGACTGGTTACCCTCCCTCCTTTCCTGCCTGGGTCCTCTTTATAAGCAGCCATTATCAATGGAGGTCTCATCTAGCCAGGTATCAAAGGTCTAGACAGCTTTAGCCTTACATGCTCTGGTATTCCATCACTCCAGGCCCAGGCCTGGCATTATTGGCTCTGCAGAAAGACAGGGTGTCATCCAAAATGTAGTGAGTAAGCTCTTGCCCCGTCAGCCCAGGTGACCTATGCCCCAGCCTGATTCAGGGCACCCATTTCCTGCTTCCACAACCCTACCCTCCCTGGAGTTTCCGTGGCTCCCCAAAACTCCACCCCCACTCAAAGGATGGAGCAACCAGAAGGGCCGGGTCCTGAACGTGCAAAGTCTATTTTGTCTTTGCTAGTGAGCAAATGAAGAGACCCTGGGCTCTCTACAAGAAAGAAAAATGGGGACACTTGCGATTTCTCCACCCAGAGAGACTGGGGGGAGAGACTGAGTGTCAAGCAAACAGCAAGTGACAGATTAGTGTCACAGGCAATACCTAGTTAGTCTCACAGAGTTTGGGGCATGCATCCAGGTCAAACCCGCAGTTGCGTGACCGCCTTGAGACACAGTCATGCAGGGGGGTGGGGGCAGGGCCAGAGGTGCTGACTGGGCAAGTCTGCAGAACTCAAGAAAAAGGCTCCTTGGAAGAAGTTTGTGCTGCGAGCTTTGTTCAACCATCGTTAGCACTACTGGTGTGACTTGGGGATTCACCACGCACCAGATGTGTCCACACCGCCTTTAATTTTGCTGTGGCTCCAGGATTACTATTGCCCTCCAGCGACAGGCAAAAAAGGCGCACAGGCCTTGAACAGCTTTTCTCTCCTCCGCTTCCTTGTCCCAGGCAGGAAGCAACCACCACTGCCAGTTCCCGATCTGCTGTCTTCTCCCCCCTCAAAAACCAAACTGCTTTCATCTTAGGCCTTCACTGCTACCCTGGAGGCAGGAATTTTTTTTTTAATCTTCATTTTACCAGTGGGAGGCTGCGGGGGTGGAGCTGCCCTAGGTCACAAAGTCACAAGTGTGCTTCAGATGTGCACTGGTTGTGGGACCTTCTTTATGCATCATTCTGTCTTCCTTCCTTCCTTCCTTCCTTCCTTCCTTCCTTCCTTCCTTCCTTGCTTCCTTCCTTCCTTCCTTCCTTCCTTCCTCCCTCCCTCCCTCCCTCCCTTCCTGTGAGGTATGCATGTGTATAGTATTTGTAGGCAGGTATCTCCCACCTCCACCCCTGTGTATGAGTGCGTATGTGGGTTCGTGCAGTATAGCGGTTGATTTCAGGTGCTTTATCATAGTTTTTGAGACAAGGTCTCTCCCTAAACATGGAACATGATGTTCCCTCAGGACCCACCTGTTCACATCCTTCCAGAGCCAGGGCTTCAGACACGCTCTACTGTGCCTGGCTGTTATTTGAATGCTCTGCATCTGAACTCAGGTCCTCGGGCTCACAGGACAAGCACTTTATCTACTAAGCCATCTCCTCAGCCCCATTCTATGCTTCTCAAAAATGCATTCACTACAAGTCCTCCCTCAAGACGCCATCTGAGACGATCAGTTCCCCAGGGCCACTTGGCGGCTCTGTAGTCACAGCACAAATTGATTCTGCGCCTTCCCGCCTTCCCGGCAGGAAGGCTTGTGGAGGGCCGCCTGAAGCAGACACTGCTGAGAGATGACCTACCTCTGACTCTTGAGGTTCCCCCTGCTGCCCCAAAGCTCCCAGGCCTTAAGCCAGCCTTAAGAATCCTCCTTGGAGCCTCAGAAAAAGGCTGAACTCTCTCACTGTGGATGGAGACATTAGAGCTCTGAGCAGGGCAACAGCCTGCAAGATGATACTGACAGTGATAAGTCGGGGCCAGAAGTGGGTGTGTCCAGGGAGTGCCCTCTGCTACCTCTTCAGATGGTAACATGACTCTCTGGGGTCTGTCAGCCTGAAATGATCTACATACAGCTGCCATTTCTCAAGGACCTTGGGGAAGGACCTCAAAGACGCTAAGACTGGACTGTCGTCACAGGCAGTAAGCTGAAAGGCCCCTGACCTCCACAGAGGCATCAGCCTGCACACCATGTCCACCGCATTAAATCACCAACTACAGGCCTCTTAGAGGTCAGGGACCTACAGGCAACCTGGTGCAGCATCAAAAGCAAAAGCTGTGGGGTCCCCTATCAGAAGTCCCCCCGAAAGGCTGCTTTTTAAAATGTGATATATACAGGTTGGGGATTTAGCTCAGTGGTAGAATGCTTGCCTAGCAAGCGCAAGACCCTGGGTTCAATCCGCAGCTCAAAAAAAAAAAAAAAATGTGATATATACATATCACATATATATTTAAGCAAGAGATTCCAGACAGTAATCCGGGACTTCTGAGGCCAGTCTTCATGGAAAGCAGAAGTGTTTGAGTGTGTGTAACAAATCGTACAGCAGCTGTGCAAACAGGGGAAGCCAGACTTTCTGAGCAAGCTCCTCAGTGCTCTCCGCATGGCAGGAAGGGTCTCACTGCCCGACCGTGGCAGGTCACTGTTCTTTCCTGGGGATTCAACTTAAGAAAGTGGCCTCACCTCACCTGGTGGCCAATATGCCCAGAGTGGATAATGATTAGTAGTTAAAATGTTTTCCTATTTCTTCTTTTTAAGAAAGATATTTTACATATATCATGCACGCATGTGTGTGTGTGTGTGTGTCCATGCTGTAGCACATGTGTGGAGGTCTGAGGTATAGTCTGCAGGAGTCGCCATCCTACCATGTGGGTTCTGGGACTATAACTGAGGTCTTGGGAGTAAGCACCTTCAATCTTCTGAGACACTTCTCCAGTTTTTCTTTTCCTAGTCATTCTGGGGCTGAGGATGTTTGGGGGTCCCTTTGACTCACTGCCTGATGCTCGACCTCACCCAAGTACAAAGGCACCTACCTCACAGAGCCTGACACTCCTCAAAGCTGGTTGGGAGGCATTGTGTGCTCTGCACACTTTGTTTTAACCCAAGCTTTTGGAGTCCACCAACTAATTTAGGATTAGCTGCTGTCCAGAGAAATAACACCAGGACAAACAGGAGAAGCCAGAAGCTTGCAAGGACAGTGGATCTACACGGACTTAACAACAGGAAATCCCTGAACTTGTCCTAAAATCCCAGGATGCAGGGCAGAGGACTTGGTTTAATAAGTGGGACTAAGGCTAATGTTTGCACAAAAAGATGGGCTTCCAGACCAGCCTGGGTAGAGGAGGCCCTTGGTGCCCAGCTTGGGATTCCCCAGCAATCACATGAACTATTCGTCCATTTCTGATTGGGCCAGTAGGGCCACTGCTTCAGGGTGAGTCACCTAGGGTCCCTTTGTGCCTGAACACTTAGATGGTCTCAGGAGACCCAGGCTGGCCTTGAACTCACTATGTAGCTGAGGCTGGCCTTGAACTCTGGATCCTACCGTTTGCGTTTCCCAAACACCAGTGATTGCACCACTCCTCGGCTTTGCAATGCTCACTTCTTAAGGTGGCTGACATCTGCCGTTGTCCTCATGAAACACACCTTTGCCAGGGCGAGCTGGCTTTTCCTGTTCTGGACACTTCCAGCTGCCTCTCAGGGAGTTTCCTCTATGCCCTGTTCTAGAGCCACACAGATCTAGGCTAAAACGTAACTGCCCACATTTGTCACTTGATGTATACAGAGGCACACCCAGGCTTCCTCCCCGGTGATGCCTTCTCTGGCCTGACCCTGCAGCTGTTCCTCTGAGAGCCTCGGGTAGCCTGTCCAGCTTCAGTGCCTCTAGAAGGTGGCTACCAGGACCCATCTTTCTCCATTTGCCTGTCAATCTCCCAAGAACAGGACTTGCCCATCTCTATCCTGACAACCCTCTCACTGCCCTATTCCACAGTTAAAGCATAGTTTGAGATTTCAGAAGCCATGCCCACCCCACCTCCCTTCAACACCTGTGTCCAACTCTGTCTCTGGTGGAAACCTGGGGTTTCCACATATTTGCCCATAGCTAGCCAATCACATGTTTGAGACAGCTCCACGGTGCCTGCCTTCCTTGTGGATTGAGCCAAGGTGGAGAGGGAACATGGCTCAGGTTCATCTTAAATTATTTTCTGTGGGTGGCAATCAGCACCTCTGGGAAACAGAAAGGCAATGCAAGGATCCCAGAACACCAACCAGCAGGATGAAAAAAATACCTACGGCCCAGTACAGCCATCACTCCGTTTGTTCCGTAGCCCTCCTTTGAACTGTTAACCAAGCCCAATCTTTCAGAATAATAGCCTGCTTATTACCACCCTGTTTGCATGACAAAGCATCCCAATAAAACTTATTTTGCCGGGGCCCAGAGGGGGTGTGAAGGATCAACCATGAGAAAGGAGTTTTAGGAATGTGGTGAGTCGCTCTGGGGCCTGAGCCCAGGAATAAAGACAATGTAATTTGCCACCAAGAAAAGCCCAATAGACCAATAAATTACCCTCGTGCAAAGGGATTAGATCAGGTTTCAGGGCCTAGGGGAGGGGCAGGGTGAGATGGGGGTGGGGGGGGGGGGGGGGAGACAGCCGTGCCTTCTCTTAAAGCGGTAAGCATCCCTTAGACTACAAGATGTTTTCAACTCTGCTTGCACGGTGACTGTCTGAACTGATTTACTTGCTCAGAGTTCTGGATCCTGCCGTGTACTGGGAACAGGGATGAATGCTGTTCTCGGAACACACTCTGTGCTTAGGCGGGGCCGACGTCTAGAATGTTTCGACTGAGTTTGGACGGAGGCATGATGGTACGAGGGAAGCAGCGTTTCCCTGACAAGAGGCAAATAAATACCTGGCTGGCCCGGGGGTGAGTGAGCAGGCTGGAGAATGGCATCAAGAAAATAGTGCCCGATTTCAAATCACTGCCCTTTGCTGGGTGGGAGCGGGAATCCTTTGAATTCCCTTTGCCATCTGCCATCCCGCTGGATCCTGCCACCAGGGGGCACTAGATGAAAAAGGGAAGGCTCCCTGGAGTCCCACTGCTGTCCTTTCCACCGCGGCCCTTCCGCCCCAGCCTCCAGCATCTCTGCCTACGTGCAGCTCTGAGGTACTAAGCCCAGCGGGGCAGCTCCTTTGTCACTCGGGCCCCTGCGGGGGAAGCTGCTTCCCGCGGCGCGTCTTACAGTGCCTCGCCTCCTTTAGGAGCCTACCTCCCGATTCCCCAAGTTTAGCTCCCTGGGTGGAAATGCCTGAGGGAGGGGGAAGGGAGTTCCCTTTGCTGGCCGGCCTACGAAAGAAGCGCCGGCCTGATGATTTCAGCCAGGGAGCTCCTGCAGAAAGCCCCCGGGCAGCATCAGAATACTATTTTAGTAAGCAGTTGTAACTTAAGAGGCAAGAGCTTCAACTAGGCCACAGGCGGCTGGAAGAAAAAGGGGGAAGCCACTATCGGAAGTCTGCCAGCCTCGGGGAGAGGCCAACCCTGAGGCTTGAAGTCCGTGTTCCCTTCCTCACTGCACACCCAGTCTGGAGAGCACCCTCGGGTCCCCCCCCCCCCCCCCCAATATACCTCTGGAAAAAAGTCACATCACAATCCTGATGGGAATGGGGACAGGTCACCAAGTAGCAGGGCCAACTGCTCTCATAGAGTAGGAGAGCCTGGCTCTCCGGCTGATCCCATAGCAACGAATCTAGGTGTGCGTGGAGGCGGGTGGGGTGGGGGTGTTTTGGGACAAGAATGGATGCCTGAGGCTGTCTGTTGGCGTCACTCTCGCAGGAATTTCACTCAATCATCCTGGTGTAAACACCCAGGTGTTTGGCCTCAGATACCGAGAGGGACACACCCAGCAGACTCGAGTTTTGGCCAGGTGCTGCACAGTCTACCTCATTTAACTCATCACCGTAGCTAGAAGGGATGGCGCTCCTGTGTGACATTCCTGGCCCAGGCAGCCTAAGGGCCCCAGAGCTGCCACTCCGCTGCACTGTGCCCTCCCACCCATCAGCTCCACTGGGAACCGTCCAGGCTTCCTTCAGAGTGGGTGCAAGAAGGGAGCTTTTGGGAAAACCTCAGGTGGCCTAGGAAGAGAAGGCAGAAATGTTGGGGGGCTGGGTCCTGGCGGGTGAACTCACTGCCTAGCCAGCCTGGGCAGAGGTGCTGGCTGAGTGCCACTCCCAGAGCCGGGGCAGGACAGTACTGCCCCCCTCAGTCACACCCAGCCAGGGCTGCCCTGCCTCAGCCTCCACACATGCCAAGTTGCTACAAGCACCCTTGTTGAGTGCCAAGGAGAAAGGCACACCTCAGCTTTCCAAACAGGCTACCCTCCCCCGGCTCCCACGGGAGCCATGTGGAACCAGTTCCCGGGCAACAGGGTGGTGTGAAAGCTATGAATTAGCCCTCTACAGGCAGCCTGTCAATTCAAGACCGAGAACAGGCTGAGTAAAGAGACCCCCCACCCCCACACACACACATCAGGAACATCCTGCTTTGGGGAGGGATAAAACAGCCCTGAGCACCAGAAGGTCAGTAGTATGGAATTCCCAGGACAATGAAGCCGCAGGTGAGAGATGTGGTGTTTCAGTTTCTGACCCGGGGCTCACACCTGAGCTGATAGCTTTCCATCCTGACTCTGCCTCCAGCAATGCTGGACCTTTCTGCTCAGCTGCAGGTCAACACACACACGGTGGAGGGGAAGAAAAGAAAAAAAGAAAGAACCCACTGTGGAGGCCCACCTTCTCCCTCCCTGCCATCTGCAGGTGCTGAAAGAGCACACGCCAGGCTGGTACCCAGGTGGGAGGCACAACCCTGAATCCTTCCTGAATGGGGTGGGGTTCAGAGACAGCAATGGAGTGAATGTCCAGGTGTCCCAGCGTTTTCGTCCAGGAGGGCACACAATAAGGACATTAGTAAACCCCCGCTGGCCTGTCTTCCTGACCTGCGATGGCACCATCTTCCTCTCTGGGACACAGATAATGTCGGAGGGCAGGATGGGCCTTTGGAGGTAGAGAAAGCGCTGCCTCTGTGGGAACTGGGGGTCGCTTCAGTGTCATAGTCTCACACAGTTCTTTCTTACCCCAGCCCCACAGCTGGAGCCCCACAGGCTCAACAGCAGACTTGAACAGTCTACACAGCCAATTTTAACAACTGTGTTTATCCAAAATCTGGAAAGGGCAGGAGTCTGGCATCGGCTATTGGGCTCGGCTTGGTAACAGCCTGTGTAACACCATGCAAACTCTTTTTGTCAGGTATGATGGTTCCTGAGGACTTACTTGGAGACTCCTAGTACCCTGTGGCCATGCAAGCCACAGAAGAACTCTTAAATTTATTTTCCTTCTTCAGACAACCATATCTGAGAAAGGGAACTATGAAGGTATTAGGTCTTGAAGGACGCTGTTAAAATGTTAATCAGGAATTGCCTGTGAGAGGCCAGACTTTTGGATTTTTAGTCCCTTTTGGTCTTTGCATTTTTTTTTTAATGTCTACTGCTTGTATAATCAGAAACAATATTTGAGGGATATGTGGGATGTCTTGGGGGGGGCACGTCCTGTGGTCTTTGTCCTTTGAACAAAAGCTAGAATCAAAAGAAACACACACACACACACACACACACACCCTAGGGCTTTGTAGCTTCAGGACTATGCTGGAAGAGCTTGGGGGTGCGGGGGTAGGATCGGTGTAGACGGGCAGAAATGGCTCCCACCTTTAACATACACAATCAGAGACTGAAAAGATAAAAGTTAAAGACCTGTGAGTCCATGGAACCAGGGGGAACGCACGGCTCTGTGAGGCTAAAGTGGCAGGCGCCTTGGGCACCCCAAAGTCTGCTTGGACCACAGTAGGTTGCAATGAATTTGGACTTTGGGCAGAGGGGTGAGTGTTCAACTCAGAACCGGGTGGTGCAAGACAAGGCATGGAGCATCCCATGGGAAAAGGGCATGGGATACAGAGGGGAGGGGGCTGGGATGTGCTGGATCTTTGGAAATGAAGAGCGGTAAGAGCACAGGGCCAGAAATCGAAGATGCACCCCCTGAATGCTACAAACAAGACCATGAGATTCTGAGTGCGGTCCATTTGGCACGGGATTGGAGTGGGACACTGAGGTCGCTCCTGGGGTTGTTGTTCACGCTGTGGCTCTAGCAATGTGACAACAAAAAGGGGAAGAAAGAGGAAGGACTCCCAGCTCTAGGCGACTGGCCTGCATGGAGACCATTTTGCAGGGATGTCTCCACGCTTCTGGGTGGTGAGGTCCCTGACACGGGTGGGGAGCGTTTGCCACTGGGGAGGCCACATCCTGGTGTGCCTGGGACCCCGGGAGACGTTTGGGGAGTCTTGACTTTCAGACTAAGAAAGTCTAGGGCAAACTGGTATGAGTGGGCCACTCGAAAAAGGGCCTTCAGGGTGCATGTCAGCACAGTAGCAAAAGATTATGGCACTAAGTTGGCACTCAACGCAAAGCTGAAGGTAGAGTGCAGAGCACAGCCCTTGCATAGTCCACCAAAGGCAGGATTTTTGGCGGGAACTGCAGTCCCTCCAACATATTCCCAGTCTTACTCATTTGCCTCTGCAGGACCCCAGAGTCTTCTCTTCCCCATCTCAAGCCTTACTTAGGCCCATGGGTTACGTCTCCTACCCTTCCACTTTCCCAAGATCCCCTCCTTTGGGTACAGGGTGAGTACTAGCAATTTCCCCAAACCTTGAAGAGGCTCCCTCCTTCCACCAGAAAACCAGAGAACCTTTCCCTTTCTCTCCAGTGTACCCCCAGATCCTCGGGGGGCCATGGGAACTCTAGGATATCTGTACTCTCCCAGGAAGCCAAATACCTGCCCCTAGGGATCATATACCCTGGCTGCTAGCACCTGCCTCTTGTAACTGGACATCATCTTCTTCCCTCTTCTGCAGCCTGCAGCCCCCCACCCCCCCAACTCACAGCTAAGCCCTAATCCTCAAAGTGATGGTGTTAAATAGGAGCCAGGACTTTAGGAAGTAATCATGTCACGGGAGTAGAGCCTTCATGAAAGTGCCCTTATGAAAAAGACCCCAGAGAATCAATCAGCTTTCCATCCCTTCTGCCTTGGGGGGACCTTGTAAAAGGCACAGGACACACGGACTAGAAAGGTCCTCTCACTAGGTAACCACAGTGGCTGGTTCCTTGATCTCTGATTCTCTAGCCACCACAGCCTTAATCAGCAAATGTCTGTTGTTTATAACCCTCAAACTCTGTGGTATTTTGTTATAGCAACTGAAATGGGCTAATACACTCTCCTTTTGGGACACAAAGCCTAACTCAGAGACACAGCTGTATATGGCAAGCAGGCTTACTTAGTTCTGCATTCTTACACAGCAGTTCAGTTAAAAATATTCTCATCTCTACAGCCATATTTAGATACTTTGGGAACCTTACTTTCTCTAAGGCTCAGTTTCCCCACTTGAAGACTGACAGGTCTACAACAGGTGCAGTTCTAAAGCCTAAGGGAGGAGCTGAAGAACCGGCCGAGGCGTTAAGAGCACTTGCTGCTCTTGCAGAGGACCAGGCTTCAGGTCCCAGTCCCTACACAGGACAGTTTATAAAAACAAATAAGGCAAGTTCCAGGGACTCCCATGCTTTCTTCTGGCCTCTGTGGGCACTACATCCACATGGTGCACATGCAGACATACCCACACAGTCACATAAATAAAAATAAATGAAAATTTAAAAATCAAATAAAACATAGACGAGGTAAAGAAACAAGGAAGAGAGGCTGCACCCTCCTTAGAAGCTAGCCCTTCAAATGAAGCATCAGAACTCCCTGGAGGGCTTGTCAGAATACTGAGGGCTAGGCCTGCCCTGCAGCATCTGCTTCGCTAGACCAGCTGTGGGGAGGTTCCTGGGGGGAGGCTGATGCTGCTGGTCCATGGCCCACACTCTGAGAACCCTGCTAGAGCAGCGCACAAATAGCTATGGGAGACATGCCAACGTGCACACACCACGCCTTGGATGGGTTTCTCTTGGAAGTCTGTTTAAATAAGTCACAATGGCCTCACAGCTTAAAATGTATCTATTTACTGTGTTCCGAAGAGGATGCTATTTGTGGAAAACTCTTCTAAGGAGTTTTTTCCGGCCTCCCCTTCCCATCCCCCCTCCCAAACCCGCTTGGGTAGATACAGCCATTCTGTCCCAGCCTCTATCCTAGAACAGTATTCAAACAGACACCCCTCCAGCTCCTCTCTTGTGCAGGCTGAAGGCTTTGAAAGCTGTCGCTGAGGCTGGGACTCAGGAAGTCAGCCATACACAGTAAGTAAGTACACGGGAAACACTCCAAACACACAAACGCTCTCAGTCTGGCAGAGTGAAGGCATCTTTCTCCACATAACTATGTCCAATGTAATTTGCACTCCCGCTTACTGCTGGCAGCCATTCAAGCAGGCAAGCTCTGAACAAACCTATGCTTTCACAGGGCTGCTCGGCCAGTTTCCACCTGTCTTTGGTGGGTGAGGCCACGGCTTTCTTTTTGTCCCTAATGTCCACCCAACTGTCTACCAGAACTCCAGGCTTTCTGACTTTTACTCTGGGGCATCCTGTTTGCTGGACCAATATGTCAAGAGGCCGTGACAGTGCACCTCTGCTGTGGAAATCACACATCTATCTCTTCCCGACGGAGGAAACTGTCTTTTTGCTCCAGGTCTCTTGAACACTCACATTCCTAAACCCTCAGTTTATTTGGTTGTTGGTGGGCGGCAGCTCAGTTTTCACAGAGGTGGGCAGTTTTGACTAGACGCAACTGTTAAAGGGCTCCAGTGCGGGGAAACCTTAGCCAGTTGGCATGACACAACCCGGCTATCAGCTCCATCTGCCAGGGTTTAGTTACCAGCCCTGAAGCCAAAAAGAAATGGGTTTCTTGGACACCAAAGTGGCGGAATTTGAGTTGTGAATTATATAACCCACTAGTATGCCTCACACTATGCTGTGGACACTTAAAAAAAAAAAAAAAAAGAACAAACACAAGTTTTTAAGACAAAGAAATGAATGGGGAAACATCACACATCTCAACCCCCCATCCCTTGCAGCTCCTGCCTACTTCAGAAAACCCCTTTAAAACGCCTTTAATCCCAGCACTCAGGAGGCAGAGGCAGGCGGATCTCTATAGGTTTGAGGCCAGCCTGGGCTACCAAGTGAGTTCCAGGAAAGGCGCAAAGCTACACAGAGAAACCCTGTCTCGAAGAACCAAACCCAAAGAAAACCAAACCAAACCAAAACAAAACCAACCAAACAAACAAACAAAAAACCCCAAAAAACAAAACAGAGAACTGCAGGCCCTTCCTTCCCTCACCTTCCAGCTCCAGAGGCGCTGCAGCTTTAAGAGCAGGAAGGTGTTGTTTTAAGAGCCCTAGGAGCCCCCCCTTCTCAATTTCAGCACAGAGCTGAGATCACATCCCCCACTGCAGCCAAGGGACAAAAGCCATTTACCAACCCATCTGATAAAACTTCCACTGGGCTGGATCTTTATCCGGACCAAACCAAGACGAACACAACAGCACGCTGCCGCTTCTCTGAAATTCTTTTTCTTTCTGATTTTTTTTTTTTTAAATTTTAACTCAATTCTTTTTATAAATTCCTGGGAAGGAACAAAATCAGTCTTTCAAATAGAACATTTAGAGCAGAGTCTCCCAACCTGTGGGTCGCGACCCCCCCCCCCCCCCCCCCCCCCCCACTCCCGGACTCGAACGGTCCTTTCACAGAGGTCGCCTAAGATCATCAGAACACAGATATTTACATTACGATTCATAACAGTAGCAAACTCACAGCTATGAAGTAACAACGAAAATCATTTCATGGCTTGGGGTCACCACAACATGAGGTACTGTGTTAATGGGGCGCAGCATTAAGAAGGTTGAGAACCACTGATTTAGATGAAGAAAACTTGGGTTTTAAAAACACGATAGTGGGGGGAGGTTCTCCCCTGCTGGAGCTACTGCGGGGTTTTGATATTTCCAGGGTGTCTGCAGTATGAGGGCTGCTGGGACATACTGACACCCCTGACCCCTCGTTCTGATCCTGGGCAGGGATCTACCTCTTCTGGAGAGAGTCTCAGAAAAAGGTTTTGAAAGTCTAGGATGCTCCTGGGTCTGGCAGCCGCTGAGGGAGCAGGGACGCTTTGGTTATGTAGGTACTGCACCCCCCCCCCCCCCCCCCCCCCGCAGCTCAGCTGAGACAAGAGAGTAAACTCACCCTTACCCCATAGTTTGTGTGCTCCCAGGGAATGCCAGCTTGCAGCCAGGCCTAGCCTGGACTGCCTGCCCTGTTCTGTCAGTTCCTTGAAACCCAGTTGGCTGAAGAGGAAATCAAAACAACCCAGTCCCAGTCCTAACTCAAAGCGTTTCTTGCAAATTTCTGCTGCGCAGAACCACATCTAGCCGCGCTGCGAGACAAGCTGGAATTTTTTGCTCAAAGACACCTCTGAACCCCACAACACAATGGAAACTGCCAGGAGATCCCGCCGCCTTACAAGGAGGACCATTTGGTCGTGACACTGTTTATTTGTATTTTAAAAAGAGAAAAACGTGTGGAAAGCGTTTAACTGGCCTTTTCAGACTCCGAGAGGCATGGAATAAAAATGAAATAAAGTTTTACGAAACATTATAAAGAAAACAGACTGGTGATTTAACCTTCGTTCATTCCTCCTCCCCTCCCCCCCCTCAAGGGGAAAAAAAGTAAAGAAACCGGAGCGTTTGGGAAGGAACAAACGCTTCTCTGTGGAGTTGGTCTCCCTTCCCCCAACAAAAACAAGAGGTCCGGGCTCGGAGGAATTTGAAAGCAGCGATCTGCCAAAAACATTGTGAAAAACTATGGGGGATTCATTGGAAACAGATGGGCTTTTTCAGCTTTAATTCTGAAATTCTCTCGCTTTCTGGCACAATAAAAACAAACAGGGGGGCGACGCAGAATGTTATCAAACAGGAATTAACGCTTCTGAGCCTGTGTCCGTGGGCTTCCCCGCGTGGGCCAGCGTGGGGGCGGGACGGGGCGGTCGGGGACTAGTCTGGGACCTCCCCAGCGCCCCCAGCTCCACCCCTGGGCAACCAACAGGTTTACAAACTGGTGGGCGAGGAGCTGGGGAAAGTGCCCCTGGTGCGGAGTCCGAGCCTCCCCTTCCCCTCTCCTTTGGAGCACCCAAGAGGCGTCCAGGGCACCCCATTTCTCGGAAGGAGGGAGGGGGGCAGAGAGGCATCATCCCCAGCTCTGCAGATCTCTGCACCCGCTCCTGCTCTTTGGAGCTCGGCAGGAGTTCCCTCACCTCCAGGTCTCTTTGGACATTCATCGCTCCCTATGCGGGGTACGGGACAAAGACCGGTGGGAATGGGAATCTGGGTTCCTAAGGGGCTGGCGAACTGGGGGCCCCAACTCGCGCAGGGAGGCCCAGGAGCGGGTCCGGCTGGCTGTCCCCCCCGGCCAGAAAACTGTGCCTTACCTGCGGGGAAGCTGCAGAGAAGGAAGGCGAGGGTCGGCCACAATCCCAGGGCTGAACGTCCTGCTCCTCTCCCCATACCCATCCATCCAGCTCGGCCTGTTACCACTAGCCTCTCCCTGGAAGAAGTTTAGAAGAAAAGGAGGGGGGAAAATCAATCACGCTGCGGAGAAGAGGCAGCCTCCCTCGGCCGGCGGGAGCAGCGAGCCGGGAGGCCCGGTCCACCTCCGCCAAGGGAGCCCAGTGTCGTCGTCCCTGCCCCCGCCTCCCCCGCCCCGGGCCCCGCCCTCGCCATCCATCATTCGCTCCCCCGCCAATGTCGCCGCGGCCCCGCGCCCCGCCGCCGCGCGCCCCGCCCTCCCGAGCTCGGGTTTCATCCTGGCGGGCGGGAGGGAGTGAGGAGAGGCGGCCCAGGCTGCCGGGCCGGTGGCCAAGGGGACCTGGGGAACCGGGGGCCCGCTAGTGCAGGGCGCGTCCCCGGCTCCGATCTAACTGCCACTCCCCACTCACCCGGGTGGCTAAGGCGCTCAGGGGACGAGGATCTCAGAGTACTCTAATCCTCCCCCATCAGCATCTCATCCAAGTTGAAAGACCTTGGAGACAAACGCCAGCCTCCCTTTGCAACAACACTACCGCCCCAAAGCCGCCACCGACACCCCTTGGCTCATTTCCCCCCACCTCAGATGTCTCGCCGGTACAGAAAACTGAAAAGCCTTCTCGGGGTTGTCAGGCTCTGGGGCGAATGACCCACTTCCACAGCGGCACCTCAAGGATCACGCCCGCCTTGGACCTGGGCCACCTATCTGGACTCTGCTGGGTGCCCCCTCCCGCACCATCTCTAAGCACCGGGCTGCTTCTCGAGAACTTGGCCCCGTTTGCAACAACAGAGATCTCTCCCACGAACCGAGATCCTGCGGGCCTAAAGCTGCCTCCGGGGCCACAGCTACCAACTTAGTGAGACAGAGATACTGTGGTCCCTGGGGCGCGCGGGCCGAGCCCTCTGGTGTTGAGGCAGAGGCTGTACTCCCAAGGCCCATCCTGGAAAGACTTCAGAGTGGTGATCTCCCTTGATTCGGTCACTTATTTTTCCAGGAGGAACATGTCTCCTCTCCAAGGTTCCCTAGCTCTTCTGCCTTTGTGGTCTTTACGGGACTGGCAACTTCCCCTGAGAAACATCTGGGTGACACAAATATGCCAGAGGGAGTGTTTTTAGTCAACCGGATTCCTCCGGCCCACCCCACCCCACAAGCCTGCCCGTCTGGCTCTTTGGGGGTAAGAATTCTGGGGTTTGATCCAATTTCTCTTAAGAGCTATCACAGTCTCATTGCAGGGCCACACAAGCTGCAGGCTATGTCTGCGTTGAGGACTCCGCGGTGGGAGGGAAGACTAGGGAGAAGGAGGCTGTGAGGAAAAGGGGCGGGGGGTAGGTTCTATGCCCTGAAGTCACATGGCGGCTCAGACAGGCAGCAAGACAGCCCAGCTTCAGAATCTGGCTTTCCTGAAGCAGGTGAGGGGGACTAATTTAATTCCTCAGTCACCCTGGCAGCCAGAGGCTGCAGATCCCTTTGGTCAAAAAGCTCCTGGTTATAGCTGTTCGCAGGTTCCCGTTGGGCTACGGGATGGGGGGTGGGGGGGTGTTCTTCTCAAATACTTAGGTCCCAGACTAACAGGCTCTGCATACACTTATTGTTCTCTTGAACCGAGGCTTCCGAGGGCAGTGTAAGTTTGTCTGCGGAGAGTTGACTGTCTCCAATCCAGGGCTCAAAAGTTTTCCTTTCAAGCCTGGTCGGCCAAACCCAACAACTGTGCAGATCACAGCAGAGAAGCTTGCTCCCAGAGCAGCCCTGGCATACTGAGGCAGGCACTCAGCCAGACTGCCCAGAGCATAGCATCTCCAGGTCGGAGACCCTGTGGCCTTCCGAAAGCAGGGAGTGCCTCTCTAGCCCTGTTCTTCGCCTTGTGGCAGCAAGAATTTTCATCTGGCCACCTGTTTCTCCATGTGAAAGGACCAGGCTATCATTGTCACTTAAGAGCACAACTGAATATAATTTGGGAGGGGTACCAGGCCCTGGAATTTCCCCAGCATCTCTGCTAGGGATAGGTACTGTCTTGAGAGGGGACTCAACTTTAAAAAAAGAAAATTATTTATGTTTATGTATGTGTCTGTGAGTATGTACACATGTGTGCAGGTGCTTACACAGGCCAGAAGAGGGCGTCAGGTGCCCTGGAGTTGGAGTCACAGGATGTTGTGAGCTCCCTTCATGGGTGCCAGGAACCCAACTTTAAGTTATCTGTAGGAAAATAAGCATTCTGAACCACTGAGAAATCCCTCCAGCCTGAGACCCAAAGTTTTTTTTTTTTTTTTCTTTTCTTTTTTTCTCCCAGCTCTTTGGCATTTCCTACCTGTTTTGATCATATTCACCCCTCCCCAATCCGGTTCCTTACCCACCCAAATTTGTGTCTTTCAAGACCAATTTGTATTTTTCAAATATAAATATTCTTGGGCACGTGGTCTTCCGCTAGTCAACTTACCAAGGGATACACCCTTAGAGGAAACTCTCTCCTCTCAGCAGCTAACAATTGCTGTTCACTCCATGGCTAGGGGTGGGATCTGTCAGTTAAATGTGCTTGTTCAGGATAGACTCTGTGCTATCTCAGGGGATAAAGAAATCAGGCAATTCTTGCAGTGGTGTGGAGACAGAATGGTTTCCAACTGTCCCAGGGAAGGCGTTAGGAGGTGGAGCCTGGTGGTCCTTATGTCCTTGGGACTTGAGACTCTGACTCTTCTCTTTTCCTCCTTTGTCTCCTGGCCTCGAAGTAAGCTGTTGACGGTGCCACATGCTCCCACCATGCCATTCAGCATGCCTTCCCGAGGCCCAAAGTGGAAACTCCCAAACTGGGAGCCAAGACAACCTGTTTTGTTTTTCTTTGAACACCCATCTCATGTCCTTTGTGCTGTGCTTCCCATGGGATCTTCCACTCCTCTCCACTGGCACAGACACCCTCTGGGCAAGGCAACGGGAGTCCCATGCATGCAGGTTTAGCGGTGTCTTCCAAATGCAGTCCATTTCTGCTTTGCCCCCTGCCCCCCCCCAGTCCCAGACAGCCTGCAGAAGCGCCACTGCCTGGAGGAGAGCTCAGGCTCCACAGCACCCCCCAGGCCCCCCCTGCCCCAGCTTCCATAGCCTCATCTCCAGCTTCTCAGTGCTCTTTGCCTTGCCCATGGAAGTCTTGCCCATGGAACTCATTAGGTCTTGGTATCCCTCACCTCTCATTCTCTTTTCAACCCCTAGTTCAAATTAGATCTTTGCAAACTCTCTTTTCCCACTCTAGTATCCAGTATACACATTCCTGTGTCTCAAGACAAACCTTGATTTTTATTTATTTATTTTTTACTTTGTAAGTTAACATGATCGGTTATTTTGTTACCACTATGGAAAGCTAACACAACCAATGGGTTGGATTGCTGTGAAAACAAACAGTAGCCAACAATGACGGAGAAGAGAAGTGAAATATGACTGTCTTTGTCAAAAAGGTGATGCGAATTTTCAGGTGTCTTGAGGGTTGCTTTCTAATGATCATGGCTAAAATCTAATGATTTTTTTATTTTGTATTTTTATTTCTAATTATGCATATGCATGTGCATCTATATGGGGGTATAGGCATGTGAATGGAGGTGCCTGCAGAGGTCAGAGATGTTGGAGTCCCTGGAACTGGAGTAACAGTTATGAGCCACTTGATGTGGGTATGCTGGGAACTGAACTCTGGAAGTGCAGTACATACTCTTCTTATCCACTGAGCTGTCTCTCCAGCCCCTGGATTTGTTCTTATACTGTCTGTGCTGATTTACATTTTCAGGCAGTTTCGACTAAGCTAGGTTCATGATCACCCTTGTTGTACAGAGGATAAAACTGGCTAAATGATCAGAAATACTCACCCAAGCTGGGCATGGTGGTGCATACCTTTAAACCCAGCACTCTGGAGTCAGAGGCAGGCAGATCTCTGGGAGTCTGAGGCTAGCCTGGTCTACACAGTGAGTTCCAGATCAGCCAGAGGCGATCTGAGGGGACGGTGGGGATTACTGTATGCTGTGGCTGAGGCTGTCAACCGAGATGCCATCTGGTTTGCACTGAGGTGGAATTGAGCTGTTGAGCTTTGTAGGGGCCGATGGAGTTTTCATCATGTGATGACCCACCGCATAGGTTCTTCTGGGAAACACCGTTATTTGTTCCAGATAGGGCAAACTTTGGCATTCCTCATTTGGCCGGCTCTACTCTTGGTTTAGAATACTCTCACTTGTACAAACAGACCACTGAATATAGACAAAGCCAATGGTCTAATATTGGTCTCAGGTATTTCTGCCAACCTCCTCAATGGAGAGATGGGCTGCCAGTGCTTCTCAATCCACTGTTACCTATCAGTTATAAATCTGATGAATATTCTTGAGTGTCCTCTGCTCTCACTCTGCTTGAAAAAGTAGGGGAGGGCCAGGGGAGGTCGCCAGTAAAGTGCATGCCTTGCCGACATGAGGACCGGAGTTTGTTGTAGGGTGCATTACTTGCCTAGAATACACAAGGCTCTGAGTTTGATCCCAGAAACTCACAAGTGTTACATGCAAACACACACACACACACACACACACACACACACACACACACACACACACAATTTACTTATACTGTGTCTTGAAGAACTGGATTGGTTCACTTGATAGCTTCACTTCAAGTGTGAACCTATTCTTTTAAATTTACCCATCCATTCCTCGTTGATACTTCAAGGGCAACTCCTGGTCTAGCCATCTGAGTTGATGAGGCAGTCTTTGTTCGAGTTCTCCATGGCCTTCAGATTTGGATCCTATCACCTCCCTGCCTTTATCTTCCCACACTGAAGCCCTAAAGGAACACAGCAGGGCAGCCTCTTGTGAAAGATGCTCTCTGGGGTGATTAAATGTTGCTCAGCCTTCTACAGCCTTGAGATATTTTTTTCTGCAGGGGAAGGACAAACTGTCAGCTCTGGATCACAGCCTGGGAAGAACATTCTGTTTTGGCTTGGTGACCAGTACCATTTTTGATAAAACGTTAAGCAGTTTCTAAATATCTAGACCTGCATGGCCGTTAGCTAACAAACATACTACAAACACCCTTAAAATCCCCTCGAGTGGCTCTAAGCAGCCCGGGCTCTAAGGTCTGTTTTCTCGCCACTTGGACTATGCTACTGTAAATGCATTAATTCGGGCATGTGCCTGCAAAGCTTGGTTTGTGTTTTTCTTCCTCAGTCTTAAACTCACCCAGGAGTTACTCACCGGTTCTCTGCTATCTCCACAGTACCTGCCCCTCCTCTGCAGGCTGGAGCCATCTGACCTTGCTTCCTTCAGATAATCTATGTAAATTTAAGCTAAATCTGGGTGCACAATCAATCCTGGGGGATTCCCCACTCTTTTTAATTCTTCATCCAGAAAAGTACTGTTTAGTCTAGTCTGTTTCTTGTCTCTGAGGATAATTCTAATCTTCGGCAATCCCTTCCTCCTACTATGCAGCCACCGAACTCTTTGTTTGTTTTTGTTTTTTGAGACAGGGTTTCTCTGTGTAACAGCCCTAGCTGTCCTGGAACTCACTCTATAGACCAGGCTGGCCTTGAACTCCCAGAGATCCATCTGCCTCTGCTTCCCGAGTGCTGGGATTAAAGGTGTGCATCACCACCACCTGGCTAGCCACCGGATGCTGATAAATGACCTTTTGAATCTTGGTTTGGATGGGACTTTGAAGGCAATGCAATTCATCCCTAGGTTTCCTGCTTGTCTTTTGGTTTATTTACCTCCCTCCCTTTAAATTGTCCAGTTTCATGTTCTCGTTCATTCTAGGAGCTGTTGTGCTTCATCTAGATAACTGATACTTTAGAGTGTGCTTAGCAATAGTAATTCAGTGCAGATTCTATGAGCGTGACTACTGAAGGGGACCGCTACACAGGCAGCCGCCCTCTGTGGGGATGAGGGTGCCAAGTGCAAGGACAATTGTACATTTTGGCCATGAGGCCCTCACTGCCACCCTTCATTACGATGGTCTTCTCTGCAGTGGTGATAGGATAGGCAGCCATAAAAGGTTAGGAGAGGGCTTCGCCCTATTAATTTGCTTCCAAAGCATTCTAAGCTTGCTGTCACTCACTGCTCTGGCACTAAGAACCTCTTCAGGGCTTGGAAGTAGGGTTCAGTGGTACAGTTACTTGTAGAGTTCAGTGGTACAGTTACTTGTCTGGTGTGTGCAGGACTCTGGCTTTGATACACACACACACACACACACACACACACACACACACACACACACACACCATGCTCCTTGAGCCCTTTGGCCCACTCTATCTTCCTAGTGTTCTAGTTGGTCTCTTTTCTCTGTGTATGTGCATGCTATTTTTGTTCCGATGGTTCTTCTGTTACGATGAAGATGACTTCTTGGTAATTAAAACACACAGATTTTTTTTCACTTTTCTGAAAGAACATATTACCCTGATATTCCAATAGCTCTCTTTAGAAACCGAGGCATCATCACACCTGGGATATTTTCACATGCACCGGAAAAAAACAAACAAACAAAAACAACAACAACAACAACAACAAAAACAACAATATATTTGCAGATCCCAGTCACTTCTTTAAATATGTATTATCAGATTAGTAATAGTTTTTCCTCACAAGAGAGAAATTCCTTTTGTTTATACATTGTTTTTCTGTTTCACTCAAAGAACTGAGGGCTCTGGGCTAGACTTGAGATACCCTGTGATGAGCAGCAGGCAGGCTTGCTCTACACAGGCAGCTCAGTAGAGAGCCTGGCATCTCAATACAGGATAGATAACAGTGCCCCAGGAGGGGTGTTTCTGGGGTTCTTAGCAGCCCTGAATTTGCAGCCCATTCCACTGTACAAGACAGCACAGGCCTCTACAAAGCTGGCAAGGCTTTGTGAGATGGTTGCCAGTAACTTCTTCTTTTTCCCCCCAAACATTGACAGACTGTATTGGGGGGGTGGGAGCCAGTAACTTCTTTTAAATAGGACAACTGTCTGCAAAGCATGACATCCTCTGCTACAAATACACAGCTATTACCCACAATGCTTTTCACCATCAGTATTGGCCTCACATGATCTAAACCAGCCTCTGTCAAGATTTCATTTCTTGAACAAACTATATCAGACAGATCCATACGTCTGGCTTTATGCCTATCAGTCCATTTCTAGAATCTTCAGGGCCTAATGGACTGCTCAGTGGGTCTGGGATGCGTGTGTGGAGTGTTCTTGGGACCTCACAAACTCTATCCCTCCATATTGGCATGAATGCATTTATTCACTGTGCTAGAAGAGAGAAAAATCATTTCCAAGAAAGAACATGATGGAAGAACAAATTTCCTGGGCTTTCAGTTTCCTTCAATCCAGTACCAAATATATTTATAGAAAACAAAATAATGACATGGGTCCATGTTAAAAAAAATTCAGCATCCTGTCAAATGACTCTTCATGGAAGCAGTAACTGTTAATGGTTCATGCACATCTTTCCAGATGTTTCTATTTCCATGTGTGCATAAGATCATATCTAACTATCTACCTATCTATCCTTTTAAATAGAACACTAATATCTATGTATCTATGTATCTATCTATGTATCTATCTATGTATCTATCTATGTATCTATCTATCTACCTATCAGTCTACCATCTATCGGTCTACTATTCTTTTTACTATACTACTACTATTGCCCCAAACTGTCAACCTTTGACTGTCCTTCCACAGTGGGTGTTTCCTATTCTATTTCCGTTTAAATCGTACCATGAATCCTCCAACATAGCAGAGGCAGCAAAGAGCTGAGTTCAGCAGCCAAAGCCAATGTGTGTATATTCAGACAGAATGAAATGCAAAATAGTGCATCTGAGGGATGTCAGGTGCTTTTACAGTTATGTCCTCTCATCTTCCTGGGCTTCAGTTCCCACTTTCAAGTCAATTTTTTCTCAGAAAGTTCAGATTGGTCGGTGAGTGTATTGCTGCCACGATACCCCAGCCCAACGGTATAAGCTTTCTCTTGCCCTGAACAGAAGCAAGGGCTTGCTTTGTATTCTGTTTTCCCAGCCCTGACCAAGGATGCACAGGACTCCTCCTGATGATCTTCTAGCAGTTTCTAGGGCCATATTTCCATCGTTGTTTCTTGGTCCAGCTATTATCCTTCCAAGATCCTCAGCAAACGCTTGGATCAGCCATATTTCTTCCTTCAGCATTTTCCCCATGTCCCTCACAGGGATTATAAAAGTGCATGCCACTGGAGTGTCGCAATCAAAGTCTCTGCCCTTTTTTCTTGAGATATCTGTCGAAGGTTCCAGAACACCTAACATTGTCTACAAAACTGCCCATTCTTCTCCCTACAAAGCCCAATATAATAGCAGGCACATTTGTGAATTGCTTAACGGTCAGTGTCAAGTTTCAGCCTTTCAAATTATTGCAGTACATGTGAGGAAGGAGTCATCTGGGGATGAGGGCTGTCTACTTCTAGCTGTGTGGTCCAATCATAGCTTGTCCTGTCTAGGGCCCTTCAGCTCCTACACCTGAAGAATCACGGCCTGGCTACGTCTGGGGGTGTGGTGGATGGTTCTTCAAGTACCTCAGTCCCTGTTGTAGGGAAGCATTGAACTCATGCTAGCTTTATAACTACTTGTCCTAGTCCAACAACGTCTAACTTTTGAATAGTTCTAGAAATTCATCTTTACCATTTCTGCATTCCCCAAGTGGAAATATTGCTGAGCAAGTAGGGGATGTTATTTGAGAAGTCATGTTTTTATGTTTTACCGTCCTCATGAAATTCTCCAATAACGATCTACCTGAAACCATACTCTGAAGCCATTTAATAACCTCCTTTCATTTCTGAAGCAGGCTTTTGGGGGGCAATGAGATGGCTCAGTCAGGAAAAGGTGCTTGCCGCCAAGCCTGACAACCTGAGTTGCATCCCTGGGACCCACATGGTGGGAGAGAACTGACTCCTGCAAGCCATCTTCTAACGTAACGTAGTAATAACACTAAAAGCAGGGGTCAGAGAGACGGCTCAGTAGTCAAGAGGCTCTTGCACAGAATCAGGGTTCAGTTCTCAGCACCAGTATGTGATGATGGTTCACAACCATTCATAACTCCAGTTCCAGTCTTTGGGAATCTAAGGCACTAGGCATGTGGTGCACAACCATACACGAAAGAAAAGCACTCATACAGCTAAAATGAAATAAGTAAGTAAATCTTAAGAGATTTAAAACTGCTTTTGGATACTTTTACACACAAAATATGCTGTTTTTGTAATGATGAGTGGACCACACAGCCTTCACTTCTCCCTATTCCAGTAAGTTCCCGAGGACAGAACTGGTTTGAAACCATTTATCCACCACATGGCAGCTGTGTGAGCGGAATGTATCCCTCCTCACCAGCAGATGGCTACCCTATATGTATTAATGAACAATTTGGTTTCAAGCACAAATACCACGGACCTTTAGCAAGAGCAACAGGCAATCAAGTTATTCATCAAACCCAAAACATGTGGAATGGTGAAGGCGGCGCAGCCCACCGACGGGCATGAGGAAGGGGCCCACCGGAAGGAAGGGTACTCACGTGACGTTCTTTTCCACCTTTGCTTTGATCCTTATTTTTATCTGAGATGGAGAACATTTCTTCAACCTCTGTATGAGAGAGGAAATACAGTCTCCCGGCTAAGATCATGCACTCTGGAAAGACTAGACCTCAGTAGTTTTCATTTGTAAAATGGGAGTGTACGGGTAGCTCCCTCAGAAGGTTGCTGTGAGGGTTAAGGGAATGCATTCAGTTATACAATCCCCTCAGAACAGACCGCCTGGAACAGACCGCCTGGAACAGAGAGTGTTGAAAAGTACTTGCCAACATTAGTTGTGTATAGTGGATGAAGACCATTGTTTGGGTTATAATAGAATGCCTATGATGTGCCAGGTTCTGTTAGAGCCTTTGCATGTGTGGGAACTGGGGGGAACCCACAGCATCCTGTAAGGACCCCTAGATAACCTTGACTTTGAGTGGGTTTTAGGGCACAATGAGCCCTCATTACAAGAAATAATTCTATAGATAACCATAGAATTGCCTTAACTATGCAAGTGGCCATGGCCAGTTCCTGTTTATAAATGAGTCTGAGACTTGGGATGGCTAAGTGGCTTGCCCAAGGTCCCCAGGAATGCAAATGTCACAGCAGAGGCTAAATCCAGGCCCTGTGTGCCAAGTCCAGTGTTCTTACCAAGCCACAGCTGTGCCTCGTCTTCACCCAAGGTTTATCTTTTCCTGTCAGCTCAATAATACATCCCATATGTCTCATGATGGATTGCGCGTTAGAAATGTGAATATGTTTAGAGAAATACTATTTTACAGACACTAACACAAATAGAAAAATGTTTTTAGAAAAGGAGTATTTCCCGAAACAACCTCTCCCACCCCTCCTAAGTAACTTCAGAAGTAGAAACGGATTACAGGAGTCTTCATGTCCTTCGGGTGGCAAGAGGTTTTTTGTTTTTTTGAAATTCTTCTCTGCCAAGTGCCCTTTCCTGGGTTTAACGATGGTCTAGACCACAGTGAAAAGTTACACAAGAAAATGGTTAAGTTAGTCCAGCTGCAGCATCAATTCTGTACAATCTCCTTCAGTTTACAGACCATTTGGAGGCGTTTTGGATTGCAAGCCAGGTGTCTTCGGCGTTGGACGGTATGTGTGAGTGTGTGGTTGTGGGGGGGAGGGGGGGGGGAGATCTGTTCCTTAACCAGGCCCTGAGTCAGTAGACCCTGCCAATGGCAGCCACTCACTAAAGAAGAGATCACATTCCCACCCTTTAGGAGCTCTTTTCTTAAGATATCCCAGCAGAGAATAATGAAAGCAACATCAAACCCTCGGCTGGCCTTGAACTTCTTACATAGCCCAGGCTGCCTTGACCTCATGATCCTCCTACCTCAGCCTCTAAGGGCTAGGATGACAGGAGGGGGTCACCACTAGCTTTCTCCATCCTAAGTTGGGACATTGAGGGGAGCCTCTTTCATATTTATTCTGGTTGACCGGTTCGGAGGTGTCAGAGGCCAGAATCTTTGTTGCTTCTAGGTCTGTGGTGAGGCTGTTCATTTTGGCGGCAGAAGCCACTCATCTCTCGGCCGACAGGAAGCAGAGAGAGTAAAAAGTATAAGGGACAGGATACATCCTTCAAGCACACTCTCCCTGTGAACCCACCTTCCTCCAATCCGGCCTTGTCTCCTAACGTTTCCATTACCACCACCCACCCCCAACACTGTCAAATTGTGAATCCAGAAATGTGTTGAAACCAGCACCTCCAAGATCCAACCACATCCTAAAAGCCCGTCAGCTGACAACCCCAATGCACCAGCCTCAGGGGAACAATTCAAACAAAACAGACGGTATTCTGAAGTCCAGATAGCAAACTTTTTCTGCTGCAGTGATGGAGGCATGACAAAGTCAGCTAAACTCTCATGAATCTCAGGGGCTAGAGCAGAAATGACCTGCCCGTGCCTAGCAGGGATGGATGGACCTGGAGGAGATGTCACCATGAATTGCATAATAGCCTCTCAGCAATGTAATTGTATGAAAACTCTATTTATTATTTATACTATACCTTCTCCCTTCAGAGGAGTTTAATTAAATGAGAATAAAAGCACATTACCCACCCAAATGTCCAAATATTAATTATTATTCTCTTCAAGGTACCAATTATTTTAAAGAAACCCTGTAATTTCTGTGGTTCTGTCAATGAGCTATGCATTTCTGTGTGCTCTTTGAATGATTAGGAAAGAAAAAAAAATTCTCGTGTGGATTCAAGTGTCCCCTGGTTATGTTTTGGTCAAAGCAATCTATTTTTCGGGGGGACACCCTCAAGGGCAGAAAGTGCATCCTGGGAGCTGAATTCTGAAGTCAACAAGATTGCTCAGTTGCTTGTCCATCAGCTCGAGAGCCAGCATTTAGACAGATAAAATGGGTATCCCTACCAGGGAAAAGTTAGCCGGCAAGACCGAGTGGGTGGGCTATCAAACTGAGCAGACAGAATCAGACTTAGTGAACGGAACCTGTAGCAAACCGTGAAAGCACAGCGTGACCTCGAGGTTTGTGAACAGACCCTCAGGAGGGAGGGGACATGCCAAGTACCAAGTGCTGAGTACCACACATGAGTCTAACAGGAAAGGGAGTTCTGTGAAAGACCATCTGAAGTGACCAACCAAAGTGGTGTGTTTGTGTGCCCCCACCTCACAAGCCATTGAGGGAAAGATTCTTCAACCTGCCTATGGACGAGCAAAACTAGTTTGCGTCCACCCTTCAGAAGACAGTCCCATGAAGAGGAATGTACTGGTACAGACCCTTGGAGGACTCCGGCAGATGAACTCTGTGTACATTACCCATCTTCAGATAAGAAGAGCCAAAAGTACTATCAGGTAACAGGACCAATCGCCACCATCAGGCAGGGCAAGCTCCTGCAAGAACTGGAGATCGGAGCATCCTGGAAGGTGACCAAACATGGCATCTCTCAAAATGCTCCAATGAAACAGGAATAGGCAGAGTGCTGGAGAGGTCCGCAGAAATCCACAGTGATACATCTTCTGTAGACTGCTGGCAATGGTGGAGACAAACCCTGATCTGACCTAGTCTGGTGATCAGATGGCCAAACACCCTGAAGGTCGTGCTGGAACTCTCATCCAATAACTGATGGAAGTAGATGCAGAGATCCGTGGCCAGGCCCCAGATGGAGCTCCAGGAGCCCAATTGTCGAGAAAGAGGAGGGACTGTAAGAGTGTGAATTGTTGAGACCAAGATTGGGAAAGCACAGGGACAAATAGCCAAACGAATGGAAGCACATGAATTATGAACCAACGGCTGTGGAGCCCCCAGCTGGATCAGGCCCTCTGGATAAGTGAGACAGTTGATTAGCTTGAACTGTTTGGGAGGCACCCAGTCTGTGGGACCCAGACCTGTCCTTAGTGCATGAGCTGGCTGTTTGGAACTTTGGGCTTAGACAGGGACACTTTGCTCAGTCTGGAAGGAGGTGACAGGACCTGCCTGTACTGAATCCACCAGGTTTAAATGAATCCCCAGGGGAGTCTTGGCCCTGGAGGAGATGGGAATGGAGGGGAGGGGCTAGGGGGAAGGTGGGGGAGGGGGCGAGAGGGGGGAGGACAGGGGAACCCATGGCTGATGTGTAAAATTAAAACACAAATATAATAAATAACAAAACAAAACAAAACAAAACAAAACAAAACGCTCCAATGAAATACAAGGCAACACGTCTAAGAGCATTTCTCTCCTCTTTGTGGATATCTGCTTTGGTCCTCAGAGGAGACGCTGAAGCTAAAGGAATTGGCCTTGTGTTAGTACAGTCTGTCATTTTCAGTAATTTTTCTTTTCCCTTCTGTTTTTCACACTCTGGCTAAGTGCAGTATTTTCATTTCTGAAAATCTGACCTCTGGGCAGCAGTACTTTAAATAGACAATTGAAAAACTCAAAGTAAATCCCATGGGGACCCCCATCCTTAACGCTCTGCGTAAACTGCTTGCTTACACCTTCATTTCTCACGCAGAGGGCCTGGGGTTGTAGGCTCATCAATTAGCAGCGCCTTTAAAATGTTTTAAATAAAAGACTTCTGCATTTACATAGTCGATTTCTGCCAAGATTTCAAAATTGCTTCTTCTTGTCCTTAGAATTAGGAAGTTTTATACCTCACCCAGCTTCCTGCTTCTGACCCTTGACTGAACCGTGTGCAGCATGTTCCACTCAAAGGACTCGGAAGTCTGCCTGATGTTACACGTACGCCTGGTAAAGCGGTCCTTCACTTTTTGAGTCATCCCTGTTCATGACTAAGAGAAGGGGGATGTGATCGGGCTGTTGGTTAAAGAGAGGAGTCTGTCATTTGGGCTGGAAACCAGACAGATGGGAAAACCAGACTGTCTTCATTCGGTTAACCTCAGCTTAAGGTTGCTGGATGACTAAACAACGGATAGTTAGAAACACAAAGCCATTCTCCTCAGGGACCCCACAAGAAACAGAAACAGACAAAGGTAATTTGAACAATTACATTTAGAGGGGTTTTGCCTAATTTACTTAGAATTAGCGTATTCCAATTAGTCTGTGAGGCCTTCTGATAATCCTCCTCTGGTTTTGCTGTTTCACATGGGTGTAAACGTGTACCCATTTCCCCTCCCTCAGCTCTGGGTTCCTACTTTTGAAGGTTTCAGGGGGCATACTTGCTCCTTTGTCTCCCCTGCATACTTCAAGGCATGACCAAATGTTGCAGCCATATATGGATTTTAAAATGGGCTTGAACCTAATTCATTTAACAAGGTTGTAGCAGAAAAAAACACGTTAGAGCCGTGGTTCTCAACCTTCCTAACACTCTGACCCCTTAAGACAGGTCCTCACGTTGTGGTGACCCCCACCATAAGATTCTGTTGCTATTTCATAAGTGTAATTTTCGCTACTGTTATGATGGTAGAATATAGATATCTGACATGCAGGTGTCTGAAATGTGACCCCTGCGAAAGGACTGTTGGACCCAGGGTGGCGACCCACCGGTTGAGAAGCACTGATCTAGACTCAGAACTATGGCCATTCCCCTTGACCTCTTTGGAATCCTTTTCTAGGAAATGGAAATGCCAGCAACTGTACAAATGCCAGCCTGCTTCCTGGGAGCAGTGAGCATCCTGGGAAAGGGGGCTGAGTCCCTCTGTCCTGGTTTCAGAGGTGTGTAGTATCTATGCCTGTAATTCTGAACTTGGACTACTGAAGGCTGCTGAAGAGCAGCCTCAAGGGCCTGTATTAACCAGGAGCTTTCCAAGTCCGCCTTCTACATCAGCCCACATGCCGGGCAGGCAGTGCAAGTCAGATATGCTCTCCTCTAATCAGACGACAAGCTAGTCAAAGGTCCCTTTTGTCATGGTTATTAAGCAAATACCTGCGAGTGGGGACACAGAACCAGGACAGAACGGTGGGGGTACGAAGTGAGGACCAGCCACACATCATGTGTACTAGGAGTGAAAGCACCAGTCTTCAAGAGGGAAGGAAATGAGGAGCAGGGTTTTGCGGGAGGGAGCGGGGGTTGGAGCTAGGGATGCGCTCGGCTGGTAGAGTGCTTTACCTGGCGTGCACAAAGCCTTGGGTTCAATTCCCATATCAGGTGACAGCGTTCAGAAGGGAAAGGTAGGAGAATCAGAAGTTCAAGGTCATTTCTGGCTAGGTAGAGAAGTCAAGAGCAGTTGGGGATACACACGACTTACCAGGAAAGAAGAAAGTAAAAGGAGGTTGGGTCCCCCCTCCACTACCACAGCAACCCCAAGGAGTCTGGGGGTGGGATGGGAGTGGGGGATACACTTTATCACAGGCAGAAAGCCACAAGGCTCTCCCAGGAGCAGAGTGCCCTTCCCACAGAGAACTCATTCCCTGCTAGTATCAGCTGGCCTGGAAGGTGGCAGCACAAACCAGCCATAAAGAACGCATAGCCTGCCTGGATGTGTGGGTGCCCCACCCAGAGTCTTTGTCCATCTGCATGCCATCCGGCAGTCAGTCATTTCAGTGAAGCAGGCTTGCTTGTCACAATGCTTTGGTAGGTGAACAGCGGGGATTCTTCCCCTCGTGTGTAGAGAAAGAGACCATTTGGGAGTACACCTTTCAGTTCAGATGACATGACACTTGCCCAGTTCTTCAGTTACCCCTAAAGAGTACTTAAACATCTAATCTCTTTGCTAAGGGTCATGGCTTAACATTAATTTCACAAATCACCTATACAGATATAGATACACTGGAGAGAAGTAAGGTGGCCACACAGGCTTTCCAGATCCCGGGGCGAGAAAGGCATCAATCAGGTGACTGTTTACCTTGTTTTTGCTGGAAGATCCTAAAACTACACAAAGGGAGTGGAAGTTCTTGAGGTGATATCCTGCCACTAACACAATTCGCCATTCGGTCCCTGAAGCTAAGCTCCAGGCGTCAGGGTGTTCCAGCTCCGCAGGATGGCAGGGACACCTGAGAACTAGTCTTTCTGGACACGTCTAGTCCCCATCTCTCTACCTCGCACAGACGTCTATTTTGAGGACGCCCAACTCTGTAGCTTGAGAGGAAGGTACAGCTCCCCATTTCCGCTAGATGGCGATATTTTCCCTAATCCATCCGCCTCAAGACACCCAATTTATAAAATAAATACAATCCAACGCCTTCCGAAACCACACCACATAATAACAGCGCACAGGCTCCCATTAAAATCCCAGTCTGGGGAAATTGACTCTCCCTCCGAGCAAATCTAATGCAATTACTTTACTAAGATGCAATCTAGAGTTGCATCCGAGCGTCTTTCACATTTGCACCGGTTCTCCAATACACCTGCCCCTCTTCCCTAGTTCATACCCGGGAATGAACCAAGGCGCAAGTCAGCCGCTGAGTCCTCGAGGTGTCTTGCCTTCCTCTCCACTTAGGAACGCCGAGCCTTTCCGGATTCTCTCCCTTTGGCACCCACCCCAAGTCTTGCACCTTCCCGCACACCGGACAATCCCAAGCAAGGCGTCACTCACTCTTGAGCCTGGAAGGTGTACAACGCCAACGGCCCCCCACCCCCAACCCGGGCAGGCGCGCTTGTTTTTAGCCTCTGCAACCCCAGCCTGGATGAAGCGAGCCAATGAGGCTTTACAGTGGGTCAGCGGGGTGGCTAGACCTGTCCAGAGCTCTGAAGGTCAAGGAGGGGCTCTTGCCTCAGGACGAGGTGGCCGCGCAGGAGAGAGGGAGCTCCAGGCCGGTTCACAGTGGGTGGGACGTGCGCCGGGTCTGCCCAGCCACGCGCAGCGCCTGCTGCCCGCAGGACAGCATTTTAGAGGCAAAAAAGAACAAACACCAAACCACAAAACTTTCCCGCTGCCAAGAGCGAAGGCGATTCATCCCAGGCAAAGCCCCAAATGTGTGAGATGAGACACCGGGTTGGGGGAGCCGCAGATCAGTGCGGTGGCAGCGGCAAGTGCCGGCGGCGCCTTGGGGACGTCAGGACCTCTTGCCCCGCTGTCTGCGCTTACCTTGGCGGCTGCATGAGCCCCTCCAGCCCGCGGGGGGTGGCGCTGGCGGGGCTGCGCGCGAAGACTAGGTGTGGGGCAGACGCTCGTGGGCCCCTGGGCGAGGTGGGAGGGGCCCGGCTGGAGCTGGTCCCCGCAGCTCCGCGGACTCAGTAGCGGCCCGGGGCGCGCCGCCTGCTCCCGGGCTGCATGCCTGCGAGCGCCTGGAGGAGCCGGCCCCGGGAGCGGTTGGCCGGCCAGTGCTTCCCGGGAGCAGGGCTCGGGCGGCGCAGCCTGCGCTTCCGAGACAACTGCAGAGTAGGGCGACTCGGGCAAACCTGCTCCCTCGCCCAGCCCGTCGCCGCCACCGCCACCGCTACCGCCGAGCGCGGTGTCGCGAGGTTCGTTTGCGCGCGGCGGGGAGGGGGCGGGCCGGGCGCCCCTGGAGCGGGCGGGGGGCGAGCGCGGGCGGGGCGGAGGGAGGGGCGGGAGAGGTGGGGTCGGGGTTCCGAAGGCTCCGCCCCTCCGCGGTCCCACCCTTGCCGATCCGTGCTAGTGGGGTGTGTGAGGACTTGGGGGCGCGCCTGCCAGAAAGCGCACACTTTCCCTGCGGGCTCGCGATCCCGGGGTGCGAGCAGCAAGTGCGGAGACCCTTCCTGCTGCCAACGCAACCAACTTTCCTAACCCGGGGCAACGATGTCGTGGAGTCCACGTTTTCAATCTGGGGACCCACGGTGGTCAAAGGTTTCTTATCGTGGATAAATATTGACCTTTGCTGAGTCGCACCTTTGTTCTAATGGGATTTTACTCTCGTTGAAGAATCTTATTGGAAAAAATAAATAATATGTGTATCGCATGCACAGTGCCCGTATACACTCGAGTACAATTACACATTTGCAGAGTCTGAAGTAAAAGGACCGTCTCGCACGCCCTCCCCACTGCGGTCCAGCCTCAGAGGTAACCTCCGGTCACAGCGTCTTCCCACCACCCTACCCCCGCCCTCCTCGCATAGATTGCCAGAGGAAACTCCCGGGCTTCTCAAAAGGATTCTTCATGCAGCTCACGCACACAGTGGTGAGCACCGCCAAGCCCGCAGCGGCTCATCCCCAGGGTCTCGCCCCAACGCCACGTGTAGGTCTGAAACCCTAGCTGGGGGGGACACACAGCTCACACCCAAATTAGCACTGCACAGTTAGCGCTGCCAGGACATTTTAGACAGGCTGACGACCTGACCTCCTCCTTATACTGAACCAAGCGCTTGAATTTTGATAGGATGAGAACCCCATATTTAATGAAAAGGTATCGTTGATATTAAGACACCATCGTTATTTATTCTGTGGTCTTAAGGGATGTGGGTTTGAACTCGATGTCCTGCATTTTATTGGCCAAATGAATTTGGATAATCTATAACTGAGCTATAAATAAACTCCCCGTTCTTTTAGCAGAAAGGGATTGGGTGTTGCAGTTGGCTAGTTTCCACAATTAGCCTCGACCTTGGACAAATCTTTTGGGTCTGCTATGCTTCAGTTTCCTTGTCTATAAATATGGGAGTTGTACTCGAAGGTGTGTGTGTGTGTGTGTGTGTGTGTGTGTGTGTACGCGCGTGTGCGCGCGCCCCCCGCTATTTTTATCTTTCTTTTTCACATTCCGTCATCTTCTGGTTAGGGACGCTCCCCAACCCCATTCCCAAATCCCAGGTGTTGTTTTCCTGGCTCTGACATCAATCTGTAATTACACCTTTATTTGTGGCCTTCTCATCATACTGTAAGTGGTCAGGAACCTCTCCTTGGGGTCATCATGCCATCCCCAGCACCAAGTAGAGTTTGGTGTATCGCAGATACACAGTACTTGCTACCATTCAGGAGTCTCCCTCTCTCCTTTTAAAAAATGCTCTTTGAAAGAGCCTGGCATTTCACAATTTATGTCTCATTTTCAAAAGTCATCCTTGGAAAGTACCAGGTAGGGTTTTCTCACTTTGGGGTACAAACAGCCTACTTCCTAGAGTTTAAATCTCAGCTCAACTGTGGGTCAGTAGAGGAAGCCAGAGTTATTTACCTTGATGAGCGTGGTCAATAAAGACAGGCCTATAAATACTACTCATCCATACTCAATTCCAATGGAACTATGCACAGGCAGCTGAAATATGCCTATGAGCACTGTCTTTAAATAAGGCCATGGGGGTATGTTGAGGGTGCCAATTAACAACTGTACATGGCCTCAAGAATAGTCTAGAAACGTTGCTAATATAAACCTCCAGGGAACCTTTTGTTTTTCTTTTAACCCTGAATTCCTTAGGCATAGGAACAGAAAACAGGCTAACTTGGGCTCAAGATTGTTTTGTTTGTTTGTTTGAATAAGACAGTAGCAAATTAGAACAGGAAGCAGCAAGCCACAGAAATATCTATAGCAGTTCCCCCCCCTCCTCCTCCTCCTCTTTCTTCCTTTTGGTTTCTGGGTTCCTCTGTATAGCCTTGACTGTTCTGGAATTTGCTCTGCTCTGTAGACCAGGCTAACCTCAAACTCAGAGATTTGCCCACCTCTGCCTCCAGAGTGCTAGGATTAAAGGCGCCACTATACCCGGCCCCAGGTTCTCTTCTGCTGTGCAGAGTAGCAGAGGAAGAGTTAAAATCTGGCTTCGTGGAAAGGCAGCTCGGGCTTCTACTCCTTCCCGGCCACTCTTCCCTTCCTTTTGTGAGAAGGACGGCTTGCTCGCCACGGAGGCCAGGTCTCCAGGCTGCCACTCGTAGCCGCAGTTAGGCGAGAGAAGAGCCAACGGCCGGCTTGCGAGAAGCGCCCGGCGTTGGCGCACCCGGGAGGCGGCTCTCCTCCGAGCACCACGCCCCGCCGCGCGGGAAAGCTGGCGGAGCTCCCGGGGTGTGGAGCAATTTGCTGTTTCTGTCGGTTGCAAATGAGTGGTGGCACCTGCTGGGCGAGAAGGCACCCTCAGAGAGTGAATGCCACGTGAGTAGAGGAGAGATTCCTTTTTGCCTGACTGACAACACAGGCACATGGCCGGCTATCTCTCAGGGGTCGGAGTACGCCACCCCCCCCCCCCGCCCCTCCCACGCTCAACCCATCTTTCACGATGACTTCAAGTTCAGAGCTGTAAACGAGTAGCTAGGGCTCAAGAGTACCGAGTCAGACCTCTGCCAAGACCCCTGACACTCTAGCTCACCCCTGGCCCCAGTGACACCAGGGAAGGCAGTCAGCGCTGGGAGCTTGCCCCCTGGGGTCGATGCAGGGGTTTTGTGTCAAACCTGACTTCATCAGGACCCTGCTGAAGCTGGACCCTGCAAGGAAATCTTGATTGCACAACACAGTCTTTGCCCTGAAGCACCTGTAGTGTAGTTGGGAAATAGGAGGAAAAGGATCTTTCTGAGGAATGGCGGGCTCCTTGTCCATCGGTGCAGACCCCTCCTTCCAATAAAATAGTCCTAATAAAATCTGCTCTTGCAAAAACTACTTTGGGTCAGCCTGCGGGCCCTCCCTTCCAAACAGTGACCTTATGAAGCTGTGACCAGCTAAAAGAAGTCAGTGTGAAAGGGAGGGCTGAAGCTGCATTATCTGCCATTGCCAGTCAGATTTTATCCTGGTGCTGGGTTTGGGGTCCATGGAATGAGGAACATGCAGGCCATATGGTGGAAAACCAGACGAAAGGGAGATGTTTTAACTAGGTCAAAGAAACAACTGAGTTTCAAACAATTTACATCAAGTCTAAAAATGGACACCGAGGTAGTGATTAGATTAAGTAAGTTTGTGGGAACTTGAGATGGCTCAGCGGGGTAAAGGTGATTGCTGCAGGAGCTTACTGCCAAGACCGATGGCCCGAGTCCCATCAGTCCCTGGACCCCCGTGATAGGAGGGGAGAACAGACTACAGAAAGTTGTCGTTTGGCTGCTGTGAGAGTGAGCAAAGGAGAACCATAGAAGGTAGCTGAGGTGAAAAAGAATAGAAATGGATGACTGGAACTTGGTTTGCAGAGACAAGAGGCAGCCAGGAGATCCTATTACTCTTGGCATAACATTATGGAAAGTGTGTTCCAGGACACTTAAAAGATACTAGGAAGAAAGAGGTGTTGGAGGCCCACACGTTACACAGAAGTGAGGAATGAAGAAATACCAAAGTGGCAGAGGTGAGGTGGGCAGATAACTCTGTGGGAGGGTGCTTGCCCAGCAAGTGCAAGATCCTGGGTTTGATCTTTAACACTATGAAGGATTAAAACATACAGAAACCATGAATTTCTGCTACAAAGAGCTGAAGGAGGGGAAACTTGGGAAGAGAGAGGTGCATGGTAATCAGACTCATGTGGCAGGGCACCGCCAAACCATCCTATACCTGATCATATGTGTGAATGTTTAATCTAAAAACCCGGGGCCTGTGCGCATGGGTGCGGGTCAGTGGGTGAACACGTCACGTTAGCCTGGCAAACTGAATTCTATTCCTGGAGCTCATGTAAAAAGCTGGATGCAGGGATGGCATCTGTTATTGAGCACCTGTGGTGAGAAGGGAGGTGGAGACAGGGGGATGGCCTGGAAGCTTGTAGGCTGGCTAGCCCGGAGTCCACAGCACAGCAGCAGAAACAAGAGATCTTGCCTCAAAAACAAGGTAGAAGGAGAGAGCTGACTCCACAAGTTGTCCTCAGACCTCCTCATGCATGATGTGGCATATAGCTGGCTGACCACTGTCATACACACACACACACACACACACACACACACACACACACACACACACACATCTGCTGGGGATGGTAGAATGGTAATCAAAGTAAAATGAGGATTGGGTTTGTTTAAAAAAAATCAACTATCAGTCCTAGGAACAGAAAACAAACACCACATTTCTTCACTTATTTATCTTTTTTCTTCATGACTTTAGGCAACAGAATAAAGTGACTTGGAAGTCGACTTTTCTGTGAAGCTGACTGATTTAGACATGAGTGTAGTTGGAGGGTTTGGGTAGCCGCAGCTGCAGACCAGCTGGGATGTGGTCAGTGAACATAGCCTCCCATCCCACAATAGCACCCACAGAAGCCAGGCCTTGACAATCTAGAGGCCTTGGGAACCAGCTTGGCAGGCCGCATTCCCTTTGTGGTGATCTGGAAGGTGGGGAGGCCTGCTGGCTTCTTATTCTTCTGGGCTGGGGGTGGGGTCCGTTTGGATTTTGTCTGGCAATCATTTACTAAGTTCTTTCCCTACAAGCACAATCAGTATCTGCCATAGACGCTGCCTGTGTCCTTGTGGCCATCCTAGCAGGTAAGAATTAGTAGTTGTATTTTATAGGAAACAGTTTCCAAAAGTGAATAAGCAATCAATAAGCAATCAGGATTCACATTCATGTCCACCTGAGTCCAAAGCTGATGCATTTTACATAATTTTTTTTAAAAATTTTCCTATTTCCTTATGCTTCTTGTTAGGTTCAGGATATACTACTACTACACATCCTGTGTCCTAGGGAGTCAGCATGGACCTCTGCTTTCTATAGTGTTGCCAAAGCTAGTGGAGTAAGAATGTCATGCTGTCACCTACAGTGGAATGCATCCAATGTTCATGGATGAGCTCCTCTGGTGCATTGTGGACTCTGAGGACTCCGAGTCATGAGAACCACAGGGAAGATAAGAGAGACACTGTACTTCATTAAGCATTCTGACAAGTGTCCTAAGAATGACTGAGTCATACCCGTTTCATGGGCTCTTATTTTGGTTGCTAAACTTTGGGTCCTTTGGGAGGGCTCTCACTGGTTGGATAGAAATAAATCATACTTCACACGGGGAGATCTTGGTTTCCAGTGAAGACTAGATTTAAAGGTTCCCTTAGGAGAGCACCAAAAATTGAATGCAGACTACAGAGCAGACAAATTTATCCATGGATAGGAGGAGGGGGAGAGAGAGAGAGAGAGAGAGAGAGAGAGAGAGAGAGAGAGAGAGATAGATTTAGGGTGTTAAGATTTATCAGAAGGTATTACTTGAGGTGTTCAATCATGTGTGTATGCACACACATATGGCATATATATATATATATATATATATATATATAACACACATACACATATACATATATACATATATATTACACACACACACACACACACACACACACACACACCCCTATGTACTTGCTATGTAGCCCAGTCTGGCCTTGAACTCTCCACATTCTGGAGTGCTGGGATTACATGTTTGTGTCACCATTCCTGGCTTCAATTATCTTATAACAAAAAATATCACTAGTATTTAGACTATTGATGTGATATTTGATTAGGGTACGGGTGGACTGTTGTAAAGAGGAAACTCAATAATAAGACTTCAAGAATAAAGTTTATTCTTATTGCAATCTAGGGTGAACTTCTAGGTTGGCAGGAGACTCCGCTCCATGTGGTCATTCAGATTCTTGCCAGTCATTGTTTTGTTCAGTCTCCCTCCCTAAAGCCCTATTGTGATATAAATAGTTGGAGCTGGAGTGTTGCATGACTGGGTTGCAGTGTAATCAGGGCAAAGCATGTGGAGGAGGGCTGGCTCTGTTTGTATATGTGTCATCATGGCTTCTCATATGTCCCCATCTAGCTGCAAGGGAAGCTGGAATATTAAAGTTGCTTGGCAGTTATTAACTTATTTCTGTGCAACAGGGAACTTAGATTGTTGTTGCCTAGCAATATTTGGTTGACAACTTGCAGCTGAGTACTTATTTGTTTTTGAGACAGGGTCTTTACATAGTCCTGGCTTTCCTGGAACTCACTATTTAGACCAGCCTGACCTTGAACTCACAGAGATCTGCCTTCCTCTGCCTCCCAAGTGCTAGGATTAAAGCTGTGCAACACCATCCCCAGAACAGGAATGCATTATATTAATCTAACATAGCATAGAGGGAAAGTGCTGCTTCTGGACCCAAAGGACCTGAGTTTGAATCTGTGTCTCTCATACTGGAAAAGATGGCCCTTGTTTTCTTCGACTGCTGTACCCTCCCTCCTTCGAAAGCCACTGGGAGAATTATGAACACCACAGCTGCTTGATATCATTAGTCCAAGTTGGAATAAATAAAAACGACCTTGAGTTAGCTTAAAGAACTGGAATTCATCTTATAGAATCTAAAGACAGGACATCTAAAGATGAACTTCCATGGGAAAGGCCTGGGATGAGAACTGGAAATATTTGAGAGGAACAGGATGAAAGAGGGGGAAAACCCAGGAGTCATCAGTGTTTCAGCAAATACTATTGGTACTGACTTCGACGCTGATGTTGACTGTATCCATTCTTTCCATCTCAACTCCTCACTTTTGAGCCTTGCTTGGATGGTAACAGCCCACTGTTTGGTTTCTCTGCATCCATTCTTGTGCTCTCGAATCCAGTCTTTGACATAGCAACCAGAATGAAGTGTGGAATTGTTTACGAGATCCTGTCTTCTGTTTGAGACTTCAACTGCCTTTTGATGGGATGTTGAATAACACTTGTCATGGCTTACTGTGGCCTCATAACTGTGAGGATTTCTCCGACAACACTTACCACTCAGCCCTTCCCACTTTGCCTTAGCTACTTGACCCGGCTGCATCTAAATGTGTAGTCTACATCTGACTCTTGCCTTGGGCTTTGCACTAGCTACTGCCCCTGCATGGAAGCTTCTCAAGAACTTCCCCTTTTAGCAATTTAGCATCTCAGTATTAAATCTCTGCGTGGTTTCTCTCTTACCCACTACCCCATTTTCCTTCTCTACTCATCTCTACCTTGATCTTACACTTTTCTTACTAATCTATGTTTATTGTTATCCAATTCCTTTTTTTTTTTTAAATAAGGGAGGCACATCTTCATTTTAAAAGTTACTTATTTTTGTTTTGTGTGTATGCATGTTTTTCCTGCATGTATTTTTAGGCAACTGTACATCTGTGCCTGGTGCCGGCAAAGCCAGAAGAGGGTGTCAGATTCCATGGAACTGGAGTTAAGGACAGTTATGAGCTGCCATGTGGGTGCTGGGAACTGAACCCGGGTCCTCCACAAGAGCAGCCAATGCTGTTAACAACTAAGTGTCTCTCCAGCCTCAGATGGTACTCCGTTCACAGAATTCAACATGTCAGCAAGTAGAATCTTTGTAAAAGTAGGCAACTCTTTTTATTTATCTCTTTTGCTCAGGGATACTTTTGGAATAAACTGCATAAATTAAAAAAATACTCTCCAGGTGGTGGCGCATGACTTAAATCCCAGCACTCAGAAGGCAGAAGCAGGTGGATCTCTATGAGTTTGAGGCCAGACTGGTTTATAAGAGCAAGTTCCAAGACAGCCAGCGCTACACAGAGAAACTGTCTCGATAAAAACAACAATAAAACGCCAAAACTGTGTGCTCACTATTTCTAATCTTCTGAAAACTTAACTGTGTATTTTGAACTTTCCACTTCAACCAATACTGACTTACTATGCTTACATTACTTCACACCATACCTATCTTAACTTCCTTGTATTGGGCATTGGTGCACATTCTGATATAGAGACATTTTTACACATTCTTCACCTGTCTCCCAAACACCTTTGGAATATTGAGTCAAAGGATATCGATTCTCTTGGGCCTCTTGACTTCTAGAAAAGTTGCAAATGTTTTTAGTGCCTCCTAGAAGGTGTGAGAGTGCCAGCCTCCCAAGACCCCAGGAAGAGGACTCGTAATTTTTTGTCAATTTGATGTACTAAAAATGCCACCTCAATGTATCAATTCATACTTTACAATATCATCACCAGGAGTGTAGAATTTTTCCCTTTGTTTATTGAATTCTTTCTTTTGTTCTTTTTCACACTGTTCACTTCCTTGGCTCCCTTTTGAAGTTGGCTCCTTATCTCCATGTGGTTTTTGCTTTCTTGGTTGTGGATTTTCTTCTTATTCTTCATTGCAGGAATGAGGGACGTGGCTTCTCTCTGCTCTGCAGGCTCCCTGCAAGTGCCCTCTTCCACACTAGTAGAAAAGCAGTTACAAGGGTCTATTGCCTGAGGAGGTGTGCACAGAGGTCAGCTGTGACTGAAGGGGCTGGTGTCTTATAACCTGGCTCGTGGCTTTCAGTCCCTTATGAATTGTGTCTGATTGGTAGTCGGGAGACCTTCACTTGGCCCGAAGCCATAAAACTGAGGCAGGGACATCTTCAAGAAGGGAAGTAGCCCTTCATCTGTTTTGTGAGTCTATGTAGAGTAGACTGAGGCCAACCAATCAAAGTATTCATAGAGCATCCAAGCGTTGCAGACAAGTGAGCATCTAGAGATGCCTTCTGAGTCTTCAGGGTGATTGAGGCCTTAGCCTAGGAGGTAAGCAGAGCCTCTCAGTGCAGCAAATGGTACCTGCCAAGTTTTGGGCCAACTAACTCCCTATCAACCCTGAGAGTGATCACCAGTTTCAGGCTTAAACAGAGAAAGGGAATCTACTCTAGGGGTCATTTCATGATAGTTAAGTAGTCAATCAACATTTCCTCATCAGAATTTTACTTCTCTGTTCCTCTCTTCCCCAGAGGGCACGATTTCCACTGGAGCTGATTCATTCTTAGGCTTGGTTACTGGAGAAGTTCTCAGCAAGAAACCTAAATCTGCTGGGTGGTGGTGGCACACGACTTTAATCCCAGCACTTGGGAGGTAGAGGCATGAGGATCTTTGTGAGTTCGAGGGCAGCCTGGCCTACAAAGTGAGTTCCAGGACAGGCACCAAAACTACACAGAGAAACCTTGTCTTGAAAAACCAAAACCAACCAACCAAACAAACAAAAAACAACCTAACTCTGAGACCTACTACTCTTTCCTGCGAGAAAGGATGCTCAGAAAGTCCCTGGCACAACCAGGGAGGGGACTGGTACCCAAACCAAGGAGATGAAAAGATCCAGCAGGAAGCTGGGTGTGGTCAGTTAAAGCATTGCTCTTTAATCTGAGTGTCTCCCTCCCTCTCCCTCCCTCCCTCCCTCCCTTCCTCTCTCTTTTACTCTTGTATACACATGTACAGGACTTAAAGTATTCTTGTGAAAAAACAATAGTAAAAGTCATTGTTTTAAAAAAGTAAAAAGCTACTAAATGCATATTTCTCTCTCTAATTTCTCCTGTTCTTCTGGAACATTCACAGACATTATATTACATTTCCGTGTGAGGCTGTCCATGTCTCTGGGAGCATGATGGATGCTTTATCCTTTAGAGAAATCACTTTTGTAGAACACCCAAACTCACTCCTCCAACACCCAGCCTACTGTCCTTTTCTTCCCAGCTGTGGGAGTGTGGACTTCTACCTCATCATCCCAATGGGGTGCCGGACTGCCAAGTTCAAGAAGGCTGTGGTCGGTATGACTATGGACAGTTCTTATTTGCAACCTCTACGATTTTAAAATTACATTGGCCAAGATCTTCCAGTCTGTAAGCATATAACAGTGGCACTCACACTTCTGGCCTCCAGAAACAAAGCATGAAAAAGAAGCCAGTCAGCTCAGCATGGAAGGGGCTTGGGATCTAGGGACCTGAGTGAATTCCCTGAGGGAAATGCCAGGAGGAAGTTCAGGTCACATGGCTCTCCTTTTTCCCCCTCTGTGTCCCAGCTTCTTCAGATTGGGTTCATTTCAGGAACTGCAGATCCTCCAGGGAAACTCCTCAAGGGCCCCGTTCCACACAGCGGAAGTCAGCTTGCTTGTTTTTAAATGAGCAGGATCCGGACACTGGATTTTTTTTTTTTTTTTTTATTTTAGAAAATACAAAAATAAAGCAAAAAGATAAATATAAGTGGGAAAAAAAATGAAGCTTCACTATTTTCTCAGTTGTGGAAAAAAAATAAAAAAGCATACCATGGAGCCTGGAAGCCCAGATCTGAAGAGCAGAGGCAATCAATGGAATGGATGCAGAGCTAGCCCTGCGGTTCAGGTTTGCACTCCTGTGTTATCACTCATTCCAATTCTTGGGGCTGACGACTTCTGAGGTATTATTAGGAGACACGAGGTCACTTTCATATTCCTGGGAGAAAAACTCCCTGATTTGCAGTAAGATCTTGGATTTAACCCGTGGCTTCTGTGTTACCCTGGATCAGCGGCTGTGATTCAGGTGATAAAACAGAGCAAGCTGGCTTTTGCTCATTAACCTTCCTTCCATACCTCGAAGGATAACCTCAATTTCTCTGGGACTGCTCCGAAGCAGTAGACTTATGAAATACCAGTGGCAAGGCTGGAGTCTGTATTTTCTGGGGTTTGGCTGGACTTCTCTGTGGGCCGCCTTGCATATTAAAATGCCTGGCTGGGCTGCAGGCTTTGTGTTTTCTGCTGTAAGCCTTCCATGAGGGCCCAGGTTTGAGTATCTACTGCTTTTTCCATTATCTGGAGGCTAAATGACTTGGGTACTGCTGTTGTGCGCATGGTGATTGGAAAGCCTCGGGAAATATGACTTCTAAAACTCTAATGTTGGCCGGGCAGTGGTGGCGCATGCCTTTAATCCCAGCATTTGGGAGGCAGAGCCAGGTGCATCTCTGTGAGTTCGAGGCCAGCCTGGTCTACAGAGTGAGATCCAGGACAGGCACCAAAACTACACAGTGAAACCCTGTCTCAACAAAACAAAACAAAAAAACCACAAAGTTTTGCAAAGTCCCACAACTCTGCTGGAAGTGTGAGGACTTGTAGAAGACCCCCTCCAGATGACAGTGTTCACCAGGAAGGGCCAGGACCCAAGGGATGAATTCTGGGGCCAAGGGTGCACACTCAGCCCTTTGGGCTTCTGCAGCGTGTGGGCTGTGGGAGAGAATCACAGGTTCAAAGGGAGGGCTTACAAACACCTGTGGCAAGAGGGAGGGGCCTAGGGGTGGGGCAGGAGCTCCTCCAAAACCCTATAATACCCAGAGGACCAGAAGCCAACACTGCTGAGCCACTGAGACTCTGCTCCCCAGGAGGACCAGTTAGCTGCCGGAAGTCACAACCACTTCTGATGGAGTTAACATTTTGTATGCTTTCACACCAGATTGCATTCTCATTACCCAATGGAAAAATTAATCACAGTGGGAAAAAATTAAAATGTGCAAATCTTAAAATGAGCTCTGAAATAAAACTTCATCTCTATCACCTGGATAAATGGTTCTCAGGCACGAGATGTGTGTCATGGGCTGTAGAGAACGCTTTGTGTGCCTGTTGATATTGGATGTAGAGCTTCTGGGGGGTGGGGGGCCTACAGATAGAATTCAGTGAGCTAGACTTTAAAAATCAGAGGCAGAAGAGCTGAGCTATCCAATTTATGTCTTCGGCTCAAGTACAATTTTGAGAGCTCGCATCCAAACGTGTATGGGTTACATGGAGGGCTTACAGGCAGAGCGAAGTGTTTTCAGAGGTTCTTCTCTGAATTAGAAACCTAGGATTCACTTTGGAGCCCTCCATCTTCCTTCGCAGTGTCTCTCAGACTCTCTGTCTCAGGAGTTATTTGGCCAGTTTTCTAGACGTTTCTGGAACCCCCGACCCTCATCACACTCTGTTCCTCTGCTGCCATGCTCTGGCTCAGACCCCCTGTGGCCTTTGTCAGGGACTGTTCCAACCAACTCCTCCTAGTGACTCTTCAGAAATTCACACCCGCCTGGCACTGCTTCCCAGTGCTCCTTGGAAGGGTGTTGAGCACTAGAAGTCACTAGGGAAATGCAAAGCAAAACCTTAGTGAAGTGTAGCAAATGCTTGCGAGGATGTGGGTAGCCTAGAGACCTTGTGCAAGGGTGGTGGGGCTGTAAAAGGCACAGCCACTCTGGAAGACAGTTTACACTTTCCTTCCTTTCTTTTTTCTTTGTGGTGTGTGGTGTGTGGTGTGTGTGTGTGTGTGTGTGTGTGTGTGTGTGTGTGTGTGTGTGTGTGTATGCACGTGCGCGCGCATGCATGTGCTTGAGTGTGTGAGTTCATGTCCAGAGGTCAGAGGTGGACTTCAGTTTTCTCCCTATTTCTCTACTTATTTTTTAAAAGAAAACATTTTTGCGAGTTTTTTGAGGATCTCCTGCATGCATAGAGTTCATTTTGATCACATTTACTCCTTCTTCTGACTCCTTTCCCATCCGTTCCCCATCTCCTCACCCCCTTCTCAACCTCATGTCCTTTTTCATACCTCATCCAGTCCAATCCACGCTGCCCGTATATCCCTGGGTGTGGGGTTATTCAATGAAGCACAGTCACGACCTACTAGGAGCCATACCCTTAAAGGAGATTGTCTCTCCTTCCCTGAGGAGCCGTCAGCTCTCAGTAGTTCCTCCTGAGGTAGGGGCTCATGAGCCCCTTCCCTTCTCTATGCTGGAATGTTGACTGGCTTGATTTTGAACAGGCAGGCACAGCTGCTGTGCAGTGGTCCTGTCGGGTCCAGAAGACACTGGTTTGGTTGTTTTTGTCCTTGTCTGCCCCCTTCTGGGATGGTCCCTGAGCCCCAGGGTCTCCACTGTAGTTCTTGAGATAGGACCTCTGCTGAAACCAGCACTTTCCATTTCTGTTGGACTGGTTAGTGAGTTGTAGGGATCCTTTTGTCTCTGTTTCCACAGTGCTCAGGTTACAGGCACACAACACCAGGCTTAACTCTTTAAGTGGGTGTTGGGGATTTGAATTCAGGTCCTCACGTTGATTCAGCAGGCATTTTACCCACTGACTCATCCTTCAAGTTTTTGACAGTTTACTTTAAAACTAAACATACAGCTACATTTAACCCTATAATTGCAGCCTTCAGCATAAACCCCGGAGGAAGAAAAGCTGTATTCACACGAACCCCTGTGAACACAGACGTCCAGAGAAACTTCATTTATAGTAGTGAAAACCATCTTTTGGTGGCTCAGATGTCTCCCATAGAGGGATGGTTATACAACTGTGGCGTGTCTGCACTTTGGACAACTGTTCAGCACAAGGATTCAATTCCTAGTACATTCCACTAAGAGGAGAGGTCTCCAGGAAATACCACGGTGCAGAAAAAGACAAAGAGAGACTGGAGAGGTGGCTCTGTGGCTGAGAGCACTTGCTGTGCCATTATGAGGGCCAGAGCTCCTGTCCGACACCCACATAACAAACCAGAGGTCTGGGGGCCTCGAGCCCTTCTCTCCAGGGAGGAATAGAGACAGTAGGGTCTCTGATACTTGCTGATTTCCAACACAGTGGAGAAAATGCAAGTCTCAGTTCCAGGGAGAGACTTTCCCTCAAAGGAATAGGAGGATCCCCAACACCTTCTTCTGACTTTCACACATGTGCCTAGACATGCACCCCAGGCTAGGTTGGCTAGGGTAACCCAAGGATTCACCTATCTCCATTTCCCTAACCTTGGGATTAAAAGCATGTGCCACCACCATTCCTAGTGATTCCCCCCCCCCCCTCTCTTTCTCTCTCTCATTTATGGTTTTTCAAGACAGCTCTGTAGCCCAGACTGGCCTCGAATTCACAGAGATCCTCCTGTCTCTGCCTCCCGAGTGCTGGGATTAAAGGTGTGCGCCGCCGCCACCGTGCCACCACCCCCACCCCCACCCGGCTGCCTGGTGAATTTTGTTTTTAAGTTTTATGTGGTTTCTGATGTACCAAATTCAGATCCTCATGATTACAAGAGAAGCATTTTGCTAATTGAGCTATCTCCCTAACCCTATCAATCATTTCCTTATTGAGGTAAAATATATATAGCATACCATTTACCATTCTAATAATTTTTAAGCCCAAATTCTGTGGCATGGAGTATGTCTTTTTGAGGTGGGGACAAGGTCTCCCCATGCAGCTCTGGATGGCTTTAGGCTGTGCAGAGCACACTGGCCTTGGATTTGTGGTAATCCTTTTGCATCCCCCCTCCCAATTGAGACTTTGTACCCCTATGCATCAGCTTTTCATTCTCCTTTCTTCTTGGTATGTGTGGATACCAATGAAACAAAACAGAAAATGTCACCTCAAAACCAAAGCTCTTTCTGGGGCCCTCATCACCCCAAGGCCAAACTCTCCCCATGCCCATGAGCTGAGTGAACTTGCTGTGGTATTGTCCACCTGCTGGCTCTCCTGGGACACCCAGGTTCTGTCTGATTCAGCTGTGGGGCTGGGAAAGTGTCTTAGAAAAGCATTCTGGTTTGGTCGAAGTGTCGTAACTCTATAAAACTAAGATGTGACTTTGATGGAAGGTCACCTTGAACATTTTCCCTCCGTGTCTTTCTGTTGGCTGTGTCCATTCTTTGCCTCTGTAACACAATTTCTTTTCAGTTTTTCCAAGAATTTATTTATTTATTTTTTTAAGTGAGTGTGTTGTGAGGGTGTCTGCCTATAAGAAAATTGCTTAAGCCTTATGACACAGGAAGACACGTCAAGAACAGAAAAAGGTATTTTCAAAGACTTGGAAGCAAGCCTGAACATAAATGAGAGGCAAAAGTCATATTGGAAAAGTTGATAAGGCTTGAATATTCATATTTTTGGAATTTGGAAACGGTTTAGGATATTTGAATAAAAGAAGTGAGAAGTTACAGACTATTTGGATGCAGAGGAAAGTGAAGCTATTTTGTGTTAGTTAAATTTGTCTATTAAGGAAGGAAGCTGAGGTGGAGACTTCCTGGAACTCAGGAATGAGGACCAACACAGGCCACACGGCAAAACTCTGTCTCTTAAGGAAAAGTAAAGCTCAGTAAATTGAAGCAAACTGAGGGGACCATGAACAAACTAAACAGAAATCAGGGAAATTATTTTGACAATAGAAACTGTAATAGGCCTGCTGTGGTGGTGGATGCCTGTAATCCCAGAAACCTGGGAGGCTGAGGCAGAAGAATCACTGAGTTTGAGGGCAGCCTGGTGTCTGTAAAGAGTTCCAGACAAGACAGGGCCACATAGGAAAACCCTGTCAAAAAACAAAAAAACTCTGTAAGACAGAAATTACAGCTTTATTAAAAGAAAGCCATTAGTGAGTGACATTTCACTCATGACAGAAGTGATGAGCGAGCCCTTGGGTATCTTGATAGCTCAGTTAACTGAGGAATGAATCATATGGATATTTTGGGAAAAGATTTCAGTTTCTTGCTGATTTGACCTCAAATCGTGATAATAGTAAGATGACTACATTTCTAATCCATGCAGTCATGAAGACATCAACAGCAAATGACCAATGTATTTCATCAGTTCAAAGACCAGTCACTGTACTGGGAACCAGAAGTCCCCTGAAATATCACAGTTCTCATGGAAACCATGAAGGTTTCTCAGTTTTGACAATTGTCTTGAACATTTGCACAGCCACCTTGGAAATTATTTGGAAAATTTTATTTTCTAAATGACTAAGAATAAAACTCAAATTTCTTTTTTTGTTTCTCTGTGTAGACCTGGCTGTCCTGGGACTCACTTTATAGACCAGGCTGGCCTCGAACTTGAAGATCTGCCTGCCTCAGCCACCCAAGTGTTAGGTTTAAAGTTGTGCACCACCACCACTTGACAAAAATAAAATTTCTACCATCCCTTCATAGGAAGAGCTGAATTATCCTGTGTGCATGTGTGCGTGCATGCATGTGTGTGTGTGTGTGTGTGTGTGTGTGTGTGTGTGTGTGTGTGTGTAGAAGACATTACCTTGCTACAGAAAGGTGAGAGAAGGATGTGTAGAACATGTGTGGAGATACAGGCACTGTAGAGGTTGCTAGGCAGCTAATTAATAAAAAGATTTGTTGGTTCTTCTAGAGGGTAAAACCCTTGTGGTAAACTCTTTGAAGTCTATGAATTTCTCTTATTCTAAGCAAATATTTATTTTCATATCAAATTCCCATATCCCTGATTTTGTTAGCTCCAGGTTCTCCAGAGTCTGAATCTGTTGACACCCTACTCTGTATTGACCTGTCTTGCCGTGTTACTCTTAGGCTCTGACCCCTGCATGGTGTCACCACCCCTAATCATCAAAGCATAAATCTCACAAGAACTGATCTCATCTTCCTCCAGGGCTAGCCTGCTGTGTCAGGAGCCAGGCAGTGGGCATTCGAGTTCCAGTGATCTTGTCTTATACTCAGTGACCCTAAGAAAATTCCTTACACTTTCAATATTTTCCTTTGTAAAATAAGGCTGGTAATACATACCATACAGTATCATTGAGAGGCTTATGTGACTTTCAAGAAATCGCCTGACAGTATGTCCAGCAAACCGTACATAGGGTAAGTACTCAATAAAGATTAAGTAGTTTGTGACCCTATTGGAAAGAAAGACTGAGGCAAATATCTTAATGGAATGTAACTGTCAGTGAACTAATTTGTCTCTGGTCATGGGTTCCCTATATATAAAACAGGGACTTCCAAATCAAGACCATTTATAGATCTCAAATTGTGCGATTCGGTCGAGATACAATAGTGTCTTTGTTATTTAGAGTGAAGCTTCAGTGATGCTCATGCTTGTTCTCTTCACGGTGTCCAGAGTTTTGCTTGATTCCCAGATTCTTCCAATATCTTCTGCAAGTGCACAGAATGGAAATAGTAATAGCATGCTAACTCTAGACCTGGTGATTGTAAGTTCATGGTCACCATAGTGTTGTCAATTGCCAGCTTCTGACATCTTTCTCTTCCCTTTAGTAATGTCTGTAGTATTGTTATAACTCTCTAGGTTTTTGAGGGATGCATGCATTTGTGATGAATTTTTTTTTATACATCAGTTAGGCCTCACTAAGGGGGCCACTTGAGTTAAACACTAATGTGTGTGCTGTTGTGAAGGCTTTAGAGGTGATTGACAGCGACAATTGGTAGCTTTAGAGCGCAATGGATCAGATCACCCTTTACAATTTGGTTGAATCTCAATCAACTAAAAAGCCTTAACAAACAAACAAACAAACAAGACTGGGGGTTCCCAAAGAGCTTTGTCTTCTAAGTCTGCAGATTACCTAGCCTAACAGTTTGAACTTTCTAGCCCCACAATTTATGAGCCAATGTTTCAAAAAGAAATCTCTATGTGCAAGAATATGTATGTATCCCTTAGTCTTCATGGACAAAGGTTACCAATAGCTGAGGATGCTCCAGTTATCATACTTATCATATTAAGTAGTGTGGCACTTGCATGGAATCTACACACATTTTCATAGATTTGAAAATCTTCTTGAGATTACTTTATTCCTAAAGCAGTGTGAATGTTCTGTGGGCAGATGTTCTTTTGTTGTTGGTTTTTCAAGACAGGGTTTCCCTGTGTAGCCCTGGTTGTCCTGGAAGACAACCAGGCTGGCCTCAAACTCAGAGATTTACCTGCCTCTGCCTCCTGAGTGCTAGGACTGAAGGCATGCAACTCCCCCCCAACCACCACCACTACATGTTCTTTATATTGCATTGCTGGGGGAAAATGGCAAGAAAAGTCTGTGCATGTTCAGGGGATGTTACCTGAGTATTTTCAGCCTGCAGCTGGTTGAATCCATAGGAATCTATGGATGATGGAGAGTCAACTCCTGCTTCCCTGGAAACCCTGAGTAGACAGTATTCCAACCATTCAGCTGGAGACCTATGAGAAAGGTGTATGTGTTCACACCTTCATCCCATCAGTGGTCACTTACTGGGATAAACACTGGGAAGGAAGGAGACAGAACATGACTTGTGAAATGCTATGGGAACATGATCGACTCACTTCGTGATCCCTGAAAATATCTGTTAGGAGCATTGTGTGCTGCAAAGTAGTGAGTGTCCTTGAACCTCAAAGATATACTCAAGGCTTGATTACATAGAGCTCCCTTTGTGGGGACTCCCAAGTCTAAATCGCAGTGGCTTTATGATGGGAAGATTGGCAGAGTGTTCCCAAACACTACAACCTTCTCCTGTTTTCCCCATGACTCTAATCTCTAGGTTGGCTTAGATTTTAAGCCTTTTAAATTTATGGGATGCTTCTACTTACCCTTGGGGGAGGGATGGGTATGGACACCTTATGATTGCTTTGGAGGTGGAGGGGAAGGGAAGAAGAGCAGGAAGGGGAGATGTGAGATCAGAACATGATCCAACAGGCCAGACAACTCTGATGGAAGTCTTGGCTCCAGTTTTGTGACTATGGAGTAACCACAGGCAAGCCACACAGTACTCTGAACTGCCACTTGTCACCTGTGAAGTGAACAGCCTCTTTCCTTGAAGGGTTGGCAAAAAGAGCCAATGAGATCCTGCACGGAACTGTAAAGAATGTGGAACTTGAGGTCACATGAAGGGTGGATGATGCCCTGCATGCAAGGAAGCAGTTCTAGAACTTTTTCCATCCTTCTCATATGTATCCTTCCCTTAAAGACAGTAGGAAGCTGCGCTGCCTTTCAGAAACACACACTCAAACATAGATCATACTGATTGTTTCCCAGCTGTGGGTGGTATTGCTCCAGGAAGAAGTAAACAAACAGTCCATCTCTGTGTAAGATCCAATTCTCCTGTATAGTCCATCTCTAAGATCCAATTCTCCTGTATAGTCCATCTCTGTGTAAGATCCAATTCTCCTGTATAGTCCATCTCTAAGATCCAATTCTCCTGTACAGTCCATCTCTGTGTTAGATCCAGTTCTCTCTGTCTGTGTTTTCTCTCCATATATATCTCCTTCCCTATTGTATTTTGAGACAGTCTCATGAAGTTGTTCTGGTTGGCCTTGAATTCACTCTGTAACTCTTAAAGGCTTTACACTTGTGATTTCCCCGCCTTAGCCTTCTGAGCAGCTGGGGTTACAGGTGTGCACCGCCAGGCTGAGGCCCAGGCCCCTCCCTCCCTCCCTCCCTCCCTCCCTCCCTCCCTCCCTCCCTCTTTCTCTCATCAGATGCCAATCATTTCTCTGGGGGAGCTGCTGTGAGCTTCACAGAAACAGAGCAGGCCAATCCCTGAGTGAAGGAGCAAGGCCCTTCGGGTCAGAGAGATGAGCTAGAGTCTCCAGGCGCACACTGTTCTCTTACTGCATACAGGACAATCATGCTTGTCTTATTCACATTTCTAGAATTGTGCAAAGTGGATGTTGTTCTCACATTGATTGTCCCGAGGTCAACTCTTACTGACTCAGGTGTTAATTCATCCCCTGTCTGATTACTGAGGACCTGCAGCCATCTTCCCAGCACCCACCATCTCAAGGTGTCTTTCTGCATAGGGATGCGGTTGGAAGTGGAGAGGCCCCAGCATTCCTTGAAGGGCCATATGGTAGAAGTACAAGAGGCCGAACAGTCCAACTGAAACTGCCACTTGCCAGCTCATGTGCTCCACCAGCTCCTGTCATCTTGCAGGGTAAGGACATAGCTTTGGGAGTTAAGGGCCAAATCTACTCAGGTTTCTGAGACCAGGTATGCCCATCAGTCAGGTGGCACAGGCACCTGACCAGTACCAAGCTGTCACCCACACAGCCAGGACAGCCAGCCAGGGGCATTCTTCTATCTTCGGAGGGTTACAGGGAACTGGAGCCTATAGCTTTCACCCTGGGACACAAAAGGCAGCCATGATGAGTTGAAAGGTCAAGAAGGAAAAGAAGGGCAGACTTCCAGGGACCTCTGGCTTTCCAGCTGCCATCTGCCGCAGCTCAGGTCCCAGCATCTTCCTGTGAGTTTCTCCCTCCCCCAGGTGGAGATGTTGCCTTTGAATCAAGAGAGTGGATCAATGACCCTAGTCGACTGTTCTCTTGGGTAGATGTTCCCTGCATATGCTGTTCTGTTACCTGTCTTTCTCCCTTTGTGGTTTACAGATGTCGTGGACAATGGGAAGGGCACACTCATGGCCATATACAGCTCTGCTCACACATAAAGCAGGACGGCTATAGCACAAATCTTAAAACGTCTTATTAATGAAAACAAACCCGGCAGCCAGGTATTGGGGTGAACACTGGAAGATCAGAGAAACAGAACAAGCCACCTCACCTTACCAATTCCTCAGCTGATCTCGTTTCCTCAGACTGAAAGCCTCTGTGTTCTCATTTTAATGGATCTCAGCTGAGCTGCTGCTAAAAGCCTAAAAGCTTAAAAAGCTCTAGTTCCTGGTCCTCACACCTTATATACCTTTCTGCTTCCTGCCATCACTTCCTGGGATTAAAGGCATGAGTCACCATGCCTGGCTGTTTCCAGTGTGGTTTTGAACTCACAGAGATCCGGGATCTCTGTGTCTGGAATGCTAGGATTAAAGGTGTGTGTGCCACCATTTTCTGGTCTGTATGTCTGTCTAGTGGGTGTTCTGTTCTCTGACCCCAGATAAGTTTATTAGGGTACACAATATTTTGGGGAACACAATATCACCAGAGACAGTCTCTCCTCAGCTCTTCCTAAGGTGTCAGGAAGTTAGAGCTGCCAGAGTCAACTCTTTCCTGCTCTTCTTGGAACTGACAAGGGCAAGCCTGTGTTTAAAGGGCTTTGTTCTGAATCAAGTACAAGAGCCATTTATTATGTTGTTTGCTATCATGACTTTGAAAGGTGCTGGGGCCCCAACAGAACAAAAATACAACCCTATACAAGGAACATGAAGGGAGAGAAATCAGGAAATATGAAATCAAATAGGACTTTTCATCCAGAGCTAGACAGGATTTCTGAAGAAGGATATTGTGTAACAGTGTATAAGTAGAAGCATTCCTGCAGGGAAGCCCCTTAAATAGGAAAGTAAACAACCCAAAACAGCACCAGGAAGACCCTGAAACTGACCAGATTCACTAGGCCTGGTCCTGCCAGAGTAATCAAGAACTGACAGCTGCTCTCAGACCCAAGGAAGCAGAGCTGTCTGGAAGGCTCTCAGACAAAAGAAGACTCTGAGTCCAGGCCAGCTGCCTGGAAGAAGCAGTGGCTGAGGTTCCTGGTAAGTAACAGCGACTTACTCTCCAACCTGTCAAACCTCGGGCAGGCTGTGCAGTGTGCCCCAGGTTCCCAGCTTTGTGAGCTGTCACCCGTGCTGGGGCGGGCCTTGGTGATGCAGCTGTCTTTAAGGCATCTCTGCCCGTAAGTAACTCCTCACCCATATGCCTGTAAGTAACCCCAGGAAAACACAGTGATCACCAACTTGGACTTGGGTCTGTCTGGGGTTCCCTGTCTAGCGTGAGTAGATGTGTGTGCTGCATCTCTCCAGGAAAGGGTTTGTCATATAAGAAGGAGCAGTGAAATCGCTCATCAGCTTTCTCACGGTTAGTTCTAGGAGGCAGAGTTGCTGAAGCAGAGGGATCCTCGAGAGGGAAACAGAAGGCCCTGGCAAAACTGTGTCACTGAGCAGAGATCGGCCGGTGCAGGCGACCTTTTTGAGTAGTTTAGACAGACATAGAAAGGATAGTCTTAGGAACACAGGAGGGGGTTAGGATTCCTCCTCAAGTATTTGCACAACACCAATGAAAACATGATTCATTTTTTTCATGGCTGATTGCTCTGAGAAGTCAGTCCGAGAGGAGCTGGTATGAGTGGGGGATTCCCTTTCACTGAACATGTTTGTGACTCTCAACAGTTTGGGCCTCTGAATATATTATTTATTTAGAAAAAAAAAACAAAAACAATAAACAGGGCCAACAAGATGGCTTAGTAGGTAAAGGAGCTTGCCACCAAGCCTGATGAACTGAGTTCGATCCCTAGCCCCCACATGGTAAAGGGTGAAAACTGATTCCCCAAGATTGTCATCTGGTCCCTATATGTATGTTATGGTATGCAAACATGCGCATGTACCATACATGCACATCTACAAATACATAGATGTAATAAGAATATTTTTAAAAAGAAAAAATAACCAATAGGTAAATACATGAATATAGAAATGGGAGTAGATTCAGAGGAGTTTATTGTAGTGAGCAAAAATATATCAGAAATGCTTGGGTTAGGAAAAGATTATTTTTCTGGGCTATAATGTTTTGTTAAGTCCTACAAAGATTTCAAACATGGTAATTTTGGCCGCATCACATGAAATTACTATATTTGAGATCAACAATGGCAGGGTTATTGACAATTTCACTTTGCTTAACTCAGGGTTTCTCAACTTTGGCATGGTTGACATTTTAATAATCCCTTGTACTGTGGGACAGTCCTCTGTGTGGGGTGCTTAGCAGCATCCTGGACTCTACCCACTGGAGGCCAGTGATGCTTTCCCAAATGTGACAATCTTTAATGTTTTTTTATGTCTCTAGCAGCCCTGACAACATTTGCCTTTGCCTGACATTTCAAGACCGTGCATTCTGGCTAAGGAGCTGGCTCAGGGAGTCGAAGTGCTTGCTTCCTGGTGACCTAGGTATTGTCCCTCAGACCCATGTGAAAAGCCAGATGTGGTGACACAGCTGTAATACCAGCATTGCTACTTCAAGACGTGAAGCAGAGATAATCTAACGCGTGTTTCAGTCTTCATACATATGTTTAGAGTTGGAGGATGACAAGGAAAAAAAATCACAGGGAATCTAAAACACCACACACACACACACACACACACACACACACACACACACACACTGTGTTAACTGACGAAAGGTTTGGATGGCAGCCATATCTGGCCTGCCACCTGTTTTTGTAAATAAAGCTCTTTTGGAACCCAGCCATACTTATCTGTTGACGTATTGGCAGGGGCTGCTTATGTGATATAACGGCGGAATTGAGACGTTGCACCAGAGAATGTATGGCCTGAAATATTTACTGTCTGGCTCTTTATAGCCAAGTTTGCCAATGCCGTTCTGGATGATTGAGTTTTCAGTCTAGGGTGGTAGAGGATGAGGAGCTGCCTAGAACCCTATCCCCTCCCCGAGCGTGTGAATCTCTCACCCTTCTTATCCATAAAGCTACAGCAGTTAGGGTTCTTAATGGGAGGTAAGAGCTTATTTGAGCAAAGGAGAAGGTGTTAGAAGGGTAAGGGGATGGGAGCTCACAGAGTCAACTGTGGCTTAATGCGGAGACAGGAAGAGATGCATTGCTCTCCTGGGCTACACCGGCTACACCACTTCCCAGCTTGGTTGGTGCCCAGGGACTGTGAGAGAATATTAGCGGGACGGAAGACATTTGAGTGTTTAGAGACTTTCCTGGGTTTGGGCGAAAGGTATAGTGCACATTAATTTCCCTGTTAGCCAGACAGGTTCATTTCATTCTTAATATGCTTTTGTACTTTACTGTTTTTCATTTTAAAAAATTACATTTCTTAGGGGAAGTGTTTGAAAGTGGTGGAAAGGGAGGAGGTTTGATGGTAACTCAAGTAGTTTTGCATGACTAATAATAATTATTAGGATGATGGTTTCCTGCCTAAGTCTTCTCAGTGGGTAATATTTGCAAATTAAACACACAATAAAATATTCAGCCCCTTGCTACTAACTCCGGTGATTTGCATAATCCCCTTGCACAGGCTCTGGAGTGAGCTATTCCCTAATTAATTATTTAATTCCCATCTGTACAGTGTGAACAAACTAATGAAATTCCAGCAGGCTGAGAAAAGCTGAGGATCCCCTTTGGAGAAGGGTCCTGCTTTCCCCAGGCTCTAGTTCTTCCAGCTAGGGGTCACTTCCCAACACACGCAGGACTAATTGTAGATCTGGCTGGTCACAGAAAATGCTCTGACCTTCTTGTAACCCAGGATTCCATGGGGCTGGCTTCAGCTCCACACCACACACAGCTGGGCTACAGAGGACTCACCAGTGGTGTGTCTAATATGGCTTTATAAGGAGATTTTCAAAACCATCCTAGGTTTGGTTTATGGACAGCCCCTAAGGCTCATGGCTATTCCCTTATTATGTCATTTTTTTGGGGGGGTGCATTTTTCCATGTGGCAAAACGTCAGTTTTATTATCTAGTCACTTAGCAAGGAGATCAAAACCCATTTTATTTTTTTCCTCACTTCAAAGCTTTGGATAAACCAACGATACCCTCCCAGCAACTCTGGGAACAATAGGTTCAGAGCTCTTAGAGAAGGGTGGGTAGGTATGCTGGGTGAGGAGGAATCCCACACTGGTGGTGAGGAGCGGGTAGAGCCTGAGGGCTTAGGTGTAGAACCAGATCTGCAGAGTGGAGTGTGGGCCACATAGGTAGTTCTTGTTTAGGATCAGTGTCTCAAATTAAGAACACAGTAACAGAGGGCTGGGCCGACAGCTCGGGCAGCAAAGTGCTGAATTAAATTTTCCACAACCCATGCCCCCCCCCCAAAAAAAGTAAAATACAAATTAAAAAAGCTGGGTGTGGTAGCCTGTGCCTGTAATCCCAGCACTGGAAGGTGGAGACAGGTGGATACCTGGAACTCCCTGGCTGGCCAGCCTAGACTACTGGTGGAGTTCCCGGTCAATGGAATGCCCTGTCTCAAAAACAAACAAAACAAAACATAAAAAAAAACCAACCAAACAAAAAAGGCACCCAGGTTTGCCCTCCGGCCTCCACATGTGTGTGAGCATACACACACAGCAGCAACAGTGTTTACTGGTTGTGTCTGCGAATGGCCCAGTGAGATTTGCTCCTTTCATTTCGGGGTCCTGTGGGTGTCCCACTTTACACACACATCCTTGCTTTTGCTAGGATGCACTCTGATTTGGTGGGTGTGGAGTGGGCTGGGTTCTCCGCCATGTGAGTTAACTCACAGCTGTGGCTATGGCTGTTGGGGTGTGGTGTGGAGAGGCAGGGAGACATACCTGGGGATATGATAGAACTCTAACTCACAAATGGTGAGAGATACAGTGTGCTACGCTCGCCTTGAGCATGCTTCTCTAGATTTGAATGAAAGGCATGTTCAGCAAGGATTGGAAGAAAGGTGACATTAAATTCTCTTGACTTTGAATCAGAGTCAAGCAGATTGAGTCCAGAGATCAACCTCAGGTGCCATTTCCCAGGTACTATCCAACTGTTTTTTTTTTGACAATACTGTATTTTTTTTTGTTTTGTTTTGTTTTTAAATCTTGGATGGCTAGATCCTTGAATGTAGAACCCATAACACAGAGGGTTGAGTGTATAATGGAGATCCGGAAGGAGTGGTGAGTGATTGGTTCAGTCTAGTGGCTTCATAGAGTTGATGAGCTGAAACTTGAAGGAAAAATTGGACTCTGCCAAGAGGCTCAGATGATATAAGGATGCTGGCTAATTAGTGTGTACAGGCTTCTCAGAGGGTCTGCTGGGCAGGGCCTCCTGAGCCTGTAGATTGTTTCTCTGGCTGTGGGGCAGGAGGACTCTAGCCAGACTGCTGGGCAACCCTCCAGTGCCTGGTGGATGCTGACAGCAGAGCCTAGTTTGGCAAGTTCACTCCGCAAAACTGATGATTCCCCAGTGAGCCTCTTTGGTGGCTGGTGAGAGAGGAAACTGAGCAAACAGGGCCTTCAGGAGAGAGTTCCAGTCAGGAGTTAGTATGACAGTTGAGAGAGAGTTAAAAACAAGATTGTGGCCCTTTCCATCTGGAACCCTTGCTGAGCATTGATGACTGGAGAGAATAATGCAGTCTAATTGTTCCATTGGGTCATTTCTGGGAATATGAAGACATTTTTCCAAAACTGGAAGTCTGTGTGCATTGAGAGAGAATTTCAGGGCTTGGTCTTGTATCCTCCCTTGGCCTGTCTGAAGGATTCCCATTTCCAGCCTCCTTGCTCCACAGTGGATACATGATCCCTATGTAGCCATTTCATGAGAGGGACTCAGTTCTTTTCTACACTGGACTACGTTGGGTTGAAGATGCATCTGAAGCTCCATCTCCCTGATGCTCACTGCCTTGAATTTGGCAGACATCTTCTGCAGAAGGAATGCCGAGAATTTCCCCTTTCCATCATCTCAGATCATCTGGCCTGGGCCTGGCCAGTCCCCTGAGAGTCCAGTGGATACAGCTGGAGCAGGGTGGGGCTCAGATCACTTAGCTGGGAGCCTCCTGTCCAGCCTGAAGGCCATGGAAGAGCAGGCTTGTCAATGAGTCCCAGGTGGGGTGGGTGATGGGTCCAAGCCTGAGGAGCCAGTGGGAGGAGACAGGCAAAGGAAAGCTCCACTCTGTACTTGGATCCCTGGACCAAACCTCTGCACTTTTCAGTACTTACTACTAGACTGGGACAGCTCTGGGATAAAGAAGTGACTTCTGTTGGGAGGACCAGGTTTGAGGGCAGGTTCAGGGGATGTGTGATGATATTTATTTGCATGATGTAGTGTGGAGGCCACACTATTCTGAGATAGGATCTCTCAGTGGTACCTGGGGCTTACTGATGAGTTTGGCCAGCCAAGCCCCAGTGTCCTGTTGGTTTCCATAGTGCTGGGATTACAAGTGTGTACCACCATGTCTTGTTTTTGTTGTTTGTTTTGTTTTGTTTTTACATGAGTGTTGGGATTCTACTCTCGGCCTCATCTTGTGATGTGAGGGCTTTACTGACAGTGCCATCTCTAGCCCCCATTGTTTTTTTTTCTTATTTCAAGAAACAATGTTCTGAATGCAAAGTCAAATGTAAAATGTACAGGGCCTTTCCAGAAGTTCTTGCCAGGGAGGGGAGCCCATGGCAGGTTGGGGTCATGGTGACCTTCTGTCACTTCAGACTCCATGGTTAGCAGGTTGAAAATATAAATAGGACTTTTGGAAGGCACTGGGGTTGCACTGTGGTAGATGACTTGAGAATCTTTCATCTCTGGGGCACTGGATGACAGGGGGAGAGAAATGTGTGACGGACAGGGCCAGAGGCCTGGAGGGCTTGGAAAGCTAGCCATGGGAGTGAGGATCCCCGGCAGAATGTCAGCAGACCAGCTCACCGTCAGCTAGAATGAGAACAGTTAAAACAACGAAGGCAGAGTGCAGGATGTGACAGAGAGGCCACCGAGATCCATGACCTATGTCACTGCTGACCAGGGAAAGCAGGTCAGGAGGGAGCTGGGGCAGAGTTCAGGGACTGAGGAGGTACAGTGGCCTCAGGTGGCATCCACGAACTACTCAGCAGATGACATTATCAGACTGGCTTTCTGACAAAATGGCAGATCCACTCTCCAGCCCTGTGGCACTAGCACCCGTAGATTATAGCTGTGTGCATAGACCTCTCCACAGGTCTGGATTTAGGTGCGAGCCATATTGCCCCTATTCAGAATCATGTTTTGGTCCACGTGGATGCCTTAGGGAAAGATGACTGACTGGAAGCAGGTAGCTTAAAAACTGAGGCTCATGTTTCTGAGCCTCATCTTTCTTCATCTTTAAGATCCAGGCATGGGTTGGGGACATTAACATGACTGAAATAATTGTAGATTAAATTGTAGATAAATGTAGAGTCCTGTGACTCTGATTTTAAGCACAAGCCTTTGGAAACCAGGCCCACGTGCCACAAGTCAGTAACTCTGTGCCATTCACAGCTTGGTCACACAAATGCAAGCCCTAATAGAGTGTGGCCCACCTGGAAAACGCACATAAGCCCGTTCTAGGCCTCAAGATCTTGAGACTCAAGTCTTTCATTCAGACTCCACTCTTTGTAACATCCCTGTATCAGAAGCCTAAGCTTAGCTGTGTACCGAGCTCAGATAATAATCTACACGGATCCCTTGATTTTGAAGGAAAACATTCTTGTGCAGGGCTATCCTCTCAGTCAAACTGCCACCATCTTTAGGAGGTCAGCTGGGCCTGCTCACCAGAGATCGCCACAGCTGGGCTTGTTACGTGTTGGCCGTCCCTCACCTGAGTATCCGGCCATTCCTCTCAACCAGTTGTTTGCAGTTCTGCCCTAATTTTATGTGAACTTGTCTCACCGAGAGGCTAGATAGAGGTCGTTCCAGCCCTGCCAGGTGCAGAACTTCTAATGTGGCTGCCTTCTGGTTACCTATGGTCCTGCTCTGGTGAACCCTCACCTGTTGCTTTATAAGTAAGTCCAGGAGACTCATTGGTTTCCTGCCTGGTGAACTTTGGTGGAACTATGCCTCACCTTGTTGTTGGGACTTTAGGAGGAGAGATGTTCACATCTTTCCCCAAGGGAAGGGATTTTAGGAAAAACAATCAAGCTATAGAATGTAAGTACATTGTGAAAACAATTAGAAAAAAATGTATCATTTATTTACAGATACTTAATAAAAGCATTAAAAACATAGAAGGATTTGCCCAACTATTAGTATTTCAGAAATTACTTTAGTTACGTGTCTTAGGGTTTTCTATTGCTGTGAAGAGACACCATGACCATGGCAACTATTATAAAGCAGAACATTTTACTGGGGTGGCTTACTTACAGCTTTAGAGGTTCAGTCCATTATCATCCTGACAGAGAGCATGGAGGGGGCGTGTGTGCAGGCAGCCCTGGTGCTGGAGCTGAGACTGCTACATCTTTCAGGCAACAGGAAGTCAACTGACTGTCACATTGAGGGAAACTTGAGCAAAAGAGACCTCAAAGCCCGCCCCCACAGTGACACACTTCCTCCAACTAGGCCACAGCTCCTGATAGTGCCACTCCCTTTGGGGGCCATTTTCTTTCAAGCCACAAAGCTAAAATAAGGTCCAAAGAGATGTGATAGTTTTGTATGTGTTGAGTCTAGCCTGTTTTTTCTAGAAGCTTGTTATATCTTTATTACTTTGGGTTTGAGATTATTAAAGATGAAAAGAGAAGGGCTCAGTGTTGGCTATAATTGCTGTCCAACAGATTTTTTTTCTTTTCTTGGTTTTTCAAGACAGGGTTTCTGTGTGTATCCCTGGATGTCCTAGAACTCACTCTGTAGACCAGGCTAGCCTCAAACTCACAGAATTCTGCCTGCTTTTGCCTCTTAAGTGCTGGGATTAAAGGCATACCTTACCACTGCCCGGTTTAATCTTGACCAAGTTTCTATTCTTTTTAGAAACTTCATTTAATTCAATTGGTTTTGCAACTCTAAAACTATTTATTTTTTTAAATCTGACCCTCTGTTGATCAAGTTTTAAAAAAGCATTAAGTAATCTAATGGAATTCCTGCATGGTACAGGTGCCCAGCTTGGGTGTCTTCTTTCCTTGTTCTTAGGCTCTTGCACCTTGCACTGAGGTGTATATGTAAGAGGACTGGGTCATACACTGAGATGTACCAAGAGTAGTACCTTCCCTGGGCTGGGTAATCTTCATTGACTGGATTAGAATCATCATGGAAACACTTCTAGATGTGTCCATAAGGATATTTTCAGAAGGGTTGAATTGAACGGGGCCACCCTAAGGTAGGTGGTGCCATCCCATGGCCTGCAGACCTAGACAGAAGACAAGAAAGCAAGCTGAGCATCAGCATTCATATCAGATTCCTGGTGTGAACACACCATGACCAGTGGCCTTGAGTTCAGGCCACCATGCCTTTCCTGTCACGAGGCACAGAATCTCTTTAACTCTGAGGCTGACTAAACTCTTTGTTCTCGAAGTTGCTTTTGTCACAGTAAGGAGAAAGTAACTAATACAGTCCTCTATCACCCAAGCATCTGGGAGGCTGCTAGGGCACTGAACATCAGAGGCAGCAAGCCTCACAGGGTCAGGAAATGGCTGGTCCCTGCCTGCAATGGGACAGCATGGCACATTCCTGCTAAGCTTGGCAAATACCTACTGGACAGGTCAGGGGAAGTAGGCATTCCCAGTGCCCCACCCCCTTTCATTTTCTTCCTGTATTGCTCATTGATAGCCACTATGTCCTTCTCTTAGGTAGTGAACTTCCTAACTTTTCTAGATATTAACGAACCTATTGTGTAATAATTGCATGACTTAGTTTCCACAGTGATTTGCGTGTTCTGACTCATGATGCTTTCCAAAGAGCCTATCTTAAGCTCTCTCAGTCCTGCTGCGGCTACTTTCCACTATATCTCATTACATGGAAAGTTTTCTTAAGAAAACAGTGTTATTTACTAATGTTCATTTCACGGGGACAAAAATCACAACCTTGAAATCTCAATTTTTTTAAAACGAAAATTCACTTTGAAAACAAAGTGGAAAAAAAAAACCCCAAAACAACTTGGGTTCAACTTCATTAATTTGCCCTGAATGAAGCCTGCAACTGAGGGATATTTGTTTCAAATGACAGGTTTTATTGTCATTGGAGGGTGTTTAACTATTCTTGGCATACATGCTGTTAGGTAGATTAAAGACACTTAGGAGTCCTGCTTTTATGGATATGGGCTGCAAAACCATGAAGCCTGGCTTCAGAGACCCGCCCCAAATGTGTGAGGGACTTCAGTCTCCTCAGCTGGAGAGCTGGCAGGTGGGCAAGCATTGAAAAATAGCAGACCCAGCAGGAACAAATACCTTTGAGGTAAACCCAGGGGGAGCTTGCTGTGTGGACATCCTCTTCATGAATATAGATCTGTGCAGGCCTGTGCATTATTTACCCAGTTGTGCCCATTACCACTTCAATAATTTAAGGCAATTTATTACCGGGATAACTTGACTGATGGTAATCAATAATCGAGAAGTTGAGAATCCAATTTAAATGGCATGAAGGCCCCAGCTTATTCTCCTGTGCTACAACAAACCTTCCTTCCTTAACCCTTCTTACCCCTGGAGTATCTGCAGTTATGTCTCATGAAGAGTCCTCTTTGCTCTTGTCAACCAGCCCTGGAATGCACTTGGCAGGTTGTGTTCACTACTGTTGCTCACAAGTGAGATCTACGGATTGGCTCTTTCTGTCTGGCTTCAGCATCAGCATCTGCACCATCTACAGCAGGGGTTCTCAGCCTTCCTAATGCTGTGTTCCTTTAACACAGTTCCTCATGTTGTGGTGACCCCCAACCATAACATTATTTTCGTTGCTGCTTCATAACTATAATTTTGCTACTGTTATGAATCATAATATAAATATCTGATATATGTGACCCTTGTGAAAGGGTCATTCGACCCCCCGCTTGCGGTTGCAAGTCATAAGTTGAGAACCACCCATCTAGACCTTGTTAGAAATGTGAAATTCCCAGACTGGCTAAATCTGGAACTCTGGGCTATTCCCAGAAAGCTGTGATCTCATAAACCTAGGTCATTTCTGCGGCAGCTCAAGCTTGAGGTGGGCTGGATTTGGGTAAGACCAAGAATCAGGGTCAGAATGGAAAGTCAAGGCAGGGTTCAATTCAATATCAAGGCTGCTTTGTTGCAGCTCACGGAATTCTGAGCATCTAGTTATCTATCTTCTTAATCACGAGTGCGACCCTCGGCTCCCAGCATCTTCTCCCTGTCCTGTGCTCCATCCCTCTGGCTCTCCTGCATGCAGACACAATTCCCACGTACACAGCCTTGGGTAAAGCTTCATTTTTGCACATATTGCAATGGCCAGAGCTGTCAGGAGTGTAGCACTTGCTGTAAAACCTGCACGTCATTTGATCACGCCTTCCAAACAACTGACTCCGACATCCCTTCCACGCCCCACAGAGATCTAGGAACAGAGTGAGTTAGGCACATGGTTTTTTATTTTTTGAGTACCTCTTGACTAGTCTCTGCTCTCTTGTGACAGGGGAGTGGTTCTTCCGTCAATAACAGAATCAATAGTTACCTTCATTTTTTTTTTTTTTTTTTTTTTTTTGTCATTTGGAATTAAGCAGCTTCTATTACCAGCCCCAACACGTACAGCTGCTTCAGGTACTTGAAAATTTTCAGCTTTTGTGACATTTACCACACATACTATACAACTCAGAGATGTTTTTCATACATCCTCAGTTAGTACTATGCAATCATTTCTACAGTCAATTTTTAAATGTTTGTATCATTCCTGACAAAACTGTAAACCCTCTTACTAGACTCCCATCCCCCCTTTTTCCTGTAGCCCTAAGCAAACATGAATCTACCTTCTATCTTTATAGATTTGCTTGTTCTGGACATAAACTATATTTCGTACAAATGCAATTATTCCTTATGTGGTGTGCTGTGACTGGCTTATTTAATGAACCATCATGTTTTTAGGGGTTCATCCTTGCTGTGGCATGTACGGGGCTTCCTTTGTGGTAGAACCCTGGCACACTTGCCACCTCACACCCCCTCTGTGGTACTTCTTTCCTAGTGGGTTTCACTTCTCGATTCTGTGCATACTTTGATATTGAGTGTTACCCACAATTATTTTCAGTATCAGCATCTTCTCCAGTTTACCGGTCCCCTTGCCTGTCTCCTTCCCTCTTTATCCACATCCTCATGCCCCATAGTGGGAAGCAGCCATGGACCTCGTGAGTGGCAATGGTCTGAATCTTAGTGCCAGTCTCGGAGCTACTAGGTGATTTTCTTTACCTTTCTCCTTGTAAACCCACAGGAGCTTTGCTTCGACAGCAGCACAAGAGAAATTGATGAGTGACGCTTGGTTGCCTCCACCACAGGAAGTGTCTGCCTGTCATTAGAGCACTCAAGTCAGCCCCTCAATGAATCATGGGTTGAGAACGTGAAGGCACATTGGGAGAGGCGCCGTGGGAGCTTCTACAGGGACTTTCCTGTGCTCTTTGTGTCTGCCTTCTCTAACTTTATGGAAGAATGAATTTCTCTCTCGCCCTTTCTTTTTCTCTCTTTCCCTCCCTCCTTTCCTCCTTTCCTCCTTTCCTCCTTTCTTTCTTTCTTTCTTTCTTTCTTTCTTTCTTTCTTTCTTTCTTTCTTTCTTTCTTTCTTTCTTTCTTTTTTTTGAGACAGCATCTCTCTACATAGTCCTGGCTGTCCTGGAACTCACTATGTAGACCAGGCTAGCCTCAAATTCACAGAGATTCCACCTGCCCCTGCTTCCTGAGTGCTGAGATTAGAGGTGTGCTCTATAATTCCCACCTTGGAAGAATTTCTTTTCTTTTTCTTTCTTTCTTTCTTTCTTTTTTTTTTTTTTTTAAAAGATTTATTTATTTATTATGTATACAGTGTTCTGACTGTATATACACCTGCAGGCCAGAAGAGGGCACCAGATCTCATTACAGATGGTTGTGAACCACCATGTGGTTGCTGGGAATTGAACTCAGGACCTCTGGAAGAGCAGCTAATGCTCTTAACTGCTGAGCCATCTCTCCAGGCCCCCCCCCTTGGGGAACTTGCTGAATATATTTAAGCACCTGTTCCCCACTGTCCCTACTATTGGACTGACCTAAGAACATGAGCCCCAGAATGAGGTGGGTTCCAAACATGGGCTGAAGAGACCGAGTCACATCATCTCACACATGAACACCTTGAGACTTCAATGTGTATTCCATGACCTGGCTGAGACCTTGAAGGGTGTTGGCTTGAAGCAGGATTAGAGGAATGGCCCTCCTGATGGATGGTTGCTCCTCTTCCATAGCAGAGGAGATCTGAAAATTGTTGGTGACAGTGGTACCTTTCCATTTGGAAACAAGACCATCCCTTGAATGGAAACTCTGGGGCCATGATGTTGTCTGGTTCCTTGCTGGTCTAGCAGATACAATCACATTTTTGCCACTTAGCCTCTAAGGCTGTTTCTACTTCTAGCTCAGGCTCTCCCCTCCCAGCCTGAGCTTATGACTTGTGTGGCCAGCTGTGTTCTGCATGTCACCAGTTGGACCTTTCAACTGCAAAATATCCAGCCCAGGACTGATTGTTTCTCCCTGAAAAATGGTTGTTCTTCCTACACAGCCCTTTCCACCCCGGAAAGAGCATGTGTTCTGCTAACTGCTTAAGTGGACAGCCAGGGAGGCATTGAAGGTGGCTTTGTTACTCTTTGGGTGCCCACCACCCAGCTCCCAAATAAGTACACAGAGACTTATTCTTACCCATGAATGCCCAGCCTTAGCTTGACTTGTTTCTAGCCAGCTTTTCTAACTTAAATATCCTCATTTCTCTTTAACTGCATTTTGCCTCTGGACTTTTTACCTTTCTCTGTTCTATGTATCTTTCTTTCCTTCTTACTCTGTGGCTGGCTGTGTGGCTGTGTGGCTGTGTGGCTGACCCCTGGCATCCTTCTCTCCTTCTCCTTTTCTTGCTCCCCCCCCTAGATTTCTCCCCCTTTTTATTCTCTCTGTTCCCTAGCCCCACCTATTTCTGAGTCCTGTTCAGCTCTTTATTAGACCAATCAGCTGTTTTAGGCAGGCAGAATAACACAGTTTTACAGAGTTAAACAAACAAACAAACAAACAAAGCAGTATAAAAGATGCAACACATCTTAAACTAATATCCCACAACAAGGCATCTCAGCACTTTCCCTTCTCTTCTCTCCTACATGGCACCCACTGGTATACCCTAAGGACTAGCATAACTCCATGCCAACCTGGCACCTGGAGAGCCAGCACTTGCTTGTTCCATTACACCACTCCAGGATGATCTCTCAGCTTCTATCACTGCCTCTAGTAACCCCTACTTTCTCCATCTGCCAGATGGCTCATACAAAATATAAATCAGACCATGTCACTTGCCAACTCAAAAGCCCTCTGTGACTTCAGGTTGCCCCTAGAATCAAATCTAAACTTAGATGGCTTGGAGGCACTTCACAATCCTTTCCATTGTGGATCATGTGACACATAGTAATATAAAGAGGCAAGACTGTTCTGTTTTATCTACCTTCCTGGCAAACCTTGCATATAGTAGGAGCTGCCACCCAGTAGGAATTATTAGTTGACTGAGCCTACTTGCTTAGGCTTCCCTGCTGCTTTGCTTGACCTCCTGACTCTGGCACTGCCATTGGCTGCGGATTCCAATGCCGGGAGTGAAGGCTGTCTACCTACTGTGTGCAAAGTGCAAGTAGATGAGTGCATTGAAACGATAAAGTTGTGTGTGTTGTGAGACCTCACCATAAAACATTACTTGGTATGTTGCAATTTGTTGAGCCTGGTTGATTCTCCCCTTTCAGGCCTTCCGTCTTTTCATGTGGAAGCCCGCTATCTGAGGTGGAGCCCCTGGGGTTTGAGGGCCTCCCTCCCAGTGTTTTATCCAGGGGTCATGTGGAGGATTTTGAAGCTCCAGCCTGCAGATTACTTCCAGGTGGAGTAACCTACTGAGACTGAAAAAGACTCTCACAGTCAGGAGCCACTAACATTTCTGCAGTGTGAGAAGAAGGGCGAGCATGAAACCATCAAGTGCTCCAGAATAATGGGATAGAGGAAAAGAGCCCGCTCTTTTTAAAGGCAGGAGGTACCTTCAGAGGCTTGCTGTGGCAGCAGCCTCCGAGACTCATAAATACCAAGCCTGTATCCTGGGTGACCACCGATGATGCATGGGGGTTCTCTGGGTTGCCCGAGGGTAGGGGGGCGGAGTGTGTACCACTCTCTTGTCTCCTTTTGAGGATAGGTTCCCTTACGCAACGTTTGAGGCAGCTTCCTTTAGACTTGGAACGACAACTGCCCATTGGTTTTTGTCTGTGCACCAAGACCCACACTTTCAGAGGTTGGTTTGGGGGGGGCATTGGAGGAACAAGGGAAACATGACTAACAAGGTGGAACCGGAAACTCTCGCTGATCTTTAGGTTTTCTGATGGCTGATTCCGTGGTGGGGATTCAGCTGGGGGTAAAACCTGGAGTTCCGATTCCTAAGAAGTGATACTAATTCAGTACAGAAAGACTCTGAGGCAAGCGGAGAACGTAGCAGTAGAGGAATATTCGAGCTCCAGGATGTATTAAAGCTAGTATATGGCAATGAGGGTAAGAAATAGAACCTGGGAAGGCAGCCCTTCTGGGTGACAGAGAACTAAGGGCCTGGCAGTAGCTGGAATGTCCCCAGGCACTTTGTGGGTCTGGCTGCCTTTGGAAAGCAGAAAGATCACAGCCAAGTGGATGCGACTTATGTTGCAGACAAGTCACGGCTATGGGTGACAGAGTTGATTTGGGGGTGAGGGATGGGAGATCAGGCTGTTGTCACAGCTCAGCCAAGGCTGCTGCAGGATCGGGGGCAGGAGTGGAACAGAGATATCAAGCGTGCAGTATCTACAGGGCACAGGAGGGGCTCAGGCGTAAGTTCCATGAATGTGAGTTGAACACATGGGTGTGCTGAGCCAATAGATTGAGCTAGATGAGAGACAAGAGTTAAATGACCAGATTTTGGAAGAAAACATGGAGTTCTGTTTTGAACACACTGGCTCTGAGGGATCTCTGGGTTATCTGAGAAAATCCTGAAGATGGGCAGACCCAGTCAGGCTCGATGACATTGTTACCTGGGAGCCATCAGCTTTAGAGAAGGAATTACTTCCAAAGGGGATGAGATTGCTTAGAGGGAGGACCTGGTTAGTTAACTGTCTGCATCATTTCTCACACCCAGCATCTCGATAACGTTGGAAGAGGAAAGGCAAGCTGGTTGTGGTGGTGCACACCTGTAACCCTGGCCCTTGGGGGGTACAGCAAGGAGGGTCCCGAGTTTCTGGCCATTATGGTCCCTATAGCAAGACCCTGTCTCAAATAATTAAAAAAGGAAAAAAAAAGCGGGGGACAGTTGAATTACTTGGCCTGAAACTATTGCTTTGAGTGCCTGAGTGTTAGGTGAACTTTTCCTGGGAAGTTGAACAAATGTCTGCAACTGAGGAGTAGCTGCACCACTGACGAGACTCTTTTCCCTACTGCCTATAGGGAGGGATGGGACGTCATGAGCTATCTCCCAACCCCTATCCCATGATGGAGTGATGCTAGCTTGCTATTGTGAGGATGGACATAGACTGTTGAGAACTCAAGAGAGCAATAGCCATGTTGTGCTTAGAAGACAGCATTTCAGAACACGGGATTGGCAGAGGCAGTTTTTTGAAAGGAAACAGAGCGGGGATATGCATTGTATTTAGTGCATTGTGGGTATTTGTGAGATGAACAGATAGCCAAGCACTGGCTCAGACTCTGAAACTCCTTTCTATAAGGACAGGTATAGCTGACAGGCTAACCTGGGCATTAGGAGCTGAAAAAAAAAAGCAAGCCAAAGATGATGCTTTTCTGCTTTTGGTTGGATGGTCCTTCCCTCCCTCCCTCCCTCCCTCCCTCCCTCCCTCCCTCCCTCCCTCCCTCCCTTTCTGTATTTTGAAACAGGGTTTCTCTGTGTAGCCCTGGCTGTCCTGGAACTCACTCTGTAGACCAGACTGGCCTTGAACTCAGAGATCCACCTGCCTCTGTCTCCTGAGTGCTGGGACTAAAGGCATGTGCCACCACTGCCTGGATCATTTTCTTTAAGTCACCTAGGCTGATTAATACTGAAAAGCTGGTGAGGTGGCATTGTTGACTGCAAGAGAAAAGTGGAGAAACTCTCTGCCTCCTGTGACAGCAGCCCCTGGAGGATAAAAAAGGTTCAGGAGACCCTAGGTGCCCCAACAGACATGGGCCCATAGAGCAAGGTGCTGGGGACATCAAGCTGATGAAGCTATTTGGAGGAGGCTGGGCAAGATGTATTCTAATAGGAATTGGTGAACATGCATCCTAAGTTAAAGCAAGGTCAGGGCTACTTCAGGTACTGAAAGGATGATATGCAAACCCAATGAAAACTGGATCAAGCCAAAAATGGGTGGGGGCAATGTTTTATTACTGAGAAACCTAGGATAAGTCAGCTTCATGCACAATTAGATACAAACATTTAGATGTACCAGGATGTGTGTGTCTTTGTTTCTTTCCTCTGCTTGGAGTGGAGTCATTTTTGGACAAGCTCTTCCCACAGCGGTCACCAGCAGCTATGGCTTCTTTCACATTGCTGAGCAACATCAATGGGAAGAAAGTTCTGGCAAAAGCCTCAGAACTATATAAGTTGGCTCACTCTCCCATCTCTTTCTGTTTGGAATGGTGATTGTCTTAGTTAGGATTTCTATTGCTGTGAAGAGACACCATGACCATGGCAACTCTTATAAAGGAAAACATTTAATTGAGTGGCTTATAGCTCAGAGGTTCAGTCTATTATCATCATGGCGGGACATGGCAGCATACAGGCAGACGTGGTGCTGGAGAAGGAGCTGAGAGTTCTACCTACACCTTTGATCTGCAGGCAGCAGAGAATGAACTGTCTCACTGGGCATGGCTTGAGCATATATGAAACCTCAAAACCTGCTTCTACAGTGACACACTTCCTCCAACAAGGCCACACTTCCCAATAATGCCACTCCCTATGGGCTTATGAGGGCCAACTGCATTCAAACTATCACAGTGATCCTTTGAGAAAGAGAAGAACCAGGAGATGATCACAGTCACCACAGACAAGCATGCTCTGAAGAACTTGGCTTGGATTGGGCATGTCTACCTGTGGAGATGGAGAGAGATGGAGTGGTCTTTAACCAAATGACATGGGGGTGGGAATGGGGCTGAGAGCAGGCTGTTCTCAGGAGGATATCAGGTTCCGAACAATGAGTCTTGCAATAGGGTAGAGAAAGGCTGGCAGTTTGTCAGTTTCATGTTACACTGCAATTCTGCACCATCTCTCTTCACCACAGGTCCCTAATCCACAAAGAACATGGTCTACCAAAGATACATGGGGCCTCTGAGTCTGTGCCAACTATTAGGGTTCAGAATGGGACACTAGTTTTAAGGGAGACCCAAGCTTCAGAAAGAGAGCCCGAGTATTTCCTGTGATCAAGACCTGAATGTAAAGATGGGAGTGAGGGTAGTATATTTGCAGCCACGTATCAGTCACATGACCTGGTGGGTGGGCACTCAGGGTGGAGGTGACCACTGAGAAGGGGATCTGGACAGCTCCACCTCATTTCTCCCCAGAGTCCCATCTTACATCTATTTTTGCACAATAGTCTTCCCCTTAGAGAATGGGCCGAGTGGCCTCAATGCCTCAAAATACCCTCTGGCCAAGGGTGGTGGGAAGTCTGAATCTTAGAAGGCAGATCTAGGATAAATGAGAAGAAGCATGATTCATCTCTGGGAAGGTGGTGACATCTAGGACACCTGCCTGTGTTGTCACAACTGGCCCAGGCCCTGGGCTGACTACCGTAGGAATGTGTATTTGAAAAAAGAGATAGGCAAGCTGGGTGGTGGTGGCACTTGCCTTTAGTCCCAGCACTTGGGAGGCAGAGGCAGGCGGACCTCTGTGAGTTCGAGGCCAGCCTGGTCTACAGAGTGAGTTCCAGGAAAGGCGCAAAGCTACACAGAGAAACCCTATCTCAAAAAACCAAAATTAAAAAAAGAAAAAAGAAAAAAGAGATAGGCCAGGAGAGAGACCGGTATTGCTACTCCCTAGAGGCAGGAGGGGATAGGGATGTTGTTTGCAATGCCACCGAGGACCAGTGCTGGAGGGCAGACTCTTTAAGTGACCTTTTGAGGTTTCAAAGATTTGACAAGAGCTGTGATTTCATGCCAGAAATATGGCTGTGAGCTGAGGCCTCATCCCCATCGTCATACTCTGAACACTTGTCTAATACATGTTTTATTATCATCATCCTTGTTGCCTGGTTATACATCATTGGTAAAGTGCCCAGGTTCCTGTAAAGAACTTTCTTTCACCCATGCGCCTGTAAGTATCCCTAATGAAACTCAAAGGGTCATATATAAACAAACATGTGAAAATATAATGATGACTGGTTAGGAAGAGGAAAGATGTGGGTAAATGGGGTGGGGGTGGGACAGAAAGGGCAGTGGGGGGGCATATATGATCCAACTACATTACATACAGGTATGAAAATGCCATGAGACCCATTGTTATAAATAATTACTGTGTGCCAATAAAAGCATTAAAAAAGAACTTTCAAATCATCAAATAGGGAAATAGATCGACAGAGTTGAATAATTAATTCAGTTGTTACTGGAGATATGCTAAGATAACCTTGTGAAGGATATTATTATTTTTTGACCCTCCCAATGATATGGTTGAAAGTCACAATTCTAATCCTCCTGGTAAAACTGGCTGGGTAGCTGTGCAAGGAGTCAGCCTCTGCTGCAGTGATGCTGGAGAACCTTCAAAGCCAGCGCCTCAGTGGGTGACAACAGCCTTCTCATTCTGTTCATATTCTCAGGTCTGCAAGGCAGTTTGGGTTCTGCTGATGTGGGCTCTGCTCACCTGGCCTTGCCTGGGCTCTACAGGGTACCAGGGCTCAGGTTGAGTCTGGTCAGCTTTTAAGTCTTGATAGTTTGGGGGCAATGGTTATGTAAGACAAAGCCCACTTCAGGGCATCTGAGAGCTCCCTCTGGGCCAAGTGAAAATTATACAGGCACAGTTGGTTGACTGTTCTCCTTGTATCTGCCAACCTGGCAGTGGCTAAAGCAGGTCACATGGTCTGGAGCTGTCAACGAGTAGGTCCTCTAGCGTTTCTGTTCATCCACACTGCAAAGCATTATACTGAGTACATTTTGATGATGGTCTGGGTCAGACATGGAGCTCCAGAGAGTTCCAGCAAAGAATTATAAAATATATAATGTCAAAGTCTTATAATTTGACCACTAAATTTAGGATAGTAAAATATAATGAATTTTTATAGGCATTGAGGTTTATTATTTCAGAGGTTCATTCTATCATGCTGATATTTGATTTCATTCTCTGCTTCAGCTTAATATTGATCAAAAAGAAAACAAAACAACTCTTAGCTTATGGTTGACTGTATATTGATATCTGTCTATCTATCTATCTATCTATCTATCTATCTATCTATCTATCTATCTATCTATCCATCCATCCATCCATCCATCCATCCATCCATTCATCCATTTACCTACCTATCTATCTGTGTATGTGTGTTTTGAGACAAAGTCTCATGTAGTTCAATGTAGCTGAAGACAACTTCAGACTTCTGATCTCCCTGCCTCCACGTGTTGGGGTCGCATGTGTACTCCACCATGCTTAGCTTACACAGTGCCGGCAATCGAATCCAGGTAAGCATTTGTGATCCTCTTGCCCCCCGCCCCAATCTCCCAAGTGCTGGGATTGTAGGCACGCACCTCCATCCCAGCCTCTCTCTATGCATATTTGATGATACATAAGCTCTTTGACTTACAAGGGACAAACTCTGTCAGCTGAACATATCTGATGTTGGAAGTGCATGCCCTATACCTAACTTCTAGAACATTCTTGCTGCACACCGTAGCACACTGTAGGGTGTAATTATTTTTTCTCCTAAGCATATGGCTGACTGGCCCAAGATGTATATTGACTATCAACTCTGCTCTCAGTCATGTGTCCTACTGTCCTCTCTATTTTGGCTCTTTTGGTTCTCTGCCTTTCTGGATTGCCTGCTCAAAACCTCATGACATCTCCTTCCTTGACAGGTCTTCCCAGAGAGTCTCCTCATTGTTCTGTCTCCTTCCTGGATGCAGTGGGTAGCTTTGACCTAGAAGTGCTACCCCCAGTGAGGCTTCTGGTAACTGCCACACCTACCTATGGCCTGCCCCTGAGGCAGGGACAAGATGGGAGCCCTTAAGACCTAAGATCTGGATGTGCCAGTTTTTTCTCTTGGTTCCTGATGATCCTGGATGCTGGTTGTGGACTGAACAGAGTTCTCCAGAGAACACCACTGGACTGCATTTTACCTCTCCCCTATGCTATAACCAACCCCTTTACTTGTTGTAAGTTACCCCAAAATAAACCTCCCTTTTAACTATGTGGAATTGCCTTAATAAGTTCCACAATATCTGGCGCCCAACATGGGGCAGACTCAACTCCGCAGTCATGTGCCCTACTGTCCTCTCTATTTTGGCTCTTTTGGCTCTCTGCCTTCCTGGATTGCCTGCTCAATACCTCATGACATCTCCTTCCTTGACAGGCCTTCCCAGAGAGTCTCTTCATTGTTCTGTCTCCTTCCTGGATGATTCTTGGGACTCTGGGATAATCATCTGGACCAGACTTCTCTGCTGGGCCGAGGCATGGAAGCCACCTACCTCCCTAGGCCTGTGTCTCCTCTCACTCCTGTCATGGTCCTTCTCTGTGCCAGCGGCTGCAGGGACCGGTGCCACACTGGCCCTGGGCACCACAGCTGCCTTCTGGGGTGGCTGTGTGGCTCTTTGTGCTGCTCCCCTCGCATCGACTGTCTCACTCCTCTCCTTTGCAGTGGCAGCACTCTAACTCAACTTTGACTCAGCCGTGCCCACCCTGTGCCTCCATGGTGGCCAGGGCCATAGCCACACCAGCAAATGGAGCAGGGGCAGGGCCCTGTTCTAGCCTTTGAGACGCTGCCTTCCCTGGAGCAGTGCAACCTGAGGGACTGCCTGTAGACCAGGGCTTTTAAGATGCATGCTATGTGATCTGGGCTGAGGATGCAGCTCAGGCATTAGGATGCTTGCGTAGCATGCATGGAGTGCTGGGTTCGATATCCAGCACTGCATAAATCCAGCACGATGGCTTGCCTCTAATCTCAGCACTTGGGAGACAGAGACAGGGGTTCTGTGGCGCTCCATGGTTAGTGGGACTAGCTGTATTGGTGTGCTCTGGATTCAAGTGAGAGAACCTACCTCTATATAATAAATTAGGAGCAATTGGAAAGTCACATATGCATGCACACACACCTATGCCTAAACACATGGAGACAGGCAAACAGAATGCATGCACAGTACACAAATATACATAGAAAGGCATATTATTGGGGCTGCAGACCCATCAACTTATAGAATCTGTCTGGGTTCAGGAATCTGTGTTTTCAGTGTCCCTTTCAGGGGGCTTACTGGCTTGCTGTTTTGGGATCTGGTGCTATGCACTACAACAAAGTCGAGAACTTTCATGCTCGAGCCTGGGCAAGTCTCCTGACGTGTTTCTCACCTATCTGTTTCTTTCCCATTTCTCCTGTCACGTCCATGTGGCAGTCTTGCGTATCTTATCTGGTCCATTCATGGCTGGAAGAAATGTGCTTAAGGAATCTTTTTTGAACACATTCAGGTGGTTTGTCTTTAATATTTTCAGTATATCCTAGTAGGGGATTTGCTCCCAAAGAAGTTGAGCCTCATTAGGGCTAACAAAGTATCCTGTTCTCCAGAAGGAGGAAGACTAGTGGGCATACATACTTCCTTCTGGGGTTCTTGGCTTGGCCAGGTTCCTAGGGGTGATGGATTGCAGCGTGCCCTGAAGCCGAGCTGCTGAGAGACAGAGCTTGTGCATTGCATTTAATGAGTAAGTGCTCCTGAGCCAGCTGGAGACAAAACCTTTCAGGAGATCTGCAAGGCCCATGAAGGAAGGTTTTATTTCCCTAGGCAGCTCCAGATACATTTTCACCCAGTGGGCCCCAGCGGGAAGACTGGAACAAAACTATCTTTTAAAAAATTTTTTATTTAAATCCCGACTGTCTGTGAAACAGAGAATATTTTTAGCAAATCTGAAAGCTTTGGAGACAAATCTCATTCGCCAGGTCACTGCTCAAAGCAGGCACTCAGCAAACCTTTTTGGATGCTGCTGGATATTGCTCAGAGCCTCCTGAGAATGGGCTCATTGGGGGAACTGGATGATGAAGATGTCAGCCAGCCCCTGACCATAAACCATCATCTTTATGACTCCGTCTGTGAGCATAAGACCCATTTCCCCGAAGTCCTTGTGCCTATCAGGAAACCACACCACACCATGCTCTCAGCACTGTGGCTTAGTTCAGCTTTCTGTGAAATAGCAGCTTTTTAAATTTTTTTTTTAATTGGAGCCGATCAGGTTTGCAATGAACCAGACAGCACAACAGTTGTGTCCTCCTTGATGTCTGGGGTATTGGTGTGATTTAGAGAGTTAGAAGAAGGGTAGAGAGAGAACCAGGGTTTGAGGGACTATGCTGGTGCAGTCAGGGTGGTATTAAAAAAGAGAGACATGCTTACAAGGTTGGGGTTCTTTACTCTGTCATTTAGTCAGAGTCTGATTGGGCTGGGCTGGTGCTTCGGGGGGCAGCATGGAGAAGACAGAGGTCATAGCCACGGTGCTCACAGCAGGGCAGTGACAACAGCATTAGGTCATTAGAGAGAATGTGGGAGACCCAGTACAATGAGATTCGGATGGACAAAGAGAAATTTAGAAAAACTGAATAGGTTCTAGAAGTATGTTGCAAAGAGCAGGATGCACAGCTTCTGGGTCCAAGAGAAGGCATTGACAACAAGGGACTGGGGGCATGGGTGGCTGCGGGAGAGGATGTGGCAGGGGCAGGAGCTGACATGGCCAAGAGCCTCCTTGTACTTGTGGAGGAACCTGCCTGGTAGGTTCCTAACTACCGCCTAAGGTCATTAGTCCATGGCTAACCATGCGGAGTACTTCTGTTACTTTAGGGAAGTCTGTAAGCTGAGAACACTTGGAAATGCTGTGTTTCTGGCCAGAAGATTAATCAGGAAAAGCCCATCTTCCCCTTACCACCTTATGGAAAAGCACACAAAGGAAAAGAGTTGTGTCACTCTCTCCCTGCAGCCTTTGAGATCAGGGGTCACTTGACTGTGTGGCCTCTGGGGAAAGGCCCTGCTTGGGGACATTGAAAAGTTGATGCCCATGGAGATGAAGCTTGCAGAGAGGCTGTGCTCATAGCCACCTGTCCCTGGACCTTGCCTTGGAAGACGGCCAGCCTTTGGCTAAGAACTGGTTGCTGATAGCTTTGGGGCTTGGCTCCAGGCTCTTGTCTCCTGAGTGCTGACAAAGAAAAGATCTCTTGGCTTCCTTGAGTAAAAGCTTGGGTACTGCCAAGGAGTCAGGATGACCTTAATTGACTCCAGAGAGCAGTATTCCCAAGACCACTGGCTTTGGATTTGTCTCTAGTGCTGGGCGCACTGGCTGGCTTCATTGTGGCTCCCTGGGATAAAGTTTCTTTTAAAGCCTGTGTCTCATTCCCTTTACCCATCCTCTACTGCCCCAGAATCCCAAGCTTGCCTTTTTAGGACAGTGTGTCTGTGGTGATCCAGGAATCTGCTGAGATCATAAGCTTATATGTTTGAATCTGAGACAGTCTCAGGTTCACATTATTTATGGACAACACTAGTTATGGGCTATTCTTTTTCAGCTAGATGTAGCACTGAATAGGAAAACCCAGTATAGTGCAGGCAGGCAGGGGGCCTGGAGAGGTCACTGTGCCTGCTCCTCAGGAGTCAGCAACAGGCAGGCAGCTGACTTTGCCTCCTGTATCAAGATAGGTATGTTGTCCTCACTTGGAATAAGAATCTGTCCCCCAAAGCTGGAGGTCAATGGTACTTGTAGGATCTGTGAGATCACAGATGGAAGCTGTTCTTTCCTCCAAGCATTATTACTGTGATTTGTAGACAACGTGTTTATAGAGTTGGCAGTTGCAAAGGACACTGACTGTTTCAGATAGGCAATGATAAGTCCAAGCGTCTTTAGATGAAAACCACAGTCTCCTCCTGCCTTTCCTTAAATGGCAAGCTTCTCCTTTCCATACAACACGAGTAGCCAGTGTGAATCGTAACCTTTCTTATTTATAAAAGTCATTCATGCTTGTAGAGGATCTGGACAACAAAGAGATTAAGAGAGGACTGATATTGTCAGCTCACTGGGCATGCGTGCCAGCCATGCTGTCCGATATGGCCCCTGCCAAATGGCTGAACTAACTTGTAAAGGCTGCCTGGTCTTGCAGACCTCAGGAACCTTTGAGTTAGGAAAAATCTAGTTGTTCAATGCTCCGGTTTCAAGTTCAACCAAAAGCCCACCTATCTGTCTTCCTCTACACAGCCTGTGCTGACCCCTCTGGCTCCCAGACTTTTCTGTGCTCCCCTTATGAGAAAGGCAGTCCTCCAGTACAGGGAGAGAGAGGGCACACATGGATGGGACTGATGGCATCCTTTCTTCAGGCTGTTGGTGTGTCTGTATGGCAGGCCCATGAGGGTGGAAGCCGGTGCTGTGTCATCTGATGGCTCATATGGCACGTGGGTCACAGTGGGGATGGGTGGCCTGATAGATAGACACGTGGACTCGGCCTCTGCCTTGAGTTGTCTGACAGTTCCTTTCTCTGCCCTTGAGATCACTTACAATGACAAACTGTGATCCTTGGATCCCTGTGGAAACTGTCATTTGGAGAATGGGAGCCTGTCTGTCAAAGGGCAGAGAGGGCAACACTGATGTGGAAGCATGTCTGTTCATGGTCAAGTGGGCAAGGCCTGGAGGGAACACAGGAATTGTGCCCCCTTCAGTTACATATGCATCTCCCAGCGTGGCTTTTCAGGGCTATTTCAGGCCTGGAGCGATGGAGTAACGTGATATTTCTTGGTGAAACAGGGCAAGATTCCAATCTGGATCCAGAGTTTTCTAGTTGTGTTATTGCAGGCAACGTGTGATCTTTTCAGAACCTTGCTTACTCTGTTGTTAAAAAAGAAAATAAGAGAAAAGAAAGAGTGGAGAATACGATGTTGAGGGTTATTTTAGAATTTCAAGTGCCTTTGGCAACAGAGCAGGCACTTCCCTGGGGCATGCATGGGCAAGTATCTATGTGCTCCATGAGCTCACTAATATGTGGAGTGCCATGTGAACGCACCTCTCTTGCCTGTAGATTCGATGGTGGGGGGTGAGCGTTCCTAAAGCTGGACCCCAGGTTAACAGATTTATATGTATTAACTTGTAAATGAAAGTAGGTGCAATTATTTTTCTATGTATCTCTCTCTCTCTCTCTTTTTTTTTTTTTTTCAGAAAAGGCAGCAGAAGCATGGGGAAGTTAATATTTGCCCAAAGCTCACAGTTTCAATAGTGAGGTTCCAGCTCTCACATAGACGAGTCGGATGTAGCGCCAGTGCGTGGGGCTCTGATGTCCGGAGGTCCAGGGGTAAAAAGAAAGGATTTTTGTCATCTTGAAAGTCAACACCCCACAGCTCAAGAGCTACAGTATTTCTAGACTCTGTGTTTCCGAATCTGGGTGTGGGCAGCAGGAGAGAGAAGAAACATTGTCTTATTTCCTTTGACTCCATATGCTTCCTTCTCTCACACAGTGAAGCCCTGTGCTTGGCACCGTCCATGCTCCTCCACCAGAGCTTTGGTCTGGCAGAATTTCTCCTGTGACTTTAGCAGGCCGTTGTCAAATCCTAATGTTCTTGTGATATTTGAGTCTCTGGTTTTTGTTTGTTTGCTTCTGAGCGTTCCCAGTTATATCCCTGGCAAGTTGTCTGAGATGGATCCCACTGAGGGATCTGCTGTGTTCCCCCCACAGGGGTTTCCGAGTGGCAGGCTCCATTTCCCACAGTCCCTCACAGCTTGGCTCTGGCCTGTGGCCTGGCTTCCCCCAGGCACATCTACCTCATGGGATTTGGAAGAAGTGAGTGGACAGCATGAGGCAAAGCCATGCTTTCACTGGGCCTACAGGATTGTGGGAGCTGTGGGTTTGCCTATGACAGTTACAACAGAAGTCCCACTCTCAGGCGGTGAGGACTCTGAGCAGAGGATGGGGTGGCTTGCATCAGCAGGGGAAACAGTGGCTTTCTTGTTAGCTGGCACCTCCAGCCTCCATCGTGAGCAGAGCCTTATCTGAGAGTTGTTGCTAAGATCTCAGGTCCCAGACCACTCAGCAAGCCTGCTTATCACTTTTGTAAAGACCTAAGCAAGCCTGCTTATCACTTTTGTAAAGACCTAATTTCCCCCATAAACCAAGGTGTGAATTAAGTCACTGAGCTTGAGCTGCGGAAGGTCTTTTATTGTTGCGGAAACTTAGTGAGAATTTTGTTGTTTTGTGTTTTCAAGCATCAGCGATTCATGGTATGTGAGAGGTCTTAGAATTCTTTTCCCATTTAGGACATATGCCCTTCACACTGGGCACCCAAGATCAGTGAGCTTCCTGCATGGACTGCTCAGCCTGGCAGGTGAAATCCTGTTCCTATGAGAAGACACCGGGGTTGGGCATTTAGCTCAGTGGTAGAGTGCTTGCCTAGCAAGCGCAAGGCCCTGGATTTGGATTTGATCCTCAGCTAAAGAGAGAGAGAGAGAGAGAGAGAGAGAGAGAGAGAGAGAGAGAGAGAGAGAGAGAGAAGACACCAAGAACCACATTGTTCCCACTGCTAAGATCTTGTCCCGTGTGGCTCTGTGTTGCTTGCTGTCTTTAGCTGTGTTTCTGCCAAGGATTTTCTTGGCTTGTTCTCGCCTGGAGAGGAACAGCCTGTCCTCCACTGCTCTGTTCTCCAGGGAGCTCATCAACGCACCCACCTTCCTCTCTGTGTCTCTTTAGGGAATCCTGATGCTGATCCCTGCCTGCAGCTGCTCCCCTCCCCCCTTTCCTTTGAGGCTGCCCAGCTTGCTCAGTGCTACAGGGCAGGGCATGAGCCACAGTCTGGATGCCTTTTCCCCTGGAGAATTCCTCTTAGGAGGGTGTCCACACACAGTTGTCCATTTATTGCAATGAGTCTCAACCTCAGATCCAGCCTGGGAGCATCCGGTGAGGGGTCCCAGTGCATGGCTGACTTTGCACTCTTGGAGGGATGAAGCATTTGTAATAACTGAAATAAGCACCAGGCTGCTTGCTTCGGAGCCTCGTACCTTCCAGTGGCATGTGCAAGGCAATTGTAGCTATCAATTGTTTTTAAACTGTAGATCATGGCCCTTTAGTAGGATATCACACTGATTAAAGGGTTTGCTTAGTGTTGAGTATACAGGAGCAATACAAACAAGAATGGTAAGTATTGCCCTGAACAACTCTTGCTAGTTGTATGTGTGCTAGTCAGGGAGCACCAGAGAACAGAACTAGTAGGACATATACACACGTGCACGCACTTGCACACACATTTACTGCAAGGAATTGACTTCCATCATATTAGGGGCTGGCTGAACAAGGCGGAAATACGCTGGATGGGCTGGCAAGGAGGACGGCAGAAACTTAGGGACACAGGTTGAGATTTCTATTCCTAACTAGACGTTCTTATTCTTCAGGGGATCCTCAGTTCTGCTCTTCAGGGTTCTCACACAACATTTTAAAGCAACCATCGCAATATGCATGTGTACCTGGGGTTGCGATTTAACAATGAACTGTGAACTGTGATTTGGAGGATGGGATGGAGTGGGGAGCTCACTACCATCTCATGCCTCTGGTTTGGTTTGGGGCCTATGATTTGGGGCAGATGCATTCAGCTTTGGCCCTTCCCCCTGCCTCTCACCCCAGGCTGTGTAGGCCTGAGGAAGGGAGGGGGTAAGATGGCTGATGATGCTTATTTCAGTTATTGTAGAAGTTGAGTCACACACACCTGCAAGGGTGTGAGTCAGCCATGCACAGTGATGCTTCACACCTGGTAAGTGAGGGCAGAGTGGAATCAGTGGGTGGAGGTGCTCCTGTGTAGTTAGAGTTTTCCTGCCTGGCCCAGTCAGGACAAATCTCTCTTACCCGCCAGTCCCACAGTCGCTCAGACCCAACCAAGAAAGCACACAGAAACTTACATTGTTTACAAACTGTATGGCTGTGGCAGGCTGCTTGTTATCTACTTCTTTTATCTTAAATTAACCCATTTCTGTTAGTCTATACTTTGCCACATGGCTCGTGGCTTACCAGTGTTTTTACATGTTGCTTCTCATGGCGGCGGCTGGCGGTGTCTCCCCAGCCTTCTACTTCCCAGAATTCTCTTCTCTCTTGTCCCGCCTATACTTCCTGCCTGGCCACTGGCCAATCAGAACTTTATTTACACAGAGCGATATCCACAGCACTTCCCCTTTTCTTTTTTTTTTTAAGGAAGGTTTTAACTTTTACATAGTACAATTACATAACAAAACAATTATCAAGCAAGAATTACAGTTACAATATTAAAGAAGATATCCAATCTATCTTATATTTGTGAGTCTAAGGTTTTATATCTAACTTATCTTGTATCATAACTGAGGAAATTATAACTATCTAGTCTTTAACCACATCAAAGACCTCAGAAGGATATAATATTACCTGAGAACCGGGAGAAGGATGCAAGCATTTTTCGGGAGTCTTGCAAGAGTAGACAGAGACAGCTGGCAGCCTGGACAGTCACCTAATGTTCCTTTGCAAAGTTGGGGCATTTGTCTTCAGCCCACAGGGCTAGAGTCTCTTGGTCACTTTTCTCAGTGTCCTGTAGAATGTCTGGCAGTTTCCTCTGTGAAGCAGGAACCTGAAGGACCATTTTGTCAAGCAAAGTTCAGTGGTCACCTTTCTATGGGTCCTGCATGTTCAGTCAATCAAGCAGTCCAGGCAAGAACCGTTTCTTGCCCAAATGGCTATTTTTGCCAAGGTGAAGATAATATATGAAGTGTCTTCAATGCCCATCCTCCTCTCTGAAGTAAATCGGTGTTGCCAGGAGCAGACATGTCTCACTGTCCAGAAAGTCTAAATTTTAAAAGTATTTTAAATGCCATATTCTGTAGGTCTTTGAAGTATTTGAAGATTACCTATCTATCTGAAATATCTCTATGTATACCTAGAAGACTTAACTAACATGGCTATGAGTATGATTATCATAGATGACCAATTATTAATCTATTTTTAATTATCCATTACAATTTTAAATGAGCTATACAAACATAATACCTTAAACAAGAGTAGAAATATATACATAGTATAACAAAATTAACTAAGTTTGTATCAATAGACTAAAATCTAAACCAATGTAAAACATTTTAAACAAGTTGTTGCTCTTTAGAAGTAAGTTCCTTAATCTACCCTTTTATCCTATTATATCTATATCATATCCCCTTTTCTTCTTTAGAAAGAGATCGTGTTTATAATCAATCTACTTTAAAGAAAAATATTGGTTTTTCTCTGTCCCACACCAGAGGGCTCTTCTGATTTGGGACACAAGAATCTCTTAACCTTTTCTTTTAGCAATATGTCTGGGTTTAGAGAAGGAGTGAGCCAATTCCATCTCCAAAGCCAGCTTGATAATTTTGGGAATGTGGGTGTAGTTTCTCTTACTACTTCCTGCTGGAGGGGGGCGCTGTATCTTATGGGGAACAAAGAAAATTTTAGGATTATAGAGTAGTCCATTAGGGTGAACCTCTGAGCCAGTTGCCTTGAAACCATTTTGGATGTTGGATCATTTGGGCCATGGTGTCATTGGAGACCTTTCAGGTGGTCTTGGCTGATCAAACCTGATATATCTTAATCTGGAACAAATCCACAGCCTCTGGCTTTCTGTGGAAACAAAAGCAGAGACTCTTTTCCAAAGCAACATATCCTTATATCCAAATTTTGAAGTCAAGGTACCTTTAAAATTTACATACTTGTTTAACTCAACAGCTTTTACGATCAAATCTTTTTCTGCAGTTAAAAATTCCAAAGACAAGACAAACCAGATTCTCTGTGTAATATCCATCTTTATAAGACTGAAGTGCTGCTGTGGCTGCTGGCTCCGCCCACCTCAGCTTCCCAACATGGCGGTGGTACAGTTTACCACCAGCTCTGGGTCTGGAGCCATGTGTACCATCAACTATCAGAAGCAGTTCTATCAAAGCAGTGCATAGCCCAGAAACTTTTTTTTTTTTTTTTTAACTAGCAAAGGCTAAATCCACCACGCAGCAGAGCAAAGTGTTGCTTGTAGATTCTTCATTCCCGCCGCACTGCAGGTCAGACGCACACACCAGGAACCCGCCATAAGTAGCTCAAACCGGCAGGCTGCCGCTACCTTGAGAAAGACAACTAGGAAGCTGTTTTTAGCTCCGTTTTAGAATCTTTTTGCTCAGGTTTTAGGTGGAAATTCTTGCCAACACGTTGGACGCCATTTGTAGTTAGAGTTTTCCTGCCTGGCCCAGTCAGGACAAATCTCTCTTACCCGCCAGTCCCACAGTCGCTCAGACCCAACCAAGAAAGCACACAGAAACTTACATTGTTTACAAACTGTATGGCTGTGGCAGGCTGCTTGTTATCTACTTCTTTTATCTTAAATTAACCCATTTCTGTTAGTCTATACTTTGCCACATGGCTCGTGGCTTACCAGTGTTTTTACATGTTGCTTCTCCTGGCGGCGGCTGGCGGTGTCTCCCCAGCCTTCTACTTCCCAGAATTCTCTTCTCTCTTGTCCCGCCTATACTTCCTGCCTGGCCACTGGCCAATCAGAACTTTATTTACACAGAGCGATATCCACAGCACTCCTGGATGCTCTTAGCCCAGTTCTGAGGGTGAGCCTGATAATGGTAAATGGACAGAGAGAAGAACCACTTCCCATGGGCCTAGGGAAGATGGTAAGTTCCAGGAAGCAAAGTCCCACAGGAGGAAGAGGCAGGTAGTTCCTGTGAATGGAAGAATTCATGATCATGCACATTTTCCTAATTGTAATGAATCAATGTGAGATGTACATGGTGACACAGGCCTGTAATCCCAGCACTTAAGAGGCAGAGGCAGGAAGATCAGAGTTCAAGGCCAACTTCAGTTATATAAAGTTTAAAGCCTGCCTGGGCTGCATTAGATCCTATTTCAAAATGTCCCCAAATAACCCCCCACCCCCACCAAATAACCCAAATCCAGAAAAACCAAACCAAACAAACGCAACAAAATGAAAAGCCAGTGTGTGTAGGAGACAGCAGATTCTCATCTTGCTCTTTGCAACCCAGCTGTTTCACAAAGGAAGAGCTTACTCATAATTCCCAAGCTGAAGATACTTCTAGAAGGAACATCTGACATCATGGCTAAACAAAGAAGTCATAAATTGTGAATGTATATAAAAAAGAAGGTCCCCTAAGTGAGGCTTCTCTAAATTGTATGTGTCTTCCTAAGGGAGCAATCCATTCATCCATAAACATCAGCTGGCCGGGTAACACTGGAGGTGCCGGGTTTAGAACACTGACAGAGATGAACGGAAAGACAGTTTACAGGGGGTGCTGCAGCCTGAATATTTGTGAACTAGCCACATTCACACGTTAAAACTAATTCCTAAAGTGACAGAATTAGGCACGTGGGAGGTGACTGGGTCATGAGGAGGGAACCAGCAATGAACGAGATCAGTGACTGGGGCTCCAGACAGGTTCCTTGCCCCTCCCACCAAAGGAAGGAATATGAAGAACATACAATTAGAAACAAGGAAGGCATCCTCTCTGCAGGTGCCTCGATCTGGGGCTTCCAAGCCTTCAGAATAGTGAGCAGTACGTTTCTGTTGTCTTTAAGTCCCTTGGTGGATGGCATTTTGTTACATACAGCAGCTAGCACAGGCTAAGTCGGTGGTTCTCAACCTTCCTAATGCTTCGACCTCCTAATACAGTTCCTCATGTTGTGATGACCCCCAACCACAAAACAATTTGGTTGCTACTTCATAGCTGTAATTTTGCTAATGTTATGAATCTTAATGTAAATATCTGATTGTGACCCCCTGAGGGTCACATGACCCACAGGTTGAGAACCACTGGATTAGATAAGGCACTGTAGCCCAGCGTAGTGAGGACTGAGGAAGGAGGCCCATACCAGGCTGGGCAGAGAAGGCCAGCAGCAGGAGAGCCGGCAGTGTGCCGGGTACATGACACTCTGGAGATGTAGGGAAGGGGTGATGGAGTCCGAGCAGAGGGCGTGGTTGGGGGGGATGCTGCCCCGTAGAGGCACACTCTGCCTGCGGGCACATAATGCAGCATGTTTACTGAAAGCCGCTGCCCCCATGACTCAGGCTGCCTATTGTTTTCCCCAAACCAGCTACTGAGTCTAAGTGACTGGGCTTGTTTTTGTTTTCAGAGGCACGGATGGTGTAGTAAGGTCTGTACAAGATCCAGCCAGCCAAAGCTAGGGCATGGATCAGGGGAACAACCCTAGCTGAGGAGCTGTTGGAAGTGGGTGGCTAGCAAGAGAGAGAGATAGATGGTCAGTTTTCTTTGGATGTGGCTCCTGATAGGCTGCCAGTGTTCCAGAGGATGGTCCTACACCCATGCACATGCTGACGGCACTAGATGGGCTCCATAGGTTTTAAAGAAACGTTCATGAAGCTGGAGGGGGAAGTGGTGGTATGGGAGTAAAGGAGGAAGGAGTTGGTAGGGAGGAGGTGGGAGGGCTTTGATCAAAACACATTATAGTCATGCACGGGGTTCTCAAACAATAAACGAAAAGAAAATCTAATCCAGAGGAGGCGCCATCCCGAGGTAATGTCACTGGGTTGAAGGGCTTCCTCAGTTTCCCTCAGCTGAGCAGGTTCCAGTGATCACAGGATTCTGCACGACGTTCCTCTGGACTCTTCTTTTGGTTTACAGCACTCCACAGTGTTTTTCTTCTTCCTCCCTCTGGAGAGCCTTCTTGGCCATTGCATCTGAATACTTATTAGATTTTGCTTCTTGACCCTCCCCTCCGACTGTCCCAAGCTGTCCTATTTATAACTTGCAGCTGTTGGCAGGTCTGTAGTGTTAGCCTTTGGGGAGACGCACATAGGCTGGGTTGCTTGTGAGTTGTCTGGGAACACAGGCCGAGGCGAAGGAGACACCCAGGCGAGCTTTTTCTCTCACAATTTATGATGAAAAGTTGGATTTCTGAGCCAGGAGTTTACGATGGACAACGGCCCTGTGTTTGTAATTTTGCAGAAAGATGGGGACAGCACATTCCGCTTCGGCAGGAACTGGCTAAAACCAGCTTTTTGACTCACAAATTAGTCAATAACTCTCTAGCAAAAATTAGAAATTGTGGCTGCAGTTTAAAAATTGCTTCTGTTAAAGTAACTTTAAAAATAAGGAGGAGGAGGAGGAGGAGGAGGAGGAGGAGGAGGAGGAGGAGGAGGAGGAGGAAAGCTACCCCAAATGGAGTATTTGGGGCAAAATTTAAGGGTTTGGGACTAAGAATTTTTCTTACAGAATGTGCGTCTTAAGTAAGGTCATTTTATAGTGTGTGCATGGCTCTAATGAGACATGTGCTGTGGAGGGGGTTAGTGAAGGTAGAGATGGATGGACAGACACATCAGGCTGGGTTAAGGTATGAATCATCCACACTCTACCCACCCTGTTAAGTGTATATAATTTCATGTTGACCTTTGATGGGCTCCCAGGCATTCAGCAAGCTGTGCCTTCCAAAGGCTTTTCCTGCTCACCATCAAGGCCTGAAGTGGGTGCCTTTGGAGAGCTCGCCTCCTCACTCTGCAAAGCTGTGGGGCCTGCCTCTCCCCTTAACCGTTTTGTCCCTGGTTCTCAGTTAACTTTGGATCGTGCTCATTATTACTTTTAGCCCAGGAATGAGAAGCTGCCGCTAACCCATGTGTCCTCATCCTGCAGCACCTGGAGCCGGTCTCCATCCCCACTGCTGTTTCTGGGACTTCTGCCCATCTCACTTTCCGCTTCGTGGAGGCTTAGATGAAAACATGTGTTTCTGATGCTCTGTATCGTGGCCTGGGAGGAGCCTGAGGGGAGGCTTCCCTTCTCCAAATTTGTCTCAGACTTTAGCATGTCAAAACTCATTGTAGTCAAAGTCAGCAGAGCCCCCAACCTCCGGTTCGTTCATTGCCTGACAAGCCCAAGGGCTTCAGAGCAGCTTCAGTTCTTGGGTGGACCAGACAAGGTGGTTGGACTGAATCTCAAAATGCTGCTGCTGAAGAGCTTTGTCGAGCTCTGTGTATGTTCACTGCAGGGGAAGTAGCACCTTTTTTTTTTTTTTGTCGCCAGTTATGTGACAATGCTACCCCCCCTCTTCTTTTTGGGTTTTCAAGACAGGGTTTCTCTGTGTAGTTTTGGTGCCTGTCCTGGATCTCGCTCTGTAGACCAGGCTGGCCTTGAACTCACAGAGTTCTGCCTGGCTCTGCCTCCCGAGTGCTGGGATTAAAGGCGTGCACCACCACCACCCAGCTCCCCCCCACAACCCCCCCCCCCCCCGCTTTTAAATGAGAGCAGAAAAGATGGTCCACCCCTGGTGCTCTTTAGTTTACAGAAGCTGGTAAGTCCTCAGCCCGGAGTCAAAGCTGGTTGAGCACATATTTTTCTCTTGTGCCAGCTCCTATGGCCCCCAGATGGCATGGACTGTGTATTGGGCTTATCCTGGTGAGTGTTGAGTAGTTGGCAGCACACAGGGTTGTGGAATGACTGAGTGAGTGATCCATCCCTGGTCCAGGGAGTCAAAGTTGTTGTTATGCTGTTCATATTACTTGGGACTAGGTTCTGGAGTGGGAGCTATGGCTGCCAGGGACCAGGCCAGGAAGCAAGGGATGAGGAGAATAGAGCTGGCTTTTCAGCACCTCTGTCCTCGCTTTCAAAAAAGACCTAATAGGAGAAGATAGTTTCCAAGAATTCTAGCACAGAGAGTCCTTCAAAGAACATGTTGGCCATCTCAGTTCTTTTGATTCCATTCCTGTTAAACAGAAGGGGGGAGGTGTTACTCATCTGTGCCCTGTAGAGGACATCCATGTGAGGGCAGGGGCAGTGATGACCAAGAAAACAGTCCAGCAACAGTCCCCGATCCACCTCCTCTCCCTATAGACTAACGCTGAAATGCCCCTTCTACAGTCCCAAAGTGAAACTGATAGCTGAGATAACCTGCTCTCATCTCCCGGTGGCAGAGGGGCACAGCAGTCCTAGCACACAGGGAGCTGAAGTGGGAGCATCTGAGCTTAGGAGACGAGCCTAGAAGAAAATCAACAGCCTCAAAAATTACAAAAGATACTGTGCTCGCCATCATCTAAGGGCGGAATACACGGTACCCAAGAGAAAATACTTCACCTTTAACAATGAAGTAGAAGGGTTTTGGTGAATGGATTCTGTACTTATGAGATGTAACTTAATATTCATTGAACAGTTTTCAAACTTTAACCATATGTGATCCTTTGAAATAAGGGCTAAATATGTCTACTCGTATGTAGTCATAGGCCTATTGAGACTATGCAATAGTTTTGGTTATGAGGCTGGACAGCTATGCTTGCAAGCAATAGAGGTGCTGAGAGGCATTGCTGAAGGTCACAGGATTGTCCCAAATGGGGAGTGACTCCTGGAAACATGTTTATTTTATTTTGTTTTTTAAAAAGAGGCTGTCCTGGAACTCCCTCTGTAGAACAGGCTGGCCTTGAACTCAAGAGATCTGCCTGCCTCTGCCTCTGGAGGTCTACGATTAAAGGCTCATACCACCACCTCCCAGCTTGGAAACTTAAAAATTTGCTTTATTTTTTTAACATAATTTTTTATTGATTCTTTGGGAATTTTACATCATGTTTCCCAATCTTACTCACCTCCCAGTCCTTCCATATCTACCTTCACCCCTGCAAAATGCCCCCTCCAAAGACCCCCCCAAATTAATTAAAACCAAACCAAACCAAACAAAAAAAAACTCCACCTCACTCCTCCATCTTTCCAATACCTCTTTGTTCATCCTAGTGGCATTGGGAGCTGTGGTGTGTGACACAGTTTACCATTTTGTTCAGTTATTCCTGCCCACACAGTGTTCATTGCAATCAGTCACTGATCCGGTTCAAGGCCTCTGGCACACTATTATCACTGGACCCTCTCTGAACTCCTCTTAGATATCCTGCTGTTTGTCCTGAGTCCTAAGGATTCTGCGGTTATTGTTCTGTAGGACCAGTCTCTTCAAGCACTCCATAGATGTGGTAGATGTTAGGACAGGCCAACCCAAGGTCTAGGACATGAGACTGGATGGTAGCTGAACTGGTTGGTTCAGGACACGAGGACCACCTCGCTCAGGTGAGGGGCAGAGCCAGCTCTTCTTGGCCCATGTCATGGGGCCAGGTGAGGGGTGGGGCCATTTCTCTATAGTGGGGAGGGGGTACAGCTTTCCCATGAGGGGTAGGGCTGGTTCTGCTGCTGGAGTGTCCATCAAGGGTCAGGGCCAGCTATCTTAGAGCCAGTGAACGGTGGGCCCTTGGATTTCAACACATATGGTTCCTATGACCCTGCCATGGCTCCTGTGGCAGCACAGCCCTCAGATACTAACATGGCCCAGACCCTGAGCATCCTTGTGGTTTTTGGTATACAATGGGCCTTGGACATCAACACAGACCCCAGCTGTGGTAGGGCCACAGACCCAGACATGATCTCTGGCAGCAGCCCAGGCTCAGATGTCACCATGGCCCCAGGTGGCAGCGCAGGCAAAACTGATCTGTATGGCTCCTGTGTCGAAGTGGCCTTTGCACACCAACATGGCCCCAGGTGGTGGCCCAGGCCTCTGGCATTGGCATGGCCTTCAATTGTATCAGGAGCCACTGACATCAGTAAAGACCTGGCTGTAGGAGGATCAGACCCAGACATGGCTCTCAGCTGCAGGCCCAGCCCCAGTGTCACCATGGCATCTTGTGGCAGTGCAGGCCACTCAGATCTGTTTGTTTTCAGCTGCAGCATGACCCTCAGATCCCCACTTGGCCTCAGGTGACAGCCCAGACCCTGGTCATCTGCACAGCCTTTAACGGTTACTGAAACCATGAACATCAATGCAAACCTTGGCGGTTGCAGGGCCATGAACCCAGACATGGCCCCTGGCAGCAGTTCTGGCCTGATGTCATTATGTCCCCTGGTAGTAGCTCAGGCCGCTCACAGTAATGTGGCCCTAGTGGCAGCACAGCCCTCAGACACCAAAATGGCCACAGGTGGCAGCACAGATCCTGGGCATCTCCATGGCCTTGGTGGCAACATGGGTCATGGACAACAAACAAACCCTGGCTGTGGTAGGACCACAGACCCAAACATGGCCCTTGGCAGCAGCCCTGGCCTGGACATCACTCTGGTCCCAGGTAGCAAGCAGGCCACCAACATCAGCCCATTCCTCACAGCTCTTGATTCTTCAGATCTGCCTCTTACCAGGGCGTAGGAACCATTCTGCCCCTTTCTCCACCATACACTTGCTCATCATAATGGTCCCCTTGTAGCACTGAGAGAGTAGGGGCTTTGGATGCCTTCAGGCAGGATGGGCTGTGAAAACCCAGGCTGCCAAGTGGGTGTCTTCTGCCCACTGAGCTGCATGGCTATTTGATTTTTATGCACACGTGAGGTGTGAAATAGGTGCCATGGCATGTGTGTGGAAGTCAGAGGACATCTTGCAGGAGCCAGGTCTCTGTTCCTCCATGTGGATCCTGGGTATTGAACTCAGATCACCAGACTTGACAGGAAGAGGCGCTTTTGTCCACTGATCCATCTCACCAGCCCCTTATCATTTACTCAAATATATTAATGTCAGCTATCATCATTGTGATTTAGGTAGTCATGAACTGGCAAGTGTCTCAAAGCAATATCCAGAGGTGAAGAAACCACCAAGTAGACCCCCAGGGAGGGGGAAATGGGTAAGTTTACATTGTTGGGGAGACAGGGTTATGCTGCTAGAAATACATGGTACAGATGCTCATGGGACACCCACTTAGACAAATCCAGCAAGCCTTTGGCTAAATGGTTCAAACTGTGCAATCAGGGGGCTGGTCCAGAAACCCAGGCTTAGTGGGGGTGGGGCAGGGTGGGCAGGGTAGGAATGACTAAGGAGTAGGGAGTTGATGCAGAAGGATTTAATCATCCCCTCAGATATTAATTAAATAATTAATTATAAATCATGAATAAAAATAAAGTTAAATAACAAGAGAGGACAAAAAGAAGCCAAAACAGAATCATTTGACCAGGCCATTTTTGGACATCATTCAGAGGCAAAAAGCCAAGGAGGAACCCTAGAACAGAGCTGGAGAAAATGAAGACAGTGCCATCAGAAGGAGCTGCCATGAAGGACAGGAGCCATGCTCTGCAGCTTTTTTCCATCTGCTCTAACCCTCATGACCACCCTGGTGAGGAGTCATTTATGTCCCCTAATTTACACCTGGGGCTGGAGGGGCAGGGGCAGGGGGACTACAGCAAAGAAACGGGAAATAACCTGTTTATTGGTTCACGGGTGGGAGGGGGTCTCTATTAGTTGCTTTTCTCATTCTCTTTGTAGTGACAGCACCCCCTGGAGAGCAGCTTTGTTGCTGTATCCTTATGGCTCCCTCGGGAGAGGGGATGAGAAGGTGCAGCGTCAATGACACAGACACTGGGAGTCGGTTGAAAGCAAACAGCAGACTCATTTATTCAATAATGAAGGAAGGCCTTATATACCCTCCTCCCAGCACCCAAGCCATGTCCCAATCTGGTGAAATTGCATGGTTGTCCCTCATTAACTGGGCACAATCAGGAACAATGACAGTGATTAGGAACTCTGACAGCGCCCATTGCTAGGTCCTTGGGCAGAGTGCAGGTTGGCTCATAAGGAAGTGTGTTATGTGCATGTCTTGGCAACTGGTCTGAGCAAATGGCCTTGAAACCTATGGTCCTGTCCCACTACACAGTTTGAAGGAGGAAAGGCTTATGTTGGCTCATGGTATCAGAGGATCCGTCTCTTGGCTCTGTGCCCTTGGCAGGAGCTTCTGGGTGGCAGAAGCCTGTGGTGGAGGAATGTCTTTGTTTCTTGGTGGTTAGGAAACAGAGAGAAGGGGAATATAACTCCAGGGACATTGCTAACCCATTCTCTCTATGTAAGACCCAACTCCTAAAGTTTTCAAAGTCTCCCAGAATAGTGCTGACAGTTGAAGATCGGTCTTACAATGCATGTGTCTCTAAGCACAGGCACTTCATAGCCAAACCATGACAGAAACCAAATAGTTGGACTGCTGAGGTTGTACTTGAACCATTTGCTAATTAAATTGTTAAGTTAAAAGAGGTTAACAGCTTGAAAGTAGTGCTTGCAGAAAAGTGCTGCAAAGTGTGGGGTTTCACCCAACATAGCTGAGTTGGGGACTGTGACACTTGCCCACCATGAACGAGCCTTCCAATCAGGTGGAAGACCAAAGCCAGCAGCAAGCTCCTAGCCTCCATCAGCCTTGGTGACCCCTTCTCAGCCCAATTGTGAAGATGGAAAATGTATCATTGTGGATTATACTTCTCAACAAATCACAACTTATTCCACAAAATCGATCTCCCTGGACAAGTGAATAAATGGATGAACAAAGAAAGCATGTGTTCAATTTATTCCATCCATCAAGTGAATGCAGTATTAAAATGTGGGACAGGAAAGTTGGATTGTACCACTAATGCAGACAATTCTTTGCTCTTCTCAGTAGTGTTGCCCTCCACGTGGAGCCACATTTCCTACAGTCTTAGGAAGAATTTCTTGGCACCAAAGCAAGAGATGAGTTCCAACTTCACCCCACAGAATGAAGTCAAGCCTGGACTAATGAATTGGAGAATGCCTTCCTGCCATGTTTCCTGAAATGTTCCTTATAGAAAGCTATGAAATCTGCTGTTTATCCTGGACTTGGAGGGATGCTGGGCTTTGCCAGTCTTCTCCAGGAGAGGAAGTATAAGGTGATGAGCAAAAACCAAACACAAAATAACAATCACAATCCTATTGAGGTTGTGGCTGTGTGGTAAAGAGAAGCAGATGGGTTTGGGGAAGCTGGGAGGCAGGCTTCGAGTTCACCTCTCTCTCGGTCTCTCTCCCTGTCTCTCTGTCTCTGCCTCTGTCTCTCTCTCTCTTGTTTTTTCAAGACAAGTTTTCCCTGTGTAACAGCCATGGCCATCTTGGAATTTGCTTTGTAGACCAGGCTGGCTCAAACTCAGAGATCTGCCTCTGCCTCTGCCTCCTGAGTGCTGGGATTAAAGGCATGCACCACTACCTCGCCTCTCTTTCTCTCCCCTCTCTCTTCCTGCTTTTTTTTTTTTTGTTTTTGGTTTTTTTTTTTCCCCCTGGGACAGGGTCTTATGTAGCTCAGGCTGACCTTGAACATAATACAGAGTTGAGGATGACCTGAACTTCTGATATTTCTGCCTCCACCTCCCAAGTATGGAGATTTGGCCTGGTTTACATGGTTCTGGGGAAGCAGTCTACCCACTGAACTACCCTCCTTCTCTTGGATGTTCATCTCTGTCCTGCTTCAAGTAGGAGAGAGCTGGTGGTGCATCAGTCCTCCTCCGGGCTTGGGCTATGGAGGAACTCGAGGACACTGGGACTCTGACGCTGGAGACCACAGTCTCTGCAGTGCTGTAAGGCCTGGGGGGGCTTTGCCAGAAGTCTTCACAGGTTTGAGCATTGGAGGGAACAAGAAGATGCTGTCAGAAAGGAAGCTACCAGATCTGCTGGTGTGGAGTAGCAGGTCCAGAGAAGCCTTGAGGAGGTGACCAGAGCTGAGAACAGTGGAGTCTTGAGAGTACCCCACACAGGTCAAGAGGATTGAGGGCATACCAAGCAGAGGGGCGCTGTGGCAAAGCTCTGGATGTTGTGTGCACTGGGGAGACACTCTTTAGCAGAACTTGCTAGCCACAGAATACAGGGACGTCACCAAGGCAAACCACTAAATATTTTCAGGAGATGGATCAATGGTGTAGAGTGCTTGCCCAGCACTCCGTCCTCTAAGCCTTGGGTGCACCATCCCTAGGAACAGTCATTCTCACGCCGTTTGTGTCCAGAAGGAACTGTGAGGACTAGCACTACATGAGCGTGCTTGGCTGGCCCCTGGGGAAGGAGGAGAGAGACACTAAAGATGGGGATGATGAGGTGAATGGGGCCTTTTCTTCCTGGGGATGGAGGAGGGGTTAGGAGCCGGGCTGCTTTGGGGAAAAGACCACACCAAGGAATGGCTGCCTCTTCCACCAAGCTAAGCCCCGAGGTCTGCTTTTGCTACCATTGCACTACTACCTGAGTGTTAGCACATGGTAGGTACACAGCGTTTTGTGGATGAATGAATTTGGGGAGGAAGGAAGGATGAGCCCGTTGATAGTGACAGGAAGAGAATGAAGTGATAGGAAGTTGGGAGGCAGCAGGTTCTGCCTGTGCGTGAGTCCCGGATGAGGTGTGCTCTCCGGCACGGCACGGAATGAAAGTGCAGATGGAGCCCTGAACCCACAGCCATTCTGGCATATTTGGGCCCAGAGAGGCCTTAACGGGCTTCTCGAAGGCATTTCTATATAGTTTCTATATATTTTTCTCTCTATATTTCCAGTATATTTAGGCATGTGTGTGAAACTAGAAACGTTTGAGATGTGGTCAAAATTGAAAAGCACTGTGAAGCCGGTGCCTCACGCCACCCCAGTTCTGGAAAATAGCATTCTCCAAGCGCAGACAGCTGGGCAAGGGAACAGGGCTCCAGACCTGGGGGAGGGGGGGGCAGGGGACAAGCTCAGAGCTCATTCCTGCTACAGCTTTCGGTCTGGGCTTGGCAGTTGTTTGGTTTTTTCTTTTCTTTTCTCTCTCTCTCTCTCTCTCTCTCTCTGTGTGTGTGTGTGTGTGTGTGTGTGTCCTAGAGACATTTAACTCTGTACTTAATTTACGTTTAATAGGCAGCTATTATGTTAAATAGAGACCAGCTGAACTGATTATTTAAGACAGAGTTATGGTCATTTAACAACTATGCGGTTGACGGTTACATCTCAATGAGGCTTCCTGGTACCCTGCTATTATTACCATTCTGTGTTTGCTAAGTGTCTTGTCTTTGGTGATGCCCTCTCTTTAACTACTGCCTGAGGGTCCGAGATTCTTGTTCTACCTTCCATTCCCAGACCGGTTTCTCTGTCTGGGTCTGAGGTTCCATGAGTCCCTACAGGATGTGCAGAGCTCCGGAAATGAGCTAAGATGGCATATGGCCACGAAGGAGGTTGGTCTCCGGGACAGGAGTGGGCTCATGGCTGCAGGCCAGCCACCTGTCAGCAGAGGTTGAGAACGTCTCCCCATGGCAGCTTGGCTTGGCTGGGAAGCTCAGAAAGCACAACTGGGCCCAGAAAGTGACCGAGGTACTCGGGATTCTTCTAGAAGAAAAGAATCTACATGTAAGAGAGTAAATCAAGAGGAAAACTATAGGGGTACTAATTCAGGGAGACGTCTCTGATGCGGTATTATTTGCGGTATGGTTCACGGTCCCTTGCATGTCTACAACCTGGTTTAACTGGTTTGCAGATTGAATATGGGAATTTAGGAATTCATGTAATTTTAGGTGAAATTGCCATGATATCCAAATGAGAGATGAACAGAGCCAACTTACTGAATGGAGTAGATCAGTTCAGGCATGCCAGAAGTCATGTGTAGAAGCCATATCCTGTCATGTGTGGTAGGGACCACGAGCTGATCCAACAAGGACTGGAGGTTTAAATGCCAGTCTTTCAGCTTAGGCACTTTCAGATCCATTAACCCTTTATGTCTCACCTCATTTGCTTCCACCCCTGGTACATCCTGTGGTACACAGAGCAGGGCTGCAATCTCCCTGAGGCAGATTGTAAGTGGGTAAAATGGTAAATGTTATGTGTATTTTATCGCAATAAAAGTATGAAACTCTTCCTTAAGCTGACTCTTTCTGTCTCCAAGACCTAATTGGACCTGGGTTTGTTAAAACCATAGAAGATGACTATGGTTAAAATAACGATAGCTGAACCTCTTCAGACAAATGGTTTCAGCAGAATGTGAGTCATATCTCGGCAAAGCCATGTTTTATAAAGATTAGATAGATGATGTGGTACATGGATGGGTAGATGATTGACAGAGAGATAGATCAGTGATAGGTCATTGATGTACATGGATTGATGACAGATGATGCATACATAGATGCTCACAAACATAGACAATAAACATCTCTGGGGAAATAGGGGATGGGAAAGAGCCATCAGAAGAGCCATTTGAATGGGAGCAGAGTTGAGAAGTAGCCAGGTCTAACAGCAGCAGGGAGCTGTTAGCAGCTAACTCTGGAACTGATCTGTAGGAAAGAACCCAGCCACTACCAAATGGGAGGGTGGAGACAGGCAGATCGCTGGGGCTCACTGGCCAACCTGCTTAACCTATTTGGTGAGTTTCAGACACATGAGAGACACTGTCTCAACAATAAATCCAGCCTCGGCATGCATCCAGCCCCCCATAAATTCAGAGAAGTGGTTGTGGCATGCTCATGTGAAGCCTTTCTAATGGGGCATACACTCTTCCCCCAAAGCTACCAAGCCTCAAAGTTCCTTACCACCTGCTAGAACCTCTCTGCAGAAACAGAGCATTCCCACATCACTCAGGAGGCAACCGCAAAGGAGCCCCAAGTCTATGAAAGCTCATATCTTTTCCCAAAGTGCCCTAGAAGTCCCACCCATGTTTAAGAAACCCACAGGGCCCAAGCTGAGGCCTGAAACCTCAGTTCTTTCCTTTCTTTATTCCCCAAATGCAGCCCAGATATTCTTAAATAAATTTCATTAAATCCAAAGGTCAAGGTCTCATTGGGATTTGAGTACATGATAAACATGCAGAAAGCCCACTACTAAGGAGAATGTGGAGTGGGAAGAGATTGAAATACTGGACAATTTTCATCTTATTTATCAATATCAAATCTTCTTTTAGAGTATATTTTACTTTTTTTTTCATTTTAAAATTTGATTTTGTGTAACGAATCATGGTAATGCCTGTCCCATCATGAAAATGGATTCAGCTATCCAAAGCCAAACACTGTCCAAAAATATTAAATGGAAAATTCCAGAAATAAACTATGCACAAGCTTGAAGTTGCTTACCATTCTGGGTGAGGTGATGAAATCCCACCCCATCCATCTCAACCCTGCCCTGGATGTGAATCATCCTTCCATTTGGTGAATCCATGCTGTTTATGAGCTCTACCTGTCAGTCACCTGTCGAGTTGACTGCGGCAGAAGGTGGACGAGGACATTTCTCAAGGCCCCACGCCTGGCTGAGGAGCTACAGCCAATCAATAGCTGCAGAGATAAGGAATCAGTTTTCTCTAGGGATGAGCTCTCTCCTAGGTTATTCAGTCCCGAGAGGATTAGCCCTAAACACATGTATGTGTGAGCAACAGTAAATGGACTCAGTAGATTGTGTGTGTGTGTGTGTGTGTGTGTGTGTGTGTGTGTGTGCACGCACACATGTGTAGGTTGTAAAACAATAATAATTGAAGGAGTCATGAATTTGAGAGGGAGGGAAGACACAGGAAGAGCTGGATGGGGGAGAGGGAGAAGTAGAAATGGTGTAAATATAGTAATCATGTGTAAAAATTTTCCAAACAATCAACAAATTTAAAAGATGACTGTGGCATTCAGTGTTTATATTGAAGTCACTCTTATTCTACTTGGTAACAGACTCAAAGCACGGGAGTAGTGATGCTGCACTGGGAATACATCCAGGAGAAGTGATGAGTGCTTCTCTGATTATCAATCCTCATCTTTACAAGAAAGGTAGGCCTGGTAGAGTAGGATCATGAGCAGGCTGGAGGAGGGCTCAGTGGATGGAGTGTCTGCAGTACAACAAGGAACTGGAATTCAGGTCCCCAGAACCCACATAAAAGCCAGGCAGGTGCGCCCACTGCCTGTTATCTCCACTCTCAGGAGGCAGACACAGGTCTAGGGCAAGCTGGTTAGATAAAGTTGCCAGGACTGGCAGACTCCGGATTCAGTGAGAGATACCACCTCAGTAAACAAAGTGGAGCGTGAACAAGGGAGACACTCAGTGTCAACTTCCGGCGTGTGCGTGCACCCAAGTGCACAGATGAGAAAATGCATACTCACCCACATCGTGCACACAGACATTTAGAGAGAGAACACAGGCACATAACTTCTGAAACAGTAATCCTCTTGTAATCCTTTTGCTTTCTTATTTGGATTTGGCTGTTGATCTCTTACATGTCTAGTTTCTAAATTGAATTTTGTTTGTAGGAAAATATAGTCTGTGTAAGATTTGGAACCTTGGCATTTCCCGAGGTTTTTGGGGAAACATCCCAGGAATGAGGGGTACAACTGTACACTGCACCTCTCAGCTTCCTCGGCTATCTGTCCTGGCGCATTCCCTTGTCATGAAACTCAGCTCTCAAGGAACTCCCTTTACTTGTACCTGACACATCTCAGTGGATACACTGGTGTGAATAAAAATATCCATAGTTTGTCCTGTTGTCTAGATGCTTTGTGTGCACATCCAGAACAACTGCTCTCCACTAAAAGGAGTGCGCAACGTGGGCACTGTCACTGCTGCAATGACAGCGGGCCCTGAGGGATATGACACTTAGTAGCCAGGAGATGAAGATGTCAGGTGTCTCAATGCATAGACACCCCCCCCACCCCCCACCACAGTAACCAAGTGCCCCATATCCCACATGACCTCCCAAATGCATTTATAGACATATTACAGGCTGTGCAGGGACGGGGCGGGGGCGGGGGAGGACATCTCTGTATACTGTTGGAGTTGAAAACCTAACTCCAATCAAGTCATTGTTTTATGTGGATTTCTTTTTCCAAGAATGCAACTGCTATGAGGAATGGTCCTTTGCTGGTTTAAAAGTCCCAGGGTTTGGAAAGATGGTTCAGCAGGTAAAGGAGCTTGCTTCCAAGCCTATGGACCTGAGTTGGATCCCTATGACCCACATAGTGGAAGGAGAGAGCCGACTCCTGCAAGTTGTCCTCTGACTTCCACACATGTGATGACATGCATCTCAAACATACATAAAAGTAACTAAATTAATTTTAAAAAGTTTCCAGCAGCACCACTCTTCATTTGGGATGATCCTGTCAGCTTCAGCAATGCCTCTCAGCACCTCAGTTGCTTATAAACATAGCTGCCCAGCTTCATGGCTGAAATGATTGCACACTCAATAGTCCCATGACTATGTACAAGATGACATATTTAGCCCCTATTTCCAAGGGTAATATATATGGTTAAAGACCCAAAGTTGTTTAGTGAATATTAAATTACCTCTCATACATACAAAATTTCTTCACCAAAACCCTTCTACTTCGTTGTTACAACCTAAGATACGTCCCTGGACTCACATGGTGTAAAGAAGAGAACTGATGTCTTTCTGTGGGTTGCTCTCTGACCTCCACACAGGCTCCCCCACACATATGCACATGTACACATACACAGATACAATATTAATAAATACAAATATAATAATTTTTTTCAAAAGCAAATAAGATGGTGAAACTCTTGTCTTTAAAATTGTTCCTTTGTGTGTAGCTGAGTGAAGTCCTTCCTAGTGGCTTGCTGCCTGGTTTTGATTCTATCCGCCCCTGGGCCAGGTGTTAATAGCCTGTAGTATTGAACCCCTACCCCCAAGTGAGATAGGCACATAGGCAGGGAAGTCGTACTGTTTTTCAAAGATCAATGCCTTCCTGCCCAAAGCAGACCTTCAAAAGTGCTCGGTTTAGTCCATGAGCGGAAAGAACTGGTGTTCACAAGCAAGACTCTGGGTGTTGTGCATCCAGAGAGGGAGGGAGCGTCCCTGGAGTTCAGTGAAGCCCCTGACCTGAGTGCTGGAAGATGCTGGTTTGCTTTTTATCTTTCCCTTTCTTCTCCTCCTTCTCCTTCTTCTTCTTCTCCTTCTCCTTCTTCTTCTTTTAATTTTTGAGACAGGATTTCTCTGTATAGCACCTAGCTGTCCTGAAACTTGCTCTGTAGACCAAGCTGGCCTCAGGGATCCACCTGCCTCTGCCTCCCAAATGCATGTGCCACCACTGTTAGCTATTATGTGGTGCTGTGTTATTCATTAAGTGGCAATGTTTACTGTGTGAGAAAAGCCATGGGGTACCACAAAACCCACTATAAGACTTTATTAGGGGCAGGAGACAGACAGGGGTGCTTAGGCCTATGAAAAATGATTATGCAGGGAGAAAGAAAAGGGATAAGATGTAACTCACTTGTTATAGTACTCCCCTCCCCGAAATGAGCATATGGGCTTACATAGCTACACCACGCATAGATTACATGACCACGCTGCATACAAATTATGTGATCATGCAGTGCAAGGTAGGGCATAAGGCCCTGGAATGACAGCCTCTCGCTTGGCTGCTAGACAGCGCATGTGCGGTCATGTAGTTGGGGGAGTGGCCAGGAATTCTATCAACCACTGCCTGGCTTAGATGCTGGTTTTTGTTTTATCATTCCTTGATTAAATCATGCTTTCTCCCTGGACCTATTTCTCCACCTTATGAAGGAAGCACCTGACTAGACCAGACAACTCATGCAAAATATTTTGAGAATCTGCGGGGACTTTTTTTTTCCGAAACAGTTGGTGCACATTTAACTATATTATTATTCTTTGATGATTTCATACTATATGAAATGTATTGTGATAACTCTTTCTTCTTCCTCCCTTTGATGCCCCTCCCCTCCGTATCAATTCCTCCCTCATTCCTACCATCCCCTTTCCCAGATCCTTGCCTTTTGGGTGGTTTTGAGATCCATTTAGTTGATCAGGCCCCTCCATGTGACCATGGGATTGGAACTATCCATTGGGGTCTGGTGAGGTTATCACCTCTGAACCTGTCAGTAGCAAATCTGTCACCAGTGAGGGGTAGGGTCCCCTGAGCCATGTGAGGGTATGTTTGATGGTCAGAGGATAAGATGGGACCCTAACAGATCTTGTGGGAGGTGGATCAGAGAGTTGTGACATCTTGTAGTGCCCAAGGCATCCTGGACCAACATTTTTCTTCTAGTTTTTCAAGTGTGTTAAATTGTTTCTAACCATCTGGGCCTGTGTTAGCTTTTTGGTTACTGTAATCAAATGCCCGAGGCAAACAGTTAAAAGGAAGCAGGTTTTCTTCTGCTTCCTGGTTCCTGCTTAGGTGGGTTTCACTCCATGCTTGGCTGGATTTATTGCTTTTAGGGCCATGGTAAGGCGGAAGCATCATGGAGGGCACTCATGGCAGAAGAAGCCTGTTTCCATGATGGTGGACAGGATGCAGAGAGGGAGTCAGGAGCTAGGGCAGGGGTAGGAGCAGGGTCTAGCTCACAAGACTATGCTTGAGTGACTGACCTACATTCTCCAGCTGGTACCAACCCCTGCCATTTGAGCATCTCCCAAAATAACATCACCACTTGGGTTCTGAGTGGCTAACACAATTTCACATTCAAACTGTAATAGGGTATCAGACACTATTTTATTTAATATGTAAATGATTAACTTTATCAGCCTTGAGTTTTCTAGGAAAATAGGTACTACACAAGTGGAAGAATGTGTTCCATGTGTTTGCAACTTTTCTGAGTCATTATACCTTTTGGCAAATCACATGATCCATGACAATGCCATTCCTGGTGTTTGAGATGCCAATATGCTGTTCTCTTATTCTGCACCTGTAGGCATTGAATTCTTGTGATTCTACACCTATCATTAATGTGCTCATTTAGCTGTTACGCTCAAATATCAACCAGCCAGGGTGAATGTGGACAATCCAAGCAGGTGCATGCATCTGATTCACACACTGTATTTTCCAGGGGGATTTGTTCACAAGCATTAACATATTGGAAATTCATCTTCTTTTGCTGTCAATTACCTCATTTCTCATCTCTCTCATAGGGCACTGTATTACTTAAAACTACTGACTTAGGTTGTATGCCTGTAGTTTCATTTAAGAACAGCCAAGGGGCTGTTTTTGATAAAGTATTTCCTATACTGCTGGATCTGATAGGACTAAGAAATTTTGGACTGAATAATTAATTCCCAGTACTTATATTTTAGAAAAGTGAAATAGCATCAAACTCAACAGAAAGGGCACCAGAGCATCTAATAAGAGAACAGACAGCACACTCCCTGGAGAAGTTTCCTCACACCCTTGTGGTGACAAGTCTTCCTCCCCTCCGTGCCCTCCACACAGACGTGCTACTTATCCCTCTAGATCTTCATCCCATCCCTCGAGTTGGGTCTGCCCTTAAAATCTCCCTTGGCAACTGTTGCTAGGAAGATGATGCCTCTTGACTTGACCTTCTGTGGTGATTCGAATAAAATGCCCCCCATAGGCCCATAGGGAATGGCACTATTAGATGTGGCCTTGTTGGAGTAAATGTGGCTTTTTTGGAGGAAGTATGTCACTGTGGAGGCAGGCTTTGAGGTCTCATATGCTCGACCTAGGCCTAGTGGGCAGTCGCTTCCTGCTGGCCAAGGATCAAGATGTAGAACCCTCAGCTCCTTCTCCAGTACCATGTCTTCCTGCAATGCCCCTGCCATGGCGATAATGGGCGAAGCCTCTGAACTGTAAGCCAGCCCCAATTAAATGTTTTCCTTTATAGGAGTTGCTGTAGGCATGGTGTCTCTTCACAGCCATAGAAACCCTAACTAAGATGCCTTCCAAAGATTTGAGGTCACAGGCAACTAGCTGGGTCCCCCAGATGCTGATGAGAGAATCATTTTTTTCCCAGGAAAGTGATGGAGACATAAGAGAAAAAAACAAAACAAAACACAGTTAGCAATGCTGACCCATAGGATGTCAGTGACATCATGTAAGATGCAGTGGTTATGACATTTTTTGGTAATTGCTATTGTCTTCCATTCTGGGAGATATAGGAGTCAACAATGGCCACAACCCAGACCCTTACAATCCATGGTACTTCTTGTTACAAGGGTGATGGAGATACTGGAAGATCTGCTAATCTGGTCCTTCTTGGCAAGTCTGTTCTCAGACGCTAGCCTGGGTCTTCTAGGCAGGACAGCGCAATGGTCACAGCTTCTACTTGGCTGATTCATTCTTCTGATGTAGCTGAATAGCAGTGATGATGACACTGATAATGATGGCTGTCCTTTGTTGGGGGACACTTCCTCTGTTCCTGGCATTGTCTTACATGACTTACAGGAACTGCATCCTTTAATCGTTCAGCAGCCCTGGGAGGGTGATATCATGAATTTCTTTCTCTATTGTACTGTTAAAGAAACTGAGTGTTTAGAGATTAGGTGGCCTGTCCAACCGCACCCAGCCAAAAAGCAGCAGGTAGGATCTGACTGCAAGTCTGGTGTGTTCCGAGGCTGGCCCAGGAATCTCAGGGCTGGTGCTGGCCTGCTATTGTTGGTCTTATCGTGGATTCTAGGCCACGTTCAGGGCCTTACTTGCTTTTGATTAGAATAGATAGAGGGAATGGTGCAGGCAGATCCACTCACTCTTCACCTGTTGAACCCACACCTCTGCTTGTTCACTGGGAACCAGGGTATGACCCTAATCCTTTTCTGGCAGTTGGGGGTGAGGCTCTGTGGAGAACCAAGTGCCCACTGAAGGCCAGTCTTGGAAGCATTGCTGTCTTCTTTTCTTCCTTCCTGAGACAGGGTTCTCTGTGTAACAGCTTTGGCTGTCCTAGAATTCACTTTATAGACTACGCTCACAAAGATCCACCTATCTTGGCCTCCTGAGTGCTGGGATTAAAGGAATGCACTACCACTCCCAGCACATACTATTGTTTTGATACTGTTGGGTTGACTGGGGGTAGGGGTGTGAGAAGCTCCCAGGTGTGTATCCTAGACTATAGGGAGATGCTTTACATCACAGTGTCCCCAGGAAACATTGGTTTGTCGTGTTACTTTTCACCTCCAACCATGGTTCCCAGGCCAAGATGCAGCCCTTAGGATCAAGGGGCAGAGCACCAACTATACTCCAACAACCATTTACCTGGGGCCATGTGGTGTCTCCTGCCTGCCGACTGTCGTGGACACAGCAGTGTGGGCTTTGCATGTGATGGGGAAGATGGCTGTGTGAAAGGATAGCGTTGGCATGTGCCCCTTTTGTCCCCCTTTACATCTACCTGACCTCAGCGAGGAACTCAATGCAGGCTGCTGAATCTGCTGTGAGCATCTGACATTTCTCCTGCATTCCATTTGTTCCTGCTCAGGGAGGGCTTTGAGACTAAAGGAACTGAACCAGAAGACAACAGGTAGCTATAGGCAGAGTCTTTAGCTGTGATGCAGGGGCGTGATGGGCTGCAAAGGGCAGAGGCCGGATGATCCCTTTCTGGCTCTTCACTGCAGATGCCCATTGGCTACTCCAGCACCACCAGCTACCTTCTACCCACAGGCCCACTGTCTACAGCTTCCCATTGCAGCCTCTGCCTTAATATACACTAGGCCCAAGGAGACGCCAGGCTGGCACTTCAATGGCCTGTGCACTGGCCTGACCTCCCTCCTGCCTTCCCTCCTCTCTTCCCTCCTCTCCTCTTTCTTTCCCTTCCCTTCTCTTTTTCTTCCTCCACTTTCCTGCCTCCTTCCTCCTTTTCCTCCTCTCTCTTTCCCTTTCTTCTTTCTCTCCCACCCTCCTCCCTTCCCTTCTTCTATCGCTGTCTGTTCTTCCTTGCTCATTTATACCATAGGACACTGTATGTGTTTTACATGTTAAGTGTTAACCCACTTGCTTGTTTGTGACTAGCATCTCTGTGCTTAGCTTTGTGTGAGATGACTTTTTAGTCTTCACTTGGCATCCAGTGGTGTTCTAACAAGAGGCTAAAGGTTATTTGGGAGGCTGAACTAAGCCCAGCTTAGGTGCTTTTCTAGACCTGGTGATTGTGGCCTGCTATAGACTGAAGGCAAATCTAGTCCCTACCTCTGCTGTGTCACTACACTGTCAGGCTAAAAAGCCTGTCCCCTCCAGTCAGCGGGGGGGGGGGGGGGGGGGGCACCTGAGTGAGAAGGCACAGACCCACTGACCTAATCATCCAGGATGTGGGATTTGACACCATGATGCTGTCAACATGGAAAGAGGATCAGCAGGTCTCTGGGGCTGGGATCTGGGAGAATTTCTTGGTCCCCACTTAGGCCCAAATTCTAATAGTGACAGTGGCAGATGCATGGTAGAATGTAGGGGGACTCTGGGAACATCGCCTGGCCTTGAGATATCCAGGACACTTTTCCATGCTTACTACTGAAATAAAATCAGTGTTTTCAAGAGCAGCAAGAAACAGGAGAGAGGCGTAATGTCCCTATCATCTCAGAGGACTCTGGAGCTCGCCCACTTGTCAGAACTACTAGTGAGTTGAAGGAGACCGCATTCCTTCACCTCCTGATCCTGCAAACATTCTTTTTTGATGCTCATGGCATTTGAAGTCACAGATGGTAGGAAAGGCTTGGGCAGCCTTGGAATTTTGTCATCTTTGTTTTGGGAATTGTATTTGAAAATCTCTAGGTAAAATGCCCCCTTGTATTTTGGCGATTTCTCCATTGATGTAATTGGCACCTGATCTCTGAGAGAATGAGTCTAAATGGGCTCTTGACATTAATAAATAAATCCATCCTAATGTCCTTGGGGTTGGAGATATGCGGTCACAAGCCTAGACTTCGCTTCTGTGCAACTCACATACCAGTGGTGTGGACCACACTTCACTGGTGATTTCAGAACTGGAGAGAGAGGGGCAGACTTGTGTCTGAGCTGTTCTGGGACCATGTGGTGGAGTGGCAGACGGTGGGAAGGAAAGTTTCTGGGAACAGGAGTGTTGGGTTAAGTCACCAGCCAGGCCAGGAGGCTGGGAAGAGAACAATGTGGGTAGAAGAAAAGGCCAGGGACGCTGCACAATTGCCTAATGCAGATAGCTCTTGAATTGTGAGACTCGGCCAGCATCTCCCCGTGTGACGCTGTTAGGATCTCTTCTCCAGCCGCTCAGCTGATCTTTTGGGTGTTTTTCAGTTCACTTTTCCCTCTGTCCTGTAGAAACAGGCAGGCTGCTGGGAATGGGATTATTAGAAGAGATGTCGAAAAGTTCTCCAAAAATAGACAGCTAAGCCTGGGAAAGATAAATGCACACTAATCACCCTGCCAAATGTCTGTGGCCCCAGAGGCTTCAGGTGACAGTATATATCATAAGCCAGGGTTCACCTTCCCCAGCCCCCTTTCAAAAGAGTTTGTCACAGAGCTTATTATAACCTAGGGGCTCAGGAAATCGGAAACGGAATGAGATAGGGTCACTGATGTCACTCGAGGACCGCTGGGAGCCATATCATTGCTATGAAGAAAGTTTATTTTAAAAAGTATGTTCAGGGTTAGGGATGTTGCTCAGCTGATAAAGCTAGCCTGGTATGAATGAAGCCTGGGGATGAATTCCCAGTTATGGATAACCCAAGTGTGGTGGCACCTACCTGTAATCCCAACATTTAGGAGACAGAGGTGAGAGTCAGAAGTTCAAGGTTATCCTCAGCTACACAGCAGGTTTGAATCCAGCCTGAGACACAGGACTCTCCAAACAAACAAACAAATAAATAAAAAATAAAAAGAAAGCAAAAGAAGATGTCTAAGTGAACCAGAGAATAAAACAAATAAACCCCTCATGTTTGTAGACCTTTCACCATGTAAAAACCAGTTTTTCACCTTTATATAGATTAATGCCCAGTTTGCAGACGTGAGGTGGGGGTGTGAGGAGATAAGAGTGGATTGCAGCCAATGGATCCTGACTCTTCCAGTGATGGGACTCAGCTCTCATAGTCACACTGTACCGTACTTCTCCAAACCTCCACACAACGTGTTTCCTGCAAAATTGCTTCATGGCTCTGTTCTCCAGAACCTTCTTTTTAAAGACAAATGAGCTCTCAGTTAATGTTGTTAAAATTTGTCTTTCAAAAGTGTGTTGTATGCATGTGTGAAAAATGTCACATTAAAAAGCATTACTTTGTACAATTAATATGTACCAAAAAAATAAATTTTAGTACATTTGAAAAATTGCCACTCAATTCTCTCTTTTTTTTTTTTTTTTTGAGCTGAGGATCAAACTGAGGGCCTTGTGCTTGCCAGGCAAGCGCTCTACCACTGAGCTAAATCCCTAACGCCACTCAATTCTTGACTCAAAATTCTGCTAACTTCAATTTATTTTCACCATTATGAGGTTCACCTTGGTTTCGAGTTGATTTTCTGAAACTTGGTGATCTCATCATTGTAACTGGGGCAAAGGGAAGGCCTTGGGGTGAGGGATGTGTTTCAGTGTTCTCTTTGTCTTTTTTCACCTGAGAGCCACCAAGACATCAGGTTTCCAGCAGGAAAGGGAGAAGGGGAGAAAGGGAAAAGGCCCTGTGAGGAAGCTGAGCACTTTGGAAGAGAGAAGGGGTTTCCTATGACCATCGGAAAACACGGATATTCACATTACAATTCACACAGTATCAAAATGATAGTTATGGACTAGCAAGAAAATAATTCTATGGTTGGGGTCACCACAGCATGAGGAGCTGTGCTAAAGGGTCCCAGCATTAGGAAGGTTGAGAACCACTAAGCTAGAGGAAAGACTGCACATGTCTTCACTTACAACACTCCCTGGCCCTGGCTGTGGCCTGGGCTGGGTTTGCTGAGGACTTATAATCACACCTACGTCCTATTTGACGTAGGCCGAAGGGATTGCAGTGTGTAACGGTGACTCTGGAAGTCCCCTGAGGAGAAATGTCTCTGAAAGGCAGAGACATGCTGTCACTGATAGGTCCGGTTTTCCTGAAGGGTGACAGAATTGTGGAAAGTACTGGAAAGAGCGAGCCCATACAGTCCCTACCACTTCCAATAGCACCGTGATAACCATCTCCTCCACTGTCCCTACCACCAACAGCTGCTCTATTTACACCACCATATCCAACAGCCAACACCACCATTAATTACTACTGCCATTGTTGCTGTCTCCACCACCACCACGGTTACCACCTATAGCATCCTCACCAATACCACCCCACCACCTTCGTCATTGCCATTATTACCTCTGTCACCACCACCCCCATGACCATCATCACTGTTCACAGCATCACACCACTACCAGCAGCACCGTGATCACCATTACCTTCATCATCATCACTGTTCCCATTGTCTCCACTTCTCCCTCCGTCATGGTCATCTGTGTACCATCACCACCACCGTTACTGTTGACATTGTCACCCTCACCTCTACCAAACGATCATCACCACCATCAATCACCATTACCTCTACCTCTCACCACCACCACCACCTTCAACACCATCATCTCCACCAACTCTTCCCCCACCATAACTCCCACTGCTGTAATTACCACCGTCACTATTTCCTTCATAACTATCATCGACAATCTTACCAGTATCTCCACCCCTGCCGTCCCCCTCCCCCGCCATCACTACCATCACCGCCTTCAGTATTTTTATCTTTACCAACACCTCCGCCAGCAGTGTTACCATCACTACCGTCCTCACCACCACCCCTGCTTTGCCATTACCCTTCACCAGGCCCTTTTATGGCAATCCTACTTCATAGTGCAGGGAACCGAGTCTTGGGCTAAGTGGATTGTTCAAGCCCATACAAGCAGCAAGCTGGAGAGCCAAGGTTTCATCCCAGGTCTGTACAAGGGAGGTGGCTCTGAAGGCTGCATTGTCGGGTGTGGACTACGTGCTGGGTCTTAGTTTATGTGTAGCCAGGCGCCTCTTTGTTTGGGTTTGAGAGGCTCCTTGTGGGCTATGAGCAGGACTGCCAATCTGCTTCCCTTTCTTTTTCTGACTTTCCTTCACACATTCTGGATCATATGTCTTTTCTGGTCAGAACAAATAAAAATGTTTTATGTCCCTCCTCCCTTTTTTTCTGGGCTTTGGATGTGAGTGTTTGCACACAGTTCTGGAAGCAGATGGAGCCTGATAGAAACCCATGTGATAATTCAAACTCAGAAGAAGCTCGATGAAAACACTCTCATGCATAGATATCTCTGAGAATCTGAAAGACTGAGAGACACCTAGATAAAGAGAGAGAAAGAGACACACACTGATTGTGAACCTTTGTGTTGTGGAATCCAGGTATGCCAGGACCCCTGGCCTCTCAGCTACTAAAGATTTTTCTCATATATGGCAAGTCTAGGTGATTGGATGCTGCTTCTCCCTAGTACTATCACGTCACACACACCTGCTGACTCTATAGCAGGCCTGGCTTCTCTTCAGGCGGGGCGGCTAGAGCTCCTTCCTTGAAGAGTCCATGGCTCCATGCCAGAGTCAGGCCTGTGGAAGTAATGCCACATCACCAGATGCCCTAGGTGAACTGTGGTCATATCTTGGCTTGGCTGGAGAGCGTACCTCCAGACTGTTGCTTCTAAAGACAATTCCCCTGCATTAAACAAGCTCAGAGCTCTCTGCTGGAATCCTCAATGGTTAAACTGAATTGGGGCTTGATTAGGATTCTGACCCATAATAAATCAGCTGGGAAGCAGATTTACAGTAGTGTGTTTGGCCTGAGGGGAGCTAGTGGGCTTGGCTGCATTATCTTCTGGATGTGTGTGTATATTTGGGATCTGTGGGAACACAGGCATGGAGACTTCAGTATCAGTACTACCCCAGGAGGCATGGTGGCGAGAGGCATTTCCTTAAGCGTTGCCTTTGGACTCCTGTTTGCTCCTTTGCTCTATCTAGAGCTCCTTGGGTAACTCAGTGCCATTGAGGGGGCTGGTAGGAGAACTCAGCGTGAACTCGGGCCTGGATCTGCCTTTAGCACCATCTCCATCTCTGTGGGTGTCCTTGAGCCTCCTTGCTAAGTGGGAACACTGGTAGCCTTCTTGCTTAGGTTTCAGAGATGCTTGGCAGAAAGGAAGGACCATGTCTTAGTGAGACTTTCTGTATCTATGAAGAGACACCATGACCACAGCAACTCTTATAGAGGAAACACTTAATTGGGGTGGCCCGCTTACAGTCTCAGAGGTTCATTCCATTATCATCATGGTGGGCAGCATGGTGGCATGCAGGCAGACATGGTGTTGGCTACATCTTGGCTTGCAGGGAACAGAAGTGGACTGTGACACTAAGCTAAAAGCTGATGCAAAAGACCTCAAAGCCTGCCTCCACAGTGACACACTTCTTCCAGTGATGCCAGACCCACTCCAACAAAGCCACACATCCTAATTGTACCACTCTCTCTGAGATTATGGAGGCCAGTTACATCCAAACTACCACAGACTAATAGTCACAGAAATCCTTCTTAAGGAATAAAGTGGCTTCTTTGGCCATTCTTGGTGGTTGCTTTTGGAGGTGGGTGTTGGGGGGGATGGGGTCAAGGTGAAAGAAAGAGATTGTTTGAGGTGTGGAATGCAGATGGGACCCACACCTTGGCCATATGTCGGACACAAAGTATTCTCTTCCTGCTGACCTGGAAGTGAGTCCCTCCCTTTTCCTGTAGAGTAAGAGCAGACGAGGGCTTTCTGGGCACTGCTAACGGCTTCAAATCTCCAGAGTCTGGGTAAAACTTTTGTTTTTCACTGAAAGATGAATTGTTGGTATTTCTTCTTAAAAGTAAGAGTCAATTATATTTTTCAACATGAAATTTGGAAGCATGTTGCTATGAAATAGAAAAACAGAAATTCACGTGTAAGTGGTTGATATGGAAACACACTGGCTACCCTGCCCTTTCCTGGTCAGCGGTCTTAGGTTCAGGGGTGGTTCTGGGAGTGGCAGGGGTGAGTACACGTGACCAGAGTCCCTTGTGCCCTACCTGTGGCAGCAGATGATTTGCTGGCTCAGGTCCTGTGATGTGGAAGTGGAAGATGCTGGCATAATGGGTGGGTGGTTCACCAGGTCCAGACCTCTTCTCAGGCTGTACCATTTCATCCCCACAACAACCACACCAGGGGCTGTTTCTCTGTTCTCTCTAACCCCATGTGGTGTAGTCTATCACCCAATCTCTATTCCCCCCACCCTAGAGGAGACTAGTCAGAGGCCATGAAGAAACCACAGTGTGAGATTTGAACCTGGGTCTTTGGAGTTCAAAACTGCTATATTGTGTTGCTGTCCTGGGCTAGGCAAAGCAGGAGTCCTCAGGCAACACAGTATGGCAGGGGTGTGTGTGGGGGAGTGAGGGACGGGCTCCTTTTCTTCTGACCTCTCTCCTAATCCCAGCAGAGCAGGCCCACCACAGGCATCTGCCTTTGATTGGAGCCGCCAGAGACAGGGAACATACCTGTGGTCCAGAGCCTCCCTTCTACCCTGAGAAATGCCATTTACAGATGGAGAAGAGGAGAAAATATGAGAGGACAGGAAGCTGCAAATTCAACAGATGCACAGTAGCATCCTGGGAGGTAGGGTCACAGCCCACTGAAAGCAAACAGCCCGAGCCGTAGGTTGGAGTGTAAACACGGAGGCATTGAAGCCTGGTTTGCTTAGAGGGACCACAAGGGTTGGGGCTGGGGAGGGAGAGGTTTGCCTGGTGTGCAGTGGCCCATGAGGGAGCCCTGTCTGGGAGAACAGGCTTCTGAGTTGAAAAGAAAACATGAATATGTCTTTCAGAGCTGGCCTGTGGACACCATTGCTTTCTGACTTGGCTTTCCACTGGCCCAAACACAAAGCCTTAGGGACATGGGGCAGCAGAATCAAGGGAGAACTCGCTGGCTTCGAGCAACCCAAAGAAGAGACTCAAGGAATCCTATGAATCGATTCAGGCGATTGGAGACCTGGGCTAGCCAACTCTTTCCTCTTTTGCCTTCTGTAGTTAAAATTGATGTTATTGAGCTGTGTCGTGGCTGGGAAAGAGGCCTCCCAGGGCTTCGTCCAGGGTAGGTACTGGCTCACTGACCCCTAGGTGGAAGAAGCAAAACTGGGGGTTTTATTGTAATCCCTGATCCAAGTATGACAGGCTTCTTTATGAGAAGATTAGGACACATAGACACTCACAGGCAGAAGCTGATCATTTGAATGCACAGGGACGAAGCCTATGAGAGAGCAACCCACCAATATCTTGACCTTGATCTTCTAGCCTTCCCAATTATAAGAACAATACACATCTTTTGTTCAAGCCACCCTTTTGTGGTCCAACAAACTAAGACAGCAGTATGGTCATGACCCTGGATCTGCCTAGACAGAGGGGTCAGCCAGGGCCTGAGGTTGTGACTATGGGGGCTCCAGAGTGGGCTGGACAATCTCAGAATTGGCCAACAGTCAGCTGGGACAGTCAAAAAGGCCTCCTGGAGGTGGGGCTGACTCAACTTTCATTTCCTGATCTCTAAAATGGGCAAGGCAGGAGGAGCTCCTCCCTCCAGAGCTGGCTGTCAGGAGCAGGATGAGGGAATTCCCTTACAGCATCAGGCAAAGCCATCTGGGTCTCTCAAGTCGGTGTCTGTCTGTTCCATAGCACCAGAGCCAGTCATAAAAATTCTAAGTCCTCAATGGAAGCAGTGGCAGCTTCAATACATGTGCTGTTTGTTACACTGGACCAGACCTTCAATGCCCTGCTAGACTCCGCTGCAGGACAAAGCCCTCACCTGGGATATGAGGGCCTGTTGCAGCCTTGGTCTTATCTGTGCGCTGGAGATGGGGCAGCCAGTGGTGCCTCCAAGCATACCCAGCTTCTACTTAGCAGGGTGTTTACTTTTCTCTGCTAAGTACAGGGCTTTGTCGGCTTCCCACGTAGGTGCCCTGGCTGGGCCTGGTCTGTTCTAACAGTTCTTGTGCTGAGCAGTTGACCAGATTGCATTGCATTGGGGACGCTATCGAGGAGGATGTCAGTGAGGACACTCTAAGAGGAGGCTCCAAGAAAGAGGTCTGGGAGGGCTGTCCAACAACAACACGCAGACTTTTAATTCTGCTGTCTGCCTTAGCTTTCTCTTCTGTAATAAAATGTAAACCATCATTGTATTCACCTCATGAGCCCATTGGAGGATAAAACCAGTGAGGACATACTATGATGCCCTCTGACTGGTATCCAGCCGAAATCAAAAGGTCAGTAAGCACATGCCTTTCTTTCTGTTGTCTGTGAAGAAGGAAAGACTGTGTTCTCCGACCTCCAGGAGGCCGAGAGTGCAGCAACACGTTCTGCAGTTAACAGCGTTTGTGACCCACACAGTTTTGTTTATTTCTAGGCTGCCTGCTTTAAAAAAAGTCTCTTTCGGTGACCCAGAGAGCGGTTAGACACTGGTGTGCTACAAATGCCTGCCTCGGTACCGCTCGCCTGGAGGGGACATCACCCGCTGGGAACATTTGGTCAGGCCCAGAGAGGCTTTCCGTGGTCACAGCTGGCAAACGTTGGGGATGCTAGTGGCATCCAGAGAACTGGTGCTGAGGGTACGTAAACATCCTACAGTGCTCAGCATAGCTCCTAAGAAAGAGCTATTTGACCTCAGATGTTCAAAGTGTTGCTGCCCTGTGACCTCAACAGCAGGCAACCTCTAGAGCGGAAAAAATCTGGCTGAGGGCCAGAGGAAGAGGGCTCGCTTTCTGAGTCGGGAGGCCAGCACCTATTGTTTGCAAGCATTTACGGCATTCTTAGGAAAGCTGCTGTGAAGGATTAGAGACCACCATACATTCCTCTCCTGTCTTCTGGGGACAGCTGTCTTTTATTCTCTGGTCAGCCTTCTGTACAAGCTGGGAGACTCTTAATGTGTTTAATTTCCCATAGCTGGTCTCATTTTCAATTATTTAATCATCTCTCTGGTGTTCTGATGAAGTCTTTCTGTTGTGGACTAGATTGAGAGTCTCCCAGAGTCCAGGAATGGAAGAAGAATTCTTACACAACCCCCATCCCCACCCAGAGTACACATGCTGGTATGCCCTGGAAGTGTCAAATTCATCTGGTTGACACCTGGGAGACCTGGCTGTTCCTCGGACTTCCATCTGCTTTCTTCTTCTTCTTCTTCTTCTTCTTCTTCTTCTTCTTCTTCTTCTTCTTCTTCTTCTTCTTCTTCTTCTTCTGTTTGTTTTATTTTTGGAACAGAGTTTCTCTGTGTAGCTTTGGAGCCTTCCCTGGAACTCATTCTGTAGCCCAGGCTGGCCTCGAACTCACAGAGATCGGCCTGGCTCTGCCTCCCGAGTGCCTGATGCCACCTGCTTTCTTTACATATTTGTCCCCCTTCTGGTTAGGCAATTTCCCTTTCTCCCAGTTTTTATAAGAGTAATCATCAACGATAATTGATAAAGAGACAGAATTTTGAAAAAGAAGTCAAGAAACAAATTATAAGCAAATGGCACACATAACCTGTGCTTAAAAATAAGACAAATGGAAGAAAGCCTCAAGGGAGATTAGTGGTAAGAAAGAGGGGAAAGTAGAGAATTGTGTAGTAACTTGCAGGACAACTTTGGGTGCTAAAGGACAGCCTTACAATGCCTCAGAGAAGGGAGGTGGTAGGCTAAGGAAGCAGCTTGGTCATGTGACCCCAAGCCGCTCAGGCTGATCTGTCTTCTGAATCTGCAGTGTGAGCCGTGAGGGTCTGTCTAGTTCCTTGGCATGGAGCTGTCCAAGAGGGCAGCCACCAGAGCCTGGGGTGTAGAACCAGAGGGACCTTGATATAATGATAGCGTCACCACTTACTGCATTGAACAACCAGGGCAAATAACCTCCCTTTTCTAGACTCCAGTTTTGCAAAGGTGATGTTAAGTGGATGGTACTAATCATCCCGCTTCATAGGGGTCTATTTTAGAGGGAAATATATTAAACAGTGAACACAGCACTGGGTGTATCCCACATGCTCTATTTATGTGGCTGATGCTGAAAATGATGTTCATAGCAGTGATCACATGGCTGTGTGCTCCTAAATATCTGCCTTGCTTCTTCAGTTTTTTTTTTTTTTCTGGCTATTTGTATGTATATACATGACAACACCTGAGAAGTCAGAGAACATATTTATTTACATGCATATGCACATATATATGTAATGCACTTCAGCTTTTCTCATCCATTCAGTTGTGTCCTGGAGCTAATCTGTGCACACCACTTTCCAACTCTTACTTGGCTTGATGACATCATGTTGGGGCTTGGCCATGGTGGGGATATGTTGAAGTGTGGAAACTGGCAAGCCTGTGCATAGAGAGGTCCCCCCTGTCCCCCCACCCTCAGACAGCCAGTTTACCAGGACTATTGCTTATATGTACCTTGAATTTCCAAGTAGACTGTGAATTTCTTTAGCACTCAGGATGTGCCACAGACACCCTTTGATCCCCACAGGGCCTCACATGTGTCTTTTGTACAGTAGGCTTCAAAGGATGGTTGAGTCAATAGGCCAGAGGGGGAGTGGATGAAAGCCCCAGAGGAGATGCTGAAGTGGGCTTGGAGAGGCAAAGAAGTTGCTCCAGAGAAGCTGTCAGGCCAGCAGCTGGAGCAGAAGATCAAGGAGGGTGCGGTTAGGATGAGTAAAAGGATTTGGTGACAGGCAAGAAGGGTTTATCAGCCACAGTCCAGAAAGAGAGTGAAACCCAGGGTGAGAAAGAATTCCATATGATGTCAGATCACTGCACATAGAGTGTGTCTTGAGTTCTGTTCTTTTAGATGAGGACATTCAAGAAAAGCTGAGACAACTAGATAATTGGTCAAATGCAATCGATTCAATACTTAAAACTAGGAGATGGGCAAAATAAACCAGATGTATCTATCTTAGGGGATACTTCCAGGTCACAAAATTCAGGAAGTGTCTGTGGAAGTTTGAATGTAATCTGGCCCTTAATCTCATAGGGAGTGGCACTATTAGGGGGTGTGACTTTGTTGGAGTGGGTCTGGCCTTGTTGGAGGAAGTGTGTCACTGTGGGGATGGGCTTTGAGGTTTCCTATGCTCAGGATACCACCCAGTGTCTCAGTTGACTTCCTGTTGTCTGCAAGATGTAAGACTCTTCAGCTACCTCTCCAGTACCATATCTGCCTGCATGCCACCATGCTCTCTACCATGGTGATAATAGACTGAACATTTGAAACTGTGAGCGAGCCATCTCAATTAAATGTTTTCTTTATAGGAGTTGCTATGGTCATGGTGCTTCTTCATAGCGAGACAAGCCTAACTAAGCCTAACTGAGACAGTGCCAATGATGAGCATTTGGAACAATGATAAACTTGGAAAATTGGCAGCGTTCCTCATAACATGGTTAGATGAAGGAGGTTAGAAGCAGTACATATGACCTCATTTTTGCATAAATACATATGTATAGAAGTATGTCTGGAAGGTTACACAGTAAAACACTAAGGTAGTTTATTTTTGGACATTTTTCTTCACTTTGGTAGAAAATTCGGATGATTTTTCTACCCTTTTTGCTTACACACACACACACACACACACACACGTTAGCAAAATGTTAAAAATAGACCTTGGGCTAACAAATTAAAGTTACTGTTGACTTACAAATTTATCCATTCTAAAAAACAAACAAACAACCCCCCCCCACCAAAAAAAAAAAACAAAACAAAAAACCCAAAAAACTTACATCACTACAAAGAGTCACAGTTTTATTGTTGAATACTCTGGGAACTGCCTTGACAGAGGGATGTCAGTATTGTATATTAAACCTGCCTTGAAGAGTGAAGGAGTATTCATTTGGATTCTGGGTGGATATTGTATTGTTGAATGGGGCTCCACAAAGCATCTAAGAATGTCCAGAGGGCCACAGGCATGAAAGAACAATTCCAGATTTACCAGCCTCAGAGAAATGTGGCTCTGGCTCTCTGAAGATGTCTTTATTCCAGGGTAGCTGGTTGTCACCCTTTACACATGTGCCATGGTACATGTGCACCCACATTCACATACATAAAACACATACACACATACATCATACACCTACAAAGATTTAAAAGTTAAAAAATAAAATAGGACGCCTTACAAAGGCTACAACCTCCCTCAATTCCCCCTTCTTCTCTTAATGTTTACTATCATTGTGTGTGCATGTAATGTATGCTTTATTATCATTGTGTGTGTGCATGTGACATGTGACTTATAATGTGTGTGCATATGATGTATGATTCATTATCATTGTATGTGTGTATGTGATGTATGATTTATTATTATTGTGTATGTATGTGTGCATGTAGCATGTGACTTATCATGTGTGTGCCCACAATGTATGATTTATTATCATTGTATGTGTATGTATGTGTGCATGTGACATGTGACTTATCATGTGTGTGCATGAGATGTATGATTTATTATCATTGTGTGTGCATGTGATGTATGATTTATTATCATTGTATGTGTGTATGTGATGTATGATTTATTATTATTGTGTATGTGTGTGTGCATATGATATGTGACTTATCATGTGTGTGCATGTGATGTATGATTTATTATCATTGTATGTGTGTGCAGGTGATATGTGACTTATCATGTGTGTGCCCACAATGTATGATTTACTATCATTGTATGTGTGTGCTTGTGATATGTGACTTATTATCACTGTGTGTGTGCGTGTGCCGTGTAATTTATTATCATTGTGTGTATGTGGGTGTGATGTGTGACTTACTATCATTGTGTGTGTGCACATGTGATATGGGACTTATTGTGTGTGTGCATGTGATGTGTGATTTGCTATCATTGTGTGTGTGCATGTGATGTGTGTTTGGGTGTGTGTGCTGCAGAGCACGTGTGGAGGTCAGAGGACAGCTCTGTGTGTGGAGTTCCCTCTCTCCTTCGACCATATGTGTGCCGTTGTTCCCTGCTGAGCCATCTTCCAAGGCCCTCCTTCCTCTCTGGGTGGAGTCCTATTGACTCCTCCCCCACGTGCATCTTAGATGCTCAGAGCCTATCCTTAAAAGGTTTGACTAGAGCATTTTCATGTTTTCTTAGTGAAGTCAGCCTTTTTTTTTTTTTTTATACAAAGATTGTCTTTTTCTATCAGCTGCTATGACAAGAAAAGGAAGCCAGACATCGCTCTTGATGTGTTTGTATAGAATGTGTAAAGTACTTGTGTATTTATCATTCTATCAACTGTCCGGGCAGATAGGATTTTTTGAGGGCAGTGCCCCACCCCTGCATTCAGATACGTCTTGTTCTGTGTCACATTCTCACGCTAACTTTAGGAACACATGTGTGCTTTTCTTTCTGGAAGTGGATTTGTTGGCTCAAAGAGCATGAAGACAAAACCTTTCCTCACAATTCATGTCAATTTTCACCCCCACATCCAGCATCCATGGCGCTCATTTTCTCATGTTTTGGCAGCAGTTCTTAATTTTTACTAGTTGGATGGATTTAAACTACCCCACCATTTAAAGTATCATCTTTCCTATATACTAATGTGGTAAGTCATTTTTCACATGTTTACTTTCCATTTCTATTTTGTTATATTTATATGGTCATATTTTGTGGTTGTTTTTTTGGTATGTTAAATTGATATAGCCTAGTATTCTAGCTAAAATCTTCTACTGTGTATTTTGGAGTAGTTGTAATTACTCTGAGTTTATCATCTCAGTTTCTAAAATTTAACTTTAGAGGGTCTATAAGACCACAGGTAAAGGCATTTGCTTGCTATCCTGACAAGCTGAGTTCAGTACCCTTGTGCTAAGTTTATGTCAGGTTGACATAAGTCAAAGTAATTGGGTAACCTTAATTGAGAATATGCCTCCATCAAATTGGCCTGTGTTGCTTATTATTATTATTATTTTTATTATTGTTAATAATATTATTATTATTATTGTTATTACTGATGATGATGATGATGATGATGATGATGATGATGATTGATATCGAAGGACCCAGTCCATTGTGGGTAATGCCATCCTTGGGCTGGTGGTCCTGGGTACTATAAGAAAGCAGGCCGAGGATTGCTGCTTGGGGGACCAGACTCCAGCAACACAGGGCTCATACAAGCTAGTAAGCAAGACTTCTCCATGGCCTCTGCATCTGTTCTTGCCTCCAGGTTCTTGCCCTGACTTCCTCAGATGATGCAGTTATAGGTTATAAGGTGAAATAAATTGATTCCTTCCCAAGCTGCTTTTGGTTGTAGTGTTTGATCACAGCAATAGAGAATCAAACTAGGACACAGATAGTAGCAGAGAACCAATGGCTACAAGCTGTCCTCTGACCTCAACATGCTGTCCCATGTGCACACAAAAAACAACTATAAAAAAAATTAGCCAGGCAGTGGTGTTGCACGCCTTTAATCCCAGCACTCAGGAAGCAGAGGAAGGCAGATCTTTGTGAGTTCGAGGCCAGCCTGGGCTACAGAGTGAGTTCCAGGAAAGGCGCAAAGCTACACAGAGAAACCCTGTCTCGAAAAACAAAACAAAACAAAAATTAAAACCAGTTTTAGAATAATACCAATTTAGACAATTAAAATTTTGCTCTGCAAGATCTTCCCTTTCTTCCTTTATGCTGTAATTGTCACAGATTTTATGCATTTTGTGCCCATCAATCCTGCACATTTATAATCAATCCAGTTTCATCCATCTTTATTGAGGTCTAATAGGAAGAAATGAAATTGTTTCTTGACTGTAAACAGTGTGATGTTTTGATGTACACATTTGGGAGATGACTACTATTATGACCCTAATTAGCATCCATAGAATTTGTAGTTGTGTGTGTGTGTGTAAGTGTGTGTGAGTGTGTGAGTGTGTGTGTGTGTGTGAGTGTGTGTGTGTGTGTGTGTGTGTGTGTGTGTGTGTGTAAGTGTGTGTGAGTGTGTGTGTGTGTGTGTGTGTGTGTGTGTGTGTGTGTGTGTGTGTGTGTGTTGATGACTAAGATCTTAACTGGTTTCAGAAGGAAATCACACTAAGTGAAACAAGCCATTCAGAAGGGCAAACGTGATTTCATCATCACAAGTGGAATCTGAAGCAGTTGGGTCCACAGAGCACAGGGAAGAAGACACTGGAAATGGTGGCTCACAGGGCTCACACTGAAGTCATAAGATGACCAAGTTCTGGAGAGCACAGTGGCTACAGTTATTAACAACATCTAATCACATTTGCAGTAAGATTGTAAAAATAGTTTTTATAGTCTATAAACTTTTTGCTATGGCCTGAGTGTTTATGTGCCTCTCCTCCCTGATCCTAATGGGACTGTATTCATAGACTGAGCTTGTGAGAATTCTCGGAAGGTCAAGTAAGGCCATTTCTGTAGGGATGTAATCTGATGGAGCAGGTCTCTTTATTGGAGAAAGAGACCCTGTAGAGACATAGCAACGAGGTGGCCGTTTCCAAGCACAGTGGAGTGTTCTCACCAGAAATCAAATCAGCCTGCACCTTCATCTTGAACTTGCCAGAACCCAGAACTGCACTGAATATATTCTGTTATTTAAGCCTCTCAGTCTATGGTGTTTTCTTATAGCAGCCTGCAGATGCCTATACTTTTCATATACTTTTATTATTTTTTTACATATATTCATTTATTCAGTGTGTGTGTTGGGGGTGCACACAATACTGTGCACATGTGGAGTCTGAGGATAACTTTTGGAAGTCTGTTCTCATTCCACCCTGTGGGTTCCGGGGATCAAACTAGGATGGTCAGGCTTGGTGGCAAGCCCTTAACCTGCTGAGCCATCTCACTAGCCCCTTAGATACTTTCATTTTTTTTTTAATGCATTCACAGTTTACAAAGATGTTTGCAATTACATCTTAATTCAGTTGTGCTTTCAATGAGATAGACTGGGCTTATTTTAGTTTTATGTGTGTGGGTGTTTTGCCTGCCTGTGTGCCTGTGTACCATATGTGTGTCTGGTGTCTGAGGAGGCCAGGAGAGGACATTGGAACCTGTGGAACTAGAGTTACAGTAGTTGTGAGTTGCCATGTGAGTGCTGGGAACCCAACCTGGATCCTCTGGAAGAGCAGCCAGTGATCTTAACCACTGAGCCATCTCTCCACCCCACCCCCCAAAAGTTATAGAGACATGTATACTGTCTTTTCACTTATGTAGTTTTCAATTTTCTTATAAATCTGAATTGCTCCCTCATCATGCTCTCTTATTTTTGTCTGAAAGGCTGTTCTTTCTTTTAGATCAGGACCGAACATACTTCAGTCTTCAGGCCGGTAGCGGATACCGTGTCCTAGCCCTTCCCACCTGCTCTGCCATGCCGGGATCAGCAAGATGTGAGAGTCTTCTCCTGGGCACGGGCTTTGGCTTGGACTTGAGCACAGCCCTCTTCACTCATCTGGGCTTCAACATCCCCTGGAAGACCGGTGGGCATTTCCAAAGCTCTGTGGCAAGCATACTCTTCAGCCTCACCCCTGCCTCAGGCAGCTGCAGAGGTCAACAGTTGCTGCTGACCGCCTAGGTTAGGGCCTAGGAAATGCTGCCTCTGCTGAGCAAGATTTCACAGTGGGAGTGTCCAGAGAAAGACAAGATTGGACAAATTAGGACAGCCTGGGGCTCTGGGACTAGGGCTCTGGAGGAGTAACAGCCAGTTTCTTTTGGATTTCCTGGATAGATTCTTCAACTACCCTGACTTCCCTTTCATATTTAAAATCAGTCTACTTTCTCTGCATAGTAAGAGATTAAAAAAAAATTCTTATCCTTCACATTCTTGGCTTTTCCTTAAATATATAGAGATCTCACCCCCTTCACCCACCAAGAGCATGCTTTTATTGGCACATTAAGTGCACAAATAATGGGTTCCATTATGACATTTCATGCATATACTTTGCTGTTTCTTTTCTATATGCCAAGAGTTTAATCATGTCTTGTCCTTTTTATTTCCAAGGGAGGTTTTTGAATTTATACAACAACAAAATTCTCTTTTCTCTCTTTTTTTTTTTTTAAAGAGAGAGATTGACTTATCTTGTAGCCCAAGCTGGTATCAAACTCATGAGCCTCCTGCCTCACCCATCTCAGGGCTGGGATTATAGACATATCCCACTACACTTAGATCCTCTACAATTTTCATGGGGAGGGAGGCCTAAGTGGGAGAAGGATGGGGTGGGGGAGCAGAGAAGGGAATGGGGAGAAGGATGACTAACACTAAGGGTATTTGAAAATGCCATTTCAGAACCTACTGTTCTGTCAGCTTTTTAAATATGTATGCATATATATGAAAGAGTTTAAATGGAATTACCCTACACAGGGAAGAATGCTCCTCTTAGAAGTCTTGGGTTGGGGGTGGTTGTCAGTAGTTTTACCCAGTTGCGAACCTGTAAGCTAAAGTAAGGATTGGTGTGGCAAGATTTGCCCATGGGTGTAATAGTGGTGTGAATGTTAATGGGGGTAACAATCAACTGTTTTGTGAATGGATTTAAGGCCCACTCCAGGAGGAAACAAACACATGCGTAGTACTGTAAATCTGGCCAAGAACCCATGTTTGTGGGGCTCACAGGTCCCAGGAGTGAAACTTACCACTATAATTTTGCTAAATGGACAGAGTACCAAACTGTCCTCTAAATCTGTGTCTCTCTACCCATATATTGGTACAGTCCTCAGAACTCCTCAGAGATGCTTCACTGTGCAGTAGACTGGGGTTTGTAGAAACTCACAACTGGTCAAAGTGCTGAGACTGTGTCTGAGGGGACATCTATACTGTACCCCTCCCTCCAAGCTTGAGGACCATGAAGCTAGAAGGGCTGGGTGGTCTGAATGAGAAGGCCCCCATAGACTCATATGTTTGAATGTTTGGTCCCCAGTTAGTGGAACTGTTTGGGAAGAATTAGGTGTGGCCTTGTTAGAGAAGGTGTATTACTGCAGGGTGGGGGCTGAGGTTTCAAAATCCCATCCTGGTCCTCCCTCTCTCTCTATCTCCTACGTGTGGATTAGAATATAAAGCTCTCAGCTACTGCTCCAGCATTATGTCTGTTCCCCACCATGATAATGGACTAACCCTCTGAAATTGTAAGCAAGCCCCCAATTAATTGCTTTCTTTTGTTAGCGTCGCCTAGGCCAAGGTGTCTTTTCACAGCATTAGAACTGTAACCAAGACAGAAATAGTCAGGTCATTGCTGTGACAGACCTGACCGTGTTGTTTTGGGGAGGATTATGGAAGGACTTTGGAACTATGGGCTAGGAAAACTATTAAGTGTTTAAAGCTTGGGGAGCTGTTCTGTGGGGTCTTGGAAGATCAGAGTACTGTGAGAAATACAGATGAAAGAAGCCTGGCTTGTGAAGTTCCAGCAGGAAGTTGGAGATTCCTATCTAGATTCTATTGGGGCTATTTGTTATTTTGAACTAGGAATCCATGGCTCTTGCCAGGCAGTGGTGGTGCACGCCTTTAATCCCAGCACTCGGGAGGCAGAGGCAGGCGGATCTTTGTGAGTTAGAGGCCAGCCTGGTCTACAAAGCGAGTTCCAGGAAAGGTGCAAAGCTACACAGAGAAACCCTGTCTCAAAAAATATATATATAAAATAAAAAAAATCCATGGTTCTGGACAGTTGCTGCTGAAGAATCAGCCATGATTAACAAGAGACCACCACCATGGAAGTGGAACCTTTGCTTTATTGGGACAATTGATGCTGGTCAGCTGGAGTCGAAAAATTAGTGGAGATTAAGAAGAGACCAGCATCATCGATGTGAGGTCTTCTGGGGACTGCTTCTCCAAGGTCAACACACAGAAACCGTGTTCCAGAGGGCAAACAGAGTACCCAATGCTGGCAGCCGAACTTGGTTATTTGTAAGAGTATCCCAGATGATACTGGTTTTGAAGGTGTGAAGGGGCCATGAAGAGCAGCTGAGGCTTGGCACTGTGACCGGCCAAGAGAGGCCATTGGTGGAGATGCAGCCTGGGCAGCAGTTGAAGATCCAAGACTGAAGGAGTCATGGAGAGAAGCTGAGGCTTGGCACCACAGAGGCAGTACATGAGAGGCTATTGGTGAAAGTACAGCCCAGTGCAAGAGGAGGTCCCAGTACTTTGGAGATGCCAGTACCAGGGGATGTCCACCAAGACAGCCTGAGCTTGGGAGATAAGCTGTGTGTGCTACAGGGGGATGCCCACCAAGACAGCACCAGCCTTATAACTGGCCTGAGCTTGGGAGACAAGCTGTGTGCTGCAGGGGGTGGAGCTGGAGGATGGACGCAGGATCTTTGGAGGAGTCTGGAAGATGGTGAGTGGATCCCAGACATCGGACCCTGAGTTATTTACACAACTGGAGTTTGGTTTTGCTTTGTTCAGATTGTAACTATGTCCTGTTTCTTCCCTCTTAAAGTAAGAAAGTTATTTTTGGTTTTACAGGAGCACAGAGTTGACAGATTTTAAACTTTTTTTTTTTTTTGGTTTTTTTTTTTTTTTAAAGGAGATTTTGGAGTTCTACTGGACTTTAAAAGAGACTGGATATTTTAAAGAGACTGAATTTTTTTAAGTGTTTGAATTTTTAAAGACTGTAGGACTTTTAAAATTTGCAAGGTTTATATTGTAATGTGTGACCTTGGGGATAAACGAGAAAGAAAAGGTTACGATGGCTTGATAGTGGTATGTCTGTGTGTAAGTTGACCAAGGGCAGTTGTGCTGGCTAGCTTTTTGTTGTTGTTTTAGTTTTGGTTTTTTCAGGACAAGGTTTGTCTATGTAGCTCTTACTGACCTGGAATTCACTTTGTAGACCAGGCTGGCCTTGAACTTAGAGATTTGCCTGCTTCTGCCTCCCTAGTGCTGGCATTAAAGGCGTGCTCCACCAAGCCTGGCTTGTGCTGCCCAGTTTTGTGTCAACTTGACACAGGCTAGGATCATCTGAGAGGAAGGAGCCTTGTTTTAGAAAATGGCTCCATAAGATTAGCCTGTAACCTTACAGGGAAGTGGGTAGGGGATTTAGTAATTGATGGGGCTCAGCCTATTGTGAATGGGGACAATCCTTGGCTGGCAGTCCTGAGTACTATAAGAAAACAGGCTGAGCAAGCCTTGATGAGCAAGCCAATAAGCAGCACCCTTCATGACCTCTGCATCAGCTGCTGCCTCCAGATTCTTGTCCTGTTTGACTTCCTTCCTTAACTTCCCCCAATGATGGACAGTGATGTGGAAGTATAAGCCAAATAAACCCTTTCCTTCCCAAGTGCTTTTGGTCATGTTTCATCACAGCAATAGTAACCCTAATTAAAACAGGGCACAGGAAGACTATGAGAGTAGGAAGTTAGGGAGGATTGGAGTCAAACTGTCTTCTGGACATGACAGGACCGTTGCACTCACGGACTCATAACGGCTGTGATTGCCTGCACAAGACCGGTACAAGATTAAGCCTAGCCAACATCCAGTACTGAGGAGGCACTCACAAGCACTCACCATTAGCTGAGAAACTATTGACAGTCCCTGGCTTCTCCAGGAGGGAGACTCACCTTTCTTTAAGGATGTGGTCCCCTGAAAGGTTGACCATACTCTAATGAATGCCCTAGCCCAATGCCACCCATGAGTGTATGGGCAGCACAAACTGGGATTCCTGGGTTATTTTTTTTTTAAATGACATGAAGTTGAGAGGGGGAGGGTTAGGAGATGAGGAATGAACTGGGAAGAAGCTAGGGAGAGGAGAAGGAGTTTAATATACAATTCTCAAAGAATTAATAAAAATACTATATTTAAAAAGCCACAGATCCCATTATTTGCTACTTTTCCTCCTCCCAAAGATAGTTATAAATTTTGTCCCCCCCATAGGTTCTAAAATTCATGCTGTCTGCAGAAACAGTATAAAATTAAAAGAAATATAAGAAGATAAACAATAGCATTAATCCTTCCTCTGTCCCAGAGATCACATTGTATTTTCTTGTTAATCCCTCCCATTTTTACAGTATTTGAAAGAACAGACTGGAAATGTCCATTCACTCTTGTAACATACTGAGCTTGTTTCTTTTATTGTGAATGTATTTGCATGACTAATTTAAGGTATTTGTAGGTTCATGTACAGTATTTCGCAAACACACCAACATACCTTGGCTCAGCACCCTCATTAGCGAGCATTTATGTTCTTACCACAGCAGAGAACAGCCTCATAGACGTACACTTGAGGTTTTTACTTTGTAAGATCTGAAGGAAAGGTCTTGCGGAGATGGTTTGCTTCATAATTTCAAATGGGTGTCTATAGAATCACAGTCCTATCCCAGCAATGATGACAACATAAGGTCTCCTTTGCTTCAGTTGGGAGATAGCCATAAAGCACAACTCACTGCAAGCCCTTTCGAAGCCGGCCACTCATCAGAATGGTCTGGGGTACTTTCTAAATCACAAGTACCTGGACCTTCCCTCGGAAATTCTGATTCACTAAGTCTAGAGCTGGGTCCAGGAATCTATATTTTTTAATGAGCTTCCGGGTGATTCTAATGACTAGCCAAGTTCAGGAAAGAGGATCTAGCAACTGAAGTGCCTGGGGCTTGTGGGATGGAGGTTGGGATGAGGGCAGTCAGGGAAAAATGGGAGTCCGGGTGTTTCCCAGGAAAGGGTGGTAGGGATGCTTTGAGAATGACTAGAACATTCTCAAAGCAGGCCGGGCCCCTTTGCAGTGTGATAATGAGAACAGCCAAGGCAGAGCTCTGGGTGAAGACCTGAGATCTGGAGCATCAGGTGGAGCTCACTGCAGTCATCAGCTGCTTGGAGAGGGGCACACATTACCTAGGGACAGTGCTCTGGATTTGGGGTAGTTGTCCTGTGGCACCATGGAAAGCTAGGGAGCTCCCTTTCCTTCTCGGTATCTTCAGGGTCCAGTGGCAGAATATGGACAGAGTTTCTAAACCTTAGGAGCTTGGATACGCAGTGGTGGAGTGGATGGCTAAGTCAGAGGAAACCCTTTCTTTGGCTGCTTCTACCTGCTCCAAGGCCCCTGGCTTTATCTGTTTTATGTAAGAGTCCCGTGTAAGACTTTGTTCTAATTTTTTTCTGAGATTCTCCAGTCTATGTATTAAAACAAATATAATTTTGTGAGCGAAGGCCAAGGGGAGGAAGGAAAACCCAGATCAGAAGGGTGGCTCAGAATGGACAACTAAGGCTACATTTTCATTTGAAGGTGGACCTTGAGTGGTGGCTGAAGCCCTCAGTTTCCACCTCACAATCAGTACTTTGCCGGAATCAACTCCAAGTGACCTCCTAGGAGAATTCTGGCTGGCTTCCCATCAGATTCCTGTATTTGACTTGAGGTGGGAGGGGTGTCTCTCACTTTCCAGGACCCTGCAGCTCAGAGAGATGATGGTGGCTGGTCTGGTAATACTTTGGTAGTGTCTTGCTGGGTTCAGGCTTCCCGACAATAGAGTGCTTTGACCTTGCTTCAGCCCCCTTTCAGGCTGAGAATTTAAGGTGTTCTGCTGAATGCTGAGCAAACAAGCCTTGTGCTTTGATCTCAGAGAATTCATAGGAGCAAGAAGGGAGGAGATGAACTGGGAGCCCTGCAGGAATTAACTGTGAAAACCTGGCCAGGCTTTGTTGGACTGGGACACTGGGGTGGAGTGTCGGGTGTCTGGGGAACAGATGTGAGCCTGACTTGATCTTCTGCAGCTGCAGACAGAGGTTTGCCAGAGGTGAATGAGAGTTCCTGCCGTGGCCAGAGGTTCTCTTGGTGTGTGTAGCCCACTGGTGGTCTCTTCCCTGCCCTGAGCTGGGCTTTGCAATTTGATTCCAACAACCACATAACAGGTTGGATAGAGAAAGGATTTCTTTTGAGAAGCCTGGGATTTGATGGGTTTTATATCTGTGTTATTCTATTCATTTCTAAACATTCCAGAGAGGTGATGGAAGGACCAAACCAGCCTTTCTCGGTAACCTTTCACTGCTTTGTGATCTCAGTTAGAACTGGGGCAGAGTGCAGTAGGGTCTGAAGATGTGCCAGCTGCCCTAGAGAAGCTGGGCCCCGAATTTGTTCCTAGGAGTCCTGATCCCAGAAGGTAAGCAGAAGATTCCTGATCACACAGGTTTGGGAAATTCTGCATACTATTTTCCTCTGGATAGTCTCAACATACATTTGAAGACTAAAGCCGTTAGAATGTTCTATAGTCAAGAATTTTCTGAATTTATCAGACTCAAAATTTCCCAAAGGTAATCAACCAGAGAAATATAATCTTAAAAAACAAACAAACCAAAACCAAAACAAAACAAAAAAAAAATGGGAGAGGCATTTCAAGATGGACTAGCATGGTGGTGCTTGTAACCCCATCACTAGGTAGGCTAAGCTGAGGTTGAAGAAGAATTTGGGCTTAGTTGGAAGACCAGGTTAGGGACTGGGGAGATAGCTTAGTTGATAAAATGCTTGTGCAAGCATGAAGACCAGAGTTTGGATCCTTAGCACCCAATAAAAGACTGTACCAGTGCATGCTTACAATCCCAGGACCGAATAACCAGGGACAGGAGAATCCCTGGGTTTTCTGGGCAGCTAGTCTAGTTGAGTCATTTCCAGTTTCTGTGAGAGACCTTATCTCTGAAAGTACAGGGGAAGCAGTTGAAGAAGATACCAGATGTTGACCTCTGGCTCCCATAGGCACATGTGCAACATAGATAAACTCCATACTGGAGGAGTTGGAGTTGGCATTATCGTTTTAGGAACTTTGAAAAAACTTGTGTCCAGGATGGGAAACGTCTAATAGGCATTGAAGCTGCTCCATTTGTAGTGATGACCGACAATGTGGGCATTCTCCTGAAGAGCTCTTTCCGGTCACTTATTCTAAGCTTGAGTAGCTGCGTGCGCTCTATCAACTGGAAAAACTGACATGTGAGCTGAAGACAGACTGAAGCCAATTCCCACACAGGTGAAAAAACAATTCAGGTCTTAGAGGGAGGTAGTTTTTAAATCTAACTTCACATTTTCTCTCTGTGTGTAAACTAATAGAGTCCAAGTGATGAGAATGTGGCATTGTCTTTGCTACAGAGAACATTTCAAGAATGGCTAATCAACTCATTAATCAACCAAGTACAAATAGAGTTTATCTTTGGACTTTAGGTTGAGAAACTTCTAAATAGATGTCATCATTTCCATTGGGCTTGGGGATGTGAGGACAGGAGCCTGGTGATACCCCTCTGACATGAGATAGCCTGTGCTATCTTAGACAGCCTTCCACGACTGTAACAAATACTTGGTTTTCAGCCTTCCAGTTTTGGAGGCTCCAATTCATGATTGATCAGTCCTATTGTTGTGGCATATCGCAGAAGAAAAGGCTGCTTACCCCATGGCCAGAAAATTAAAGAGTAAAAGGAAGGAGCTAGAGGTCCCACTACTCCCTTCAATGGCATACCCTCAAAGACAAAAAAACCTTCAGTAAGCCTCACATCTTAAAGTTCCCACCATCTCCCAATAGAAGCAGTGTCATGGCCAAACCTTTAACATCTGGAGACATTTCAAATCTAAGTGACAGCAGAGCCTGACAAAGAAATGAGGCCCCCAAATGGAGTGAGATCAATCCTTGGTAAATCATTTGAGTGTCAGGGGCCAGTCAAGCCTGGAGTGTCTGCTACTTGGTGATGTCCATTTAAATTGAGTTTTCTATTACTTTAAAATTCCTAAGTGTTTTTACTGACATAGTCTGCAGTAGTTTCAATGAGAATGGCCCCCATGGGCTCATATATTTGAATATTTGGTTACCAGTTCGTGGACTGTTTAGGAAGGATTAGGAGGCGTGGCCTTCTTGGGGAAGGTGTGTCTTTGAGGTTTCCAAAGCTCGTATCAGGCCCCAGACACACACTCTCTCTCTTACTCTCTCTCCCCGTCCTCCTTCTGTCTGTGGATCAGGATGTAAGCTCTCAACTATTGCTCCAGTGCCAGGGCCTGCCTACTCGCCATCATGTTCCCAGCCATAAGGGGCTATCCTGTGAAACTAGAGGCAAACCCTCAATTAAATGCTTTGATTTATAAGTTGCCTTGGTCATAGTGTCTCTTCACAGCAATAAACAGTGACCAAGACCCAGAACTTATCTAAGACCTACTCTTAGAGTATAAGAATATCTCCTAACACCTATACCTACCTTTCTCCACTTCCCGGCCCACAACAAATCCTCTAATATGAATTAAGTATGGTACTCATCCTCACCATAGAATGGCCTCAATAAGTATGTTTGCTTTCCTCCTCTAGAAGATGCTTAGGAATTCACCTGACCCCACTACAGAATATGCACCCTGATGGCTTCTCTTTAAATACACGTAGTCACCAACGGCCCAATGCTTCTTGTGAAAACCTGTGCCTTCTCTAGCAGCTCAAATCAGGTATTTGAAATCTACCAGCTCATTTCACCTTTGAGTCCTAGACTGATGACAAACCAAGTCTGATCCAATGCCAATCCCTGGGCATGGGCTTCCGGCTTTCGACAAAAGTCAAGACTTCTTGTTTACGCACATGGAGAGGGTGCTTAGCCTTTATGTGGCAGAACCAGGTTTGGTTTTCCTTTCTTCTCCACTATGATTAGAGTGCATATTTGTTTCTTCCAACAGGGATGCTTTCCTCTGGGATCCCATTAGCAAAGTATGCTCACTATAGAATATTTAAACGGGGGAGGAAATGCAAATTCACCACAGAGCATGCTGTTGACTTGTCAGTGAGTATTTCTTCCTTAGTTGTGTTTCTATATGTAAACCTTGTGTGTGATTGCCTGGAAAATATTTTAAATTACATTTCCTTATATGCCTTCTTATTTTATTTTTGAATTAAAATATAACTATATTCTTTTCTCCCTCCATCCCCTCCCATGTCACACCCCTTTGCTCTGTCTCAAATTCATGGCCTTGTTTCCTTCCATTGTTATTGTTGCATGTATGTGTATGCATAAATATGTAAGCAGAGCCTTCTGAGCATGTCTAGTGCTGTTTGTATGTATGTGATTTCGGGGTGGACCAGTTGGTTAGGGAGCTTCTCCATCTGGAAACACTATTTCTCACACTCTTAGCTTTCCTTAGTTATCTGTAATTCTTTATCTAGGGGTGGGGCTCCTTCAGATTTCCCTCATCCATGTTAGCATGTCTATTTGGTGTTGTCTTTGTTCAAGTCTTCTTTAGGCAGCCGTCGTGTTGAGGTATAACGGGTGAAGGTTCCCTGTCACTTATAGGGGACAAAATCACACATCAGATTTCCTGGTCCTCTGGTCCTTACAGCCTTTCTGCCCTTCCTTCTACAGAGTCCCCTGAGCCTTAGGCACAGGAATTGCATTATGAATGTATCCACTGGGGCTGAGCACCTCATAAGCAATTGTTCTTTGCATTTTGACTGGTTGTGATTTTCTGTAATGGTCTATCTGCGATTGCCTGGGATTTTCCTTCCATCTTCCTTCTGCAAAGGACCTCCTTGTAGCAGATCTTCACTGCTGGGTTTGAACAAAGAGTGCTCAGGAAAAAGATCTGACCAAGGTCAGGGGCTAGGATGTTTCTGTCCCTGATTCCTCTCTGCAAAGTGACTTGAGGTGGGTCCCTCATCCACAAGCCCTCCTATCTCTTCCTCCATTGCCGGTAGTGGCTTCTGGTAATAGAACCAGTGGCATTTTGCTAAGAGACCTAGAAACTGCTATTCTGTGACCTTCCACCCTCCACCCCTTTAGTCAGTGAGCCATCCTCAATGTGTCTAGTTGAATGTGTCATTTGTGTCTAGTAGGAACATTGATAGAATCCTATTTCAAAACTATGAAACACTCTGTACGCATTGACAAACCCTGCTATATCATCACTCAGGGGAACTGAAAAAAAACAAAAAAAAAACTCTTGTCATATTGTCAAATATTCTTCCACAACATTTTATGGATGGACAAACGTGTTTTATGTACGTTTAAAAGAAACATGCCATGTGTGATTGGAATCTTGAGAAACTGAAAATTAGTTTTCTTGCCTCGAGTTATTTTCCTTGTTCCTTTGGAAGCGTTTTGATAAATAACCTTATAGGTAAGTCTATGTAAACATTTTTGATGATTTCTCTAGGATACGTTTACAGGAGTACAATGTCTAGACTGATAGACATGAGCATCTGAAAAATTTTTTGCTGTGTATTGCCAGACTACCCTCCAAAAATTAAAATAATTTATACTATTTCTAACTATGTATAAAAAGGCCTATGACCTTTTTCAACACTTCATATCACAGCAGAATAATGCTGTTTGCAGTTTGAAAGGTGGTCTCTGTTCTTCACAGGCAGTCCCTACATAGATTCAAACTGACTACTTTTTAAAACATCATTTCTTCACTGGCAGAGCCCAGAATAACAGTCACTATTGAATGGTAAATGGAATAATGTCCCCTGCTTTCCACACCCTGAAAATGTCCATTTCTCTGCAACCGGTGACTGTGACACTTCCTTCATTGTAGCAGAGACTTTCCATGTCATCATAGAAGGATCACAGAACAGAGAGATTATTGTAGATTATTCCAGTGGCCCCAGTATTGCTGCAAAGATTCTTGTAAGGAAAAGAGGGTTGAAATAACACTGGAAGAGAGAGAAGGAAGTGAGAGCTGCTGGAAGGTAGTCTGCTGCTGTCTCTGGGGATGGAGGGAGCAGGCCCAAGCCAGGGATGTGGCTATCACTGTTTTCTGTCACTGTGACAAATACTTAGAAACAATCTAAAAGATGAAAAGGTTTCTCTTGGCTCACAGTTCAGAGGCTTCACCGCACAGCTGGCTGGATCTAGTATTTAGGGTCCCATGATTAGCTGGAATATAGTGTCAGTGGTAAATGCTGTTTAACTCAGGGTGGCCAGGAAGGGGGACAGGGAAGGGACAAGGGACGTGTTTCTAGAGAATGCACCCAGTGACCTGTTTCCTTCAAGTAGCTCTCACATTCTACTTGTGCCACCTCCTAATAATGCCGTCATTAATAAATACATCAAGGGATTAACCCATCAATCAGTGTAGAGTCCCCAGACCCCAATCACTTTCCCAAAGTCCATCAGCTCGTACCCAAGTCCACCATGCCTGGCTCTCTAGGGGACACTTCATTTTCTTTTTCATTTTTCTTTATTAAGAAATTTTCTACTCACCCCAATGCTATCCACAGATCCCCCCTGCTCCATCCAGCTACCCCCCCAGCCCTCTTTCCCAAGACACCCCGCACCCCCCAAATTGAGGTCTCCCATGAGGAGTCAGCAGAGCCCAGCACACTGAGCCTAGGCAGGTCCAAGCTCCTTCCCACTGCACCAAGGCTGTGCAAGGTGATTCATTTTCAAACTTAATAGCAGGCAACCTCTAAAAGCTGGAAAAGGGGAAGGCATTCTCTTTTGGAGCCCCCAGGAGAAATATAGCCTGTCTATGTCTAACCTCCATAGAACGAGAGTAATATGGGTTTTTAACCCATGAAATCTGTGGTAATTTGCTTGCTGTTGCAGCAATAGAAAACTAATTCAGCCACTTTATTAGTTCCTGCTGGCTTATGATGAAAATATTTTGGATAAATTTAAAGTTGTTGTTGTCTGTATTGTTGGCATATTCTGCTGTTAATTTATTTTAAAGTTGTGTGTGTGTGTGTGTGTGTGTGTGTGTGTGTGTGTGTGTGTGTGTGTTTATGTTTGTGGAGGTCAGAGGACAACCATAGGTGCATTCCTCAGGAATACTAGCTACCTGCTTTTAAGGACAGCATCTGTTATTGTCTTGGACCTTGGTGGGCCTGTTTCTACCGCTCCAGTGTTCGGATGACAGATTGAGCCACTACACTTAGCTTTTTCATGGGGTTCTGGGGATCAAAGCTCAGGTCCTCATCTGTGTGCACTGATTTTTTTTCAATAACCCTGAGTGATGATATAGCAGGTTTTGTCAATGCGTACAGTGTGTTTCATAGTTTTGAAATAGGATTCTATCAATGTTCCTACTGGAAACAAATGACACATTCAACTAGTGCTACCACTGAGCTCCCTCCCAAGCCCATATCCTGCAGTTACACAGTTACCAGCCCTCTCTTCAGGTGTGCCCTGGTTCTCAGGACCTTAGCTGGAGCTGCCTTCTTTTGTCCATGACATTGAGGACACCAGAGCGATCCTGCAAACATGATACAGCGAACAGCTACAGAGCAATGGATTTGGACAAACGACTCTCAGCTGTTTCCACTGCTTGAAGGGGCCCCTTTGGTATTCACTAATCAATTTTATGCCTAAAAGGTCCTCCTTAAGCCTAAGCTATGAATTCCTTGCCCACATGTCTATTCTTTTTCTGTGGGTTCCTATACTTCTCTCTGGATCATCAGAGTACAGCAAAATAATTCAATCCCCAATATCAGTGACTTTATCTATTTATTTTCACACAGAATGCTTTCATACATGACTTGATTGATTCTTCCTAGTTCAGTGTTTGACAAGTAGAAGGTTAATTAATGAGCATGCCCCTTGCTCTCAAGGAAACATATTTTTATTCCTTGTATAAAACTCTAAGACCCTCATGATCCATAAGGACATGCACAGAAATGTGCAGCTACATACACACCAATCTCTTACATGGCTTACCACTTGCATCCATACATTGTATACATCTCGATTGTCAGTTAACGTGGTAGAAGAGGCATCTTTATTTATACTGAAAAGACAGCCTTTGTCTTTTTTTTTTTTTTTTTTTTTAATAAATTCTACTTTTAAAAAGCATCTCAGAAGTTTCTAATCCCTTGGTGACCTAAAAGAAAACTTAGAAGTAGCGATTGTCGGCCTGCATCAAGATCTCAAACCTGGTGTTGGGTAAGCTCAGCCTAAGGCCGGAGGAAGCTTGAGTCTGGAACATTCCCTCCGCCAGCTGCCCTGCAGCCTGATGACGATCATTTTCTAAATCGCCCCTCTGAGCCTGGGCCAGAGCTGACACCGAATCCTGCTGTGTCCCCAAAGTACATCAGGAACCTCTAGGATCTCCATCCTATGGGCTGCTGCCAAGTCGATGCCTGAGGCTGAGTTTACTCTGTCAGCTTGCCTTTGGAGACTGTGTTCACTGCAAAGTTCTGAGAGGGGTCTTGGCATTTGAAAAATTGACCAATACCTTTATGATGGCTCTTGAATGCTGAATACAGAACTGAGTTCCCCACGGGTGCTCAGTAAGGATCTGTTGCTGACGGATGGGTGATGACACCCCATCACACTCAATTTTCTGTTTGGAAACAGCTTTATTAGACATGTCCAGAATCCTGTTCTCTGCCCTTATTTTTGTTGGACTAAAAGAGGCAAGCAATGTTGTCGGATCCTAGCAGCCTAGAAATATGGCTCCCCTAAGCATCCTCAGAGGCTTCACTTTAAATGAGTCCGAGCAAACATGGGTCTAGAGGCGCCCCCCCTCCTCCGCACACACACACACTATGCACACTTTCCTGGGATCCCAAACTGTAAGCTCTCGGCCATGATGTGCTCTTTCTGAGATGGAAGGGAGAGTTGCCGAGCTTTCTGATTCCAAACAGGTAAAATGGGCCAAGTTGGGTATGTTCTGAGAAGCAGTTTCTAGTCAGGGGTAAAGTGAGTCCCAGAACTTCACTCACAGAACATCTTGTGGGAAAGAGGGAAGAGCTGAAAAGAAGGCTTTGGAAGACCTGGGTCCCAGTACTATTGTCTAATGTCCAGTCACCTGACGCTGGGCAGGCTGCTGAGGGCTGCACTTTGCTCACCTGCCTTAGTCATGTTTTGATTGCTCTGATGAAATACCCTGACTGAAGGAAGAAAGGGTTCATTTTGATTTACAATTCACAGTCTTTTTTTTTTTTTTTAAATTCAACATAATATTTTTACTGATTATTTGGAAATTTCACATCATGGACCCGGATCATACTCACTTCCCAGTCCTCCCAGGCCGACCTCCTACCCCTTGTTACTCCCCCCCCCCCAAAAAAAAGAAAGGAAAAAAAATACCAAGTCCATTTTGTATTGCCCATATATTCACTGGAGTATGGTCAAACTCCCAGTGGCCAGCCCCTTAAAGAAGAATCCTTCCCTACCTGTACCCTCGCCAGAAGCCATCAGCTGTGAAGAGCTACACTTCAGCATCCCTGTCATGAGAATGGTGTTATCCACAGTGTGTGGGTCTACCCATCTCAATTAACCCAATCAAATTAATCCCTCACAGGCATGCCCAGAGGCTAACCTCACCTAGATAATCCCTCACAGATACACCCTTCTAGATCTCATCAAACTGACCATTGAGATTAACAGTGGTTTGCATGTAGGATGTCCCCCACAGGCCCATGTGTTTGAACACTTGGCCCCCAGTTCAGGGTGTGGTTTGGGGAGGTGGGGCATAGCTGGAGTAAATAGATCATTGCAGGGTGGCCTTGAGGTCTGTAGCCATGCCCCACCTCCTGTATTCTTACACTGTTCACTGTTCCACTGAGATGAGAGAGGATTTGAAGAGTTTTGGTCTGTGTTCCTATTGCCACAGAGCTACCGGCCACCATGCCTTTCCAGCCATAGAGGACTGGATCTCTTCAAACCTTGAGCCAAAATAAATCCTTCCTCCCTTCAGATGCTTCTTGTCAAGTATTTGGTTGTAGAAATGAGAAAAGTCACCAATACACGACTCCATATGTCTAATTGTAACTTACAGTGCTGTTGGGAGCCTTGAGTATCTAAGTACACACTGTCTGAATTTTAGTGGCTACAAAGGCTTGGATTTTATAGGGTGGCATATCTTGTTTTGACCCTTCTACTGTGGAGCATCCTGTTTCATACTTGTATGTGGTCCAGCTCAGTGAGCACATGCTGGCTCAAGGACACTCTGAGTTCACATAAAACTGAAATTACAAGCTGGTGGTTTATTCTCTGAAATTTGTTATTTCAGTGCTTTGTTTACTTCTAAGTCTGAGTCTCATCATAGAGTCCAGACTGGCCTCAAATTCATGACCCTCCTGCCTCATGAGCCTCCTGAGTACTAGGATTACCGGTATGTGCCACTAGGCCCAACAGCCTTTAAAGGAGTAATCAGGAACAGGTAAGATTAATTTTGATAACATAATTTTATTTAAAACCAATATGTCAAAATGTTGTCCTTATAACATGGACACACATTTTAATACACATTTAATCACATTTTAATACAAATAAAATATCACTATACAAAGAAGCTGGGTTCTGATGATGGTAAAGGAGGGACTCGCCAGCAGCGCTGGAAAGCAAGAGTAGATGCATGTATCAGCAAGGAGTAAAGACAGGTGGGCAAAAGCAGGCCTGTTCCTCTCTCAGATCTACTGATGTCTGCACTTCTGTGGGAAGCAGCTACCGATTCTTGCAAGGGTCTTCCCTCTACAGCTAATCTTTCTAGAAAGTTCCCTCACAGACCAGTCCAGAGATGTTTCTCTCAGTCAATCCCAGATTCAATCAAATTATCAACTAATATTAATCTTCACAGGATGAGTATTTAAAAAAAGATTTACAGATGATCTAATTTGTATAAAGTGAGTTTGGGGCTAATTCATAGCAAAATAATAATTTCTATTAGCTAAGTAAAGTATAGAACCACAGACAAGGACTAAATGTGACAAGATAATTCTGAACCTTAAAGTTCTGTCTCAGAGCCACAAACTTTTAAAATTTGGATTTTGCATCTAATCCAATCATCCCTTGTTTGAAAATCTGAAATCTGAATTGTGCCAACATTTAGAAAATCTTTATGATTCCAGTGAAAAATGTCATACAACCACACTTTGTTTTAAGCAGGAAATTATTTAAATTGTATAAAATGACCTATAGGCTACATGTATAAGGTGTACATAAAAGATACATTAATTCACATTTGAAATTATAAATTGCATTTGGACTTGAGTCCCATTCTCAAGCTATCTCATTATGTATGTGCAAATATTCCAAATGCCAAAAAAGAAAAACAAAAACAAAAAGCCCACAAAATTCCTAAACACTTTTGGTCCTAAAAATTTCAGGTAAGGGATACTCAGCCTGAATTTAAAATGTGTGTGTGTGTGTGTGTGTGTGTGTGTGTGTGTGTGTGTGTGTGTGTATGTGTGTGTGTGTGTGTGTGTGTGTGTGTGTATGTGTGTGTGTATGTGTGTGTGTGTGTGTGTGTGTGTGTGTGTGTGTGTGTGTAGGCCAGAGGTTGGGTGGGTATCTTCCATAGTTACATCTTATTTTTTGAGACAGTATCTTTCACTGTACCAGGCACTGGCCAGTGAACCCCTGGCATCCTTGTGTCTTTGCCTCACTAGGGCTGAAAATGCAGGTGTCCACCACCTTGCCTGGCTTTTTACATGGGTCCCGGGGCGGGGGTGGGGAGGTGGGGGTCTGAACTCAAGTCTCCACGCTCTCGAAGCAGGCACTGAGCCATCATCTCCCCAGCCCTGCACTTGTGTTCCTACAAATACAAGACCCGCGCCAGTATCTTCTCAGCCGCTTTACTGTATAAATAGAGTATTTAACCTTGGTCCATTTCGAGTGGCATGTTCTTGTGTCTCTTCCCTTGAACGTACTCTTGCCAATTCATCTCAAGATGTGCGGGGATGCTTTTAGTACTGTCTTCACGTTTTTGCCTGTACTTATTTGTAAACCCCGAGACCCTAGCAAGATCATGCGTGTCAAAATTTCAGCACGGAACTTCCTGCCAACACATATTGACAGAACAGTTGATAGGCCTAATTGGTTCTGGCAATGTGTCTGATCTCTGCATTTACATCATTCCAGCTGAGCTAATTTGGGTGGATTCCATGGAGATATTTTGGTTCTGTATTTGAATCTGTAATCGACTGTTTACATACCTGTCCTAGTTTTCAGCGTGTAGGCATTTGCATTTCTTTGTAAGTTTACTGTTTTATTTTCGGAAACCTGACAAAACTTCACCAGTTCAATCAAAAACACTTAATGGTGCATCTGCAGGTTTTCAGACACTATGCTCAATTTCATTGCAATTAGGATACATCATTTTATTTCTTCTTTTCTTTTTCTTGCCACCTTCCCTTGTTGTAGTCACTGTGTTGAAAACCATCACTATTTCATACTTAGGCTCAGTTGGAAGGAAAGTCATGATTGATTAGTTATGTCTGCCATAGATATGGGAGCAGGGAGTGCGGTCCTGTTGGCAAAACAGTTGCTACTTGTGCTAGGAGCTGGTGATATAAAGATAATTATCAGTCATTTCAGCAGGGGAGACAGAATAAAAAAATAGAAAATCATGTGATAAGTTCTATAGCATTGGTTTATAGAAAATGACATACAGAAGGGAGAGCAATTTCTAAGTCCTGGGTGATGGCTGTGGTGTGGAGGATCAGGAGAATACCAAACAATTGACACTAGGGTGATATTGCTATGGAAAGCATCTGTACCCTTCCTCTGGGTGACTAAGAGGCTCCTGAGGAACAGCACATGGGCAGAAGGGAGAAATGGTGGCCCAGCCAGTATCTACATGGACAGCTGAGGGTCCGCAGGAAGTTACAGCCAACTGACCTCCCAGAGTGCCAGTGTGGCCACAAAACCAGAGACTTGTTTATTAAATTGGAAAGCTGCTATTCTCGGTGTCAAGCTGTCACTCTGCCCTTTAGAAAAAGGAGAGGAGCCAGTCAGCCAGGTCTAAAAATACTCAGGACTGACAACTAGGTCTGGGCAGAGAGAGCTTGGAGCCTAGTTTGGAAAGAACTGAGTGGGGCAGGCACAATGTATCCATGGGCTCACATGAGAGCGCCGAGCACAGGCTTCATACTGTCATTTGTTACAATTGACAATATTTTGTAATATGAATGATAATACCTCTGGAAAAGCATTTCCGACGTGGTGAAACTTGTTCTTTCTGAGGAAGAGTCTTATGTAGCCCAGACTTGCCTTGCACTCAGTAGCTGAGGATAACCTCAGGAGGTTAATAATCCTCCTGCTTCTACCTCCCCAGTGCTGGAATTACAGGTGTGCACTACTGTATCTTATTTATGCAGTGCTGGGGATGGAGCCTAGGGCTATGTGTATGCTGGGTAGTCACTCTTCCCACAGAATTGTACCCCAAACCCCATAACCTGTTCTAAACTAGTATGTGCAGCTAATACTTGGACCCCCACAATATCTCCTAGAGTAGGTTATATACTCTTGCCATTTATGAGGAAACTGAATTTTAAAGATGGGGAATTTGGGTCTGGTTGGCCTGAGACAGAGGCTAATCATGTGGAATGGTCTTCAGATGACCTTTTCTCCACCCCTGTTCTCTGGCTGTTAAGCCGTTTTCTTTAGGGCCTCTTGGAAACCTGCTCAGTGGTCACATGACTTCAAGATTCTATTGGATATGTGTGCCTCAAGCTCAGCTGAGCACGTGAGGCCTGCTTCTCTTGCGTAGGGATCATGGCCCCTGCCACTGGTCAGGAGGAAAGAGACATAATATTGGTCACATTGCTCACAGCTTGGTTGAGCAGAAGATAGTGTTACCCAGGGATCACTGGCACATCTGTCAGAGCCAGGTGCCTTCTATCTGAGACCATGACAATGTGTTTATAGGCTTTATCTTTTTCATTTATTTAGCTTTGGGTTTTTTGTTTGTTTGGTTTTTGTTTTGTTTTTCAAGACAGGGTTTCTCTGTGTAGTTTTGGTGCCTATCCTGGATCTCGCTCTGTAGACCAGGCTGACCTCTTTGAACTCATAGAGATCTGTCTGGCTCTGCCTCCCAAGTGCTGGGATTAAAGGCATGTGCCAAGGCTGCCTGGCTTGGGTTTTAAATATAGGATTTCTCTGTGTAGCACTGGCTGCCCTGGAACTCAGTTTGAAGTACAGAGCGGCCTTGAACTCAGAGATCTACCTGTCTCTGCCTCCCGAGTGCTGGGATTAAAGGTGTTTGACGACACCACCACTACCACCACCACCACCACCACCATCACCACCCACCACCACCACCACTGCATCCTGGCTGTTTCAAACCCCCCCCCCCCCCCACACCCACACACTGGGCTCCTAGACTCCTGGAAGATTGAGAATTTAGGAATACACTTAGTGAAGATTCAATCTGAGCTCATTATGCCCTCCTGCTGACACAGTTACTGGGTGTGTGCACACACTTCTGTCCTGAATTTTAACTTCAGAGTATCTTAGAGGACACAGAAGATAAAGGGTGGTGGGTCCCTTGGCTGCCTTCTTGAAGGCTTTCCAAACCAAATTACATTTCTTTGGTTGTGATATTCTTTTCTTACAGTTCTCCTATTTTATCTCCCCCCCCCCCATCCTGAGCCACCTCAAATTTCATGTAGAAGAGCCTTGGGGCACATGAATATGTAAGTAGTATAAAGCACATGCTCAAAAAGATGATAGTCATTCCTTAGTCTGAAAATAAAAAAACCTACCAGCCACCATGATAGCCCTTCTCCTGTAGGGATGTGGTGTGTGTGTGTGTGTGTGTGTGTGTGTGTGTGTGTGTGTGTGTGTGTGATATGTCACTAAAGCTAGTAACAGTATGTCAAAGTCTCTTGACAAGTCCCCTTGAAATGTCTCCTGTGCTGTGGTCCTACTGCAGGATGGGCTTGTGTTGATGCCTGTAGCCCATGTTGCCACCAAAGGCCACACGAATGCCTGAGGTCTGATCCACCACCTATAGCCATGTTGGTGTCTGAGGGCCATGCTGCCATGGGGATCATACTGATCTAGGTGGCTGGCATCCATCTGAGTGGCCTGCACTGTCACCTGGGACCATGCTGTCCTCTGGGCCTAAGCAGCTGCTGAGGGCCATGTCTGGGTCTGTGGCCCTACGGAAGCTGGTGTCTTAGTTGATGTCCATGGCTCCTGTTACCACCAAGGGCTGTGTGGATGCTCAGGGTCTGGTCAGTCACCTGAAACCATGTTGGTGTCTGAGGACAATGCTGTCACTGGAGCCATACTGATCTGGGTGGCCATGGTGTCCTCTGGACCCAAGCTGCTGCTGAAGGCCATGTCTGAGCCTATAGCAGCTGGGATCTGAGTTGATGTTCATGGGTCCTATTACCACCAAGGGCTGTGTGGATGCCCAGGGTCTGGTCAGCCATCTGAGACCATGTTGGTGTCTGAGAACCATACTGTCACTGATCTGGGTGGCCATGGTGATATCTGGGCCCAAGCTGCCTCCAAGGGCCATGTCTGGGTCTGTAGTCCTGTTACGGTTGGGGTCTGTGTTGATCTCTGTGTCCCATGTTACCACATAGGAACCATGTGTGTTGAAATCTAAGGGCTGTGCTGAGCTGGAACCATCCTTCAATGGCCCTGACCCTTGCTGGCCACTGCCAGAAGAGCTGGTCCCACACTCAGGAGAGATAGCCCCAGCCCTTACCATGGGTGTGGGAAAGCTGGCCCTGATGGCATGGGCATAGAAGAGCTGGCTCTACCCCTCCTTGAGGTGGATGGTCCCAGTGACCACACTGACCAACTCAGCTACCACCCAGACCCACAAGCAAGACTCTGAGTTGGCACACCTCAACATCTGCCCCATCTATGTATGACCTTCAAGAACACATGAAGGGACTGGCCCTGAGGAACCATAGCCACAGGATCTTTTTGACTCAGGGCAATGTCAGGGTAACTGAGAGGAGTCTCACTGGTATACCAGAAGCCAGAGAGGCCTTGAACCTAACCAACAACACATTACACAGTGAACATTTGCAAGTAAAGCTGAGTGGACAAAATATACTGCACAACACACCACAGCTCCCATTGCCAGTAAGACTAACGAAGAGGTGTTGGAGAGGTGAGAGAGACGCAGGAGCAAAAGTGGCCTTTTTGATGGTTTGCTTTATTTTGTTTCTAATGAGTAATTTTTAAATTTCCTTTTGGGGGGAATGCTATGGGGGTGATGGGTAGTTATGGAGGGACTGGGAAATGAGTGGAATTGGGTGCATAATATGAAATTCCCAGAGAATCAATAAAATTATGTTAAAAAGTTTAAAAAAGTAACAACAAAAATGTCTCTTGTGCGTAAGAGCTGAGGAGACGAGACACACACAAGATGGGGCAGCTGAGGTGGCTTATGGTGTCTTTTGGACCATGCAGTGGTTTGAATAAGAATGCCCCCATAGGCTCCTACATTTGAATGCTTAGCAAGTGGCACTATTTGAAAGGATTGGGAGGTGTGGCCTTGTTGGAGTGGGTGTGTCATTGGGGATGGGCTTTGAGGTTTCAAAAGCTCAAGCCGGGCCTAGTGGCTCTCTCCCTTCCTGCTGCCTGTGGATCCAGGTATAGAACTCTCAGATACTTCTTCAGCAACATGCCTGCCTGCAGGCCGCCATGCTTGTCACCATGCTGATAATGTACTAAACCTCCAACATGGTAAGCAAGCCCTAGATAAACGCTTTCCTTTGTAAGAGTTGCTGTGGTCATGGTGTCTCTTCACAGCAATAGAACACTGACAAAGACAGACCACCTCTTGCCCTGTTATTTTCATGCCCTGTGCTGGTTGGTAACTATAATTTCAACTGGTTGGTACACATTGTATTCTTGGAATACCTTTTGTCTAGAAAATACTGACTTAGGCCCAAAGTCATCTATACTGATTATCAGCAAATGGCCCTAGTGAATTCTTTAAGAGACCCTATGTCACTGGGGGTCCCTCAGCTTAGCAACCCCTGAACAACTGGGATGGGAGAGGCTGGAGATGGGAGAAGAACACACATAGATCCTCAGCCTGGTTGCAAAAGCTACCAGGGAGCTGCCCTCTTGGGGGTGAGAGTTTTGCCCTGAGTTTCTCCAGCTGGCCATTCCTCCTCACACAAGTACTGCTTTGAGACTTGGCTCTTCAGATCTCCACAAACCAACTGCTCAGAGGTGGGTGCTGGGGGTATGACTCAGCAGAAAAGAAGAGAGCGAGGTCAGACTGTTCTAGAAAGGAGAGTGAGCCACCCCACACAGAAAGTCCAAAAGTGAGTTCTCCAAAGTGTTGGCTAAGTGAGGGGAAAGAATCCAGACAGCTTTCATAACCCTGAGATGTGTCAGCAGTTGTAAAATAAATACCATTTCTGAGTTACTTCTTCTGTTTCTCTCTGGAGAAGGGACGAACCTCCCAAATAAAAAGAATTTAATCTCAAGTAGCTCCAGGTCAGTTCAGGACGTTTGAATGACTAACAGATAAGCAGGAGTTGGAAATATCCACCAAGCAGCAGCCCATCACTCAGCGAGTCTGCTCTCTTGGCATTTTCAAGTGATTTTATCTACCGAGAAAATGTGTTTTCCCATGGGGAGACACGGGGCTGATGGGGCAGCAATGGGGCACTGTGTTCATGACCTTGGTATTTCTCACCACACCCCTGATTCAAGTGTCCCTTTTCCTATTATGCTTTATGCTCTATCTCTCTGAACTGTATGAATATGTACATGCTCATGTGTGTGCACACATGTTTTGTGCATGCATATAGGGAGATGTTGGTGTCTTCTATCATTCTCCTCCTTATCTTTTGAGACAGGCTCTCTACTGAACATGGAGCTCACATGTTCAGCAAGACTAGCAGGTCAGTGAGCTTCAGGAATCCCTATCTCTGCCTCACCATGCTAAGATTAAGGGTCTACGCTACCATGTCTGGCTTTTTACCTGGGTACTGGGGGTTCAAACTCAGGAACATATAATCACTTTACTGACTGAACCATCTCCCTGGGGGGGGGGCGCTCCCTGTTTTTATTTTTTCCCCTGTCTTCTGTCTCAAAATACCTTTAAAGTCAAATTTCAACCTCCAAGAGAGGTTTATTTCCATTTGGCAGCTTGTGTGAGAGAAAAGATAAAAGTGTCCAGAAAGGCTTTCTGGACGTCAAGTAGCTGTTTGTCCATACTGTGTGAATGAGTTAAGTGTGAAAAAAATAAGACAGATACAGATTCAATTTCACCAAAGTCCCACACATGGTTTTACAGTGTTGGGTAAATATGTCTGGGGCCAAATCTGATTTGGGCTTACAAGGAAATTCAGGCGTGTTGAAAAAAGAGGAATAGTCCAGAAGAGTGTATCTAGTCCTTTCCACCAGGGTCTGTGGGGTCAGAACTCCCTCCTGGCATGACTGAAGCTAGGCACTATTGAAAATGAATTGAGGGGCTAGAGAAAGGGTTCAACTGTAAGACCACTGGCTTCTTCTCTTGCAGAGGTCCTGGGTTCCATTCCCAGCACCCACATGGTCGCTCACAGCACTCTGTAACTCTAGTCCCAGAGGAATTGGACACCCTCCTCTGGCTTCCAAGAATGCCAGGTATGCACATGGTACAGACAGACATGCAGGCAAAGCATCCATATACATGAAAACGAATTTTTTTTAAGAGAAAAGAAATTGTCAGGAACACAAGCTGGGAGGACTCGAAGGCACAGTGCTCTCCAAACACTATGTGAACGAGGCAGCCAGTTTCTGGGAACATTCTGGTCACATTAGCAGAATAGCCTTTCAGGCAGACATGTTCTGAGTATTTAGCTTTCTGTTCTTGAATGATGGAAGATGAGACCCAGTCCCCATTGTGCTCATAGTGTGTGGTGGTCACCATTTTTGGAGACTGACCCTTATTGTGTCACAGTTGCCTGTATCCTGGTGTGTCCCTACCCCAGACCAGTGTGAGGACAGGGACTGCTTTCTCAGTTTCTTTATACCCTGTAGCCAATAAATACTTGGGAATGTAAAGAAAGGATAAAATTAACTGACAGGGAGAGATTTGGTCAGTCTCCAATGCTTTCAGAACTTAGTACAGTCGTTATTTCTTTTATATATGCATAAACAATTAGTCTTTACCAAATGAGCCCCAGGGAGAGCATTTACCATATTGGCTTTTGGCAAGAACCATTTTAACAATGGAAAATGTTTCTTGTTCTAGAACTCAAAATGACTGTGTACTTCAAAATGTCACTGCAAGGGTTGTTGGGATGGTTGGGTTTGTCTTGGCTCCTGCCTCTTTCCCTTTCTACCTATCTCCTATCCCCGATGATGTCTTTCCAACCAATACCATCACTCTCTGCCCTCCACTTAGCCTATGCTCCTCCTGGGTGCAGAGGGCAGCCGCAGGAATGAGCTCCGTGTTTAGGTCTCATGCAGTTGTGTTTGGACACAGGGTGGTATCTCAGGGAGGAGGGGATTTCTCCCACCCTGGACCAGCTGTGGCAGCATTTCATATTTGACATGGATGAAGGATTCGATCATCCAAGTTAGCCATGGCTTATTAAAATGCCTGGGCTTGCTGGAGATGCATTCCCACATCTGTGCAGCCCATAGGACTATGGAAACAGTGGACTGTTTTTTCCAGTGTGCCTGGTTCATCCAGGGCCATGTGAGTTGGAGAGAGGAGGGAGCTGTACATACATAAGGCACAGGGATCTGTCAGAGAACTTGGACCTGCAGTTGCCTTTGGAGGCCATGCTGTTGCTCCTCGTTCCCTGTCATGCAAGAATAAACATCCCTAAAGCAAAATAAAACACCCTTAAGCTCATGTTACAAAAAGTTGATTTTGAGAAATGTGAAGCATTTATTTTACCATTTAATTAGCAATGCACCGCATTGACATTCCACCAATTATATAACAAAAGCATGATTTTTAACAAGTATGTTGACAAAATCTATGCTTCATCTCATTATTTGAGAAGCACAAAAATGGACATTTACATACCAGCATCAACAATGGGAAAAACCCACTTTTGTGAACAAGTCTTCAGAATCCCCGCATTTTGCATTCAAGAATCAGCTGGGTAAGAGCTGGAGTTCTGAGGTCATTGCTACGTGCTGACAAAGGAGATTTAGGTCACTGGCCATTTGTTTCTTCTAAGTAGCCTCCTGGAACAGTCGGCAGTTCCACTGCCTGCTATGGAAAATGCAATCTGGATGTAAATTCTCGTAGTCTCCCATATTTAACACTGGATTCTGGGATAGTGGAGAAAGTTTGAAGTACAACCAAGATTTTTGATGAGATATAAATGAAATTTAGAGATTAGGCTCAGAAAACTTACAAGTGAATTAGCGACCATCATTTTGAGGTTGCTTGTGGAATTCCTATCCCTTGCTTGTAGACACAAAATATTGTCTTGCTTAGGACCATGAAACTAGGTGCCATGTTGTGAGGAAGGATCCACAGCTGGTAAGGAACTAGCCCTTGGCGTAGTGGCCCCTGAAGAATTGAGTCCTGTGGAGGAACCTAGAAGTTAATATCTCACCCCCAGACCACAGCTTGATTGCAGTTTGTGAGTAAGCTGTGTCTAAAGTCTTAACCCACTAAAGTAGTCTAAGATAACCATTGTTGTCTCTCTCCTCTAAAGTTTGGGGAATGTGTTGCAGTAAAAAAAATTAATATACGCCACTACTTCCTCATGGAACTTCAGTCAGTCTCTCCTTATGCTCTGGTCCTCAGTCAATTGGTATGCACTACCTAGAAATACAGCTTGATTCCAAACCTTCAAAACTCTGCCTGTAGCATGGGCACTTCAGCAGCAAATCACTCATGTGAATCATGTGGGCCTCTCTGGCTGAAACAATCATGTAAGTCCATGAGAAAGCACATACAAAGCAACCAAGCTGTTCTGTTTGCTCCAAAAACAAAGCAGGTTCCTTGTGGTTTTTTTTTTTTTTTTTTTTTTTTTTTTTTTTTTTAAGATACCTCCAGGCACAGGCTGGAAGACCATCAGTTCAGGGCCAACTTGAGTTACATATTGAGATCTTCTCTCCACCACGAGGACAAGGGTCAAAAGGTGTCCCTGCTACTTTACTGTCGTGAACCCAGGTGACAAGGGAAGGAATGAGATGTGTCCAGCTAGCAGCCAGGAAAAAGGAGTGGAGGATCTTGGGAAAGTGTTGGTGAGGGGCAAGAGATTGGAGGAGGCAAAATAGCCCTTCCGTTCATTTTCAATTGGTCAGAATTTAGTCACATGGCCACAACATGTTGCAAAAGATGCTGGGAGCCGGGCAGTGGTGGTGCGTACCTTTAATCCCAGCACTTCAGAGGCAGAGCCAGGGGGATCTCTGTGAGTTCAAGGCCAGCCTGGTCTACAGAGCAAGATCCAGAACAGGTACCAAAACTACATGGAGAAACTCTGTCTCAAAAAACAAATAAACAAAAGATGCTGGGAAATGTAGTTGAGTACTGTGTTTATAAGGAGGAAGAGAAGAAAGTGTTTTTGTCAACAGGGTTGTGTAAGCTACTGGGATTACACTTTAATTCAATTATGTGGAGTTGAACTGAGTGTTAACAATGCAGGGGTCTTTATGTGAGGCATTGCTGGTTAAACCAGCTGGGGGAAGTCCTACCTCATTCAGAGACACCACAGTCCAGCAGCGAGAGCCTGAGTGTGAAGGTGGTTTGGAAGTGAAATCTGAGGCCTACAGCCACTGTCCCTGTGTGAACAGCAACCAATACAGACTGTTTACTCCTGGGCAGGCCAGTACATGATAATTCTGGGGAGGGTTTATCCCCAAAGCCAGGGGCCCACAAAACCGCTCATTTTAAGGAGTTCTTTGTTGGAAATCATGAACATGACGAACCTCTCCAGCCCCTGGTGAAGGTCTGTGACTTGGACTTTCCAGGTGACTGGTGTAGAGACCCATTAACCAGTGTTCCAACCCAAGCAGCCCCTGCTTACAGGAAAGGCAGCCTCAAAGGTGTTTACAGCGTTTTTGGCATGAGTTAGGAAGGCAGGGTGGAAGTGGAACAAGATGTTCAGAACAATAACTTGATGCCATGAGCAAGTCAAAACAGAGTATATAAAGTGAGTGTAACTGTGGTCCACAAAGTCCTTCCAGTTGCATACATTGCGAATCTTTTGATGATGTATATCTGTGTGAGAATGTTTACTGCAACACCCTTTGTCACAGCAAAACCCCTGGAAACATCACAAATGGTCATCAGTGGTAGGCTAAAGTATGGTCTTTTCACACAATGGAATATTACACAGAAGTGAATGTGTGTAAATAACAGCCTTATGCTTTAATGAGTGCATCTCTAAAATATAATATTGAGTGAAAACCACAAGTCATATAGAGATGGATAAGGATGAGTTGGTTTTTACAGAGTCCAAAAGTATACAACACGAGACTGTACGGTGTTCAGGGTGTCTGGGGGGTGCCTGTGTCGATAGATGATATGTGTCCTGGAGGTCAGTTGGAGGGGATATGGAGAGTAAGCCTGGCTTCTGTCCCTCTGTCTGTTTCTGACTTTTGAACCCTCTGAGTATCCCTGGTTCTCCTGTTCTTCCTGCCTCTGCCAACCCCTGTGGTGTTCTAGCAGGAGTGAAATGGAGAAAAGGAGAGATGGTGTGTGTGTGTGTGTGTGTGTGTGTGTGTGTGTGTGTGTGTGTGTGTGTGTGTGTGTGTGTGTGTGTGTATGTGTGTGTGTGTGTGTATGTGATGTATGTGTGTGTGTGTGTGTATGTGTGTGTTGTGTATGTTGTGTGTGTGTATGTGTGTGTGTGTATGTGTGTGTGTGTGTATGTGTGTGTGTGTGTATGTGTGTGTGTGTGTGTGTGTGTGTGTGTGTGTATGTGTGTGTGTGTGTAATGTATGTGTGTGTGTGATGTGTGTGTGTGTATGTGTGTGTGTGTATGTGTGTGTATGTGTGTGTGTGTATGTGTGGTGTGTGTGTGTGGTGTGTATGTATGTATGTGTGTGTGTATGTGTGTGTGTGTATGTGTGTGTGTGTGTGTGTGTAATGATGTTGTGTGTGTGTGGTATGTGTGTGTGTATGTATGTGTGTGTGTGTGTGTGTGTGTGTGTATGTGTGTGTGTGTGTGTGTGTGTGTGTGTGTGTGTGTGTGTGTGTGTGATGGTTTGAGTATGAAAGGAATTCAAGCTTCCTGGCTCTGCCCACAGACCCCAAACTAGAAACAGACAGATGTGTCTGCACACTGGACAGTGTCGAGCAGTTACTGTGGGTCCCTCCCTGGGCAAAGCAGTTCTTGTGTTTCCCCTCATCCCATCCTCACAGCAGC